>NC_142033.1:96013469-96662080 GCF_982192425.1 Myodes glareolus | reverse complement strand
TTACTATTGTGAGTAGCTGTGACATTCTGCTTTGTGATTTTATGTATAGAAGCAGTAAATGCAATATTTCTATCCGCTTTTTCTCATTTCTCAATTCCATCCTTGGCACCCTTACTTTTATTGAGCTTATTCTACATGATAATAAAGAAATCTGAAACATATAACAAATGAATGTTAACATGCTTTCCATGAACATGGTTACCAGATTGGTGGAGGAAGAAATTACACCTCAATGGAATCCTGGTAAATAGAGACAGAAAGGTTTGGTCAGAAAAATTAAGGCAGGAGTAAGATTGAAAAACCGAAGGAACACAAAGACAAACAGTGCAGTTCAGGGAAGTGATAGAAAATGGAAATAGGGGGAGGAAATGCCTTGGGGTGTTTTTAAACCGATTGGTGACAAAAGGTATAGATGGCAGTAAAGGTAACTGTTAAAAACCCATTTGAAAATAGTAACATTTCTTATTAGAGTAGAGGAAACGAACCTTTGACAGGAATGTCCAGGATAGGGCAAGAGGAAATGAGCATTTCAAAATGACCTAGATGTGGTGGGGTGATCTTATGATTATTTTTAATGCTGTGAAGAAATGAAGAAAGATTCCCATGCTTAATCCATTCTGAGTGGAAAAAGAATACTTTCCCATGTATGACTAACTCAGGATATATAATGCTGGAGATAATATAAATAGCTGTTTTATTTTGTTCAAATAAATATTTTGTTCAAATGTTATAGTCATTTTGATTTTTTTTAGGTTTCATTATTTTCTTAGGAAAACCACAAAAGTTTTTGTCTTCTTTAGCTAAGAATGAACTTTATTGAGATCTCATTTGCTCTCCATGATTGACGCATTAGCTGGAGAGCTAGGAACACTTTCTGCCAAGGCCACGGAGGGTCTTCTACGTTGTGCATAGATGACGCAGACATTTGATCATGTTTCAGAACACGAATAGTGTCCTGGCAATAGAAATGAACTAAAACAGAGTAAAATGACAGTGATTTCAATAAGTAGAAAAACGTGTCCTACTACATAGAATTGTGCTTCCCTTTCAATTAATAATATAATGAAATTTAAACATTAAAATTGTCAGTATAGAAATTCTCAGGAGGTTCACATGCTCCATTGCTTGTAGTAGATTTTAATGGAGCAGATGATTGCTTTTAACAAACTGAGGACTGAGAAAGTTATGTGACATCCAGGACAGTTTCCGTAAGCAGTGTGACTAAAAAAAGAAAATGTAGCCTTTCTGTTTCTGGATATTTCCAGAACTTTTTTGCTGACTACTGCATGATTTTGAAGGTTAAAAATTAGAGCAAGGAAAAAAATAAGCATTTCCACACACTAATACTCAAGCTGTTCTATCTCAGTTACATGGGAGGCAAGATTCCACATGGTTGTCTTTCTGAAGTATGGTTGAGATAGTTACGGAAAGACTCTACATTTCAAAGATTGAGTGGGATGTTGAAAATCAAATCACAGTTCCTGTTTCTCACCTACTGTAATGGTACCTACTTAGAGTGGTCACAGATCGAAGTGTTTACTATCTAGGACTTTGTAGATAAGTTTTCTGATCTGTGTTCTGTACTATGATTGATCCAGACACCCCATTTTTTTATGGTGTTATTTTGGTACTATTCAACTAAGGCTGAATTATTGTCTAAGCCTTTACTCCAGTAAAAGGCATAAATATTTATGATTAAGGCCTCTAAATATAATGAAGAACAAATAATGATATTAAATAAAAGGTTATCCAATATCAAGTGATCATATACACTATACCTATAAGAAACACTGAATGGGATTAGTTAATTTTATTAATATATTCATATGTACAAATCTATAAATGTATATGTATATAGTATATAATATGTGTTTATGTACATATGTGTGTGTGTATTCAAAGTGAAAGAGACCATCAATTTGAGAGTGAGTGAAGTTGAGAGTAAGTGAAGTTGAGAAACTGAAAGGGGAAAGCTGTAATTATATTTTAATTAAAATTAAAGATTATTTTAAAATGAGCCTGGTGGTGGTGGTGCATGCCATTAATCCTAGCGCTCAGGGAGCAGAGGCAGTCTGGTCTCTGAGCTCTAGGCCAACCTCATCTGCAGATAAAGTTCCAGGGCAGCCAGGGATACACAGAAAATCCCTGTCTCCAAAACAACAAATAAAAGCATAAACAAAAACTAAATGTATAATTTATAATGTAAGCAACCAATTATATTTGTCATGGTTCTCTAGAGAAACAAACTGATAGAATACACCATCTACCTCCCTCCATACCCACTTACCTACCTGTCTGTCTATCATCTATCAATATGCAATTGGCTTACAGCCTGAGATTTAGCTAGTTCAGCAATGGTTCTCTACCAACAGAAAGTTTGAGAACCCAGTAGTTGTTTAGTCCATGAGTTTGGATATCTCATATGGTGTTCAGTATGTTCTGGAATCTAAAGAAGTAGGGTCTAATGTTCATGAAGAAATGAACTTGTCAGTGAGAACAAGAAAAAGAAAGCCAAAAGATGGCTTCCCCTTTCCATGTTCTTCATAACTTCTTCAGAGATGCTAGAAACACTAGCCAGCAGCATCATTTTGCTTATTTCCACAAATTATCAATGGTTTTATATACACAGTCACCAAATCTGTTGCCCCTCATATTGTTGATTAATTAAATTAATTAAATCCATTAGGCTCCAAGAGTTTGTAAAATAGCCCACACCATGGACTTTTACCACTCTCCAAGCTCCCAGGAAATGCTTCAACAAATGAAGAGGCTTCAGTTACTGTAGTTGTTGGAAAATTGGAAAGCTAATTTCAGATACTTAAAAAAATCATCCTTATACTTCTGTTTCTCTAGAACCATGTCTGGTTATAAAATCTGTACATGTCACAGTTCTCTATAGGAACAGAACTGATAGCATGAGACCATACAGAGGTAGAGGAAAGGGATTTAATAGAATGGTTTGCAGACTGTAGTCAATCTAGTGCAACATGGGCTGTGCGTGAATAGAAAGTCTGAAAATCCAGTAGTCTTTCCATCTACAAGCCTGGGTGTCTCTGCTGGTGTTCAGTACATGCCAGGGTTCCTAAGAAGTAGGCTCTAACACAGTTAATGAATAGCCTTGCCAATGAGAGTGAGGACAAGCAGGCAATCAGAGAGCTTCTTGTTTTCATTTACTACATATAGGTTGTCACTAGAAGGTGTGGATCAGAATAAAGGTGGACCATCCCACTGCAAAAGATCTGGACTGAAAGAAAATCTTCCAAATTCAATTATTTAATTAAGAAAAATAGCCCTCACAGGTGTTCCCAGATGCTTGGGTTTTAGTTAATCCAAGATATGATCAAAGAAGAATAGACTTCACCGCAGGATGGTGACTTAAAAATAAAGATTCTATATGCTGATCTGCCTGTCAATTGTATGAGTTCATTCTATTTCTAAGGATTTGAAAAATCTGCACAGTTATAAGATGAACAGTTATAATAATTTAACACTTATTAAAAGCAAGGTATTGAGACCTTGTAACTTAAGTGAATTATAAAATTATCAGAGAAAAATTCAAACAGGACTCAGCTTTAGCTTGAGCCCTCTTCCATGCGTATGATGCCCATGTCACTTAATCACTTAAAGGCAACTTTTAATATCTGATATAATCTGAAAAATCATTATCTGAAACAGGGCTTTGTCAACATTACATAAATCATGAACCATAGTTCCCAACTGGAAATGTCCTTACTTCTTCTTTGCTCAGACGTGGGAAAGCCATCCAGTGGTCGAGGTGACTGTTTCTGTTATTTGAAGCCAAGGTCTGCTTTTCCTAAAGCATGAAAGCAAAGCTTTCCTCTGCCCTCCTGCCTCCCCAAAATGCTGAGATTAAAAAACTCAGTGATTGTAAGTCTAGTTTTTAACAGCTGATCCATGACAAATTTTTATTTTTTTTTCCTTTTCATTTTTTTCTCTTAAATTTTGTTTAATTTGGGGTGTGCAGGGGTGGAGGGCAGATGCAAAGGGATGGGGAAATTAATGGGATCAAAATACATGAAACAAAATTTACATAGAATAAATAAAAGGAGAAAAATCACTGCAACATAATGGCAGTCATACTTGAACGGTTATATCAGGCCCGAGCATGGCAAACATAGGCCTGAGCTTGGAAAACATGTCTCCAATAGGCTTTGCCTTTTATTTTCTCCCCCATTCCCTCTTCTTTGTGAAACTGATGGATTGCATTTCTAAAGCTATCCACCAAGGTCTATACCCTTAGTTGACTAATTCCTCCTCCTGAGACTGACTACCTAGGTTCAGCTATCAAAGTATCGAAGTCCAGCAATCAGAAGTCCCTTTTGGCCACCCTAATTAACATGTTCCATTAATATTTACTAATTTGCCCTAACATGAGTTTTGATAAACTACATTTGCCTATTGGCCACAACTGTCTTTTTTCTATCCAGAAGCAGTCTTTTATCCCTCAGAGACAAATATGCCTTCCCCTTCCCCCTCCTCTTTCCTTGCCCCTTTTCTCTTCTGCCTGTTTATCTGTCTTCTGTCTTTGTCTCTAATTCCCAGTGTGGTGTGGGAAGTTCTTTTGTCTATGTGTTGCTTTTATTGGTTAATGAATAAAGAATCTGCATGAGCCAATAGGAGGGCAGAACAGAGATAGGTGGGGAAAACTAAACAGAATGCTGGGAGAAAGAAGGCAGAGTCAAAGAGAAGTCATGTAGCCTGGCCAGAGACAGATGCCGGAATTTTACTCAGTAAACCACAGACTAATGGGGATACATAGATTAATGGAGATGAGTTAATTTAAGATATGAGTTAGCCATAAATATGCTTAAGCTATTGGCCAAACAGTATTGCAAATAATATGGTATCTGTGTGATTATTTCAGGGCTGAGCAGGCAGAAACAAACAAGCAACCTCTTGAAACACCTGTTCAATGTTCCTTCAGAGCAAATAAATCTCCTTTGTTCTGAAAAAATGGTATTGATGTGTCATGGTTCATCATGGAGTTCAACAATGATGTTTCCAACAGTGTATATGATAAGTTAGATTTCGTTTGTGTTGAGCACCCATTTTGATTATGATACTTTTGTTCAGCATAATATAATCTAAATAAATTACATTTCCTCCTAAAAAATAAAAATAAAAGCATGATTTTGCCTTTAACCTTTAAAATAATGTCTCCTCTGAGACTTGAGAAGCCAATAGTTATTTATTTCAGAAACCTCATTTCATGATCTGCCCATCAGACAAAGCTCAGAGACTGATGGAACATTGTGAGAAGAGTGCTAACAACAGTTTAGAAATCAACATTGTCTGTTATGCTATCTTATTCATTAGTTTACTTGACAGCCTGAACCTGAGTACCTTCATAGGTAAGAATGTAGGTGGGTACCTGTGTTAGAGTACAATACCCTAAGCAGTTTTTGGCAAGCATTGCTGTGTTTGAACGTAAATTTCTTACTTAAAATAATAAATGCCTACCTATTTGACATTTTACAACTTGTCCACAGCTACTCCTCAGTTCTATCATTATATCCTGAAAGCTGCCACATACAGTAAATGGGTATGATTGTGTTCGAATATGTTTACAATTCTAGGCCATGATCTGATTGTAGTTCACCTATGAGAATATAATTGTCTAGCCCTAGATTAAAACTTCCTATTCTAAAATTGTCTTCAACATTCTTTAATTACACTCACATGGATGTAGGCATACACAAAAATGTATTTGTACCATGGGATTTATTGATGTTATTTTCATGACCTCTTTGAATAGAAGAGATGGCATGAAGTTAAAATATTACAGAGAAAATTAAGAGCTAATATGATTACTATAGTGTAAAATATTGTGGTCATTTACTGGCTACCATGATTTTAGGTTTTATTTATAATCTTCTACTTTATTGATAAAAATGTAAATAGAGAAAGCTGTATTCACTCTATTTTTTCTACAGCTATAGCCAATGGCATCTGACAGCCTCAATGGCTAATCTTGGTTGTCAACAACTGCCTCTAAAATAAACTAAAACCTAAGCTCCTGGGTACACCTGTGAGGGATTTTCTTAATCAGACTATTTGAAGATAGAAGATCCATGCTAAACCTGGGTCATACTTGGTAGTCCACAAAACAGACCTCTGAAAAAGAAGAAAATGTCTCTTTGTGCCTGCTAGTCCTCAGTCTCAGGGACAAGTTCATCTGTCCTGCTGCCAAGATATTCTTTCACTAGTGTTAGAACCAAATTCTTTGGGATTCCAACATAATAGACTGAATAGCAGCAGGTCTCCATGCCATCCTCCAAGACACCAACATCAGAGTGAGACTGATGAGACACCTACCCTTATGCACTGGACAACTATGGGATTATGTGCCTTTACAGCATGATATAGTCATTGTTAGACAGCAGGACAACAGGCTGGAAGCCAGTGCAATGTACCATATATACATATACATACATATATATATATATATATATATATATATATATATATATATACACAAACACGTTCTGCCAGATCTGTTCCATTAGAGAATCCTAAAGCAATCAAAATATCCACAATTTTCCTGAGAAATAATCTCATATCCCAGATGCGCGCAACAGTAGCTTTAAGTATCTCAGTATCACAGCTCAGTTGCACAGCACCGCCTCCTCTTGAGTCCTAGGCACAGCAGCCCATTTCCAGCCCTCTGCCTACTTGTCATGCTCCTTTTCCCACCCTCCAGTTTCTTCATTGTCTTGCTCTCCAAATGTTTCTCTTCCACTTTTGTTCAGTCTCAGATGTTTCCTCTTCCACCCCTTGAATATGGTTTCTTCAAGATTATCTCCCCTGTCCTCCCTGAAGAGGTGAAACTCATAATTACAAAGTCTGGTGTTATAGATGTTCCCTATTTTTCCTCTTTATTTTAGCATTTTTCAAAGCAACACCCTAGAATTTTATGGTTGATGCTATAATTTGGAGGGCGTGCCTGTTGCTCTATAGTGTCAAATCTAAGAGGGAATATGCTAGTTTTACTACTGCTTTATCTTCTGAATATAATGTAGTGCCACACATAGTACGTGTTAACTCAATAAATTGAACAGAGAGACAGAATGAACAAATGGGTGAAATTTTAATGTGCTGAGAATAGAAAGCGAAATATTTATAAAATAGTAAGAATTTCCTTTAAAGTTGTCAGTAGTAGCAAAAATTGTGAAGGGAGAAAAGTTAACTTACAGTTGTTAAAAAATTAAAATTGTAGACATCACTAGAGAAAAAGATTTGCTTTTAAATCATCATGTTCATTAATAGAGGAACAGGCATTTGTGAATGAAGTGTTGAAGGACTGGAGTGAATTTCTATCATGCGGTTCACGGGGTGTAAAGAAATTAAAGTTGATTTCTGTAGCCCTGCATTGTAAGCACATTAACACAGTGGCAGCCAGCACCATAATTATCTTGTTTTTGTTTTGGAGGGCTGCTATGAATGTTTCTTCCTTTGCAGATACAAATGTTTCATAAGAGTTTCTCTTTAATAATTATGGGTTATTGGGGATATTTCTTTATTCAGCATGGCTCAGTAAGACAGGATTTACTATTTATTATCTATCACTATGTACTATGTCAATTAAAGCAAATGTAAATTCTAAACTCTATATATTCCTACCCAAAAGTAATGAAATAGGATCAACACAATGTGCAAGCATTTTGGTAAAAAACAAGTTGACCTCTGTAGACCTGTGTAGGTGGAAATGAGCAAATCAAATCTGAGTACTTACCTTTATCCTGGCCCAAGATTTTGTGACAAGGGCACACATTCAAATAAGTAACCACTGCTTCTAACAAGAGCCCTGCAGAAATTTTGCACATTAGGTGCTAACAGTTAATATTCATCTTGGCTTTGTATCTACTGATGATAAGGTATAATCCTGAATTTATTTAATTGATATAGGAAATTACCCTTGTGCTTTGAGGTGTCTTGAAATTTACCCCCAGTTGATTTCAAGGGTAACCCAGACCCAAAAAGAGGAATATGGTATGTATTCATTCATAAGTGGATTCTAGCCATAATTAAAGGTCTTTGAGCCCATTTTTTGTGATCCTAGAGAAGCTAAATAAGAAGGTGAACCTGAAGAAAATCATGTAGTTATCCTCCTGGAGATTGGAAGTAGACAAGAGTGCCAGAACCTTCATCTGGCAATGGATGGAAATAGAGACAGAGACCCACATTGGAACACTGGACTTAACTCCCTAGGTCCAAACGAGAAGCAGAAGATAAGAGAACGTGAGCAAAGAAGGCAAGACCAGAGGGAACCTTCACCCGTTGATGAATGGAGATTGAGACAGAGACCCACATTGGGGCACTGGACTCAGCCCCCAAGGTCTAAATGAGGAGCAGAAGGAGGGAGAACATGAACAAGAAAAGCAGGACCTTGAGGAGTGCGTTCACCCACTGATACAAGGGGACTGATCTAATGAGAGTTCACCAAGGCCATTTGGACTGGGACTGAACGAGCACGTGATCCAACCAGATTCTCTGAATGTGGCTGGCATGGGGTCTTTCTGAAAAGCCATTGACAATGACACTGGGACTTGTTTCCTCTGCATATACTGGATTTTTGGGATCCAGTCTGTTTGGATGCTCACCTTCCTGAACCTTGAGGGAAGGGGTAGGAACTTGAACTTCCCACAGGGCAGGAAACCCTGACTGCTCTTAGGGATGGAGAGGGAGGAGGAGAGGGAGTGGGAGGAGTGGAAGGGTGTTGGGAGGAGGGGCGGAAATGGAAACTGTTATAAATTAATAAACTTTAAAAAATAAATAAAATAAAATAAACAAAAAAAGATATTGTTTTTGTTTTCTGAGATAGGATATAGCTCAGAGGAAAAGCACTTGCCTGGCATGAGCAAGGCCCTAGGTTATAGATCCAGCATAGAAAACAAACAAAATAAATATTAATATAAATGAATTATAAACACTACAAGGTATAAGGTGAAAGTTAGATGTCTAAAGCCAATGAAATAGCCAATAACCAATCAACCAACTAACCAACAAAATAACTACCATTGCTAATCTGGGAGGGCTCCTCACTAGCATGTTTCCACTCCAGTTGGAAGCATGTTAGAAATGCAGCCCTAGCCACATCTAGAAAATTAGTCAGTGCTTTAACATGTCCTACAAGTCTTTCAAATGGAAGAATGAATCTGACCATAGCACATTAACTTTTCTGTTACTTTGCTACTTAATTTTTGGTTTGCAACTTCTAATCGCCCATAAGGCTGCTTGTTTTTGCTGGAAAGTGGACATTACATTTCACTGAAATGGATGGCTAGTGTCATTTTTCTACTTAAAGTAACTGATAAATTCCTTTGAATCTCCGAAATTGAAAGCTCTTGAGACAGGAATTGCCTTTCTACATATATATTCTGAGTTAAGTATGGAAAGTTTTATAATGATAAAAACACTTTCACAAAAATTTCATTTTTGTTGTGGAGTCCATTATCTCTTAGTCAGCTACTCCTGAACACGCTGCCTGTCCTAGAGTGGTTTATTTACCCAGTGTCTTTCTGTCAAAGAAAACTGATTTTCTCTCTCCCAACAGGTAGAAGTGATGATTTAGTAGTTAACATTTATCCTAAGGGCTAAGTTTACATTCATTCATTCCTCCATTTTCTTTAAGTAAAATATAATAAGAGAAAAACTATCACATCGAAGTACAACTAACAGAAGGAAAAGAGCTCAAGAGAAGGCACAAAAGCAAGAGACCCACTTGTTTGCACATGCAGAAATCCTATAAAAACATTAAACTAGAAGTCATAATAAGTGCAGATTGCCTGGTGCAGACCTGTGCAGCATCTCATTCCAGGTCTCTAAATAAAGATCAACCTTTTGGTTTCGTTCTGCATATGGTGGTAAGAGATCAACTTTTATTAATGCATTTTGTGTTTCAAATTCTGATACATTTTCATAACAAATGGTATGCCTGGACTTCTGTGATTTTCCATTCTGAAATCTGATTTCCCAAAGTTAAAAAATCCATTAGAGTGCTTTTGAGCTTTTGTTTTGAATCTTCAACAGAGATGATCTCAGGTGAGTCATGGTTACCTGTGAAGAAAACTTTGACACATTCAGTTTTTCATTTATAGCAATAAGGACATTTGTACCTGAATAGATGATTTTGTTACACTAACTCAGTAGCAGAGTGCATCTCCTTTGGCTTAGTCCAGATGTCAGCATCAATGATTGTCACTCTGGGAACATTCCAGCATTCAGTCAGAGGTCAGAACACAGCCTCATAGATAATGAGCAAGATCCTGTGCTTGTTAAGATCAGTGGCCAATACCTAGATAACACGATCCCTAGAATCTAACCACAACACTGATTATAGGTTCTTGGACTAGTAATATTTTTAAACAGTTCTGTCTTTAATGATTTTGAAGTCATCTATTTTATACCGAATCAGCATTGTCACTAATTGCCTTCCCTATCTATGCTATTATTTTATAAGCTCCACTCATTTTCCCGACATAGTGCTAAGACCTTGTCCTATAGTGTAAATTGAAAGGAATACATGGAGCACACTAGCCTGATCACTGAAGTGACAAACACAGTGTGTCACCAAGAAAAACTGATGCAATGTAAATTCCCAACCTTGTGGAATTGTCACACAACTTATAACATTTTGTGACAATTAGTTCATGGCTAGATGCTTTTTAAATTAGTATAGTGCTAGTTAATGGAAACTGTTTAATTGCAATTCAAGTTTATTTCCTTTGACTCTCAAACTGGCCATTATATTGAATGACATTCAGTTATAAATGTGGATACAAATTAAATTCTTCCACTAGAAAACTTTTTCATGAAACTGTATGAGGTCATACATTATTCCTAAATTGCTGGCAACTTAAGGCTATTTTACTAGCTATGCTGTGCTACACAGAGGGTAAAGGCAAGCATTTCATGATTAGTGAGAGGTGGTTATGTTCCTAGATGCATTTCCATAATTGTACTGTTCTATCCCTTGATTTCTAATCTCTGTTTTTTTTTTCCATCCACTGTTTTTTTGCTATTGATAATTTGGAAAGTGGATCTGGGCTTTTATTTATTTATTTATTTATTTATTTGTTTGTTTGTTTCATTTGCCAGTTTTACTACATATTGTTATTTCAGAGAAACATAAAGGCAGCTTTCTGTTTGTCTTGGAGGAAGAACTGGTCCTAGTTTGAACCCTATCAAGTTGACTTCTTTGTATGTCTAAACTTAATTGTTAAAGGTCACAAAATGAAGCAGTTGGACTTGACCTGGAATGTGTCAGCAGTTAAATAGTGCTTGCCTGGGAGATTGGGGTTGCATTCTCTGCTTAACTGCAATAAAATACATCGTGATGAATCACTGTTTTTCAGAACCTATTTAGGCTTCCTGGCAATAATAATAAACATACATATTAAAAAAACATGAATTCTATTTACACAAAATCTCACGATGGTTTAAGAAATAATAACTACAAATTTTCCTAACTTGACAAGCATGACAAATATTTAAAGGTGAGAAATCCTTCTAATTTTTGTTAATAGTAGCACTTGGATTTTTTTGTCTTTTCTTTTTAACCTTCTAAGCCTCCTGTGTAATTTCCTTGTCTTATTCATCCAATATCAATCCCTGCTTTATGCCCGGAACTTACAATTTCCTTTCAAGTAAAAACCTATTGTGTACCTATTTCTTTGCTGGGGGCCTGGTGGGTTATTTAGACTCACATAATTCTAAACGGAGGTGTCTTTTTACTCACTTAAAGTCTCAGGAAATTCCTGAAACTGACCAGATTCACAAGGTTCCTTCTCGCCCAGGATTACATGAACCGTAAGTACTGAACAGATTCACAGTAACAAAGTTGCCTAGAAAAGACTTGTACTGTCCAGATGCCCACAAGTCACCCAATAAACACCAAATCTCATTTGTGTGAATTGTCACCCATGCTAGGAGGTGGGCTGTGTGCAATAACCTTTAAGTCATTTCTGCTCTGGTAATAACTCTTCACCTATACTCCTATAGGTAACCTCAGTGAACTTATGGTTCACCAAGTTAGACTTGGATGGTACTATTACTTTGTTGTCCATTTCCTATTTGGAAAAATAGTTTGTGTCACATTTCCCCAGGAAATGTTTCAGATACAGATTCTAATCATTCCTGAACTAATTTCTACTTATCGAAGGCTGTGTCTGAAGCCATAATAGGAAATATAACTCGTATTACTATAGCTACTTTAAATATCAAACACGTTATTTACAAAGGATTCAGATATCTTAGGAACATCTGCTTTGGTCTAGAATGAAGGAAATGGGCCATAAATGAGCTTCAAAACCACCTGTACTGATTCCCAGTGACTGGAAACTTCCACAGACACCACTGCTTATGATACACAGTCTCTAGTCACAATGTTGGGAAAGTCAAGAGACTTCTGTATTTTCTTGCTTCCTTTGTATCTTCTTGGAGTGTCCTCCATCAGTAGTTAACTTCTAAGTCACCTTTATCAAATAATGACAAGACTATTGAAGAGATGATTAGCACCCCATGAACTGGCACATTTTTTATTCTATGCTCATTCTCTGGGATCTTTATATTTATCATGGGGAGATCTTCTAGTAATTCCCAAACTTCATGAAACTAAATATTTGAGTTCTTCCCCAAACCTCTAGAGCTATTACTCTGTATTGGTAGTATATGCATATTGTTAGTGGTCAGGAATGTAAACATGGCCTCAGGGGCTTGCTGTATTCAGCCCTTATTGCAGATTTTCTGTTTGCTTTCTCCAAGTTACATATATCGGAATATGAGGCTCCTATAGTAACGTTCATTTGTTAATTTTACTAAAGCTAGACAATATTATTTGTGTTGCTGAGTTGTTATTTCTCTACATAGTTAATACATGAAAAACTCAGCTTGTCCACAAGTTGTGTCTGAGAGGCAAATAGTAAAGAGTGACTTTCTGAGAACAATGGCCTCCATGCATGAATTCTTGGACAGAAAAAATATTTTGAAATAACTGCATGTCCCCTCTGCTTTTAGTTTACACACAAATATGCCTAACTCCAAAGAAAAATGAGGGATTGTTGTTCCTCTTTAAAAAAAATGTGGCAGTTTTAATGCTTAGCACTTCTTTTTCTAATATCATTTTGTGTATTTGAATATCAGATAATAAATCATTGTTTTATATTAGCCTGAACTTAGATGTATCGTCAAATTATTTAGCTATCTAAGCATCTTCTAACAATTGGAGGCATTGGCACATATGATAAGCACTCTCTGCCATCCTTTGCTTTCTCAGATTGATGACACAGGTTAGGCTGCCTGAATTGTTTCTTCTGGGCTGACACTGGCTTTAGATGCTGTGGATACATCACATTCTACTTCCAGATACAGCTGCAATGGTGATCACGGACATGGAAATGCCTATGGTGCTCCTCTCTTTCCTTTACCAGGTGTTATAATAAAATACCTTGTAATTTTCAGAATTGTTTTCCACAAAGTAACACTGTAGTAAATAAAACTACTGAAACAATAAATGAGTTACATTTCTTGAATTTATGAGGAGAGTAATATGAGAGGAAGCATTAGCGTTAACCCAATGGTAGAGACATCAAGGTCAGACTAAGTGGGGAATTCTAATGGCTGGTTCTAACATTTCTTGACTTCTTCCATTTATTCACCAGGAGTCACAGTTAATCATTCACCTGAAATGATTTCACACTATACATTTAAACTATCCTGAAGTAGTTATATCCCTCTCCATCTGACTGGAAGAACTGGTGAGGAGAGTGAGTCAAAAGGGGAGACTATAAAAAGATTTCAATTTCCTCTCGTGAATCACACTACAATTATTTTCACAGTTTCCCTCAAATGACTAAAACTAGCTTCCTGTCCAAATCTCACTGTGTAAGTGGGTGGTCCTAAAACATCCAACATACAAAAACATTGCTTTCAGTGTTCCTTATTTTCACAGATACAGAAAAAAGGAAATCAAAGGGAGGCTTCCTCTAAATCCTTCAGCTGTTTCTCAGAACTGAAAAAGTGATCTCAACAGTGTGACATATATGTTTGTAATACAAGGTCAAATTAAAAGGTTCTTTTTATAATCTGTCAGGAACACTTATTTTTGCAATCTCTGCTGGTGATTCAACATTAGTGAGGACAATTTAGAGAGTTTTATGTGCTTATTGATACATATTTCTCAACATTATGTTCAGAATCAAACTGATGAAAATAGATATTTCTTATATAAAATGTTCACTGAAAGAAAGTTTGGATCTAAGACACATGTCAATCCCAAATACAATGACTATTATTTGTATAAATAGACACATTATTTAATTCTGTAGATATTTATCATAAACTATTCACGATTATTAAATTCACATGACTGTGAAATTTAGGTTATTGGTTACAGATTTTCAAGTCTTTTATGATTTACCCTAATATTTTATTTATCATCTCTCAGGAAAAACTATTGACTTTGATCATTTTCAGAAAATTGAAATTATCAAATATGGGCTGCATCCCCAATAAAATTATTAAGAATGCAATGAGGCATCCCTGTATTCTCACAAGGGTTACATCATTCTGAAGAATGAAAGAAGACAAAATTAGGGAGTGAAAAACTTCTGTTGGTAATGATAGATCTGGGAGATTAGAAATTTCCACTGAGTGAACTGAAGAATATATTATCCAAGGTTGCACATAGAACTCTACTCACATATATTCACAAGAAGTTGTGCCACATTAATTATCAACTTATTAACTGAAAGAAGCAGGATTTGCATACTGAGTCCAGGTTACCTGATGGGTCATGGAAATGAAAGCCAGGCCAGGATGGAGGGGTCACAGCAAGGCTGAGGATGTGACAGTTTATTCTAAGCAATCAGACATTTTATTGCTTTAGCAGAAACAGAACACAATGGCAATCGTCAAGATCAATATGATTGTAATCATCAGGTACACAATGATGTTTGTAAACTATACAGGGTGTACATGATTAACGTCTAAGACTAATTGTCCTGTCAAACCTCTACATGCTTCTCTGGCTTCTACAGAACAGAGAGGAGCACAAAGCAGCCTGAATTCTTCACTATCTGAGGGTGACCTCAGTTTCCCAAGAACTGAAAAGAATATAGTGACTCAGGTGCTGGAACTCTAACCTGAAAGACAAATGACGCATGCATCTCAAAGCAGCTACAGGTCAACTCCACGATTCCCCTCAATTAACATAGAATATAAGGTGGTTATAGAAGAAATAAAATATGATGGCTTTTGGTAGCTCGATTTTATTCGTATATTTCTGTTTTCCTTGCATATTAAGATTTTAGTAAGTTTTAAGATGTAACCAACCTCACAACCAGTGTCTTTCAGTCACAATGGAAATAGATGAAAGGTGGAGCTTCCAAATAACTGAAGAGAAGAAAAGATACAGGAAGCTGAAATATGTATCACTAAGCAGAAAAGTCAATCAGTAAAGAGGTAAATGCTTTCCTTCTTCCACTGTATACTTTTAGCTCCCTTGTTGAAAATCAGGTGTTCATAGGTTTGTGGGTTAATATCCAGGTCTTCTATTCTATTCCATAGGTCTACTTCTCTGTTCTTATGCCAATACCAAGCTGTTTTCAATACTGTATCTCTGTAATAGAGTTTGAATTCAGGGATGGTAATGCCCCCAGAAGTTCCTTTATTGTATAAGATTGTTTTGGCTATCCTGGGTTTTTTGTTTTGCCATATAAAGTTGATTATTGTTCTCTCAAGGTCTGTGAAGAATTTTGATGGGATTTTGATGGGGATTGCATTGAATTTATAGATTGCTTTTGGTAGAACTGCCATTTTTACTATGTTGATCCCCCAATCCAAGAGCAAGGGAGATCTTTGCATTTTCTGGTATCCTCCTCAATTTATTTCTTCAAAGACTTAGAGTGCTTGTCAAAAACGTCTTTCACTACCTTGGTTAGAGTTACCCCAAGATGTTTTATGCTATTTTTGACTATCTTGAAAGGTGAAGTTTCTCTGATTTCCCTCTCTGCTTCTTTATCCTTTGTGTATAGGAGGGCAACTGATTTTTTGGAGATGATCTTGTATCCTGCCACATTACTAAAGGTGTTTATTAGCTGTAGGAGTTCTTTGGTAGAGTTTTTGGGGTCGCTTATGTACACCTTTAACAAATGGTGCTGTCATAACTGGATCTCAACCTGTAGAAGAATGAAAGTAGATCCATATCTATCACCATGCACAAAACTCAAGTCCAAATGGATTAAAGACCTCAGCATTAATCTGATCACACTGAACCTGATAGAAGAGAAAGTGAGAAGTAGTCTACAAGACATGGGCACAGGAGACAACTTCCTAGGTAGAACCCCAGTAGCACAGACAATAAGAGAATCAATGAATAAGTGGGATCTTCTGAAACTGAGAAGCTTCTGTAAAGAAAGGACACTGTCAGTAAGACAAAAAGGCTTCCGTCTGACGGGGAGAAGATCTTCACTAACCCCTCATCAGACAAAGGTCTGATCTCCAAAATATACAAAGAACTCAAAAAACTAGACACTAAAACTCTAATTAACCCAATTAAAAAATGGGGTACTGAACTGAACAGAGAATTCTCAGCAGAAGAACTTCGGATGGCCAAAAGGCACTTAAGGTCATGCTCAACCTCCTTAACAACAAGGAAAATGCAAATCAAAACAACTTTGAGATACCATCTTACACCTGTCAGAATAGCTAAAATCAAAACCAGCAATGATAGCCTATGCTGGAGAGGATGTGGAGTGAGGGGAACACTCATCCATTGTTGGTGAGAATGCAAACTTGTGCAGCCACTTTGGAAATCAGTGTGGTGTTTTCTCAGGAAACTGGGAGTCAACCTCCCTCAGGACCCAGAAATTCCACTCTTGAGAATATACCCAAGAGATGCCCTATCATACTATAAAAGCATTTGTTCAACTATGTTCATAGCAGCACTATTTGTAATAGCCAGAACCTGGAAACAACCTAGGTGCCCCTCAATAGAAAAATTGTTAAAGAAGGTGTGGAACATATACACATTAGAGTTTTACTCAGCGATAAAAAACAATGACATCTTGACTTTTGCATGCAAATGGATAGAAATAGAAAACTCTTTACTGAGTGAGGTAACCCAGACACAAAAAGAGGAATATGGTATGTCCTCACTCATAAGTGGATTCTAGCCTATAATTTGTGATCCTAGAGAAGCTAAATAAGAAGGTGAACCTGAAGAAAATCATATAGTTATCCTTCTGGATATTGGAAGTAGACAAGATTTCCAGCCAAACTTGGGTGCATGGGGGGTGGGGGGTGGATGTAAGAGGAGATGGGTGGAGAGATGGGAGAAGGAGAGGATTTGGGATAGCTTGGGGGAATGGGATGGGGGGAGGGAGGAAGGATGGATACGGGAGTAGGGAAGTATATATCTCAACTAAGGGAGCCATTTTAGGGTTTGCAAGAGACTTGATTCTAGAGGGGTTTTCAGGTTCAAGGAGAGGTCCCCAGATTGTTCCCTGGGAAGCAGAGGAGAGGGTGCCTGAACTGGCCTTGGCCCATAGCCATATTGATGAATATTTTGCATATCACCATAGAACCTTCATCTGGCGATGGATGGAGATAGAGACAGAGACCCACATCAGAGCCCTGGACTTAGCTTCCTAGGTCAAAATGAGAAGCAGAAGGAAGGAGAACGTGAGCAAGCAAGTCAGGATCAGAGGGCACCTACATCCAACGATGGATGGAGATTGAGACAGAGACCCATATTGGAGAACTGGACTGAGCCCCCAAGGTCCAAGTGAATAGCAGAAGGAGGGCGAACGTGAACAAGGAAGTCAGGACCGCGAGGGGTGCGTTCACCCATTGATACAAGGGGACTGATCTAATGAGAGCTCACCAAGGCCCCCTGGACTGGGACTGAATGAGCATGTGATCAAATCGGATTCTCTGAATGTGGCTGACATGGGGGCTGACAGAGAAGCCATTGATAATGGCACTGGGACTTCTTTCTCCTGCATGTACTGGCTCTTTGGAATCCTAGTCTGTTTGGATGCTCACCTTCCTAGACCTGGAGGGATGGGGGAGGAACTTGGACTTCCCATAGGGCAGGAAACCCTGACTGCTCTTAGGACTGGGGAGGGAGGAGAAGAGGGAGTGGGGGAGAGGGAGGGTAACGGGTAGAGGGGAGGAAGTGGAAATTTTTTATAAATAAATAAATAAATAAGTGAAAAAAAAAGAAAAGAGGTAAATGCTATGTGATTCTAACCATATGATAATCTGGAAACGAGAGAAACTATGGAGACAGACATCAGTGTTTGCCCGAGATTAGATGGGACGGCATGAGGAGGCAGAACACCCAGGATTCTTCAAACAATAAAGCTGTTTTGTAGCGTGCTGGAGTGGTGGACATATGCCATTACACCTTTGGACCCTAAGAATGAACCCCATTGCAAACTATGGACTTTATTTGATAATCATGTCTCAATCTAGGTCCTTCGACGGTAGTAAATTTATTATTTTGTCATTAAACATTGTCAGGGGAGGAGTCTGTGCATGTGTGAAGTCAAGTGATAGATATAGTTACTATTTCCTAAGAAACTAATGTTGCTGAGAACTATTAAAACTATAAAAAATGGAATTGTTTCCATTGGAGAAAAGTAAAACTAGTTTGCATTGCTATACCTAGCTACAGTAAACATATTTATACTAATTATACATCTAGGTATAATTATCTGATTAAAGGACCTATAAACTCATTTAAAAACAAAGAACAGACACTAAATTAATATAGAAATTAACACTACTGACCAAAAAGATATGTATAATAATCTTTACTTTTCAAATAATTTACTGTAAATAATGGTGTGTTGTCTTACTATTGCCTGACTAATTAACTTATGTAGATTCATCCAGAGTTATTTTAAATATACTAACATTTTAGTTACATTACCTAGAGGGAATTTAAAAATTTAGCAGTCATCACTTTTTCTGATTTGTTATAAAATTTTATGTATTCTAAAATTTGAATGTTCATGGTTATTCATAGTGAAAAGCAAAAATAGTGCATTTTATTTATAAGATGGGAGATAGTTTTTATGTTCTGTGAATTTTTAATTTTTGAGATTATAAAATTATTGCAACATCTCTACCTTTCCTTTCCCCCTTCAAGCCCTCCATGTAACCCTCCCTGCTCTCAAATTCATTATCTCTTTTTAAATTACTTGTTGATATCTACACATATATATGTATTTACACATATATTGCTAAATATAACATGCTCAGAACGTACAATGTTACTTGTTATTCATGTTTTCAAAAGTGACCATTTGAAATTTGATAACAAATTTTGTATTTTCATAAATAATAATATCAGAGATACAATGAACTCAATACCTGAACCCTTTCTATGACTTTTGATACATGAATTCATTCTATGGTTTAACAACTTTTATTTGTCCTACCACAGATGGGGAAAGTGTCAAGTAAAGAAGATTCTGCTATTTAAAATAAGCAAGCAAAACTAGAAATAACTAGAAAAATTATTGATAAATTTTAACACTTTTACTATTCTGCCTAGCTCTTCCTTAAGCCAACCCTACCATTTGTTCTGTATTACCATATACTGGCAATGGGAGACTCTGCCGTAAGAATTGTAATGTTGCAGTTTTATTCATATATTTTTCTACTAGTCAAAGAATCCGATAACTGATGTTGGGGAACAAGTCAAAATAATAAAATAGCTCAGCGAGCTAAAGAGACTTAACTGGCAGTGTCTCATACATGGACATGTCACAGGGTAATGATGGACCTAAAAAGTATTCCACATGTAATTCCACATGTATTTTGTTCACTTCTTGTTCTTTGTCCACATTCACTGACGAGTTTCACATCTCTGCCTATAGTTGTAGAGTGATTCTCTGTAATGAAACTCTGACTGAGGAGTGTCAAACCTGATGAAAATGTGAGCTATCTTGGCAATGCTGGCCACTGAAGCTGCAAAGCCCACAGCATGCACAAGTTTTGCAAATTCATTGGTAAAACATTGAAATGAATGCAGTTCCTTGAATTTTTGTCTCTGGGTGGTTTTTTTTGTTTTAGTTTCCACTTATTCACTGCATTGAGATTATGTCATGTAAATGTAACAAAAATCACTTAGAGAATTTTCTTTATGCTTTTATGACAAATTATCCAAGTTTAAAAAGTCTAATTTTATCCCTTAAAATTTTACACAGAAAAATAGTGAGCACTCAATCTTAAGAGATAATATTTTAAGCAAATATTTTAAAACCGTTGGTATATTATAAAATTTCCAAACGATGTATTATTAATTCTTCTGTCAAATGCCCCAAGTGGTCCATTACTATTTTGTATTATCTTTACTTGCATCTCATCACAAATTGATAGAAAATTAATACTAGCATTAAATGGGGTAATCGATACATGCCTCGCATTTGTGAGTGAATATCTATGTGATAGGAATGTGTATATGTCGGGCTGTACCTCGATGTGCACATGGTTGTGAAGAGTGGCCGTCAATACTTACTCTCTTCCTCTATCACTCACTAGCCATCATTACCATTCACACATGTACTCCCAATTCCACAGAGCAATGGTGCTATAACATCTGCTTTTGCTGACATGTCAGTTTCACACACTCCTACATGTGCTTCTGCTGACATGTTAATTTCACATACTCTAACATGTGCTTGTGTGTTTCAGTGCTGAAACTACATGCAGTTTCTTCCAGTGAATCTCATGCTAACTGAATTGGAATAATTTTCTTCAAAGACAGAACAATTCTATATAAAAAGTCGATATACTCCTTTTCATATATAATCAATATAGTTTTATTACATTTATGGCTCTTGACCAGAAAGATTTGCTTCCAACATCCATGCTGTTTTCTCTACACAACCATGCATTTCTATTAGATTAAAGTGTGGCTGAGGTGAAAGAAATATAATTCATTTATTTTTTATAAATATTCTAAATAAATAAGTGTTCTCTAAATATTCCCATAATGTCTTGAATTGTGCTGGGTGATTTGAGGGACTACAAATGAAGATAATAAAGACTGCCTTCTAAGTCACTTCATGACAGGAAAAATACAAACTTGCCTTGGAATCTTGCAATCCTAGAGTTTCTCAGAACGTGATGCTCCTCTCACTTCCCTTCGTCTAATACTCATTTTTAAAATTTCGGTAGCAGTAATAATATACAGTAGTCAATCAAAATCCTCCAAACCATTCACATTTAATATAACAGAAGACAAATGAGAATGTGGCAGAGTCAGGGTTGACTAATAAGAAGCTCATGGGAACCACTGCACTTCAGTCCTTAGGGGTCTAAGCATCTGTACATCACATCCAGAGATGCTTTTTAATCATAATGAAGGAAGATACAGGAAAGGCATCTGTGTAGTTCACTTTAATTCACACACTGTTCTTTAAAATGCAGCTGCAGAGCCAAAACGACTAGGTGTTAGAAGATAAAGATTCTGTGAATAAAAAAAGAATCCTCCTGGTATGAGTAATTTTGTCTGGTGTTATTTTATGATGTTTAATTAAAAGATAAGAACTAACTTCTATATTCATGTAGGCTGTAGATATACCCAGATTTTTCTCTTTTAAATATATATATATATATATATATATATATATATATATATATCAATCATTAGTTCACTTGTGTTTCAGAGAAAGATAGATAATAGATGAAACAATCATAGGTAGATCAAATCAATTGATCGATCGATTGCTGATAGGTACTAGATAGATTATAAATAATGATACATGTAGCACAAATCTTAATTGATCTGAATGGTAAAAACCCGGCATCAGATATAGGGGGTAATGGTGAAAGATCAGAGAAGCAGAGTAGCCAGCCACAGTTCTTTCCTCTACTGAATCCTCATAAGTAGGGGGATATCCTGTCCCTAATCATCCTCAGGCTGAATGCCCTCTCTACAACACCTCACACTGAATCCTGAGCTCCTGTCTCTTCCCACAATATATTCCTCTCTCTCTTTTTTGTCCCTTTGGCCTAAGAATTCAGTAGAGGTAAGAAGCAGAGGCTGACCGCTCCGCTTCTCTGATCTTCAGGCAAAATTTTATTTCTTCAAGCACTAACAAAATATCACCACAGATATATATATATATATGTATATATATATATATATATCAGAAAGAAATAATAAACACGATAGAAATAAAAGTAGATGATACATTAGAGATGGAGATAGAACTTTTGTGGAGTCAAGATAAATATGACCCCTTTGTAAAAATGGGGAATAGCTCTTTCTTGAAGCACTTTATGAAATGAGTATACCTCATTAAAATATGGCATTAATTATGAGTGAAGTATTGAGTGTTATGCAGTAGATTATCAGTTAAGGGGGTCCTAATTCAGGTGAATTATAAGAGCGCTGGAAGAAATTGGAGAAAAGTAGGGCAGTAGGCAAGGAATCTTAGATCAGAGGAAACTTTCTTCCCAGTCCCAGTGCGAATACAAATGAGTCAAGTGCCTCCAATTACTGCCTTAGAAGAAACCATAGACCTTGAAATAGCAATTTTATGCCTAATCTTTTTATGTTTAATTTCGAAGAGAGGAGAGCTTTTTACAGAATAGGCTTCTCTAACTACTAGCATTGCCTACTTTTATTTGCTCCTAAGCAAGTCTCCTTATACTTTTTGTAGAAATTGCATGGACAAATTGCTTACTTCATTCTATTCACATTCAACTGTGAAAGAGTTCCAGGAACAAGTGCATGTAACTATATGCTCATTTTCGCACCATGTGATATTTCAAACAACAAAAAAAGCAAAGAAGCGCAATGGCTCAATAATGGTAAAGCCTAAAACTGTATAGGGAGCAAGAGTTTATTGCAGCTGTGACGACAGTTATAGCAAATTGTGAGAACTAGCTAATAGTTGATGCCAACAGTCCATCAAAAAGATTAGCAATTTGAAGACTTTAATTTTGGTTTATTTGTAGAAACTTTAAAATTTGTGTGATTCATACAATTATAATTTTGATTACAGATACCAACAGTCAAAATAGTACATGACTTTTTAGTTTAATTCTAAAATGTAAGAAAGCAGTTTCCTAGCAGACGTAGAAAGTTCAAGCGCAGTTGAAATTTCAATGGACAATAGTGGCTTATAATCAAGAGTCAATTGACCAATAAACATTTTAATTTGTCCCTGATATATCAACAGAATTCATGGATTAAATGCGACCCCTTTTGGAGACCAGTTGATTTTGTGTTTTTATTCTAGCAATTTTCATGGTGAAAATATATTCAATATTTTTAACTGCTTTGCTCGTTTTGGTTTGTGCAAAGTATTTTTCCTTAAAATAATTTAGAATTTATTAAAATACTTCAAGTTCCAGGATAACTATAGCTCAAATACAAAGAAATGCACTTAAAACTTTCAGAATAAAAATTAATGAATTATATCCCATTCAGTAAATGTAACACCAAATATAAACAATCTCAAAGTTACTTTATTAGCTGTCGTTTATCAACCAAGGGCTTTGGGAAACAGATGTTCCCTCAGGGTGGGTAACTATCACTTTGTATCAAAGTATATCACAATTGCTATTGGGATGGCAGTTAAATAAATCTCCCTTGCTTAGACCAGATATCACGGGCTTTGTTCACTGCATTTCTGAAATATGTGTTATCTAACTCAGTCTCTACATTAAAGAGAGAGAGAGAGAGAGAGAGAGAGAGAGAGAGAGAGAGAGAGAGGAGGCAGAGAGGCAGAGAGGCAGAGACAGAGACAGAGACAGAGAGAGAACCCAATAGTATGTCATGGACCACAATGTCTTATTGGTTTATCTCATTAGGTCAGTCAAAGTCAAATATTAGGTTTGATTTGCTTCACACATTTTAACACTAAGACTCCATTTCAGCATGCCTTTTATTCCCCCAATTTCTCTTTTTTTCCTGTGAAGCTTAGCAGCCTTTTCTCAAAGCTCTTTGGGAAACACTCATTCCCCCAATGAGCATGTTTTTATGTTCACATTTATTAGGAGAAAAATGAGTTAATCTTTTCCTAACTACAGGAACACTGCATTTCCTTCTTTAGGAACCAAATTAAGAAAGTAACATGTTATTAGACTTGAATAGACTGTATTGTCTACCCTTCATTTAATCAGGTCATCTTGAGATCTGTGCAATTGTGTGATCAGGTTTTATACAATAAATAGTGTGTGACAATGTATTAAGGGTGCAAAAATATGTTCTAACAAATGAGACCCTTTTGGCTAGTTTGTCATTTGATGCACAGTGTTTTAAATACATTATTGTTAAAATACTTTGCACAGCAATTTGTTTTAAACTCTAATATGTACAGAAACTAATAATTAATCTGCCATCTAGTAACATTGACTCTTTCTTTTAGTTTTCGAGGTGCACAGTTTGTTTGGAATCCAGAGTGATGGGTAAAATTATAATACCAAAAACACATTTGCTGTCTCTGTTAACAAAAAAAAAAATTAAAAGAAATCAAAAAAGCAAGAAAACATTGCATGTATGGAAAGTAAACCTTCTAAAACATTAGAGTAGAAAGGTCCTCAGATACTATTTGGAATTAATTTTATCTATCCTGGAATCTGTATGATGTTTGTTAATTTTTTTCAATGTTTTATTGGCAAATATACATCACTGGCATGGCTGGAATGAATTTTCAGTCACTTTTCAAAGCAAGTAAGTTAAACCTCTTGAACTGAAGATTCTGAGATAAAATAATAACAACCTTCAAGAGTTAAATGAAAAGTCCAGAGAAGGAGCATTTGTTGTAGCCCAGGTAATCATATATTATACAACTTCTTGTGTTTTCTAAAATATGAATATGGAATTTCAATTGCCCCTTTCTAAGATACTTTCTTAACATATAAATGAAGACATAAAAACATCATTCATATTCAGAGAGATTGGACATGTATGAGGCACACATATAACCAATAAAAAGTATAAAAGTAAGATATTCAATAAAGAATGAAATAACCAGTGAGAAATAAAAATATATACACTAAAGTAATTGAAATAAGCAAGTGATGGAATGTTGGGAGCCACCTGGAGGCACAGGTGGTCCTGCAGTTTGGAGGTAGCCACGTGGGGCTGAGCAACCCTGCCTGCACCCTTGCCTGCACATGCTCAGAACAGCAGAGTGGCATTGACCAATCGGGACAGCGTTCAGGCTGCTCCGCCGTTTAAAAGCAGCTGCCTCGGGGCCCAACGCTCTCTCTCTAAGCTTTCTCTCGTCCCTGCTCTATCGTCCCTTCCCCCAATTTTCCTCAAGGGAATGCTCCAAATAAAGATGTGACCAGAGAAGGAATTCTCGTTTTTGGTGGGGTTCATTCCTGCTGGACAGGATGGCGCCCCGCAACTGGTGCCGAAACCCGGGATCGAACCAGGGACCTTTGAAACTCCGGGACGCTGAGGGACCCTGACAACTACGCCGGGGGACCCTGAGAAAGCCCGGGAGAAAAAGCCAAGATCAGACACCAGCACAGAGAGCCTTGAATTTCAGAACTCTGAGAACATGGAGCGGTGAGTGACGTCTGTGAATCCCCAGAAAGGGGAGGAAAAGAAATGTAAAAAGGAATTTCAAAGGATAGGCCTAAATAGAAAAGAAAATACAAAAAAAAAAAATCAAAGTTAAGGTATCTGAAAGAAGGTACAGAAAGCAACGGGGAAGAAAAATCCCTTAAGTTCAGTGCAGGAGGAATGTAAACAGCAGCAAAAAGGGCGAGGTTTACGGTTGGGAGATCCGCGGCTTCCTCCGTGCGTACTCGCTGATAAGAGACTCGGGGCAACAGTCTCGTAGGGAGGCGAGTTTGATCGTGTTCTAAGACTGCCTTCCCTGTTCTTAAAGAGCC
Source organism: Myodes glareolus (assembly GCF_982192425.1). Classification (NCBI taxonomy): domain Eukaryota; kingdom Metazoa; phylum Chordata; class Mammalia; order Rodentia; family Cricetidae; genus Myodes; species Myodes glareolus. Next base: position 96,636,187 of record NC_142033.1, on the reverse strand, counting down.
ACAGAGTTTCTGAGGTGATTTTCGCCTAATTTTGTTAAGAGAGCTCAGTCTCTGGCTCTCACGTACAAAAAACTTTAATTTTTGACTGAGAAAGACAAGCTGCTTGATCGTGCTGAGAGTGCTGGCGGCAGCCGGCCCGCCTTTGAGCGGTAATGCCTGATTAGAAACACGGAAGTGGGCCAGGCACGGTGGTGCACACCTGTGATCCCAGCTACTCAGGAGGGAGACGCAACCAGTTGCTGGCGGGGAGTTTGCTGGAGGCCTACGAATAGCCAGGTCGCGGGCGGGCTAAAGTCCGTGTGACATCAGAGGCCTTCTGGCGGGGCTATGGTTTTTGGAGAACTTTTTCAGCACCTGAGCGGACTCGCCTGACTGAGGCGGAAGCTGCGTGGTGAGCAGCGGCGCCATAGAAAGCAGAGAGGAGCTGAATCGGCTCTGCGGAAAAACTGTGTTTCCATAGCAACATGGGCGAGCGGGGAGGTGAGTTCCCAGAGAACGGGGCTCTGCGCGCGGGCGGACCGGGCAGGAGAAGCCCCTCCACGGGTGGGCGGATGCCCCCCCTCGCCGGAGCTTGGAAAAGGCTCACAGCCGGCGGTGCGAGTTCATTGCCTGAGGTGAAACGGCGAGCCCGCGCACGGCCCGGGGCGGAGCCATGCCTTTGGGCCATGCGGAGCGCGCCATTATGGGCTTCAGAGGCGGAGCTGTGGCAGCCGCCGCTGTCCGCTGCTGCCGCCGCCCTCAGCCAAGGTCGCCAAAAATTTAGTCAGATAAAAACATTTGTCGCCAAAAATTCAGTCAGATAAAAACATTTATCCCCCAAACATCGCCCCTTTGTCAGCAGGAAGTAGCCAGATGATCGACGTCCATTCTCCCTCAAAGAACTGGTCCTAATTATCATAATAAAGGCGCGTCAACCTGGTTATCATTACCTATTGCCCCTGGCAACGGGTGAAATAAACAATGTTACCTAGAGGTTTTTCCATCTGAATAGGGGAGCTGGAGAGATGGCTCAGAGGTTAAGAGCACTGACTGCTCTTCCAAAGGTCCTGAGTTCAATTCCCAGTGACAACTGCTTTGGTTTTTAGACATAAGAGGGGGAATACACTACCAGTGACAGCTTCCCCCAGAGAAAGGATTTCTCTTGCATTCTTTACATTTAATTTTTAATTCAAAATTTTGCTGGTACAGGCAAACAAGATTTGCTTTTTGAAACAGAGACCTGCAGATCTCTAAGTTCAAAACCAGCCTACTTCCAGTACTGATTGTGCTGAATTTTTACACTGAGAGTTTTTAGTACTCTTAAATGTTAATTTGGGAGGAGAGTTTTGTTTATGTTTTTCTAGGAATGCTGACATACATCTGGATGCCAGCGAGACTGACAAGAGAGATAAAGAAGATGACTCAGTGGATGCTGAGTGTCCTGCTGTGGAAGATTCGTGCGGAGACAGCAGAGATGACCTTCTGGGCGGTGCCAAGAGCAGCTGTTTCACAACGTCGACTTGAGCAACACCCTGTGCAACCTCTTATCTCTTAACAATTTTCTGACTGACTCTATTCTGCCTTTCTCCCTCCTTGGGGATGGGTGGGAGCAGAGATATCCTTGGCATGCTGCGTCTAGGTGGGGACCAGATTGAAGAATAGTTTTGCCTTATTGCTCTTAAAGACAATAATTAGGGGGAGATGTTGGGAGCCACCTGGAGGCACAGGTGGTCCTGCAGTTTGGAGGTAGCCACGTGGGGCTGAGCAACCCTGCCTGCACCCTTGCCTGCACATGCTCAGAACAGCAGAGTGGCATTGACCAATCGGGACAGCGTTCAGGCTGCTCCGCCGTTTAAAAGCAGCTGCCTCGGGGCCCAACGCTCTCTCTCTAAGCTTTCTCTCGTCCCTGCTCTATCGTCCCTTCCCCCAATTTTCCTCAAGGGAATGCTCCAAATAAAGATGTGACCAGAGAAGGAATTCTCGTTTTTGGTGGGGTTCATTCCTGCTGGACAGGATGGCGCCCCGCAATGGAATACACCAAAATTATGTGTGTGGATGGTGGTATCAACAGTTTATCTCAATTCATGCATAAATACAATGTGCTTCTTGACTCAAATTAAAAAGTCAACAAAAATCAAACATTAGAATGAACAATAATAACAGGAAAATACAGACTTGAGAGCATTAATATTTCCCTATATAAATTTAGGGGAAGGGAGAGAAGCAATCATGGGAAAACAAAGATGGTGGGAGAGAAGGGAAGAGGGGAAGGGAAAAATGTGTAATTAACTTTTCCATGTTTAAACAGTATCTGAGATAATTAGCTTATCATGGGAAATGATTTATTTGCCTCCATTTTGGAGGTTGCACTTCATGAATGGTTTGTCTTATGGGCCTATGGGGAGGCTCTGAGTCATGGCAGGAGCATGTATTGGAATGAAACTATTTGTGTTATGGTCAGGGTGAGATCAAAGAGCCTCAGCAGTTCCTCAGTCCCTGTTTTGGAACACTCCACCATCTGAAGCCCTCTCAGACCCAATTTCGGTGAGTTTCTTAAGGTCTGTACTTTTTGTGGTATTTGTAATAATTCTACAAATTAGTCACAGAACCAATAATTAAAAACAAAAAGTACAATTAATATGAGAAATACAATAAGAATGAAAATGATTTATAAGCAAAGAAATCTCAATCATAAGCCGCAGTCATATTTAATCATTATAAAGCATACTATGTTAAGGAGATGCTTTTTGCTATTCCAGTGGGTCTGAGAAAGCAGATAGTACTGCTAGCTGTGAAGAGGCCAAATTTCCTCAAAAGAAATGAATATAAGTAATAAGACCTTAAGTTAACTTGAGCATTTCTATCATAATTTGAAATGAATGTATTATTTCAAAACCACCATTTTCTTCAGGGTTTATGTTCTGGAAATGTCTGTGAAAATAGGAGCAAAAATGTGGAAAACAATGTTGAGTGTCTGTACTACGGGAATGCACACAACCCAAATGTTTATCAATATAAGCGTGTTTCTCTCAATCACGCTTAGAGATAAAAGCTTATAAACTGACACAGCGATGTCAAACTTGCATTGCATTCTGTGTTTTATCTATGTGTATGGTTTTCCTATTTACATTTATTTGGTGTTAGAGGCACAAGTGCAACAGACTATGAATGGTCGTCAGAAGTCAACTCTCAGAAATATGATCTCTACTTATACCATATGGCTCACCAGGAATAGAACTGGTGTGATCAGGCATGGAGGCAGACACTATAACCCAGAGACCCTGGATAAAACTTAACGTACACAGTCAGTCAGTGGTAACACACACCTTTAATCCCAGCACTCGGGAGGCAGAGACAGGTAGACCTCTGTGAGTTTGTGCCAGCCTTGTCTGTAAAAGCTAATTCCAGGACAGGCTCCAGGGTGACATAGAAAATCTGTCTCAAAAAACTAAAAATCAATCAAACAAACAAACAAAAATCACACACACACACACACACACACACATACACACACACACACGCAAACATAAGACACACACACTGTATACACAAAATCTAGAACACCTCATGGTCCTAAAAAGGGATATGTTTTTCTTGTTTAATTCACTTGGGGTTCAAGTAATTAACATCACACATATTGTGACGACATTTTCTTTGTGATCTAACAAATAAAAGTTCCTTAAACTTCAGAGTGCAGAGCTAGCCACTAGTTAAGGGTAGGCAATGGTGGACACACCTTTAATCCCAGCATTTGGGAGTCAAAAGCAGGTGGATTTTTGTGAATGGAAAGCCACCTGGGGCTACAGGAGGTTGAGTCAGTCTAAAGGAGAAACAAAGGCAGGAAATGGTGGTTTATACCTTTAATCCCAGTACTTGGGAATCAAATGCCTTTGATCCCAGCACTAGGGATGTGGAGACAGGAAGGGATATGGCTGTGCAGAGAGAGACATATAAAATGGGAGGAGGCATGAGCTCATGGCATTTAGTCTGAGGATTTATGGAGGCAGGATCTTGCCTACTTTGATCTGAGAATTCAGTAGAGGTAAAAGGTCTCTCTATTAACTGGCTCCTTTACTTCTCTGATCTTTCAGCATTTAACCCAATATCTGACTCCAGGATTTTATTAAGACCAATTAGAATTTGTATTACATCACATTTTACTTCTATATCCATTTACATTATAAAAAGAAAAGGATCCATAAGTATTTGAAGGGGAAAGTAAAAAGCTACTTTATTTTTTTTTAGAGTCCTGCTTTATCCTGTTCCATAAAAGAGCTATTTAAATGAGTTCATTTAAAAATCATCAAAACAAGGTCTGAGGATTTGACCACTTGAAACCAGGAAGTGATTTGTATACAGTTGTAGCATTCAGTCAGAAATGCTAAGAGTCTTTGTAGAAATCTAATTAGGCCCCCATAGGGCCAAAGAAGACACAGGAATAAATGAATTAATGAACAGTATAATTTCATATAGTGACAAATGCATTTGAACACTTATGAAAACTCCCAGTTGGATTTCTGTTCCAAGAAATTCATACTGTCTTAACTAATATTTGTAGATAAAACTTTCCCTTTTGATGATATTTTTGCATATACCTCATCTCTAAGTATCTAAGTATCGACTTTGCAAAATGTAATATGCTAAATGTTGGAAACAAATAATGAATGAAATATCTCTCCATTATATTCATAGTTTTTGATGTAGCAGCTAATTTAAAAATACTTTTTAAATATTTAATTATGAGTATCTATTTGAGGTCATGCATATGATTGCAAAGGAGATGAGAAGAAGCTGTCATGTCGCTGGAGTTGGAGTTAAGGGTGGTTGTGAGCATCCCAATTTGGGCACTAGAAGCCAAGCTGGTCCTTTGCAAGAACAAATCGTACATGCTTTCCATTGTGTCATTTCACCGGCCCTGACGATGTTATCTGTGGCTGTTATAGTTCTCAAAATAGGAATCTGAAAAGTTCAGAGGCCCTGTGTAAGAAATTAGAGACATACAAGAAAAAAATTAATATCTTATAAATTTATATAAGACATTCTTATACAATTTTATTTCACACAAATATCATTAGGAAGGTACTTAATACCTATAATTCATGAGTAAGTGACCATCTACCTACGGATTGCACTTGGGATTGAAGAATTTTCCAAGTACTTATGGTATGATATAGGTATGAAAAATTTCATTGATATAAATCTTGACTTATTGATACAAGTTTAAGGTCAATTTTGTTATGTGTATATGTATTTCTGATCTTGATTAAGGTATTGTGATTGTGAAGCTCATTTAAAAATGTAATATATAATTAGGAAATTTAGATTGTTAATGGATAATCATCGATAATAGTCAAGCTTGTAGTCATGTTAGTTAGATTTTCTAGATAATAGAGATATATTTCAGTTAGATAGGCATTCAAAGACTATGGAATATGGCATTTTAAATGTTTTAATAACTTAGGGCTTTTCATGACAATGAGTCACGTCTGCTCCTGGGAGCACTAGCTACTTCAAGAGGAAGATGACTGCAGGAAGGCCAGCTTTCTAAAAGGAGAGTCCTGAATATCTATGGGGAAATTAACACATTCATTAACTTCTGGTACAGAGAAGTCTACAGACTGAAATAAAAACTCCCAGGTGTAATGGGAGGAGATCCTGCAGAAATGACAGGTACTTCATCAGTCATGGAAATAGGTGTGCTTTGATATAGACATCTTTTGTCTGAGTATCCTAAAAATTCCATTTATCCTTGAAAAATAAAAGATTGTTTCATAATGGGTTGGGATGTGTGGTTGGTAAATTTAGGGTATATTTGGTGGCTTCTACAAATCATTGTCTTTAGTTGGGATCCAGTCCCAATCTATTCGTTTATGTAGTGTCATTGTTGATGTTCATTACAATAACATACTTTTCTACAAAAAAAAAACAATTTTGCTTATAAGCAATCATTTGTGTTTAATTCTTTCTTAATATTATTTAACAGTTTGTGGGCACTTTATTGAGCAAACCATCTTCCCAAGTCCACTTATTTCAAGTTTTAATTAATTGAAAAAAATATCAGTTTTCTCTATGGCATTTTCTTGTACTCAGTTTTGGCTACTTTGTCTCCATACTCATTTCCTTCAATCTTCTTGCCCATCATCTCCATTTGCACCTGTCTTGCATCCACTGCTTTGATTCTATGCTCATTTCACATGTGCTACATTAACCAGTCTACTTCCGTAGTACATATAAAATTATAATCCACATTTGAGAGATAACACAATGTTTGTCTTAATGAACTTCAGTTGCCTCACATGTGTGTGTATATATACATATATATAGCATCATATATACAATTATATACCATATATATATATATATATATATATGATGTCTAGATAGCCTTCAGTATCTTATTTAGGATTTCACAATTTCATTTTTATTAAAGGTATATATAATTGTGTATATTCAATAAAATCAAAAAAAAATATTTGTATCTCTGTATAAAATGTATAGTCCTTTGGGTATACACCCAAAAATAGTGTATCTGGGTCATATGGTTGTTCTATGCTTAGTTTTTTGTGGAACCTGTTGACTGGGTTTCCATGGTGACTATATCAGGTTATACTTCTATCGACATTAAACCCAGGTTATTCTTTCCTTGATCTTCAGCAGCACTGTTGTCATCTATTTTCTAGGTGGTGGACATTATGAGTGGGATGAGGTAGAATTTCCATAATGCCTAATGATGTGTAACACTTTAGAAAATGTCAGCTATTTATGTATTTTTGACATTTCTGTTTCATTCATTATGCCATTTTGTTGCAAAAGGAATGTCTGGCTGTGTTCCGCCATCCGGAACCCCAGTTAGCTTTACCCGAATTAATTTCATGGAAACTGTATTCATTTAAACACCTCCTGGCCCATTAGTTTCAGCCTCTTATTGGCTAATTTTCACATCTTGCTTTAACCCATATTTAGTAATCTGTGTAGCACCACGAGGTGATGGCTTACCAGGGAAGATCCCAACCTGAGTCTGACTCGGAGAGGAGAGTCATGGCGACTGCCTCACTGCCTTCTTCCTCCCAGTATTCTGTTCTGTTTACTTTGCCTACCTAATTTTCTGTCCTATCAAAGGCCAAGGCAGTTTCTTTATTAACCAATGAAAGCAACACATAGACAAGTGACCCTCCTCCATCATTTCCCCTTTTTTCTGTTTAAACAAAAAAGAAAGGCTTTAATTTTAACATAGCAAAATTACATATAACAAAACAGTTATCAAGCAATTATTATAGTTACAATATCTATATCTCTTTTATCTTTTATCATAACTAAGGAAAACTATAACTAACCATTTTTCAACTCCATCAAAGACTCCAGAAGGATACAATATTACCTAAGTAAACAAGAAATAAGCAATTTCCAAATTCTAGAAATGATATAGACATCTTGCTGCCTGTACAGTCACCCAAAGTTCCTCTGTACCCTTGGGGCATCCATCTTCAGCCTTCAGGCCCATAGTAGCCAGCAGACATTTCCATGAAGCAGGAAATTTCAAAGACATTTCAGTCACTATCTGCTGTTTCCTGCAGAATCTCTCACAGACTCTTTCATGAATCAGGAACCCTGAAAGACCATCTCACCTTTAGGCAAGTTCAGCAGTCCTCTCTCTGTGGGTTCTTTGTGTATAGTTTATACAACAGTCCAGGCAAGAGCATTTTCTTGCCCAAATGACTATCAAACTCCATAAGGAGCCTCTTTGATGCCCATCTTCCACTTGAAGTATATTGGTGCTGCCAGGAGCAGACATGTCTCATTGCCGTGAAAAGCCCTAAGTTATTAAAACATTCAAAATGCCATATTCTGTAGTCTTTGAAAGATATGAAGAATGCTTATCTAACTGAAATATATCTCTATATCTAGAAAATCTAACTAACATGACTATAAGATTGACTATCATTGATGATTATCCATTAACAACCTATATTTTCTAATTATACATTACATTTTTAAATGAACTACACAATCACAATACCTTAGTCAAGAGCAGAAACACATATACATATAACAAAATTGACCTAAAATCCATACCATGGAAAATTATTCATATCTGCATCATATCCCCTTTTAAATGCAAAATAACATTTATAAACAATATTTGGGAATTCTCTCCAAACTGCTTCGTGCTGAATGGGGGCATGGTTATTTAGGTATTTCATTGTATAATCTGTGTGCTAGATTTATCTCAATCGACAGTTGAGCAAAGTAATTTCTTGCGAGTGTTCACAGCAACCTTTCAGGAGGTCGGGATTTGTCATACCATATTGGGATAGAAGCAATGCACAGGGTCTCATCCTCTGTGAAAACAAAAGAAGAACCTCCTTTCCAAAGCATCATATTCTTAGACCCAAATTCTGAAGTCATTATACCCTTATGATGATATCCATTCTGGTTTAGCTTGGCAGCCCATATAATGAAATGCCTCTCTGTACTGAGCTCCTTCACAGTCAAAAATTTTAAAGAAAACACAATGTACATATAATCTAGACTCTCTGTGAATTATCCATTTTTATGTGGCTTATTTTTCTTTATTTCTTTTAATCTTTAACTATCTGTACTCTGTCTCTTTAAAGACTTTACCCTTTTTTTAAGGCATTAATTTTATTCTCTATATTCTTTTTCTTCTCTCTCCCAAGCCTACATATATCTGTCTAACACAATAACCCATTAGAGGTTTTTTATGTCTGAATCTGTCCTATTGTGAATCTGTAATTTTTTACTGTCCAGGAGCAGTTCTTAAAATGCTAAGCACTTCTTAAAAACGTTAGCTTGCGCCACATAGGTGTAATACGGTACTGCTTTGTTTCCTGCCCAGTCTAAACATTAACTGTGCTGTTATTATGGTAATTATGATAGACTCTGCCTGGGATCAGCACAGTTCAGCATGGCCGCTTCTGCCTCAGCCATTTGGCGGCCCTGAGCCATGCACAATTCCAGGCACACAGCAAGTCCACATTGCCATCAAGCAAGCAAGCATTTCACTCCAAATTCTCCATTCAAAAGCTCTGTCTCCCACAGGAGCCAGACAGAGACTGCAATGGTGGCACAGCCCAGAAACTGGTATTTCAAAACTGCCACTTTCTAGTAGACCTAATCCTGCTGCCTACTCAGACAGGAAGAGTCGAGTCATGGGCATGGTCTCACCAGCTTTGTTCCCAACCCCGAGTGGGCACACAAAAGTCCGGGCCCAAAAATGCTACATAGCCAGAGTTTGCATGGCGGCAGGGCCCAGGAAGCTGAGTTTTAAAATGACGCAGCTTTTTTTTCTGCCACTATTGCTAAAACAGGAAATCTCTCTACAGCACATCCTAGTAGACAGCAAAAAGCTGTGTTAAACTCTCTTTCCCTTTATATTTAAGCCCTCTCAGGTTTTTAAGTGGATTTAATTGGCCACGTTGGACACCACTCTGTAGTGGTTTGAGTGGCCCCATGTTGGGCACCACTCTGTCGCAAAAGAAGTGGCTGGCTGCTTTCTGACACCCGGATCCCCAGCTAGCTTTACCTGAAATAATTGCATGGAAACTGTATTCTGTTTACTCCACCTACCTAATTTTCTGTTCTATCAAAGGCTGAGGCAGTTTCTTTATTAAGCAATGAAAGTAACACATAGACAGATGATCCTCCTCCATCACTATTTACTGCTTGGGCTATTTTTTTTTTCTGTGTATTCTTTCACATATGTAACAAGAAAATATTTTCCCCATTCTTTGGGATGACTCTTCACACAACTGACAGTTTTCTTTACTGCATCAAAGCTTTTGAGTATTATTAGGTGTCATTTGTATTTTATTGTTACTATTTCCTGATATATAAAATCTTATACAGAAAGTATACACTATTTTTAAACTCTACATTAATATTTCCTTACTTTGTATCATATTCAATTTATTTGTTTTATGGTATCATGTATTATCAGTTAATATATTATTATTTTTTTAGCTTTCAACAGAACTTTGTAAGGTATGTCAATGTTCTCTTGTGTCCCATTAGGTTACTTCTGTTGTCATAGGATCATTTAAAAAATATTTCTAGGGCTGGGACAAGCTTGGGGGAGTAGGATGTTTGAGATGAAGGAAGGATAGATATAGGAGCAGGGAAGAAGATATTTTAATTAAGGGAAGCCATTTTGGGGTTGGCAAGATGCTTGGTTCTAGAGGGGTTTCCAGGTGTCTACGAGGATGTTCCCAGCTAGGATCCTGGGCAGTGGAGGAGAGGGTGCCTGAACTGGCCTTGTCCTATAGTCAGATTGATAACTATTTTGAATATCACCATAGAACCTTCATCTGGCAACAGATGGAGATAGACAGAAACCCACATTGGAGCACAGGACTGAACTCCCAAAGTCCAATTGAAGAGCAAAAGGAGGGAGAAGATGAACAAGGAAGTCAGGACGACAAGGGATTGGTTCACCCACTGAGACAGTGTGCCTGATCTAATGGAAGCTCACAAGCATGGGATCAAACTGGACCCTCTGAATGTGGCTGACTATTGGGGCAGACTGAGAAGTCAATGATAATGGCACTGGGATTTGTCTCTACTACATGTACTTGCTTTTGGGGATTCTATTCTATTTGGATGCATACCTTCCTAAGCCTGGTTGTAGAGGGGAGGAACTTGGACTTCTTACAGGGTAGGATGCCCTGTCCTCTCTTAGGACTGTGGGGAGGGAAGGTGGGTGAATGGTAGAGCAGGAGGGAAATGGGAGGAAGGGAGGAAATGGAAATTTTGAAAGGTAATATTTATAAAGCAGTAAATAAATAAATAAATATTTCTGGATCAGTTCTATGACTAGACCAGTTAAACATCAACAAATAGATAGTTGTCTGCTCTTTTCCTTGTTTAAACTAAGGCAGAATGTTCTTGTTTGTATCTGTTTTGTAAGTTTTTTTTCTATTAGTATAACCAGAAATAAGGATTGGTTTGACTAAACAAAATTAACATCTATCCACTATCATCAGAAAGTCCTCCTACCAGCCCTCTGTGAAGAAACCTAATGATTATATGGAGCTTCATTGGCCTCCACCTGCTACTAATTCTGACTTAAAAATATCTGCAATAACCATTTTTTTTCTGGAACTTCAATAACATTTAATTTATTTTTAAAAATAAAAAGTGGATTGAGACATCAACTTTCTAAAAGAGAAGAACTATTCTAATATGTAATTCTTATATTCCTTATAAGGTTTTTATATAATTCAGTGTATTAACTTATGTTCATGTTATAAATTATAAGTCTTGGCTCATTTAACAAATGGTATTATTATATAACAAATACCATGATATAAACACCCTGACTATTTAATATTCATCTATAATATCTCAATAGCATTAAATTGCTTTGCAGCTTGAATTCAATGAAACCCATAAAAATAAAATTGAAAAAGTATTTTTATCAAATTCAGTAATATTTCAAAACCTTACCACCACCTTTGAAGAAAAAATGCAAACACATTTAGCAGATCATAAGCTCATGCAGAAGCATTTCAAATTGACTTAAATATTGTGACTCAGTCTAAAATATAAATTTCAGTGTTCATTTTCATGTTATTTTGCTAATATCTATCATTAAATAGGTTGTGATCTTGTTTTTGACTAACTATTTCTTACTGATTGCATATTAAATATGTTCTATTACTAACTTATGCTTGTAGGTTTGGTTTGTATTCAAAGTAAAAAATTATACAACAAGAAACATTGCTATTTTAGGTAAATAGAAATATAGTTTGAAGAAAAATAATTACAACCAAAACATAACAAATTCAAAAATGAAAGCCATACACATTTACTGGGTATAAATGGTATTTTATTCTGGGAATTGGACCATAATTAACATGTAAAATATTTTTGTGAACTTTCGTAACTTTTCTAAAGATATTTTTTAAATATAGGGTCAGAACTGAGTGCTTGGCCTCACATTTCACAAAGAAACTCGAGACTAGATTATTTCCATGATGTCAGTTGACAAGGAAAAAAAATATACATTTTCTTTTACAACAATGACACATTTTTAGTTTTACTTATTTATACCAAGACTTTAGCTTAAGCTCCAAAAATAAAAGAAAGCTAATTATAAATAGCTCTAGAAATTTGTTGAATACCAGGCTGCTGGGAACCCCAAGTAAGATACCACCTACCGACCAATAAACCATTTTAAGCTTGTCTAACAACCCAAGACTGCACACTCTCTACTGGTCTCCATATCCTAGCCCACAACTTCAGAAATAGATTTTGGCTTTACCTGTACATAGGTTGGATCTAGGAACCCCGGTCCCAGCAGTAGGCTGGTTCTAGGAACCCTGGGTAAGACATGGCCCACACCCCAGAATACTCTTTAAAACCTGCCCAAAAACTCCAGACTGCATCCTCTCCCCTGGACTTCACACTAAGCCCCACAACTACAGGAGCTCTAGTGTACTAGAATCCAGGCTAGTCCTAGGACCTTCAGGTAAGAAGCCATTCAGTGCCCACTAAAACTTTAATCCTGTTCAACATCCTCAGAGTTCACATCTTCTCCTGGGATCCATATCCTGGTCTACAACTTCAGAAGAAAATTCTGATTTATGAAAGGTCATGATTGATCTAGGGTCCCTGACCTCCAAAAACCCCAGTGGAGACACCCTACTGGACCTGAAGACACACTAGTCACCAGACCCCTTACCTACTTAGGTCAGAAGACCAGAGAGGGAAAAGAAACCAAGAAACAAAACATCCATTCAACAAAGAAAAGCATAGCAATCAACACCTAGACCAATAATCATCCTGAATCCAGATACCTAAATGCCAGTGTAAGAACACAAATGAAAATAGAAAAATTAATGTGTCACTACCAGAACCAAGCTATCCAAGGACAAGAAGACCTGAATAAGCCAACATTGCTGAAGCACAAGAAAATGGCCTTAATAATAATTTCTGAAGATGATAAATGTCTTTAAAGAGGAACTAAAGAAAAATTCCTTTAAAATTTGAGAGAAAAATAAACAAAAAATGGATGAAATCAATAAATCACTAAATAAATGCCAATAAAACAAAGAAAAATACCAAAGGAGTGAAGAAAACAGCTTAAGACCAGAGAATGGAAATAGAAACAATAGAGAAACACAAGTGGAGGGAATCCTCAAAATATAAAATCTGGGTAAGTGAACAGGAGCTACAATTGCAAGCATCACCAGCAGAATACTAAAGATGGAAGAGAGAATCTCAGACTTTTAAGACCCAATAGGGGAAAAATATTCATCTGTCAAAGGAAATGTTACATCTGAAAATATTCTTAACCAAAATATCCAGGAAATCCGGAATACTATGGAAAAAATTAAGAATAATAGGAATAGAAGAAGGAGAATAATCCAAGCTCAAAATCCAAAGAATATATTTCACAAAATCATAGAAGAAAAATTTCTCAACTTAAAGAACATACCTATACAGGTACAAGAAGCTTACAGAACATGGTTAATTCCGCTGTTGGAGAATAAGACCACTACCACAATATAAAACCAATATTGATGCAAGTTTTAATTAAACACTGGTCAGATGTATGAACTTTGACCAGCCCTATCTGTGGGTTTCTAGAAAATGCTCCCCAATCATTGTTTGCAGAAGCTTAAGTATTTCCCATCAGGTCCAATCAAGAGCAAAAATAAATCCATATACATTTTCTTCTACTGAATACCCCATCTTCATGTGATCAACTACATCCAGTGCAGAAGAATCAAACAAACTTGTTAGGGGAGTGAAAACAAACATGTGACTTGTTATCTCCTATAAATAATAGCCTCCAGCATTTCAGGAGCCATCTGTCCTTGGGAAAGGGTGCAGATCAGAGGTATTTTTGTTTCGTAGATCTCTTAGGCAGAGAAATTGAAACCAGAAATGTAACTTTGACTCTCACAGCATCAAAAAGATTATATGAGAAAGGAAAATCCCCTTGTCACATAATAGTAAAAAAATCAAACATACAGGAAAAAGAAAAAATCATTAAGAGTGGCAAGGGAAAAAGTCAAAGAAACATATAAAGGCAGTTCTATTATGAAAACACCTGATTTCTCAACAGACATCTTAGGGACCTAACTGTTGTCTAACACATTATAAGAGACCACAGATGCCAGCCCAGACTACTATACCCAGCAAAACTGTCAATAACTGTAGATGAAAAAAACAAGGTATTTCAAGACAGTGAAATTTAAACAATATCTATTTATAAATTAAATCCTACAGAAGGTATTACAAGGAAAACTCCAATCCCTGAACGTAAAGTACACTTACAAAAATGCAGGCAATAGGTAATCTCACAGCAGCAAAAGCTAAAAAAAGGGAAACACAAACATACACATACACACACACACACGTGCATACACACACATATACAAGCATACACACACATATATACAAAAAAGGGAAACTCAAACATACACATACACACATAAATACACACACATTATCACCACAAACACCACCAAAAACAAAATTACTGGAATTAACAATCATTGGTCAATAATATTCCTTTAAGTCAATGGACTCAATTTGTCAATAAAAAGACACAGGCTAACAGAATGAACATGAAAACAGGATCCCTCTTTCTGCTGCATGTAAGAAACACATCTCAACATTAAAGATAAAGATAGATAGATAGATAGATAGATAGATAGATAGATAGATAGATAGATACATATTACCTCAGAGTAAAAGGCTGGGAAATAAAGCTGATATAAGAAGCAAGCTGGTATAGCTCTTTTGATATCTAACAACATATATTTCAAAACAAAATTCATTAAGGAGATTGAGAATGGCATTTAATACATATCAAGGAAAAAATCCACCAAGATAATTTCTCAATTCTAAATGTCAATGCCTCAAATATAAGGGTACACATTTGTAAATAAAATAAAATACTAAAGCTTAAATCTCAAATTGAGCCCCATACAATAATAGTAGAAGACATCAACAATCCACTCTTACCAGTGGACAGGTAATCTAGTCAAAAACTAAGCAGAAAAATAATAAAACTAGCAGAGATTATGACTCAAAGGTTCCTGCCAGATATCCACAGAATATTTCAATTCCCCCCAAAAAATATGCCTTCTTTTCAGTACCTCATGCAACCTTCTTCAAAATTTATTATTTATTCAGCCAAAAAGCAAGTCTCAACAGATACAAAAAAAATTGAAATAACTCCCTGTATCTTATCAGATAACCATGGAATAAGTTTGGATTTCAACAACAAAAGAAAAAAATAGAAAACCTACAAACTCATAGAAATTGAACAACTCTCATCTAAATCTAACTGTGTTAAGAAAGAAATTAAAGGCCTCCTATAATTTAATGAAAATTAAATAACAACATACCCAGACTTATGGGACACAGTAAAAGCAGTGCTAAGAGGAAAGTTAATAGCACTAAGTGTCTTCAGGAAGAATTTGGAGAAATCCTATACTATCTACTTAATAGTATACTTAAAAACTCTAAAACATAAAGAAGCAAACACACCCAACAGGCATAGATGGCAGGAAATAATCAAATTGAAGGCTGAAATCAATAAAACAGAAACAAAGAGAACAATGCAAAGAATCAGTGAAACAAAGAGTTGGTTCTTCACGAAAATCAATAAGATAGACAAACCCTTATCCAAACTAATAAAAGGAAGAGAGAGAATATCCAAATTAACAAAATCAGAAATGAAAATGGGATATAACAAGACACTGTATGACAAGAACTTCTAGTGATTTGGGATGTCCTTCTATATATGCGTTACGTTATTGGTTGATGAATAAAGTTGCTTTGGCCTATGACAGAGCAGAATATAGTCAGTTGGGAAATCTGAACAGAGATATAGGGAGATAGTAGGCAGAGTCAGGGAGATGCCATATAGCTGCTGAAGGAGGCAAGTGCCCCAGAACTTTTACCAATAGTCCAAAGCTTCATGGTAATACACAAATTAATAGAAATGGGTTAATTTAATGTTTAAGAGTTAGTTAATGAGAAGCCTGAACTAATAAAGCAAACAGTGCTATAATTGATATAGTTTCTGTGTGACTATTTGGACCTGATTATCTGGGAAACAAAGAGCAGCCTCTGCCTACAGATGGCACCCAAATGACTGGAGTGATATGCATGGCTTGCCACCCACTTCAGGTCCAGGTTCTTGTACACCCACTCAGGGTAAGGAAGAAAGTAGCTGAGAGCACGCCAGCAGCTCAGCACTCTCAGCCTGAGCAGCCAGCCAGATTGGGTCAGCTAGGCATACTCAGGCTGGAGAACATGGCGGATTCCCACCACTACACACAGAGATATTTCCAGGCCATGCAGTGAGCCACATGGCTGATTTAACTTTTACTCAGATAAAAAGGGTTTCTGTGTTTCAAGCTACTTCCCCAAGTTGAGATGACCAAGTTTATTCTAGACTAAAACTGTTTTCATCTTTCAGTATTTGTTCTTAAATTAGTAAATACTTAATATTCATCCCAGTAAGCATTACACTTGATGGCAGGACTGGAACTCTGACCCTGTGTGGTATATCCATCTAAACCTTATGCTTATATATGCCTTTATTTGGTGAGTAAGGAAAAAAAAAGTTAAGAAAGTAATAAGAAATGCATAAAATGAATGTGTTACTGGGATAAAGTCTGCATACATCTTTCTGAATTTCCCAGGGATGTTGGAAGGATTCATGAATCCAGACAACAGCCTTCATCCCTTCAGAGTTTATATTGGCCTGACTCCACACTGAATGATTCTACTGCTTAGATCCTCTTCTCTTCTTTCTCTCTAGTGACTTTTTTCTCTGGAGAAACCTGAAAAGCTCTCTCTCTCTCTCTCTCTCTCTCTCTCTCTCTCTCTCTCTCTCTCTCTCTCTCTCTCTGTGTGTGTGTGTGTGTGTGATATTTCAACTCCCATCCCTTTTATGAGAAAAGTAAGACAAGAAAAAGAGAAAGTGAGGTATTAAAAAGTAATATGAGAGCTGAAATGAGCAACACTGCTGAAGATTCAGAAAGATTAACCACAAAAATCAATTATTTGATGTGAAAACTTCATGGATGGAGACAACTAGTTAGAAGCAATGATTGGAGTGATGAATCCAGGTTAAGATTTGGTTACAAAGAACACTGGCTAATTCAAACTCTCAGTTCTGAGTAGAGAAAGAAAAGGTGATAGCCCAATATCTATGATCTGTGGTTTTCTTTATCCTGCATTTCTTTTTTAGAGGAAGAATATATGTAAAGAAGAAAACCATTCTATAACTCTCTATAAACAGAAGATATTTGCTAAACTCAGATTTAAGAAATTCAGGAATTGGTAGTCATATTGAGGCCAATGTTTTAGTTGAGCCGGCAAAAGAACTGACTCTCTGGTATGATGTGAAAAGGAGTTGACTGACCCTCCGCTGTTTCATAAAGTTAAAAGCAAAATTGAAATTTCCCTTATAGCTCCTCCTGCTAAATACATTTTCCTAAATGTAAATTAGATAGCAGGAGGTAAAATTTGGTGAAGATTTTGGGATACTTGGCATAGCTTCTGAGAGTATCACAAGAGTCTGTGTGCAGTGGACTAAACCCATGCAAAGAATGATAGAACTCAAGGTAAGCAGAGAATCAAGAGCTCCATCAAGGGATAAAGAGAATGAAAAGGGGAAGGAAGAATGTGAACCCAACGAAGGGACTGTAGGTGGGAATAGAAAGCACAACATTCTGACCTGGAATTTGAGATGTGAAACAATCTTAGACAATGACAACTTCTTAGTGACCATGTCCCTCACAATCCATAGTGGGGAAACAGTTATTGGTTATTGTTTATGATCCAATGTATGAAATAAGTGGCAATGACATCTTGTTGGTAGGGAGCTGCTGGCAACGTGTCTAAGCACCTAGGTATCTATATATAATACTGACAAGAAAATTTCCATATAAGACTGCAGGAAACCTTGCATCATAAGGACGGAGACTGTCTGGAGCAGGCAGAGAGAGCAGATGCAGATTTGTATCTGTTTTTATCAGCTTTGGCACACGAAAACACACAAAGCAAAAATGGTCCTGTGAAAGATGTATGAAGACATAAGGAAATATGAAGAATGCATATAGAAGCTTGATTGCACAGGAGTAATCAAGATGAATATAACCACAGGGTGTGCCAAGATGAGCATCAGAGAATGAGTCCTCTGAGAAGAATCAATGAGCATTCAGTTGATCGCACAGGTGAAGGGAGCTGGGGTTAGCATGAGGGGGCCTTAAACATGAACTGTGAATAGAAAAGCCTTTTAGAGATCCATACAGATAGCAAGATGGAGGACTAGGAGGTAAGCCACTCTTCAGGTAATCTGTTCCTTTAAAGTTTCTAGGTGCTAGAGAGAGCCTAGAAAATTAATGCTTCTTAATGTTAAAATGTACTTTGGTGAAATAAATTAAGTAATGTTTACAATTCATTAGAATCTTATCTGCAATGCATTTATTGAAGAAAAAATAACTTCAAAGCCTATCCAAGAAATAAAATATCAGGTCACTCTTCCTAAAAATAAATCACCTTACTTGGCTTTTTCTTGTGATAGTTTCTTGATTAGCTTGTACCAGTAGTTATGAAGTTATTTTCATGAACCTTAATATTGGCTTTAGCTACATAAGACATTTTATTGAGAAATGAATCAGTTTTCTGAACTTCTTTCTCAGCATGATATAGTTCACTGACAATTATCTTTGAGACAAAATGATTTCCCATTTTCCACATTAATTCAAGATGAAGCAGAACAAAATGCTATGGAATTTTGGTTTTGTTCTGAATCATGATTAAGTGAAAACTCAGGCCAGAAATTGGGGTTCAACCTGAAGATACAAAGAGCAAAACAGCCAGCCACTGGTATTTACCTGAACCTCGGTCTGAAGTGGCAATTCTGCCTCTCATAATCTCAAGATGAGACCGTGTGTTGAGAGCTGTTTCCTCCTGTGTTATAATCCTCCCTGGGGCTGGGATTAAAGGCATGCACTGTCATGATTAAAGGCAGGCACCACCTTGTTTCTTTGGCAACTAGTGTGGCTGCTGGGATTAAAGGTGCATTGCATGTCATTGTGGTTACTGGGAGTAAAAGTGTACATTAATATAACCTGTTCTGTATGGCTGACCAGTGGGACTGTTTTACTCTCAAATCTTCAGGCAGTTTTTATTTATTAAAATACAATTGAAGAGCTACAACATTGTCCTGTGACCTAGGGGAAGTCATGAAATAAAATATCATTATCATTAATTACCATTGTCATTGTAAAGTAACCTCCCCACTTTTTGCTTTAAATGAGCCCTGATCCACATATGAATAAGAAACTTGAGGTTTAGACAGTTCCTTGTTAGATTTATGTTCCCATTTTTATTTTTAAGCTTGACCATCTTTGATGAAAACATCTATCCTTTGTTTAAGAAGTCTCTAAACCAATTTACAGAGAGGTCAATCAGTTTTGCTCTGAATCATGCTCTGTGTTGGTATCCTTAATGTAACGGGGCTCTTTTTTAAATAATTTTTTAAAAATTATTTCATTTCACATACCAACCTCAGTTCTCCCTCTCACTCCTCCTCTCACCCCCTACTCACCCCTCCCAAACAGTAAGGGCTCCCATTGGGAGTCCACAAATGTCTGGTATATTAAGTTGAGGAAAGACTAAGTCCCTCACTCCTGCTTTAAGGCTGAGCACATTATCCCACTGTAGGGAACCGACTTCAACAAGCTAGCTCATGAAGCAGGGATCCTGGTCCTATTTCCAGGGGCCCCTCAGATAATCCAAATTACACAATTGTCTCCTAAATGCAGAGGGCCTAG
The DNA here is from genome assembly GCF_982192425.1 of Myodes glareolus. NCBI lineage: Eukaryota > Metazoa > Chordata > Mammalia > Rodentia > Cricetidae > Myodes > Myodes glareolus. Next base: position 96,616,379 of record NC_142033.1, on the reverse strand, counting down.
TTCGGTCCCTTGGAGGCTCCACATCTGTTGGTCTAGAGTTCATGAGTTTCCATGAGTTTGGCTCAGCTGTCTCTGCAGATTTCCCCTTCATGATCTTGACCTCCCTTGCTCTTTACTCTTTATTCCCCCTCTACAACTGGATTCCCAGAGTTTGACCTGATGCTTGGTTGTGGATCTCTGCATCTGGTTCCAACAGTTACTGAATGAGGGCTCTATGATGACATTTGGGGTATTCATCAATCTGATTACAGAGGAATGCCAGTTCAGGGACCTTTCCACTATTGTTAGGAGTCTTAACTGGGGTCATCCTTGTGAATTCCTGGAAATTTCTGTAGCTCCAGATTTCTCCCTAACCTCATAATGGCTCTCTATATCAAGATATCTCTTTCACTGCTTTCCCACTTTCTGCAACTGACCTCAGCTCCCCTTTACCACACTCCTCTCCACCTCCCCCAGCTCCCACTTACCAAGAAGATCTCATCTAATTTTATGTTCAGGGCAATTCATGCATCGTTCTTGGGGTATTCATTGTTACCTAGCTTCTCTGAACGTGTATTTTGTACTTTATAGCTAATAACCACTTATGAGTGAATACATACCATGTTTTTCTTTGGTTGCCTCACTAGGTATGTTTTCTTCTAGCTCTATCCATTTGCTTGCAAATATCATGATGTCTTTTTTTTTTCAGCCGATTAATTAATCCTTTGACACACAGCTAATAGAATAGCATTTACTCAATCTTCATCACTTATTGCAAGTTGCGTCCAGGTCTTGTGGTTCTGGAAGTTTCTGAACAACAGGAGAGCACTTAATCATATATTGTTGACTGTGAACAGGACCCATCAGAGGTGGTGGAGAACTCACTTATAAACATGATTTATACAGAATATACCCACAGGAAATATCAGTTATATTACTTTTCACTGAATAATTGATAATCTCCATTATTTATGTATCCATTTTTTCTTCACTTTAATTTCTTTGATTATTCACAAAAATCCTGTTTCAAAACATGTAAAAGCATATTAATGAGATGTGTGATATTTTTATGATATCTACAAGATCTTTAACTGTAACCCTAGATGTTCTAAATATATACTTAATTAATTATTTATTTATGTTGTAGATCCTCCAATTAAAAATGCAACATTCCATCTAGTAGTTCTCTTTCTTCTTAAACAAGGACCTCGGTTATCTTCATTGAAATGTCTCTGTCCTGGCCCTCAGTACAAACTCGATGACTATTTGTCAGCGCCAGCTATGATAGGATCAACAGATTAGGACCATTGGAAATAAGATTATTATACATTCAGCCGGGTCATCAATTTTTCTTAGTATAATTTGTGTATTTTTTCTGTATCATCAATGTCCTTCATTTCACTAAATCTCCCCTGGTAGCAGTAGAATGTGTGACTTTCTCAATATGTGGGGAAAAAAAACACCATAGAAAACTTAAAACCCACTCTTTCCCCATTCATTTATGTTTGTTTTTAGTTAGCAGCAAGAATTACTTACAAAGAGGAGTTTTCACAACCAAAGTATTTTCTCCTACAACATATCTTGCTGTTTCAAGAAAGGGATGTAGTTGAGTGACAAAACATTTGCTTAGCCATGATTCAGGTCCTAGGTTTGATGCCCTGTGTTGCTGAACTACAGAGAAAAGAAACTGAGAAGACTATTATTTTAAAATTTAATGTATGACCGTGTGTACAATGCACATGTCTATATGTGTGAGTGGGGTGCCCAGAGGTGTTGTTCCTCAAGAAAAGCCCACTTTGTTGCATGAGGCAGGATCTCTCTGTAGGACCCTGCTCCTTTTTCTTCCTCCTATCCGTGGGTTTACTATGGCATGTAAAACAATAAAATACTGGATACTTAGAGATCAATGAAATGATTTCAGTCATCACTGACTGTTCCTGATCTCTCTGCACCTTATTTCTAGGTGAGACTTCAAAGAATAATTCAACATGTCCATGGAATTTGTTTCAGAGATAATTATTCTATTATGTAATTAAGACCATATGAGAAGAATCAGCGATGACATTTGGAGAACAGCTTGAGTGAAGAAAACATAATGAATCTCTGAAGATACTTTTTAATATTAGAGGGATACTTCAGGAAAAAGTATAGTTATATTTTTATCAAGTCTAAAAGTTAATAAAGGATGGCATTTTGTACTGTTTGTGTAATCTTTGTTTCCTTGGCAATATCATGCATTTCCTAAGTCATGAAGTCTGCAACACTGACTTATCTTTTAAGCTTCATGAAATCTATTCTCCCAAGATGAATGCTATGTCTACATAATGAGAATATATAAAAGACTCACTTAGGAAGATGATAATATTTTCTGTCAATCAGCCATAATCAGTTAGAATTTCAAAGCATCTTAGAACACATTTAAAATATTTATTATTTTTAAATTCTGTGTGTGTGTTAATATGTGCACATTAGTGCAGATAATAATATTGGCCAGAGGCATTTCATCCCTATGAAGCTGAGGTTCCAGGCATCTGTGTGCTTGCTCAGTGTTGGTTCTGGGAGTAGAACTCAGGTCCTCTGCAAAAGCAGTACATGTTTTTAACTTGTACTCAACAACATGCTGAGTTGTCTCTCCTGCCCCATACTTGGAATACACTTTTAAAAAGAATATTAGCTTGCTAAAATTATATTTAAATGACGGATTACTATGTTTCAAGCAGTACTTTGATTACATTCTGTGACCTCACATAAATTGTCCCAGAAGCTTAGAATTAAATAAAATATGCCCTTGCAGTAGGATTTTGTGTAAGTTTAAGGAAGAAGGAAAAAAGAAAACTATTTTCCAATCTCAAAGTTTCTAGAGTAATTATAAATTTTGTTTAGCAAAGCATAATTTAAAAGCAAAATCATTGCCTGGATAAGAAAAAATCTGTTCTGATTTAAGTTCGAATTAGGACTTCAGTAATATTGTCTTGATTGTGGAAAATGTGGACTTTTGTCTGGAGTGGTTCACAATGACTTAATGCAATTCCAGAAATAGCAGAAGGATATTAAATATTTGTATCTGTGAGTGTGAAACAGGGATTATCCAAAAGCAGCTTTACTCCATTTGGTCTTAGAGTCAGTTTGTAAGCAGAGACAACATTGGTGCAGCACCTACTCTCCCAGGAGTGTGGTGATGGAGTGCAGATCTGCTGATCCAGGAGAGTGGGGAGAGTGGTGGGCTTAGCACCTACTGATCCAGGAGATAAGGCGGTTTGTGTGTGTGTGTGTGTGTGTGTGTGTGTGTGTGTGTGTGTGTGTGTGTGTTATAAGCTATGGTGTTTGCAAAGCAGTCTACAAGAGAGACAAATATTGCAGGGAAGAAATGCTTCTTGTATAGCTTGTTTGTTTATTAATTTGTTTGTTTTGAGTTTTTTTTTAATTCATGATATACACACAGGCAATATTTTTAAAAGAACTAAATCTCCACTCAGGAAAATTTAAGAGAAACACCTTTTCTGATGTATCACACAACTGGCTAAGAATTTAAACAGTGCCTTTTACCAGTTTTAAGTGAGCTCAAAGCTCTTTGAGTATAGAAGGATCAACTATGTAGTGTAATATTCATGAAAATATTTTAATAATTATAAAAATCTTATCATTAATTCTTTTTACTCTTATCTCTATAATTCGTTTTCTTACTCTAAAAAGGTAGTTGTTAAAAATGGATTAAAAAGTCTTAAGAGAAAACATAAACTTTTTTATAATATAGTATTTTAATTAAAGCAATTTAATTTTATGAAACTAAAAATTATGTGGAAAAAGTCTACTACGTAATTGTCAGCAAATAAGGGCTTAGTCTATTTCCAAAGTGGAGTTCAGACAGATATGGAAACTAGGAGTAAAGAAGCTGCGGGAAACTCTGCAAGTAAGGAGATGGAAAATGACATTTCAATTGATCTTCATGGCTGAAGGGATTGTAGAAGTGAGTTGTACTGGCTATTTCTTTGCTTTCTAATTTTATCCCAGAATTTTTCTCCAAGAAATAATAAGAAAAGATTGAGTGACATAAACTTTGTTGAATTATTAATAATTTATTGAATGCTCAACTTGATTATAGGTCTCAATTTGATTTTGTGAAATAGCCCATAGGGAATAATTTAAATAATTTGACTCTTTGTTACTAGAGTTACATCTGTGAAAAGACATAGTAAATGTATTGTCCAAAATATGTTTTAGTGTTAAAGAACAGAATATATTTATATTACCCTTTAACATGTCCATGTGATGAATTATCTTTTTGCTGTATTTGGTTTTGTTTTGTTTTGCTTGGGAGGGGGTGTTGAGACAGGGTTTCTCTGTATAACTTTGCAGTCTGTCCTGGAACTCACTCTGTAGACCAAGCTGGACTCAGATTTACAGAGACCAGCCTGCCTCTGCCTTGCCAGAGAAGGGATTCAAGATATGTACCACAACCACCTGACAGGATAAATTATCTTAAAGTTTAGAGACATTCACAGCTCTAGAGGCCAAGGTAAAAAAATACAATACTGGGGTATAGGCTAATCATGATCACATAATTATATAAATTGTATTTTCAAGGATAATCATTCTCCAAATTATGAAAGGATCTACATATCTGACTACAAAGTAACTCAGACTTTTTCCAAATTCAGTATTAAAAACGAGACTCTTATTTCTGAACTTCAAAGCAAGGTATGAGTCCAGAAATGTGATTTCACAAAGTGTAAATAAAGAGAAGATGTGATTGAATTAACTCTCTCTCTCTCTCTCTCTCTCTTTCTCTCTCTCTCTCTCTCTCTCTCACACACACACACACACACACATACATACACACACATACACACACACATACACACACACACTCCAGGATAGTTAAACAATCCTTAACAATAACATAACTGCTGAAGTTATCCCCACATAGATTTCAAGTTGTACTACAGACGTGAAATAATAAAAACAGCATGATATTGGCATAAAACAGACATGTCAATAGGTGAAACTGTATAAAAACATGAATATAACTACACATTTATAAATACCTGGTTCTTTACTAAGAAGTCAAAAATGTACACAGGAACAAAGGCAATATCTTCAGCAACTAGTCAAACCAGGTGGCTATATACTGAACAATGCAAATAGACCTATATCCATCACTCATTCTGTACAAAATGCAGATCTAAATAGATGGAGGACCTAAAAATAAATCCAGATGCCCTGAATGTCATAGAAGCAAAAATTGGGACTAGGCTGAAACTCATTGGTGAATAAAAACATTTTCTGAACAGGACACTAATAGATCAAGGGCACTGAGGTCACCAATTGATATACGGGGACTCATAAATCTAAAATCTTCAGTAAAGCCAATGATAAAAATCATTGTGGCAAAGATACAGAATACAAAAAAAAATCAGCATATATAAATGATTTTAAAAATGAGCAACAAGAAAACAAATTATCCAATAAATTTTAAGTAAAGAACCAAACAGAGAATTCTCCAAAAAATGAAACAGCTGAGAAACTTAAAAATGTTCAATATCTTAAGCCATCAGAGAAGTGCAAATCAAACCTATCTCAAAATTTTATCTTACCACAGAGAAAATGGCCAAGATCAATGTAACAAATAACAGTGCATGCTGAAGAGGATGTGGAGAAAGTGTAAATGTTTATTGCTGGTGGGAGGACAAACACAAATAACTGCTATGAAAATCAGTGTGGACATTTCTAAAATATCCAAAAATTATGTCCACCTCTCCCGGGAAGATACCCAAAGGAATCTACATCTTACTACAGAGATACTTGCTCATCCACTTCACTGCTGCTCTGGTCATAATATCCAGACAGTGGAAACTTCCTAGATGTCCATCAATTGATGAGTGGACGATGAAAATCGGGACATTTACTATAGAATATTATTCAGTTGTTTAGAAAAATGAAATTTTCAGGTAAATGGTTGGCACTAGAAACATCATCCTCAATAAACTAAGCCTAATCCAGAAATACAGGTAGTATGTGTGCTCATGTATGTTGATGCTAGCTTTTAAGCCTTAGATATATGTTTAATTCAGAACATTCATAAAAGTTAGGTAGTAAAAAGCTGAAGGTTGACAATATAAACTTTCAAGGAAGGACAAATATAATAAAGGGATAAAAGGAAAATGATGATGGAAATATTAAATAAGGAAGAAAGTGAAGGCATGGGACAGGAGCAAAACTAAAGCTTTTTGAATATTCATATTACTACTCATATTCATATTCATACCTACTACTGTAGAATCTCCTAACTATATATCAATATATGAAAGGAATTTCAAATGAAGTTACTATGTAATGGGGAGACAACACCCAATCAGACAATTTATTTTATCAAATAAAACCTCAGTACTGTGCTGAAGAGATGGCTCAGCCGTTAAAGGTTAGGCTCACAAGCAAAAATATAAGAGTTCGGTTCCCAGCATCCACGGCTGTCTCTCCAGCCATAAAAACAACAACAACAACAACAACAAAACCAAACCCTCTTTACTAGGAATGGGTTTTATTTTTTTTTCAATTACTGGTCAAAAGTGTCTCCTTGATACCCCTACCTATGAGAGGAGAAAAGCAGTCATCATTCTTACCTAACTATAAACCCTCTGAGCTACAATAATGACCTTCCCACACCACATACCCAGAAGAATGTAGATGTTACAGAGTAACTAATCACTTTCAAATATTTGATTTAAGACTCATTCTTTGATATGAAACCCATACCTGACACTGTTAAAGAAGCAGAAAACCTGAGACCAGAGAGATTATGGGCCTAAAGTTGTTGGGGAGGCTGTTTGTTCATTCCCAGCTCAAAATAATCACTCAGAAACAATGTTATTTTCAAAACTGTTTGGCCAATGACTCTATTGTATTCCTAGCAAGCTCTTATATTTTAACTTAACCCAATTCTATCAATCTGTGCATCACCACATGGATGTGGCTTAACGGCAAGGATCTGGCATGCCTGTCTCTGGCCGTCACTACTTGGCTTCTCCCTGACTCCACCTACTCTCTCTTTATATCTTTTCCAGCCTGGCTATATATTCTGTTAAGCTATTGGCCGAAAGCAGCTTCTTTATTCATTAACCAATAAAAGCAACACATGTACAGAAGGTCTTCCCACACCATAAAGTAAAGCATAATTTTATTCTGCTAAAGTAGCATGAGAATAAAATGACTCCTAAAGTTATAGAGTTATACCAAAAGATCAGTGTGTCACTCAACCCTCATCAAAGTAGCTTCATCTCATAGTAAATGGTGATTAGTGCAGAGACTTCAAACTGGACTATGTGCAGAAAGTAAGAGACTTTGGACAACTGAGACTTAAATGGGATGTCTTTATCACACCTCTGCCCTCAATACTCAGGGGTCTATAATGAAGACGAAGCTGAAAAACTTCAAGAGGAGGAGTTAATGAACAATGCCAAGGATGCGTCATGATCCAGAAATAGAATGGCTGAATCAATATGAAGTCACAAATACTTTGTGCTGTACAGAAGACCTGCACATCATCAACCCAGACAAAACCCCAAGTGGGGATGAAATTCCACTCCTAACCAGAAAACTATTTGTAATTGATAGCTTATGGTGAGGGAAAGTTGGTTTTATTCAATGGGATAACAATCGGTATTATCAACCACACTCCAGGTCTAGTCGGGTCACTGTCTCACCTTTTATATGATGACTCCATTTAAATTCCTATCATATATGTATATTTTTAGGGAGCTTCTACAGTAGAAGGTTTTTATAACTTTTTTCAAAGCCTGTAGTGTTCGTTGTCCCTCCCCATATTCTCTTCTTGCCTTCATCTCCTACCCTCCTCTTCATTTATTTCCCCTGTTCCCTCTTCCCCTTTATTGCTCCATAACACTGTATTCTATTTCCTCTTCTTTGGGTGAGCCTCTCCTCCCCCTGGTACCTTACTGAGGCTATATGGGCTATATGGGTTGTTGTTCACATATCCCGAAATGTAAAATGCTAACATAAAGAATTCAGTATTTGTCTTTCTGAGTCTGGGTTACCTCACTCTGAACGTTTTTGAGTTTGTTTCCCAGTACCCTCTATTTTCATGCAACTTTTATTTATCTTAACAACTGAATAATATTCCATGGTATGAGTGTTCCACACTTTCATTATCTCCTCATCAGTTCATGAATATCAGACTGTTTTCCAGAGACACGATATCAGTTACCCTGGCCTCCCTTAGGCTCACACAATATGTCAGTAAATCTTTTAACATGTGGCCCATCTGCCTCAGCCTTATTAATTATCTTACTGATATTAATTAATTAATTAATTAATTAATTTTGATTTTATTGAGCTACACATTTTTCTCTGCTCCCTTCCCTTTCTTTCCTCTTCCTTCTACCCTCTTCCATGGTTCCATGCTCCCAACTTATTCAGGAGATCTTGTCTTGTTCTATTACCCATATGGATTAGATCCATGTATGTGTCTCTTAGGGTCCTCATTGTGCCTCCTAAGGAGTTGGATCACAGGCCTGTACCAACACACTGGGCTCTGATTCATTTCTTTGGTTCTTGTTTTTACTTTTTTAGGTAGGATTTCTCCCTGTAGTACAGGCTGGCCCAAACTCACTGTTTCCTGGGCTCATGTCAAACTGAGAATAGTCCTGTCTTTCTCTCAATCTCTGGGAATATATTCTTTCATGAACTGCTATGACCATGAACAGACCATGATTTTTTAAAATTTAATAGCAAGTACTCAAATTTATCCCTTTATCTTTGACGATATTAAAATGATAGATTGATATTTTATTATTCTCAGGGTGTGGACTCATCTAAATATTCATTTGAATAAATTCTTACTTTCTTCCTCTGTCATTATATTTTAAATTCACTGTATTTTCAGAATTATTTAATAGCAGTGTTACAGAAACACTGACTTGGAAGAAAATGCCATCACACTAACATTAAATTCCTGTTAATTATTTAAATCTATTGACATTTCACATAAACCATTCAGATGTCAGATATGTTTAGAAAAGCACTGGGATGTGTTTGAGTACCACTTGGACCTTAATGCTCAAATATATTCCCTATATCAAAGAGATAAACACTGATCTTTACAACAATGAGATCCCTGGCTAGCTTCCGCCTATGAGCAAATCAGACTATTAACCCTGCATATCTTCTGGCTTTAGGAAAATTCAGCATAACAAGTGAACAATTTTAATCTGACTCCAATTTACATAAAATGTGAAAATTACTCATGAATCTGTTATGGAGCAAATATGAAAATTATATCACAATGTGATCATATAAATTGGCACTGAGAAATATCAAGTTTGAAGGCATGTCAGGGAAAAAGAATGAATTCTTTTGACTTTGATATCCTTAAAAAATAAAAATGGTTTATGAAATAATAGCAGAAAAGAGAGTAAATGTTGACCACATTTACTATCCAAATTAGTTTTGATCACATGTAGATGTTAGAAAAGAAAGTAAACTAAGAGCAAATATTTAGGTCTGTTTAAAAACATATATACAAAGTAAAGCAAGCGGTTTAAAATCTATGTGGCCTTCTTTTAGCTGCCAGATAACTGGAAGGGTCAGACTCTTAGCAATAAACTGTTACCTCATTTTTCAGTACAATGATGATATTCTTCAGTGGATAGAGATGCACTTAATGTCTGAATAAAGAAGCAACGAAAAAACAAAAGACAAACAAAACCCTTCATATCTGACCATCTTAAGGTCCTCCAGAGAAATTAATTTAAAATTGATTAGGCAAATTGCCACTGTCTTCCTTTATGAATGCACACTATCACTTATTTCTAAGTTAAATAAAGGACAGAAATTAGAGCTACCTTTGAAATCACAAGTGAACATCTCAAAACATGACTTTCATCTATTTTTAGATGTAGAATAATACATAATATAATCTTACAATTATATGAAATCTGATTGTTGATGTTAAAGCAAAATATCATTTTAATCTCCAGATATGTAAATTGTATTGAAATATTCATCATAGCTTCTATGCAATATCCTCTGTTCCTCCTCGAGAGGTCATCATATTAAATACACGTGAAGTGGTATCTGCAAAAGTAACACTGAAGTGCAAGCCTGGTAATTGGTGAAGAAGTGTTAAATGCAATTACAAAACACCCTAATACAGTTACCCTATAATGTTATACTGCCTTTGACATCTCTTGCACGAGTCTGGACAATAGTCATAAACAGCATTAATGTTGCTGTGTAACTCAAACAACTTTACATTTTTCTACTCTTTGGTAAATAACTTTGCACCTAGAATGTTTTGTGGTCAACAGGAGAATAGCAATAACTATTCATTTAGGAAGATGGTCTAGATGAGTTTTATACCTATGGAAAATATCTAATAAAGCATTTTCAATGACTGAATTTAATGAAATATTATTATTATAAATATTTTAGTGAAAAGTTGTGAAACTTACTTTAATATTTTGAGTTTTAAAAGTAACTCAGTTGTTTCATCTCCAACTAGACAGTAATAATTGAAGTACAAAGTAGTTTTGACTCGAAGATCCTAGACTAAGTAAATTATCACTTTCATGAAAATGTTGAAATAATGGTTTTCAAGTGGATAATAGTAAAAACACACATTAAAATAGAATGCTATTCCATAACCTGAAGCAGGCAGCTCAGAAAACCAATCTGTTAAATGCTTCAGTTCTGGGAACATACCTGTTAGCCCTCATTCACACTTGTAGAACGTCCGCCCAGTATCTTTAGCAATGATTAACGCCAGCTGAAAAATAACCTCTGGAATAATCATCACAAAAGGCCAGGACTTGATAGTTAAACTTCCTATTTTTGTTCCTGGTATCAATGTGGGGCACAAATGCCATTACCTCACATAAAAAGCCTCCGCTAGTCTGTCCCCTATATAGACCTTTCTTATAACAACTCCTTCCAGGTATCTGAACACTCCTCTATGGTTCTCTATAAAATAAATTCTCATTTCACCTATTTGTCACTGCTAATATCAAGCAACTGTGTTGGGTTCTGATTGTAAATATGTCTTATTTTCTATTAGTTGGCCTAAAATGAATTCCAAACTATCATTTCTGCCATTCCTTTGATTTGTGGAATATTGCATAATTTATCTAGACTGTTCTACAGAAAATCAATATGACTTGTGGTATATTTCTGCTAACTTATATAGTTATTTTTGTAATTGACTAATTCTGATATTTTTGGCAACAATAATGCCCTGTGGGCTAAAATTTCTTTCTTTTACACAAACAAATGTTTTTTTTTTTGTTTTAGTTGATTTAATTAATTTATTTTTATTTTAGTTTATTTAATTTATTTATTTTACATTCTGACCACAACCTCCCTTATCTTCTCTCCTCTTACTCCCTCCTTCCCCTCTGCCACACCATCAATCCACCCCTTCTCTGTTTTGGGGCAGAAAGGGAAGGCCTCTGATAGGCATCAGCAAAACATGGGATATCAAACTGCTGTAAGATCAAGTACCTCTTCCTTTATTCAGGTTTGCCAAGGAAATCCAGCATGATGACTAGGTTCCCAAAAGCACCAGGGACAGCTCAGTTATCATTGCCAGGAGTTTCACAAATAGACCAAGCTACACAAATGTGACATAAATACAGAGGGCCTAGGTCAGCTCTTGGTTCAGATTCTGTGAGTTCCCATTAACCATTTCTGTGGGTTTTCCTCAATGTCCCTTATCCTTCTGTCTCGTACAATCCCTCATCCCTCTCCTCAGGAGAACTCCCTGGTCTCAGCCCAATGTTTGGTCATAGGTCTCTAATCTGCCTCCACCAGTATCTCCATCTGGATGAAGACTCCTTAGCAACAAAGGGGAAGTCACAATTTGAACTCAGCGGATGGCCAGTTAAATCTACTTATTCACTGCTGCCAGGAGTCTTTGCTTAGCCATCCATGTAGATTCATAGGAGTTTCTATTGCATCAGGCTTCTATCAACTCATAAAGCTCCCATTTCCATTCATCTCTCTCAGCACTCTCCCCTTTTGACCACTGCCAACCTGATCTCCCAAGTTCCCATGCCCACCAACTGCCAATTTAGCCAGGAGATCTAGGCTGTTTCCAGTTAGTTGCTTTTACAAATAAAGCTGCTATAAACATAGTTGAGCAAATTTCTTTGTTGTATGATTGAACGTCCTTTGGGTATATGCCCAAAAGTGGTATTGCTGGGTCTTGAGGAAGAAAGATTCCCAATTTTCTGAGAAACCACTGTATTTATTTCCTAAGTGATTGTACAAGTTTTCACTCCCGTCAGCAGTGGAAGAGTGTTCTCCTTGCTACACGCACTCTCCAGCATGAGCTATATAGCCTCCTCAGCCTGAGCTGTCATTTGTGCTTTTAATCTTGGGCTCATCTTTCTTATGTAACTGAGAGATATTGAAGTGTGAGACAGAGATTGAGGTGTGAGTTAGCACAAATGATTGTTCTCTAAAGTAAGATTCACGTGTGGATTCTTGGAACTTTCTTACATTCCTGAGCCTAACACGATTCACAAGCTTTGCATCCACTGAGAACCTACAGGCTCACTGGCCCAGAAGGCAGGTATATTATCTTTACTTTCCCTCCTTTGCTCTAAACCCTATCTCCCGGTCACATTCCAGCAATGGTGCAAACCACCTTCTTTGGTCTCTGTTCTTTCTCTGCTCCCATTCTCAGAAGACTACACAGATTCTGGTGGTACAACTAGCTTTCTTCCCTCAGTGCCCCACTTCTAGTTCATCCCATCCCTAAGTGTCAGGTCCAAATACTTAGAAACGTGTTTAACCAGAAATCCCACATACCTGACAGTATCTCAGAAGATACCTACAGGACAATCTCACAGCTACAATATCATAAGAGGCAGAGAGGGCAAAAGCAACAAGGAATGGAACAGTCATCCAACAAAGGTAAGACCAGATAACAGCAGGAAGAGTTACAGCCATCCTACAACAGACACTAGTATAAAAACACAAAACAACAGTCAGCATACTAAGTACCCAGGAGAGCACAGCAATCTCACTACAGGAGGTGCTGAGAAGAGCAATACAGCCCAAGCACAAGTGGAAGGACTCCAAAAAGCCTTGAAGAACATGCCAGTGGTCCTTAGAGAGGATATGAATAAGTCCATTAATGAAAGGCATAAAAACAAAAACAATTAGTAGAATGAAATAAAGAAAATTGTTCAAGACCTGAAAGTAGTAATAGAGTCAATAAGAAAACTCAAACTAAGGGAAAATAGAAAGTGGAATATTTAGAAACTCGAACAAAAAACTCAAAGGCAAGTCTTAATAACATAAAAGAAAATCTGGAACATAGAATCTCAGTCACTGAATACAAGATAAGAAAATGGGTATCTCAGTAAAAAAAAATATTAATCCTATAAAAAGTTCCAGGCACAAAACTTCCAGGAAATCTGTGACACCATGGAAAGATCAAGCCTAAGAATAATAGGAACAAAAAAAGGAGAAAAAAAAACCCAGATCAAAGGCACAGCAAATATTTACAAGAAAATCATAGAAGAGAACTCCCTAATCTAAAGAAGGCAGTGTTTATTAAGGTACAAAAAGCATAGAGAACACCAAGTAGACTGGACCAGAAAGAAAGTCTCCACAACACATAAAAATTGAAATACTAAACAAACAAAACAAAGGAAGAATATTAAAAATTGCAAGGAAAAAGATCAAGTAAATTATAAAGGTAGACCTATTAGAATAACACCTGATCTCTCAGTGGAGACTCTAAACTACAACCAGGAGCACCTATACAGATATTCTACAAACTCCAAGAGACCTCAAATGCCTTCTCTGACTGTTAGACCCAGTAAAATTTTCAATCACAATAGACAGAGAAAAAAAGGACATTCCACAATAAAAATCAAATTTAAACATGTCTGTCTACAAATTCAGCCTTACAGAAGGATTGAGAGGGAAAATTTTATTCTGGAGAGGTTAACCAAGCTTAGAAAACACATGGAATAAATAATATCAGACCAGCAAGTGAAAAGCAGAAAAAAAAGAAAAAAGTACACATCATAACAATAAAATAACAACAATCAAAAACATTTCTTTTGATATCTCTCAAAATCAATGGCCTTAGTTCTCCAATACAAAGAAACAAACTAACAAAATGAATTTGAAAATGGGATACATCTTTTTTTATACCCAAGAAACACACATTAATATCCAGGGTAAGGTGTTAGAACAAGATATTCCAAACAAACAGACCTAAGGGGGGAAAAAAACTTTTTAGCCAATTTAATATTGGACAAAACAGATTTCAAACCAAAATTAATTAATAAGAAAAAACAGGGAAGTATACTTCTTACTCATCAAAGGAAAAATTCACCAACAGGGCATTTCAATCCTTTACATCTATCCATACATCAACTCCAAAGTTACCCAAATTTGTAAAAAAAAAAAAATAATATAGCTATTGCTACAGCTTTAGCCAAATATTAGCTCTCACATAGTGATAGGGGCTAACTATAATGTCCTATCCTTGCTAATGAATAGGCCATCAGAGAAAACTGATCAGAAAAATCAGGAGAGAACTGACAACATAATCAAATGGAAATGACAGATGTCTACAAAACATTTAATGCAAACACAAAAGAATACACCTTCTTCACATTAACTCTTAGAACCTTTTCCAAAACTGAAAACATATTCACACACAATGCTTGTCAATGGACACAAGAAAATTGAAAAAACACCCTGCATCCTATCAGACTACCACAGATTAGAGCTGGATTTCAAACCGCAGAAAGTTTGCAAACTAATGAAGTCTGAAAAACTCTATAATGAATGAAAAAAATGATCAAAGATAAAAACTTAAGAAGGGAATTAAAAACTTTTTAGAAATAAGTGAAGATAAAAATACAACATACCCAAATTCATGGACTAAAATGAAGGCACGTTGAAGAGACAAGTTCATAGCACGATTTTGCTACATAAAAAACCTAAAAGCTCTGGGTTTCAGGAAAATAAGAATTCACACTCCAAAGAAAAATATGGCAAAAACAAAAAACAAAAACAAAAACTCAGTGCAAAATCAATAATAAAGAAATAAATAAAACCAAAGCAAAAAACAAATAAACAGAAAACAATACAACAGTTGATTATTTTATTTTATTTTTTTTGTTTTTTGTTTTTTTTTGAGAAAGTAATTTTATTAAATTATAAAAGTTTCCATTTCCGCCCCTCCTCCCAAAACCCTCCCACTCCCCCCACTCCCTCTCCTCCTCCCTCTTCGTCCCTAAGGGCAGTCAGTGTTTCCTGCCCTGTGGGAAGTTCAAGTTCCTTCCCCCTCCCTCCAGGTCCAGGAAGGTGAGTATCCAAACAGACTGGATCCCCAAAATCCAGTAAATGCAGAGGAAACAAGTCCCAGTGTCATTGTCAATGGCTTTTCAGAAAGACTTCGGGCCAGCCACATTCAGAGAATCCGGCCACATTCAGAGAATCTGGTTGGATCACATCCTCGTTCAGTCCCAGTCCAACTGGCCTTGGTGAACTCTCATTAGATCAGTCCCCTTGTATCAGTGGGTGATCGCATCCCTCGCAGTCCTGATTTACTTTTTCATTTTCTTCTTCCTTCTGCTCCTCATTTGGACCTTGGGGGGCTCAGTCCGGTGCTCCAATGTGGGTCTCTGTCTCTATCTCCATCCATCGCCAGATGAAGGATCTATGGTGATAAGCAAAATATTCATCAGTATGGTTATGGGCCAAAGCCGGTTCAGGCACCCTCTCCTCTGTCCAGAGAACAATCTGGGGATCTCTCCTTGGACCTGGGATCCCATATATAATCAAGTCTCCTGTAAACCCTAAAATGACTCCATTAGTTGAAATATATTCTTCCCGGATCCCATATTCATCCTTCCTCCCTCCCCTCCACCCTGGTCCACCGAGCTTTCCCCATTCCTCCCCTACTCCTTTTTCTCTAACCCTCTCCCCTCCCAACAACCCTACCACCCCCCCATGCACCCGAGGTTACCTGGGACTCTTGTCTATTTCCTACCTCCTGGCGGATAGCTAAAAAATCTTCATCAGGTTCATCTTCTTATTTAGCTTCTCTAGGATCATGAATAATAGGCTCAAAGACCTTTCATTATGGTTAGAATCCACTTATGAGTGAATACATACCGTGTTCCTCTTTTTGGGTCTGGCTTACCTCACTCAGTAAAGAGTTTTCTATTTCCATCCATTTGCATGCAAAATTCAAGATGGCATTGTTTTTTACCACTGAGTAAAACTCTAATGTGTATATATTCCACACCTTTTTTAACCATTCTTCTATTGAGGGGCACCTAGGTTGTTTCCAGGTTCTGGCTATTACAAATAGTGCTGCTATGAACATAGTTGAACAAATGCTTTTGTAGTATGTTAGGGAATCTCTAGGGTATATTCCCAAGAGTGGAATTGCTGGGTCCTGAAGGAGGTTGACTCCCAGTTTCCTGAGAAACCGCCACACTGATTTCCACAGTGGCTGCACAAGTTTGCATTCCCACCAACAATGGATGAGTGTTCCCCTCATTCCACTTCCTCTCCAACATAGGCTATCATTGGTGTTTTTGAGTTTGGCTATTCTGACAGGTGTAAGATGATATCTCAAAGTTGCTTTGATTTGCATTTCCCTGATCGCTAAGGAGGTTGAGCATGACCTTAAGTGCCTATTGGCCATTCGAAGTTCATCTGTTGTGAATTCTCTGTTCAGATCAGTACCCCATTTTTTAATTGGGTTAATTAGGGTTTTAGTGTCTAGTTTCTTGAGTTCTTTGTATATTTTGGAGATCAGACCTTTATCTGATGAGGAGTTTGTGAAGATCTTCTCCCAGTCGGGAGGTAGCCTTTTTGTCTTACTGACAGTGTCCTTTGCTTTACAGAAGCTTCTCAGTTTCAGTAGGTCCCATTTATTCATTGTTTCTCTTATGTCTGCACTCCTGAGGTTTTGTTTAGGAAGTGGTCTCCTGTGCCTATATCTTGTAGACTACTTCCCACTTTCTCTTCTATCAGGTTCAAAGTGGTCGGATTAATGTGGATGTCTTTAATCCATTTGGACCTGAGTTTTGTGCATGGTGATAGATATGGATCTATTTTCATTCTTCTACAGGTTGACATCCAGTTATGCCAGCACCATTTGTTAAAGATGCTATCCTTCTTCCATTGTATACCTTTAGCTCCCTTGTAAAAAATCAGGTGTTCATAAGTTTGTGGGTTAATACCCGGGTCTTCTATTCGATTCCATTGGTCGACTTCTCTGTTGTTATGTCAATACCAAGCCGTTTTCAACACTGTTGCTCTGTAATAGAGTTTGAAGTCAGGGATGGTAATGCCTCCAGAAGTTCCTTTATTGTGTAAGATTGTTTTGGCTATCCTGGATTTTTTGTTTTGCCATATAAACTGGATTATTGTTCTCTCAAGGTCTGTGAAGAAGTTTGGTGGGATTTTGATGGGAATTGCATTGAATCTATAGATTGCTTTTGGTAGAATTGCCATTTTTACTATGTTGATTCTCCCAGTCCAAGAGCAAGGGAGGTCTTTCCATTTTCTGGTATCCTCCTCAATTTCTTTCTTCAAAGACTTAAAGTTCTTGTCAAATAGGTCTTTCACTTCCTTGGTTAGAGTTACCCCAAGATATTTTATGCTATTTGTGGCTATCATGAAAGGTGATGTTTCTCTGATTTCCCTCTCTGCTTCTTTATTTTTTGTGTATAGAAGGGCAACCGATTTTTTGGAGTTGATCTTGTATCCTGCCACATTACTAAAGGTGTTTATCAACTGTAGGAGTTCTTTGGTAGAGTTTTTGCGGTCGCCTATGTACACTATCATATCGTCTGCAAAATAACGAAAGTTTAACTCCATCCTTTCCAATTCGAATCCCCTTTATCCCCTTATGTTGTCTTATTGCTATTGCTAGAACTTCAAGCACTATATTGAAGAAGTATGGAGAGAGTGGACAGCCTTGTCGTGTTCCTGATTTTAGTGGAAGAGCTTTGAGTTTCTCTCCGTTCAATTTGATGTTAGCTGTCGGCTTGCAATATATTGCTTTTATTATATTCAGATATGATCCTCGTAAACCCAATCTCTCCAACACCCTTATCATAAAGGGGTGTTGAATTTTGTCAAATGCTTTTTCAGCATCCAATGAAATGATCATATGGTTTTTTTTTCTCTCAGCTAATTTATATGATGGATTACATTGATAGATTTGCGTATGTTGAACCAACCCTGCATCTCTGGGATGAAGCCCACTTGATCATAATGGATGATTTTTCTAATGTATTCTTGGATTCGGTTTGCCAGTATTTTATTGAGTATTTTTGCGTCAATGTTCATAAGTGAGATTGGTCTGTAATTCTCTTTCTTGGTTGTGTCTTTGTGTGGTTTTGGTATCAGAGTAACTGTAGCTTCATAAAAAGAGTTTGCAATGATTCTTCTGTTTCTATATTGTGAAATACATTAAGGAGTATAGGTATTAGCTCTTCCTGGAAGTTCTGGTAGAATTCTGCATTGAAACCATCTGGTCCTGGACATTTTTTGGTAGGGAGATTTTTGATAACAGCTTCTAATTCTTCACGACTGACAGGTCTATTTAGATTGTTCACCTGGTCTTGGTTCAACTTTGGTATATGGTACTTAAATGTCCATTTCTTTTACATTTTCCAACTTTGTGACATATAAATTTTCATAGTAAGTTATAATCATTCTCTGAATTTCCTCTGTGTCTGTGGTTATGTCCCCCTTTTCATTTCTGATCTTATTAATTTGCATGTTCTCTCTCTGCCATTTGATTAATTTGGATAGGGGTTTGTCAATCTTGTTGATTTTCTCCAAGAACCAGCTTTTTGATTCATTGATTCTTTGGATTGTTTTCTGTGTTTCTATTTTGTTGATTTCAGCCCTCAGTTTGATTATTTCCAGTCTTCTAGACCTCCTGGGTGTATCAGCTTCTTTTTTTTCTAGAGCTTTCAAGTGTGTTGTCAAGTCTCCAATGTGTGCTTTCTCCATTTTCTTTAATTGGGCACTTAGTGCTATGAACTTTCCTCTTAGCACTGCTGTCATAGTGTCCCATAGGTTTGAGTATGTTGTGTCTTTATTTTCATTAAATTCAAGGAAGATTTTAATTTCTTTCTTTATTTCTTCCTTGACCCAGGGGTGATTCAGTAGTTGACTGTTCAACTTCCATGAATTTGTTGGCTTCCTTGGGGTAGCACTGTTGTTGAATTCTAACTTTAATCCATGGTGATCTGACAAGACACAGGTGGTTACTAATATTTTTTTGTATCTGTGGAAGTTTGCTTTGTTACCCAGTATGTGGTCAATTTTCGAGAAGGTTCCATGAGCAGCAGAGAAGAAGGCATATTCTTTCCTATTTGGGTGGAATGTTCTATAGATATCTGTTAAGTCCATTTGATTCAATACCTCCAATAATTCTCTTATTTCTCTGCTAGGTTTCTGTCTGATTGACCTGTCCTTTGGTGAGAGAGGAGTGTTGAAGTCTCCTGCTATTAGTGTGTGTGGATTGATGACTGCCTTGAGGTCTAGAAGTGTTTCTTTTACATAAGTAGGAGGCTTTATATTAGGGACATAGATATTCAGGATTGAGACTTCCTCCTGAAGAATTGTTCTTGTTATAAGTATAAAATGTCCGTATCCATCTCTTCTGATTGATTTTAGTTTGAAGTCAATTTTGTGGAAATTAGAATGGCTACACCTGCTTGTTTCTTAGATCTGTTTGCTTGAAAAACCTTTTCCCAACCCTTTACTCTGAGTAGATGTCTGTCTTTGTGTTTGAGGTGTGTTTCTTGTAAACAGCAGCATGTTGGATCCTATTTTCGTATCCAGTCTCTTAGTCTGTGCCTTTTTGTAGTTGAATTGAGTCCATTAATATTAAGTGATATTAATGACCAGTGGTTGTTGACTCTGGTTCTTGTTATTTTTTGTTTGTTTGTTTAATAGAGTTTGTATGTGTCCCTTCTTTGAGTTAAGCTCGTGAAGGGTCGCTAGATATCTGAGTTATTGTAGGCAGTGTTTGCAATGTTGGATTCCTTGGGCTGTGATTTTCCTTCTATTACTTTCTGTATTGCTGGGCTTGTTGCTACAAATTGTTTAAATTTGTTCTTATCCTGGAATATTTTGTTTTCTCCATTGATAGTGAATGATAGCTTGGCTGGGTATAGTAGTCTGGGTTTGCATCCATGGTCTCTTAGTTTCTGCAGTACCTCTATCCAGGACCTTCTGGCTTTCATGGTTTCCATAGAGAAGTCTGGTGTAAGTCTGATAGGTTTACCTTTATAACTTACTTGACCTTTTTCCTTTGCAGCTCTTAATATTCTTTCTTTAATCTGTATGTTTTGTGTTTTGTTTATTATATGGCGAGGGGATTTTTTTTTTGATCAAGTCTATTTGGTGGTCTGTATGCTTCTTGAACCTTCATAGGAATATCATTCTTTAGGTTGGGAAAGTTTTCTTCTATAATTTTGTTGAATATATTTTCTGGGCCTTTGATCTGCAGTTCTTCTCCTTCTTCAATCCCTATTATTCTTAGATTTGGTTTTTTTAATTTGTCCCAGATTTCTTGAATGTTTTGTGATGAGAATTTGTTGGATTTGCTGTTTTCTTTGATCTGAGCATTTATTTTCTCTATGGTATCTTCAGACTCTGAGATTTGTTCTTCCATCTCTTGTATCCTATTGGTTATGCTTGATTCTGTAGTCTCTGTTCGTTTACCTAGATTTTCCATATCCAGCCGGCCCTCGTTTTGTGTTTTCTTCATTGTCTCCATTTCAGTTTTCAATTCTTGAACTGTTTCCATTACCTGTTTGATTGTTTTTTCTTGGTTTCCCAATGTACCATTGACGGATTTACTCATGTCTTCAAACTTTTTGTTATACTTCTCATCCATTTCTTTACTCATTTCTTCAATCCTTTTGTTGTACTTCTCATCCAGTTCTTTAAGGGAATTATTCATATCCTGTTTAAGGGACTCTATTGCTTTCATCATGGCATTTTTTCCAATTCTTCTGAATTAAGAGGTTCAAGTCCTTCTATTGTAGGGTCGTTGGGATCTGGTGATTTCATGTTGTTTTTTAGATTGTTGGAGGAGTTCTTACCTTGGCGTCTGTCCATCTCTTCCTTCAACTGCTCTATATTGGATCTTCTGGTACCAGGTCAGGTTCCCTTGTTGGGCAGGGACTTCACTGACAGAAGGTCTACTTTTCCTTACGCAGTCTACTGAAACACAGGCACTCCCTCCTGCCGGGTTGCACTCACAGCCCCGGCCCAGCGTGCAAGGGGGCTGCTCTGGGGAGATCTTGTGGCCCCAGGGGGAAGGGAGAAAGAGAGGAAGGTGTACCTGGATGAAGACTGGGATGGGATTTGGGAGAGCTCCGCAATGTGTAGCCACCACTGCAGGGCGACCAGAAAGTGGAGGGAGGTGGGGAAAGTCTGAATTCCTCCTAGCTGAAGCCCTCGGGCCAGGAGGAAGCTCACCCCTCCTCCAATGGATGTCTGCTAGAAGATCACTGTTTCTTGCTGGCCAGGAATGTGGCTGAGCTGATTCAGGGCCTGCCTGTCAGGCAGGCTCTCAAAGCACAGGAACCACAGCCCAGGCTCAGCATGCAAGGGAGCAGCTCTGGGGAGATCTTGTGGCCCCAGGGGGAAGGGAGAAAGAGAGGAAGGTGTACCTGGATGAAGGCTGGGATGGGATTCGGGAAAGCTCCGCAGGCCAGTTGATTATTTTATAAAATCAACAATATTGACAAACTCATATCACAATTAACTAAAAGGCAGAGAGAGAATATCCAAATTAATAAAATTAGAAATGAAAATGAGGACATAACAACAGACTCTGAGGAATTTCAAAGGATCATAAAGACATGCTTTAAAAACATCTATTCCAACTGATTGGGAAACCTAAAAGTTATTTATCTAAATAACCAAGTTAAAAACTAAGTTTTTCCAATATATTGCTTATTAAAGTTAAACCAAGATAAGACAAGCAATTTAAACTGACTTATAATCACTAATAAAATAGAAGCAGTCATTTAAATTCTACCAACCAAAACAATCCCATCCCTGATGGATTGCTCAGATTCTACCAAACTTTCCAAGAAGTGTCAATGCCAATATTCTTCAAATTATTCCACAAAAAAGAGACAGCAGAAACATTACCAATTTCATTTAAGAGTTCACAGTTAACCTGATATTCAAACAATATAAAGACCCATCAAAGAAAGAGAATTACTGACCAATTTTTCTTATGAACATTGGTGTAAAAATCTTCAATAAAATACTTTCAAGCAGAATATAGGAATAAATAAAATAGGTCATCTACCATAGAGAAGAAGGCTCACTCCAAGTGTTGCAGGAATGGGTAAATATATGCAAATCAATAAATGTAATCCACCATATAAACAAGCTGAAAGACATACACACACACACACACACACACACACACACACACACACACACCAAAACAAAAAAATCCCACATAAGCATTTCATTAGACAAAACTCAACACCCTTAACAAGATTCAACACCTTTTTATAACAAATGTCCTAAAGAGACTAGGGATATCATCTCAACATAGACATAGACACTAGGAACATATCTCAATAAAAGTAGTTTATAGCAAATCAGTAGCCAACATCAACTAAATGGACAGAAATTTGAAGTATTTCCAATAAAATCAGGGATAAAACAAAGTTTTCCACTCCTTTCGTATTTGAAATTTTAGTTACAGTCATAAAACAACTGAAGGAGATCAAGTGAATACAAACAGGAAGGGAGAAAGTCAAAGTATCTTTATTAGTAGATGATGTGAGAGAATGCATAAGTGCCCATAAATATTCTACCAGGAAACTCCTACTACTAATTAACACTGTCAGCAAAGTAACAGAATACAAAATTATCATATAAAAATAAGTATTCTTTCTATATCTAACTGACAAATAGAACGAGAAAGAAATCAGAGAAACAATGCCTTTCACAATAGCCTCAAGAAACATAAAATACCTAGCAGTAACTCTAAGCAAACAAATTAAAAAGTTATATAATAAAACTTTAAGACACTTAAGAAGAAATTGAAGATAGAAAGATCTCTCATGCCATTGTCAAGGATCATAAGATTAATATTGTAAAAACGGTTATCCTTCCAAAGGCAATCTACAAATTTAATTAAATCCCCACCAAAATTCTAATACAATTCTTCATAGAACTTGGAGGAACAGTGTTTAGTTTCATATAAAAAATTAAACAAATAAACAAGCAAGACAAAACAAAACCAGGATACCGAAATCATTCAAGAATAATAAAAGTACTGCACTACTGAGTTCTACTAGCAAAAGCAGCATGGAAGTATTATATACAAAACAAATAGATACATTATGCAATTAAATAAAATTGAAGACCTGTAAATAAGATAACATAGTTATGAACACATGATTTTTGACTTGTGATGAAGACAGCATGTTTAACAAATGATGCTAGTCAAACTGGATAATGAAATGTAGGAGAATGTGATCATATCTGCACATGTCACCCTGCATAAAACTCAGTTCCAAATAGATCAATGAGTTTAACCTAAAATGAGATACACTAAATTTGATGGAGTAGAAATTGGGGATACAGTCTTGAACTCGTTGGTACAGAAAAGACTTTCTGAACAAACATCAGTAGCAAGACACTAAGAACAGCAATTTACTAACAGAGAAACCCTGTCTCGAAAAATCAGAAGAAAAAAAATAAAAAGGAACAACAATTAATTAATGGGACTCACAACACTGAAAAGCTTCAACAAGGCAAAGGTTTCCATCCTTCTTGCAAAGTGGCAGGCTAGAGAATGAGAAAGGGATTTTAACAACTACATACCTTGTAGAGGATGAATACCCAAAATTTATAAAGACCTCAAAAAAAACCACAACAAAATCAAACAAAAATGAATATAAGAATAACCAATGAAATTGGGATACAAATCTGAATAGTGATTTTTCAATAAAGAAAAACCAAATGGCTGAAAAGCACTTAAAGTAATGTTGAATATATTTTGTCATCAGGAAAATACAAATCAATACTACTTTGAGAATCCATCTTGCACTGGTCAGAATGACCAAGAACAATAAAAAGAAATGACATGTCATTCTGGCAAGGATGTGGAGTAAGAGGAGCAGTCGTCTATTCCTAGTGATGAGAATGAAAAATTTTATAGCCACTATGGAAATCAGTGTGGCAGTTCTTCAGGCATATAGGAATCAGTCTACCTCTTCTTATAAAGTGAAATAAAATATTTATGGAAGGATGGGATCTGAGTACTGGAACAGGTGAATAAATAGAAGATGGGCAGGGAAAAGGGTTCAGAGAATGCTAGCTAATACTAAAGGCCATTTGTGGGAGCCTATGGAAATCTAATATAGTAGAAGCTTTTAAAAATAGACAAATATGAAGTCAATTCAGAAGAAATCAAACAATAATGGGGGAAACAGTCTACATGGACAACTTTCATCACCAAATTAAGCCTCCAATACCAGGAATGGTTTATACCTATTCAAGTTGTTGGTCAAATGGATCCCATGGAAGTCCCAAGATCAACAAGGCTATTTCCAGGCCTCTTTGTTGGTCCCTAAAAACTGCGTGTAAGGGCCTATTACTGAAGACAACACCTACACAACTCATTGAACATGGAAAAGTCAAGGTGGTGCCTACCTAGAATCTCATTCCTATGGACAGTTCATATCTGTGGAAGGTATTCTTCATGCAACCAAAGTAGAAAGGCAAACATCAATCCAGTGACAAACCTTTCAATCTACAACAGTGATCTGCCTGCAAAATGTGTTTGTGTAATAATGGAACCAAGTTTGTGGCAGTAACCAACCAAGATTTGTTTTCATTTAATGACTACTCCATGAGATAGAATATCTCTGACACGCCGTTGTTGACCATGGACCTGAGAGTAGACAGACCAGAGATGAAGCAGAGAATCAAATACTACTGTTCTGCTAAATGAACTTAGAAATACAATATCTCTACTCATAGACCAATGCCATCAACAGAGAATTTTGCTCCTGCAGTAGATCAGAACAAATACAAAGACCCACAGTCAGACAATGTGTAGAGAATAGGAGACCTTGAAACACTCATCTGTAAATGAGATGTGTCTGGAAAATACCTCCCTTCAGGGCCCATGGAAGTGTGTGGAAGGGAATGAGTGAGAATAAGAGTTAGTGGGGATGGTGGACACCAAGGAAACAAGGACTTATACTACCTTTTAGTGATGCACACATGAACTCAGAGACTGTGGCCCCATACACAGAGCCTACATGGGTCTTTACAGGATGGAATCCTTAGAGCTGACAGAAGAAGGATGCCTCTCATCCCAAATGCACAAGTTATATCCAAGTGATATCACTTTCAAATGAAAATTAGTTTTGTCTAAGGGAGTCTTACAGAAGAAATAAACTACTCTTTGTAATTGTAGGCCCCGTTGCCAGCAGTAGATGATCACCACAAAACAAACTCAGTCACCTTTGCAAGTTGTTTCCCAAAGCCATGTCAGGTGCCAGAGCATGTTTTTAAACAAACCTTACAAGTCTTTTGCATATGCATTATGGCTTCTGATTTTTTGGTTTTATGGAATTCCTGTGTGTCTGAAAGTGTGTGTTTCTGTGTCTATAGGTGTTCCTTGTGCATTTTTTGGCTTTTTTCTTCTGTTGTTCATATTTTTCTATTCTGATTTATTTGTTTCGTTTTTATCTTACCTTGTTTTATTATTTTTCCTTAGACTCCAGTTTGTTTTCTAAAGAGAGATGAAGAGGGAGTGGATCAAAATAGGAAGGAAAATGGGGAGAAAATAGCAGAGGCTGGAGGGAAAAGTATATCCAGAATATATTGTATGAAAAAGTCTTTTCTCAATAAAAGAAAACAATACAAATTAAATTGTATAAGCAACTTTAAACCACATATACATATGTAAAATATATATAAGTTTATATATATGTAAAATATATATGTTTATTATGCCCATGGTCCTTTCTCTTCCATTCAGAAATCTATGTTTCAGCTGGCAATAAATATTTACATGACAACATGGCAAAGTAAGTGTGATAATTTCAAATTTCTCTGACAAAATGCCAGTATCACAGCAGTAAAACATCCTCATTGTCAATGACAGTGAACAACAGAGTGAAAAATGACAGCTTGAAGAGACTAAACAGCTGTACCGGCAGCAGAAGATGAAATACATTGAACAGTGTGATCTGTTTATGATTCTACACTGCATTTTAAATAGTTATTTTCTGTATACCTGTTATATTAGTGATTGAATGCAGGAATTTATACATGCTAATCAAATGCTCTAACTCGAAAATATATTCTTTGTATTCTTTAACACTCAGTAGCTTTTCAGAGTGTCATGGTGCATGTGTGTGTGCTTGCGTGTGTGTGAGCATGCATGTGCACTTGTGTGTTCATGATTCTTTTATTTCATAAAAGATATAGAAATCTGAACGGATCATGGATGTTTTATTCCACAGTGCAATCACTGCTATTATTCTAAGGTACTAACTAAATTTGTCAGAGAACAGTGACAATATAGAAATAATTTATATATCACTCTGTTTTTACTCTGTTTCAGTTTGACATTGAGGTAGAAAGTAAAACTGAATATTGTTGCATAGATAATTGCAAATTAGGCTTAAATTTATTGTAATATATTTAGTTTTTAATTTTACTTTACATTTCAACCACAGTTCTCCCTCTCACCACTCCTCACCCTCCCTGCCCCAGCCCACCTCCCCTTAATGCCTCAGGATGGATAAGGGGCCCAATGGGACATCAACTAAGTCTGGCATATTCAACTGAAGCAGAACAAGAACTTCACACATACATTAAGGTTGAGCAAAGCATCCCACAAAAAGGAATAGTCTCCAACAATCTAGCTCACACACCAGGGATAGAACCTGGTCCTACTACCAGGGACTCCTCACATAATCCAAGCTTCACCACTGTCTCCGACATGCAGAGGAGGGCCTATTTTGGTCTCATGGAGGCTTTCCAGTTGTTGAACTAGAGTTCCCTCTTTTTGACTGAATTCCCAGAGCTTAGTCCAGTGCTTGTTTGTGGACTTCTGTATATATTGGCAAAATAACTAAGTACACAAAAGAAAAAAGACCCTTTTCAACTGTAAGTTTGGAGACCCTGACATTTTTCTCATAGCTCTTTGCTAATTGGAAAAGTCTTTTTCTAAAGGACACAGACTGAATACAGCACATGTCTGTCCATTTTTCAATCCGCACATAGGCAGATAGTTACTTTGTATCTTAGTGGCTTTTATAAATCACAATATAAAACTTAGTACAATAAGATGTATACAGAAGGGCTGTTATGTTATGTCCAATAATTTACAATTTCTTTAAGAGAGCTGTTTTCTTCTAAGTTTGTTCTGAGTGGGAAAAAAGTAAGACTATCAAAGCAATGAGGAAATGTCTATTGTGTCTTTCATTCTCATGATTTTGATGTGGAAGGCACTTCAGAATTTTTCTAATACACATCCACTCTGATGTTTTTCTCTTATTATTAGTGACTGATCCACTTGCTCTATCAGAACTTTTATAAAGGGCTAAAATTTTGTTTAAAGTAATTTTGATTATTTAAAAGTTTTTCCCATGGCCATATAGAGCATTTTACTTGTATGAATTTGCAATAATGTAGAAAAATTCAGTTACGTAATTTTTAATTATAAGCAATATTTATCTGACTTAGTACTACACTCTTCCAGTTTGGCAAGATGCATTTTAGAAAAGTTTGAATGCCATATTTGTTTTGATACTTTCATCTCTACAAAATATTTCTATTTATTTTTTCTCTTACTTTCTATTTTGTTATTTTTTGTTGGAGGGTTAAATTATGAAATGGCAGTGAAGGACATTGAGCACTTGGTTCCTCAGATTGATGTTGTGGAAACATGACAAGTACATATGGACTACAGATATAATTTAATTGTTTATGGAATATTTAACACTTATAAATTGAAAAGTTCAGCTCTGTTTGAGATCACCTCAAGTCTCTTTTTACAAAATATTTCATAGATTCATACACATGTAGTTTCAGAAAAAAATCACATTATCTCAGTATCAAATAATACAGTACTGTAACTTATGCCTCCTAAAGGTAGTGAGCTCCCTGATACATCAAGATAAAGAAGAAAAGAAATGAAACACATTTGTCCCTTTATTTCTTTTTCTTTTTAGTATTCTTTGAGTATATCTAGTAAGTGTATTTTGTGGTATTTTAAAGATTCAAATTTATAAAACACCAGAAGTTTTTAGCTTGGGCAAACACAATGAAGTAGTGTAAGAGGCAGGCTTGACATGTAGGAGTTATGTGTCTAGAGGTGCCCTTTGAACATGTAGAAGTAGAGGCAAAGTGTGGCAGAAAAAAAAGCCAGAGTGTTCAGGCAACGTGCTGCTCTGGAGAGAAAGACAAGAAGAGTGGAAGGTGTTTTCCCAAAGAGACTCTCAGGGAAGGCCTTACCAGAGAAACTTTGTAACTATGCCCAAGCTCTATATGGAACAAACAACAGTTTCTGGGTGATTCGTTGGAACAGGTCCTTTAAAGTCTTCCTAAATGATTGCATATTGCAGCCAAAGTTAAAACTCACTTTGAGACTACTCACCATATTTCATATCACACTCTCTTAGGGAACAAGATGTGCACCCACTTTTTTTGTCAGTGAACAGCACCACTTCTTAATTAACTGTATTTAGTTTGATTTGCTCATTTGTTTCTGCAAGTAAAATTTTGTCTGTTTACATTTTTTGTTTATGTGTTGTTTGGACACCTGAATAAAGAAAGCTATATTTGACTCTTGTCAATCAATCACCATACAATTTGCTGTTATACTGCAAAATTCTCAACTAATTTTAATTATATGCCCAGGTTCCACATAATTGAATTATTCCTCTACTTCTTCTTATTGTTGTAGTCCAGAAAAATCAATAATACAATATATTTTCTGCCACTTAATAAGAACTTCTGTATGTTTTCCATGAAGAGATGAAATCCTGCGGTAAAACATGGATACTTTTATCTTGGGACAGGGTAGAATCTGAGGTGCCTGGAGGGCCCTGTCCAATATCTTGGTTGATAAAATACCTGTGTATGTGTGTCCCTCAAGGTCAGCATGCCCAAAATACACTCAACAAGTGACAGCCAGTATGAAGAACACCCTGCATGTCTTACCCTCTTGTAGTAAGGAGTCCGCTTGTTTGTTGCAACTGCCCGGCTAGCTTAGCCCCAAAATAAACACACAGAAACTGTATTAATTAAATCACTGTTTGGTCCATTAGCTCTAGCTTCTTATTGGCTAACTCTTATATTAATTTAACCCATTTTTATAAATCTGTGTATCACCACATGTCAGTGGCTTACTGGGTAAAATTCCCAGTGTCTGTCTCCAGCAGATCCAAGGTGTCTCTTTGACTCCTCCCTTCTTCCTCCCAGCTTTCAGTTCTGTCTTCCCTGCCTACCTAAGTTCTACCCTATCACCAGGCCAAGGCAATTTCTTTATTTATTTATGATAATCACAGCACATAGTGGGGACTCCCACATTACTTCCCTTTTCTGTTTAAATAAAAAAGAAGCTTTCAACTTTAACATAGAAAAATTACATACAACAAAACAGTTACCAAGCAAGCATTACAGGTACAATATTTGTATCTACTTTATCTTTTATTATAACTGAGGAAAACTGTAACTAAAAATTTTTCAACTCCATCAAAGACTCCAGAAGGATATACTATTACCTAAGTAAATGGGAAGTACATTGTAAGCTACTTCCAAAACTCAAGAACTGATAGAGACACCTTGCTATCTGTCCAGTCACCCAAAGTTCTTCTGTACCATTGAGGCACCCATTTTCAGCCTACAGGCCCATAGTGTCCAGAAGACTTTTCCATGAAGCAGGAAATTTCAAAGACAGGTCCACCTATATTGGCAATTTGCCAGTCATTTTCTTCTGTAGCCTGTAGAATGTCTTTCAGACTATTTCATGAAGCAGCAACACCCAAGGATCATCTTACCTTTAGGCAAGTTCAGCAGTCATTTCTATGTGAGTTCTAGATGTCCAGCTTTTACAGCATATTAGGAAGTAGTTCAGGCAAGAGCAGTTTCTTGCCCAAATAGCTAACAAACTCTTCAATATCCATCTTCCTCTTGAAGTAGATTGGTGCTGCCAGGAGCAGATGTATCTCACTGTCATGAAAAGTCCTAAATTTTTAAATCATTTAAATACCATATTCTGAAGGTTCTGAAAGATTTGAAGCATATCTATCTAACTGAAATATATCTCTATATATCTAGAAAATCTAACTAATGTGACTACGAGCTTGACAATTCTAGATGACTATTAAGCTATATTTCTTAATTATACATTACATTTTTTAAATGAGCTACACAAACACAATACCTTAATCAAGATCAGAAATACATGTAACAAAATTGACCTTAAATTTGTATCAATAAATCAAGATCTATACCAAAGCAAATTATTCATCTGTATATCATATCCCCCTTTAAATATAAAAAAACATTTATAGACAATATATGAGAATATGGGCATAGTTCTATCCATGCTTCTTATTCCTGTTTGGGAGAGCGGTTAATCAGGTCTTTCATGGTGTATCCTGTGTGCTAGGTTCATCTCAGCCAGACTTTTCCATGAAGCAGGAACTTTCAAAGACATTTCAGTCACTTTCTTCTGTGTCCTGCAGAATGTCTCGCAGACTCTTTCATGAAACAGGAACCAAGAAATATCATCTTATCTTTAGGCAAGTTCAGCAGTCATCTCTCTTTGGGTACTGCATGCAGAAGTGAAGTAATCCAAGCAAGAGCAGTTTCTTGCCCAAATGTCCAAGGGGTCTCTTTGAATCCCATCTTCCTCTTGAAGTAATTGGTGCTACCAAGAGCCCACTTGTTTATTCCTGTTGCTTGGCTAGTTTTCACCTGAAATAACCACACAGAAATTGTATTAATTAAATCACTACTTGCCCATTAGCTTTAACTTCTTATTGGCTAACTCTTACATCTTAATTTAAGGCATTTTTTAGTAATCTGTGCATCACCACGTGGCAGTGGCTTACCGGCAAAGATTCAGCATGTCTAACTCTGGCAGCTCCATTGTGTCTCTCTGACTCTGCCCTTCTTCCTCCCAGCACTCAGTTCTGTCTTCCCTGTCTACCTAAGTTTTGAGCTATCAACCGGTAAAGACAGTTTCTTTATTCATTTATAATAATCAGAGCACATAGAGGGAACTTCCACACATGACCCTCCCTTGCAGTTAGAAATACCAGTGACAAATTATAACAGATGAATATCTGCCATCGCTATAGGGACACAGTCCTCAGAATGTAAACAGCAGATCTAGTAATAAAATAGTAAAAGGTTATCTACATTTACTATTGTTAATGTAAGGATAAACTGGGGAAGCTGGCATTCAGATAAGTAAAGATCTCTGTAGTAGTCAACTTTAAATTTACAACACATGATTATATAGGTTTCTGGTGTGGGAAGTTCGTATAATATGCGTTGCTTTTATTGGTTAATGAATAAAGAAGCTGTTTGGCCTGTGATAGGGTAGAAAAATGCTAGGTGGATTAGACTGAACTGAATGCTGGGAGGAGGAAGGCAGAGTCAATAAGAAGCCATGTAGCACACCAGAGATAGATGCTGAAAGGAACTTTGCCAGTAAGTAAGCCACAGCCATGTGGAAATACACAGATTAACAGAAATGGGTTAAATTAAGGTGTAAGAGCTAGCCAATAAGAAGAAAGAACTAATAGACCAATTAGTAATTTAATTAATACAGTTGCTACGTGGTTATTTTGGCACTAAGCAGCTGGGAAAAACAAGCAGTCTCCTACAACAGGTGTCTGTACAAATATTGATTAAATAAAATAAACTAATTCTTATTACATTAAAAATAAGCTCTATAAATTCACACAAGTTTAAGTCAGTATGCCAATAGAACACTATAATTATCGGTGTGCCATATCATGAAAGAAGTAAACTTTAATGTATTTAATTTTTAATAGAGTCAAAGTACTTTGAATATAAACCAGTGGTATGGCTGTTGTATAGCTCATCAATTTTAACCAAGCATGATTTCCATTTTATTTTATCTCTCTAGAATGGTACCTATTTTCTATTTATTTTATTGTTGGTTCTTATTAAAACTATGCAAATTATTGATTTTAGAGAGAAGATGTAAATTTAAATAAAACTTATATAATTCATCTATAGAGACATATAATTAATTATAATTTGATAACACATGGAATATGCATACACAAAACACTTGTCCATTTATACAAACTATGTGTATGTGGTTTTATGTGTGTATTGCTTGTGAGTGTTTTGAATAGTAAGGCATTAAGCAACCAGGGGTAAGATTACTTAATATCACCTAGGTCATTTTTTATAAGAAGATAGACTCACTAAGTAACTCTGAATGGCTTGGAACTCACTATTTGGATCAAGTCATGCTAAAACTCCAAGACCTGGCTGTCACTTAAATCTAACTGGCAAAAACAGAAAACTTCTTTGAAATTGAAATTGACTAGAAATAAATCTTAGCTTCAGCACCAGCTTGTAGTAGACTAGAAATAATGGCTAAGTCTTAGAAGATTTTAACTTTTGTTATGAATATGTTAAAAAATAGGTTCATCCACTCAAATTAACTCAAATCAGTTTGGTTTAGCTGTTACACATTGTACATTAAACGAGTATACCATGGAAGGTTCATACTCTTGGCTGGACTACGTCGGAAATAATTACAAACTCAGGGACACTTACTCCTTGAGAGATGAAACAAATTAAAATGAACTAAAACATAAACAAAAAATCTTACTACCGCATTCTAAATACTTTCATTTGTGTCATATTTCCCTAAGAAATTGGCCTATTAGTGTGTACATGATCAAGATTTTCTGAATTATATCAATTAAGGCCTTGCCAATAGCTACTAATCATTTTGTCTCCACAAAGAATGTTGGGCAGCAGATAGAATATATGCTGATTATTTTGGACTCTTTGGTAGAAAAATTAAAAGACATCTTTTTTTAAATTTATTAGCATTCTTAGAAAATTGGCTCTGTAGTTCAAAAACATGTAAAGTAAGATTTTTGTATTATCAAAGCCTTTATATATTAGCTTTAGTGGTATGGAGTACATTTTTCCTACACAGTGAATATCAATCTACCAACTTTTAAAGGTATGTGATGTTGAGCCAGTGAGCCACTTCTCTTTAGAAAACTGATGATAATAACTGAAGTATGAGTAAAGGAATTTCCCACTCAATCAAATCCTAGCTGTATGTCACCTGTTTTACATCTGATTCCATCATCTTCTTTTCAGATGAAGAAAAACATGTACTCTTTATTCATTAATCATTCAGTTAAAAAAGTACTTTCATTTCTTTGTTGAAGTTCCATGTTTTTAGTTACAAGGTATACAATTAACTCAAAGAAATCTATCTAGATATCCACATTTATTTATTTACAAATACTACACCTAGATCTTAAAATGATTTTCAAAATATTTCTAATGAATTTTTTTAAAATAAAATCATTCTAAGAACAATGGAGGGTTTATAAATTATCCATGTGCTTAAGTTAATTGAGAGAATTTTGGTTTTGAATAATTTATGCTGAAGTTCAATTTTAATCTTAGTAATCTAGATAATGGTCTTTATCCTTTACTCTTATCTCCTTACAGGCTACCTGTATGACAGCATAAGTAATAACACAGATGAATGTGTTCCATCTCCACTACAGAATTTGTTTTAAAAAAGCATAATTAGCACAAACCTTGTCTTTACATTTGATGAACATACTTAGACCACTGTGTGTGATGTCTCAGAAAGTCATCGAATTACTTTTTGTAACCATATATGAGCATGATATATAAGTAATGATATTTAGGTATTTACATACATAGTTTTAATATGAAGCAAATAAAGAAATGTAATCTCCACACCCTTGGATTTCTTTCAGAGATTATCAATTTATGAATTTTTCCTCACAAATTCAAACCTTCATCCTGCAGTTCATACTCTGAATGATAGTGATAAATGGTGACACAAACCAGAAAAGTAAGGTTTCTTGCCATGCTAATCACTCCATTGAATGATTAGGTGGAATTAGAACCCCTATAGGCTCATTGGTCACAGATGCTGTCTGTCCTCAGCATCCATGGGCTAGCTGGTTCCAAATCCTCTTTCTCAACTAACTTTCACTAAAGCAACAAGCGAGCACCTTAGTATGTGCCAACTCTGTAAGCTAGATGTAGTTCCTGGTCTCAAAGCATCAAAAATCACAAATTATAAGAAGATTCTATAATGGTTTTAATGTATTTAGCGATTTCTCTTTTGGCGCATCATTGTAATTGCCTATATTAACAAAATTAGTAGCATATGTCCAAAACATAATGACTTCTCACATTGTCTGATCTCTTAAATATTCTCTTGTCTCCTTAGAGGTACTTTAGTAATGATCAAGCCTTAGCATGCAGGTTTTTAAGGATATTTGTTCGAACTATAGCTGAGGTGAATCATCATCATCATCAGTAGTAGTAGTAATATTATAGTAGTAGTATACCATATGTGTGGTTTTGGTATAGATGTAAGTACATGTGTGCAATGGTAAGACGACAACTGCAGATATCTGCCTCTGCCATCCACCTTGTTTTAAAATGGGGGCTTTCTTGTTTACCACAATATATGTCAAGCTTCTGGCCTCTAACTTTGTGTTGATTCTCCCATTTTAACTCTAGCTCCCCATGGGGCATACTGTAATTGCAAACAGCTTTAATGTGGGTTCTTGGAATATGCATGTTCTGTAAGAACATCAACTGTAGAGCTACACCCAGATCTATAATTTTCAGAGATTCTAGACTTTTAAACTAAAAAGTAAAAGAAAAGGTTTCATTCTTATTTTTGTTTATTAGCTTTTTTCTGACAGATTTGTTATGCATCCCAAGCTTTCCTCAAAGCCATGATCTTTCTGCCCCATATCTCTGCAGCTGGGATTACAGAAATGCAGGACCACTCACTGGAGGACAAGAAGAGAGAAGAATCATTCTCCTTCTCTGTCTTGCTTCATTTTTCATTTAGTTCAATTTTATAGTTTTCATGAATTTGTAAGCTATCTCCTGTTTATGTTCTTGATATGAGGCTTTCATATTTGATGGTAATGTAGGCTGCATGGTGTTACTTTGATTTTCTTGTATCTGTTGAGATTTGCTTTGTGTCTGAATATATGTTCAATTTTGGAGAAAGTTCCATGAGATTCTATGAGAAGCTTGGGTGACATGTTCTGTAAATATCTGCTAGGTCCATTTGGTTTATGATATCAATTACTTCCAGTATTTGTTTGCTTAGTTTTTGTCTGGATGACCTGAGAGTGGGGTCTTGAAATTACCCACTATCAGTGTATAAGGACAATAGTGAGAGTTAAATTATAGTAGTGTTTTTTTTTGGGGGGGGGGCAAATATGTTTGGTTCACAAATGTTAGGAATTGGAATATCTTCTTGGTGAATGTTTCCTTTGATAAATATGGAGTGTGCTTACCTATCTCTTGTAGTTAGTTTTGGTTTAAAGATTATTTTGTCAGATATTAAAATGGTTACACCAGTTTGCTTCTTCAGTCCATTTACTTAAAACACCTTTTCCTATACTTTTACCCTGAAGTGATATCTACACTTGGTGTTAAATTTTGTTTCTTAGATGCAGAAAAAGAATAGAATCAGTTTAGTTTTCTCTTCCACTCTGATAATCTGTGTCTTTCTATCTGGGAAGTGTTACCATTGATTTGAGAGTTATCACTACCTGATGATTGCTTATTTCTGTTATTGTATTGCTGTGCCATGTGATTTCTTTCTTTGCCTTCTTTAGATTGCTGATCTCAGATTATAAATCCCTTGTTATTGGAGACCAGCTTCGAGAAGGATACCACTTACCAGGGTAGGGACTTGGGGATTAGAAAAATACGTAAAGAGAATGAAGATGCGTGTGAAAATAACAGAAACATAAGATAGTATCTGAAGGGAATTCCAGTGAATACTAAAATTGCTCATGCTTTATTTTTGTTTGCTTAAATACCCTTACCCCAACATGGGAGTAAGATAAAAAAAATGCATTAACATGATGCAAGGAATGAACAGATCAGTTGAAGACTCGCAAGCTACTTTCTTAGTTAAACATTCTTTTGCCAGAACAAGACAAATAATGTTCATATCCTAGGCCATAACATTCTGTAGACAAACCTCTCTCTGTGTGAAAGCCATTATTATCTCCTAAGGGAGTAGGAACTGAGTTGGATCCTTTGACTTTTGTTTGAGGTTGAAACAGATCTACTTCTTAATACCTGAAATACAAGGTCTAAATATTAGCCACATTGCTGTCTGAACTGTTGCCAATAACCTTGAAGGAACAGAAGTAAAAGGTCAGAGTTTGACTCTGACCTTTAGTCAAAACAGAATGGACCCATACCTATGGTCCCTGTCACCTTGTGTTTTCTAGGATGGGGTTAACTTCCCCTGGGTGAAGTTTTCCTTTTCCCATCTTCTGTAGGTCTGGATTGTAGTTACTCATTTCACAAATTTCCTTCCATCCTGGAATGTCTTTTCTCCCTATTGGGATTGAAAGTTCTGCTGTGTATAATAGCCTGGGCTTATCTCTCTGGTCTCTTAGAGTTTGTAGAACATCTTCCCAGGATTTCCTGGCTTTTAGAGTCCCCATTTAAAAGTGAGGTGTTATACTAATGGGTCTGTCTTCATATGTTATTTGATCTGTTTCCTTTGCAACTTTTAATTTTGTTTCTCGGTTTGGTATGTGTGGTGATGTTTTGTTTGTGATTTAACAAATAAAGGTCTATAATGTGATCACAGAGTTAGCCATACCAGTTACAGATGTCAGAGAGTGTTGGCAAGTACCTTTAATCCCAGCACTCAGGAGAGAGGGACAGACAGACCTCTGTGAGTTCAAGGTCACCCAGAGCTACATGTGATTTAATTAGTCTAAAAGAGAAACAAAGCCAATCAATAGTGGTTCTTAGCTTTAATCCCAGCACTAGGGAGGTAGAGATGGGAAGTGATACGGCTGGACAGAGAGAGGAATATAAGTAAGGGAGGAGAGAGGATCGTAGGATTCAGTCTGAGGACTTGTAGATACAGGATACCCTATTTGGTTTGAGGAATTCATAGAGGTAAGAATTCTAGTGACTGAGTGCTCTGCTTCTTTGATCTTTTAGCTTTCATTCCCTAATATCTGACTGTGAGTTTTTATTATTAAGACAAATTAGAATTCACACCACATGTATGTTTAGTGTTTTAATATTTGTTTACTATCTTAGCTAGGGTTTATATGGCTGTGATTAAGCACCATGACCAAAATGTAAGGGTAGGAAAAGGTTTACTCATCTAACACTTTCATAGCACTTATCATCATTGATGGAAATCCAGAGAGGAACTCAAGAAGGAATGTGGAAGCAGAGAGAGGCCGTGGCAGGTAAGTGCTGCTGACTGGCTTCCTTCCCCTGGCTTTTTCACTTTGCTTTCTAATAGAACCCAAGATCAACAGTGCAGAGATGGAACCACCAACAATAGCTGAGGCATTTTCCCATCAATACTAATTAAGAAAATGCCTTATAGTCACATCTTATTAAAGTTTTATCTCAATTGAAGTTACCTCCTTTCAAATAAGACTAGTTTGTCAAGTTGGCATAATACTAGCCAATACATGTATCAAGGGGCCTTTCTTTTCTGGTCTAGACTATTTGGTTTTCTCTAAGCTTCTAGTACCATGATAGGCATCTCCTTTTTTATGCTAAGGATATTCTCTTATATGATTTTGTTGAAAATATTTTCTGTGCCCTTTATTTGGCTTTTTTTCCCTTTCTTCCCCTATTATTCTTAGATTTGGTCTTTATATTTAACATTTTCTTTGACTAAGATAATCATTTTTTCTCTTTTTTTTTTTCATTGACTGGGATTCTCTTCTCCACTTCTTGTATTCTGTTGGTGTGGTTTGTTTCTCAGGTTTCTTTCTAAGTTCCTAAATTTTTCATTTCCAAATTTCTTTTTAGATTTTCTTTATTAATTCTATTTCCACTTCAGGTCTTAAACTGTTTCATTAATCTCCTTTAAATCTTGTTTGTGCTTTCCTAGATTTCTTTAAGGAATTTAATTTATGCCTTCTTCACAGACCTCTAGCATATTCATGAAGGAGTCCTTGTGCTGTGCTTCAGCTATGTCTAAACTTCAGGAGCTACCTTATTAACATTGCTCAGCTTACTGTCATGGCTGTTACTTACTGTTTTTTTTTGTGCTGGCATCTAGGCATCTGGGTTTGGAATGAATTTAATTCTTGGTGTGGATATCTGGTCTTGCTTTCTTTAGGTGAATATTTTATTCCTTCGCTTTTGTTGACCTCATTTCTTCTGTGGAGGGTGTGGTGACTGTGGGTTGCCTTTCTTCTGAGATTTGGTTTAGCCACTGGGGATTCTGGGTAGAATGTCTTTCTAGGTACTCTAAGCTGATATTTACGAATGAGAATGGGCTAGAGTGAAGGAGGGGTTCTAAAGTTATCCACAGAGTGTTGCACCAGAATCTGCTCAGCGTCTTAAGAATTGGGATAGAGAAGTGAGTCCATAGCAGATAGTCTGCTACAGAGCTATGAAGAAGAATGGAGGAGGGAGAATAAAGATTTGAGGATAGTAGCCTACCTACTTCTGGCCTACTTGCTTCTCTGGCTGGCATGGCTTGTAGGTTCCCAGGGAATGCCTATTGGATGAGAATAAGCTCACTACCAAAATTTTTGAGCCAAATGTGAAGCAAGTTTTATTAAATACTGGCCAGGACCATGAGCATTGGATGGGTTTATACCCAAGATTCAGGCTCAGAATATGGCATCAAATTACATTACTTAGGTGCTTATAAAACTCTATATATTTCTCTACTTTGTCCAATCAGAGGTAAGCAAATATCCTGATATACTTTCTCCCTACATGTCTTCTCCCTGCATGTGATCAAGCATATCCTGTGCAATTGGGGCAACTAAGGTGGTTTACATGAATAACAGCCCCCATCATTCCAGGAAGTTATCTGTCCTTAAGAAAGTGGGGCTTACAGGTTAGAGGCCATTTTGTTTTATATCTCTTAAGCAAAATAATTTTAAAGTTATTAGTCATCACATTCCCCCTTGAAAGATATCCTGAGTCAAATCCTTGACTCTGTGGTGGGAACCTGTTCATACTGGGATATTAGAACCACCAGCTTAATGGCACCCAGACAGGAATTTATGTACCTTATTAAGACATTAATGACATAAGGGCCAACAGTAATTAGCAGAAGTAGAAGGGCAGATGGACCTGTGATGACTGACATCAGAATTACTATCCAGGAGGAGCCTGATAATAAGAATGGAAACCAGTCATTTATTTTATTTTGGGTCCCTGCCCCCCCACATCATTTTTTTAAAAATTTCTGCATTACTATTTCTTTTCCTTTTCTTTTTATCCCTTTTCTCATTTTTTTCTTGTGCAAATTATTTCTAATGATTCCCAAGTGATTTGCATAGAAATAATATTTTTTTCATTAAGGTCATACAATAACCACTTTGTCCTGCATAGAGCAGGTCAAGTGTCTTATCACATTATAGAACTATCTTAGCTAATGAATCTATCTACCTGTTGATAGATTTGGTTATATTTGGTTTTGACAGGTACCTTTTCTGGTATGACAATAGGCATCATAGGTAGCAATTTGCCCCATTTGCAATCAAGTTTCCTTTCTAACTAACATTACAGCACTTTGTTGAAGATAAGGAGAGGTATACTCACTTCTATAACTGTTTCTTAGTTGAAATTCGAACTTCATTATCAGGGCTCAGGAAAACTGGAATTTTGGGCAAAGACTGGGAGAGGATTCAAGCGATGTCATTCATCAAAAGCATCTTGTTTTCTGATTCACCTGAAGAAACAGAACAATCACATAGATTAGGCTGGTTTATATCATCTTTCAGAAAGTCCAGGGCTTTCTAGTTTTGTAGAACTACCTTGACTGGTGTGGTATAGATAATTTTGCTGTAGTTTGTAGTCTACAGCTGATTCTAGATGATGTTTGTCAGATGAGTGGAAATCTGTGGGGACAGGTAAAAGACTGGGGATGGAAGTCAAAGTTTAGAAACTTAAAGGAAACTCTTATATTTGAAACTTCCAGGCCCATGGTTGCTGTGGGAGCACATTCTGCTTCTTCAGCCAATAGCCTTTAAGATACCAGCCCACTTGGGTGTGGCCTCATATACTGTAATATCAGTGGTAATTGTGTATCTACTCTCTTGCTTCTGGCTCTGGTTCTGGCTGCTAGACTCTGTTCTTGTTTGTGCAGAGGACTGTTGTACAGGACCATGATCTGTAAGTTTTCCCTTTAAATAAATAACCCTTTTATTATTCAGAATTCTGAACTTGTGGGATTGTTTAGTGACTTAATTCATTACAAGGTTCTGATAGTTGAAAAGGGGAGGAGTCCCATGATAAGGAAAAGGAGGAAAGATCCCAACCTCAGATATAGGCAGGTGAGGTAAACTTAGGATGTTAATTGACAGTAGTACTTATCTGATGTTGGAGGAAGCCACTTGTTGGTTCCTGCTGCTCTGACCTGCAATAATCACACAGAAATTGTATTAATTAAATCATTGCTTGATCCATTAGATCTAGGTTCTTATTGGCTAACTCTTACATATTAATTTAACCAATTTCCCATTTCTATTAATTTGTATATCACCACAAGGGTGTGGATTACTGGGTAAATTTCCAACTGATGTCTGTCTCCAGTGGCTCCATGGCTTCTCTCTGTCTCTGCCCTTCTTTCTCCTAGCATACATCCTAGGTTTTCCCATCTAGTTCTGTTCTTCCCTGCCACATGTTCAAAGAAGTTCTTTATTCATTAACCAATAAAAGCAACACATAAACAGAAGGACCTCTCACACCATTTCTGTGGAGAAGGAACTTAGGAAAATTTACCTACCTTAAAAAGACAAAATAGGGTAGTCAACCCAAAGTTTCCACAGTTTGGGCAAAGCCCTGGTGGCAGATGAAGGATAGGTCAGTTTTTCTTAGTGGTTAGTGTGAGTGACCACAATCCAGGTCAGTGTTCCTATTTTTCTTTGGTAATGTCAGGGCTGCTATCAGGAGCTGACATTTCTGTCTATCATGGGAAACTTTTTCTGTTAAACCTTGAAATGCTATATATAGCAGGTCTTTGAAGAACTTTAAAGGTCATCTATTATTTTTGTCTAATTTTAAGTAAACTTTACTGGTTTTTAGTTTTTGTTTTAGGTTTACCCATGAAACATATACAAGAAACCAAATAAATATTATTTTAGTGAATAAATAGCATTAGTACTTAGTATGACTATAATTGAAGTTCTGAACACACGAATCTGACCATTTATAAGGTGACTATTACCTTAAATGTCTTAATTGTCTTTACCAGCATACAAAAAGTTATTAGCTTTTATAAAATTACTAATTCCATTTTTATCCCTGTTAGGTTTAACATTAAAAAAATTTACAACTTTTAATTGTAGCTTTTAGTATTAAAATAAAACTTTAAATCATAAAATACATTCCAAAGGCAATTTTACTTTGTATGTTTCTTTCATAGTACACCATTATAGAATATCACAGCTCCTTTTATGACTCAGTTTGTCAAAATAACTAAAATTTAACAAAGTAATCAAAGCCAAAATTATACAATGGGAAAAAAAGCATCTTCAATGAATGAGACTGGTGTAGCTGGATGCTGGAATGTAGAAGAATGCAAATAGATCTATCACCCTCTACAAAACAAAAATCCAAGTAGATAAAAGACCTCAACATAAGTTCAGAAAGACTTATCCTGATTAAAAACAAAGTGGAAAATAGCCTTGAAGGTATTAGCATAGGAGACAACTCCATTAATAAGATACTAATAATGTAGACATTAAGATCAGAGTTAATAAACAGAACCTCATGAAATCAAAAACTTCTGCAAGACAAAGGACACCATCAATAGGACAAACAGCAGCCTACAGAATGGTAAAAATTCTTCATCAATCCCACATCTGACAGAAATATGATTTTCAAAATATATGAAGGACTCAAGAAACTAGACAGCAATAAATCAAATAATCCAGTTAAGAGTGGGGTAAATATCTAAACAGAATTCTCAACAGAGAACTCTCAAATGGCTGGCAAATCTTTCAGCATCATGGAAATGCAAATCAAAATGACTCTGAGATTTCATATTACACCTGACAGAATGGCTAAGTTCAAAACACAAGTGACAGTCCATGCTGGTGAGGATGTGGACCAAGGAAACACTCCTCCATTGCTGGTGAGAGAGCAAACTTATACAGCCACTTTTGAAATTGGTATGGGGGCAGGGTCTCAGAAAACTCAGAATCAATCTACTACAGGATCCAGGCATACGATTTTTGGCCATATACCCAACAGATGCAAAATCATATCTGTAACATGGAGGCTGGGTAGTTGGGGGTTTCTGTCCTGCCCAGCCCCCCAGCTGTTTAGTCCCAGAGAAAAATCACACAGAGATCTCTATAAGTTATAAAGTTGATTGGCCCATTAACTCTAGCTTCATATTAGCTAACTCTCACATCTTGATTAACCCATTGTTCTGATCTATGTTAGCCATATGGCTCAGTACCTTTTTTAGCTGACAGATCACATCCTGCTGCTTCGGTGATCTGGGCAGGAGTAGCAGGAATCAACTTCCTCCTCCCCAGAATTCTCCTGCTCTTCTTGCATTATTTCCATTTCCTGTCTGGTTTTTCCACCTACACCACCTGCCTAGCCAATCAGCATTTATTTAAAGCATGATTGACAGAATACAGATAATTCTCCCTCACCACATATCACAAGGACTCTTTCTCAAGTATGCTCATAGCAGCCTTATTTGTAAGAGCCATAACCTGGAAAATAATCTAGATGCCCCTCAACAGTGGAATAGATAAATAAGTTGTAGTATATTTACACAATGGAATATTACTCAGCTGTTAAAAACAGTACCATCATGAAGTTTTTAGGCAAATGGGAAAACACTAGAAAAAAATTATCCTGACTGAGGTAACCCAGACCCAGAAAGACAAACAAAATGGTATATATTCACTCATAAGTAGATATTAGCTATAAACTCAAGGATAAATACACTACAATCCACAGACCAAGAGAACCTTTCTTTTTTTAACCATCATGTTTAAGTCAGTATTAAAGTAATTTTTTTAAAAAAAAATCTAATTTGGACTGGAGAAATGGCTCAGCGGTTAGGAGCACTGGCTGCTCTTCCAGAGGTCCTGAGTTCAATTCCAAGCACCTACATGGTGGCTCAGAATCATCTGTAGTGAGATCTGGTACCCTCTTCAGGCCTGCAGGTATACATGCAGACAGAAGACTGTATACATAATAAATAAATAATTCTTTAAAAAAAATCCAACTCTACTTTATTATATTAGCAAGTCCCCAAATCCTTCTCTTCTTTGAAGCCAGGGGTGCCATTTGGCCTTAGACAGTTCTTTTGTCTCCAGAGGAACTTCAAGTAGCAGCGAGGAGCTAAATCTCCTTTTCCTCACCACTGACAGAATGAAAGGTGTCCCAGCTGTTTCAACATTCTTCCCATGTTAACCCCTGCAGTCCTTTTTAATAATAGAATTAAATCAGACAGGACTAAGATGACTTTCCAGAGCAGAACAACTGTTGTCTTTCTGAAAGAAAAGAAA
This sequence comes from Myodes glareolus, assembly GCF_982192425.1. Classification (NCBI taxonomy): domain Eukaryota; kingdom Metazoa; phylum Chordata; class Mammalia; order Rodentia; family Cricetidae; genus Myodes; species Myodes glareolus. Next base: position 96,572,562 of record NC_142033.1, on the reverse strand, counting down.
TGGACATAAATGTGATTGTGAGAATTATAGCTTCCTGTATCAGCAAAATGTAGCATATGCAGGTGCCTACCTTGGAAACAATATGATGTTAATACACTGTTTACCCCTATACCTGCCTTCCAGTGCTGGGGTAAAATTATGATTCTCTTGCAAGTTAATTTTTCAAATGTCATTTACTAGGTCTCCTCTGGTGAAAGTAAAGGAGAACCTGGAAGGCTAAGGAGCTTTAGAAATTCAGTCTGGTTCCTGCCATGTTTGAAAAGCAGTGATCATGTTTGGAGCTTCCAGTCTTACCGTACAATGTGTGGAGAAAAGGAAAAGAAAAAGAGAGCAGTTGAATCTATCACTAATGGCCACAGATAATCAGTCAAACCGATACAGTGACATCTTCATTAAACTGAAGTGACAGAGTTTAATGAGTAGTAGCAGCTGATCATGTTGAGGTTCAGTTAGGCTGGGGTGTCCAAAGAGGACAACTATCCCAGTAATAGTTTTTTATACCTTAAATGTCCATTTTCTCAATTTAGCTGTTCACTTTCACATCTTCTTCTTTACAAAGTAGATATAAACACATTTATTTACCTAGACATGTGCATGTCTTTGTGTCCAGATGTGCACCCGTGGAGGTCAGAGGACAGCTTACAGGAACTAGGTATTATCTTCTATCAGGTTCCTCACAGGGATTAGACCTAGCTTGCCAGTCTTGGTGGCAAGAACTTTTGCAGCTGAGCCATCTCCTAGACCTGGTCATTACCTGTTTGTTTGGTTGGTTGGTTGGATTTTTTTTTTTTTTCTGACATCTATTACAATTCAATACATGGAATTGATGTGTTTTCTTGAATTCTGCAAGCTGGTCTAGGAAATTAATCAAATCTAAGGAAGTTATGGAAACCCTGATTTATAGTCATTTGGACAGAAGTGCTGGTCACAATATGAGGATGTTTACAGTCGGGGCAGTATTGTGGAAACAAAGCATTATCTGTAGACTGAGCACTATCTCAAATTTGTTAGTGCCAAGTGACAGAACTAAGTTGAATTAGAGAACATAGAATGAGTTAGAGGGGATGAAATCTGTCTTTATGATATTTTGATCTTTTAATCATTCATATTTACTCTCTAGGTCTCTATAAACCTTGCCAGTGACTGCTCTGCTCAGGTAAAGGTTACTACACGAAACAGAGAAATACAAACACACACACATACACACACATACACGAGAGAGAGAGAGAAAGAGGGGGGAGAGAGAGAGAGAGAGAGAGAGAGAGAGAGAGAGAGAGAAAGGCAGAGAGAGAGAGATAAAGAAATATACAGAGAGACAGAAAAACTTTCTTTGGGGCCACCAACCAACTCCCAAATCATGACACAGAGACTTACTATTTGTTATGAATATTCAGCCTTAGTTTATACTCATCTACTAGTTCTAATACTTTAAATTAGCCTGTTTCTATTTATTTACAGTTGCCTCAGGACTTTTTACCTTTTATTATGTATGTCCTATACTGTGTTTTTCTGTCTGGCAGCTGCTTGGTTGCCTGTCTGGCCCTGAGCTTCTATCTTCTCTCTCTTGTTCTCTCTCCTGTCTCTTCTCTGGAGCCTACCTATTCTCTCTGTCCATCAGCCTCTCCTATCATTCCTCTGTCTAGCTATTTGCCATTCAACATTTTATTATCAGGTGCCTTAGGTAGACAAAATAACACATCTTACATTATTAAACAAATGTTGCAAAAATAAATGTGATACATCTTTGCTTGTTCAATAACATTCCACAACATAGAGAGACAGAGACAAACAGAAGTCTGCCTATCAATTTAAGGCAAGATGTCTTTATTTTTCTTACTTATTTGTGTATATTTCTAAATTTTTTGATGTATAAAATGATTGTGAAAATATATTTAATCTCTTATATACAACAACTTCATGAATAAGCAAATAATAATGAATCTTTTATTGTTTTCATTCTTTAAAAGCAAGATCTTTTCTACTCTCTCCCACTATAAAATCTACAGCATGGCTTCCATGTTGAAAGATGATTTTGAACCTGTATCATTTCTGGTCATTTACCATTCTAGATTTTTGGAAATACAGTGGCAAATGAGACACATATGTAAATACACACAGAGAATCCTCTGTTCTAAAACTCATAAAAAAGCAACAGGATGAGAAGTCAACCAAATACTGGAAGTCAAATACAGGAAATGCTTTGCCAAAGACTCATTATGTTTTGGGGGGAAACTGGTAAAAAAACAAAACAGGAAATTGCTGGTGTCAATAGCAGCTCCAAAGAGGTTGAGGGACAGTTTTTTCTGAGCTCAGAATGAATAGTCATCATTCAGGAACATAGACTCAGATTTCTCCAAACAGTATGTTACACTATGCAAGCGGTCACCTGAGCTTCTTAAGATGACAGAACATTTGAAAGTCATAAATCCAAATGTACAAAAGTATGAAATATGAAATTAATTTACTAGATATCAGTATTAAATGATGATTAGGGGGAATAAAGACAGCCCATGATAATTTTGACTATGGATATATAGTATTCCAAATTGCCATAATCATGAATTTCTAATCATTCAATTAATATTGAAGTATCCAAAATAGAAATCGAGCTCTTACCCAGAAATCTCAGCAGTTTGCTTATATAAAGGGAAAAAGAAGAAGCAGTAAAAGAAAACATCCAATGGGAATATCCTCTTCATAAAGAGAACCGATCAGCCTAATGGTGAAATCAAGGGATGCAAAGCATGACCAGGATTCCTGCAGGAGTCTACAGATTAGTATAAGTGTGCTTCATTGTCATCTAGATGGCCCACTTTTATGTGCTTATTTGCATGTTTAAATAAAAATGAGATAAAAATCCTAAACCAGGAAGTCCTGCAAGCTACCCAAGGTTCCTGTGGGTCTGTCGGCCCACCTTTCAGAGTCAGAGGCACATTTTTTCTTTTTCTTTCTCTTTCTGATCCTTGCTGGGTCTGAATTGTTACCCCTATCCCCAGCTTATACTCTAGTCTTTCTTCCCTAGAAGGTTCCTCCCTAACCTGTATAACTGTCCACCTTCCTGCTGTTCACCTCCAAAAAGGTTTAATTCAAACAACTTAACTTCCTTCCTATCTTCCTCCTCTGGGGCAGCTGCTATGATTCCTAACCTTAAACTCTTTCTGCTCTGTGTTTTTGTTGTTGTTTATCCAATTAGCTTTTATTCTAGGTAAGTGTTACCTTTTGAAGACATTGACATTGTGATTATTTAATTAGGAATATGAACCTTTAGGATAGGATTTGGTTTTGTACTTTATTCTAAATCTTAGGATTTAGAATATATTTTCTAATATACAAGTATGCTGAATATCCAGCAGGTAATGCTCCTACCCCATTTCCAAAACAGTAGGCCCAAATTAAAAATGGTTCAATATGACAAAGGTTTCGCTGGCTGTCCTGGAAAGCTGCATAGACCTCCAGGCTGATGGGAATCCTGTAGGAACAACTTTTGTAAGAAAAAGTTCCAATGTAACACAAGGTGGAGAAAGAGGAAAGTGTCATGATAGTGAAGAGAACGGAGCAAGTCTTAAGTGAGGATGAATCAGATGACAATACTGAGTTCTTCACCAGAAGTGACTGGCATTACCTTGCCTGATTAATCCCTTGGGGAAGGTACTGCTACCTCACAGCTTCACAGCTCTTAGAGTAAAAGGATCTGTCTCCTACATCAAAAAGAGAAACCTAGCCCAGATATGAAGGAGATGAACTTTTCCAAAGTCTAAGGGCCAGCGACCACAGTGAGGGATGATCTCCCGCAAGACACACACACACACTCACATACTAACTTCAGGCCACTCGCCTTTGACTTTAGTAAAACACTCCTCACTGCACATACATCTGCTCAGCAGTAAGATGCTTGCAGTATAAACGCTTCTTACAGGCACCTGTAAAGAACAAATGTTCACCAAATAAAAGGTTTCAGTTCTTCCAGGGGAAGGCAAATAACAAATACTAAAATTAATCTTGTCTTTTAGTTTCAGGCTCAGGTTGCAGAAGAAAGCTGGAAGGCAGACACTCCTGAGGAAGTGACTGCAGCTGCCTATAGGAAATGACTTGTTTGGAAGGATACTAACAATTCTTCTCCTGCAGTCTTTTGGAAGTATAATTGAATGTGCAATCAGTTGGGATTGTTAATATCTATCTAGTTTGTGTAAAAACAAATTGCTTTTCGCATTGAGTGAGCTGTATTTGTCAGTGTATAAGTGCCGGTATGGGTAATTTATTGGTTAATTACTTTCTCTTCTCAACAACTTATTGTTCTTCTATAACGTCTTTCAAAAGCAATGAAAGGGTGCACAATAGGAATATTCTTTTGTGAAATACTCTGTAGGTTATAGAAACTGCATTTTAATTTTGAATATGAAAAATTCTAGTTGAATAATTTAATTTGCTTTAACAGTGATTAATATACAGTCTGCCTGAACAATCTTTATTATTTATTATTTTACTAAGATAACAGCAAACTTCATTTTTTTCCACATGTACAACTCATTCTAGGATCATGTTCCATCCAGAGGAACACCTATAAGAAAATATGCAAAGGAAGAGAATAAATATTAATGTGTTTCTCATTGAAAATAAAATTTAATGTCTTGAAATAGTTTCTAAGATTTCTGATATATATATATATATTGTTCTTTTTATTTTAAAATCTACTATCATAAAATATTTATTTAAGATTCTTTTTGCTTTTGAAGTTTAATTGTTAAGACCTATTTTTTGTTCCTTGTGCCAACTTTGCTTTTTCTTTTTAAAATATAATGACTCATGTCCTCAACCTGTCCTGAAGTGTATGGAAAGGATTATAACAGAGGATTTATCAGTAGTTTCACTTTGAAGATTACATGACACCAATTTTATGATTTAAATAAAATGCTGCAAGTCCCCAAGGGGCCTACAACATAAATGCTGCACATCCTCAAGTGACAGCAGTGAGCTGTGGGCCACAAGACCATGCTAGATGTCCTTGAGCAGTGGCAGGCAGCGGGCCATGAGGGACAGTGGGTCTTGGGCACAGAGCCGCATGGTGGGTGAGAGACTGAGATGGATAAGCACACCATGCAGAGTGAGATTGGATATTTATTTAGTGGGTTACAGAAGGGAAGAGAAAGGGTGGGAGAGCAGAGAGAGGGAGGGAGGGAGGGAGAGAGAGAGAAAGAGAGAGAGAGAGACAGAGACAGAGAGAAGGGAAAGGGAGAAGTGGAAAGAAGGGAGAGAGACAGACTATTACAATATCTAACATGCATAATGATCCCATGTCAGTCTCAAGCTGTTGAAAGTAACGGCAGGCTGCTTCCAGCCACCGGCCCCGTTAGCTTTACCCGAAATAATTACACGGAAACTGTATTCATTTTAAACACTGCTTGGCCCATTAGTTATAACCTCTTATTGGCTAGCTCTTACATATTGATTCAACCCATTTCTATTAATGCGTATTGCCATTTGACTGTGGCTTACCGGGATGAGTCTAACCGGAGTCCATCTCAGAGAGGAGAGCTATGGCGAATGACTCACTGCCTTCTTCCCAGCATTCTGTTCTGTCTACTCCACCCACCTAAGGGTTGGCCAATCAAAAGGGCCAAGGCAGTCTCTTTATTAACCAATAAAAGTAACACATGGACATATGACCCTCCTACATCAAGCACATTATGAATTTAGAGTATGTGGCAATTGAGAGACATTCTTTTAGTATCTCAAACTTAAATATGATTAAACATTGATATATTCTTTCTTCCTTTCTTTTCTTTTCTTTTCTTTTTTTTGTTTTTTGTTTTGTTTTGTTTTGTTTTGTTTTTCAAGACAGGATTTCTCTGTGTGACTACCCTGACTGTTTTCTGAAGGGACAAAACCAACTCCATTTTGTGAGCAGGATGTTCCCTAGACTGTAGTCCAGTTGCTGAAGGTGAATACCAGCAGAGCAGGAAGCCACCTAGACAGCAGCGCAGCTGCTGAAAGTGTATCAGCAGAGTGGGAAGTGACTGTGCCCTTTGTTATTCTCTATGGGTTAGGTTGGTTAGCTTCCCATTGACCTCACAGGAGATATCACAGCAATGGTTAACCTAAGGGATCTCTTGAATTCCAGACATCCTCTTTCTTAGCTCCAGTGTGGAAAAACAGCTCAGTTTCTCTAGTATAATCTGGATCAATCACCCCTCCTAACCTTGTTATTTGGTTTTTTTTTTTTTTTTTTTTTTTTTAGCCTGCTTGCTCTAAGACATTAAGAGTTCAAAGTGGCCAGGGGAAGTCTGAGTTTCCATTTCAGTGGAAACACTGCTATGGCTTCTAACTGGAGTATTCTTCTTTCTGTAACCCAAACTCCTAGGCCTCTAGAATTTAGGCTTGTAGGAACAGAAAGCAAACATTTTCCTAAGGGGTCATCAGAGGTAACAGTGAATTGAACTACTTCCTTTTCCATACCTTGTTTCCAGAACCCACGGATTCTGGCTATAGGAGAGACAGAACTAAGTATTGGACTCTTCTTATTCAGAGCATATACTGCCTTCTGGAGAATACTGCCTCAGCTGCCCCTAATTTTTGCTAAACAGTGTCTTCTAAAGGTCATTCTACCTTTTTTTTTTTCTATCAGGCCAGATGCTTCAGGATGATGGGGAACCTCACAAGGTTGGAAATAGGACAATGTATTTTTTTCTGCTTAACTAAATAAGGAAATTCAAATATTCATGGATCTATATAGAATAGATAGGTCAAACCACATTAGATGTTGAAAAACAACTCTCAGCTCAAGCCGAAAATCTATTAGTGTCCTTTTATTAACTTGTTCTTTTTTTCCTCCACCCTTATTTTCTATTCTTTATAAGGGAGGCAATGTATCATTCTTTTGATCTCTATCACATTTCTTTTCCTCTCTCCTTGACCTGGAATATTCTTCTCTCTTCTGCTAAAAACATACACTCAAAAAGTCCAAATATATATCTAAGAGAAAAAGTTTCCTCTTTAAAACTTCATAACTTCATTTTCTGCCATTAATATATGTAAACAGAGGCTGCTCATTCATTTCCTGGTCACCCAGAATTGAATAATCTCGCAGAAACTAGATTAATTACAATACTGTTTGGCCAATAGTTTAGGCATATTTCTAGTTAATTCTTACATTTTAAATTAACCGATTTCTATTAATCTGTGTATCACCACAATGTTATGGCCTGCTACTAAGATTCCTGTTTGTGTCTTTGCCTTCTGCATTTACATTGCATCTCTTTGACTCTGCCTTCTCTCTCTCTCTCTCTCTTTCTCTCTCTCCATTTAGATTTCCTGCTTGACTTTAGTTTTATTTATCAACCAATTAAAGTAGCATATATACAGTACATCACACACACATGTATGTGTATATATATATATATATGTATATATATATATTTGTTTCAAGAGAACTTACAATATTTTAATTATTGCAGATTGCTTAGTCATCTCATTGGTGCCCTGTGTCCTACCTTGCAACTCACACTCCAGAGGGTGATGGCCCTCTCCTGACATTCTCTCAACATAGACTGATGCAATTGCTGCCTACATGGACAACAAATGAAACATATTGCTCCTCCCAGGTTTTAATCGCATTCCAGTCTTCACCCCCACATCAGCAGGAAGCAACCATGAGTGATTTCTACATCCCTATGTCACTTACCCCTTTTTCTATACTGAACTCTACAGTACAGATGATGGACTGTTTTTAAAAAATGTTCTATTACTATTGTATAAATTCTGCCCATGATCCTAAAATGTATGTACATTCAATCTCCTTATGTACTTCTAACAATTGTCCTGTTGGAAAATCTTGCTATGCATAATTTGAAACAAGTAGGTACTGCCCTTTCATAGGAAGAATGGTTTATTACTGCCTTGATTACAAAGTTGATTTATGAGATCTAGTTCAGCTGCAGACTTGGTCCTGGAGATACACACTTCTTATTCAGGTGAACTCTTATTTGAATTAAGTGCTTATTTGAATTAAGTCTACTCTGTCATTTGAAATAGTTTACAACAAAAATTAGGAACAAAACCTTCTCTAACTTCCTAATCTTTACTTTCTATAAAGAATTTAATTTTATTTTTCAAAACTATCATAACATCAGTGTTTCCCTTAATCTTTCTCTAGGAAATGGTAAAGCAAATTATACAAAGGAAAATTATCCATTTTAAAATATAGTTGTTTCATATAGTAAAAATCAAGTGCCTAAAGGAAGAAAGAGTGCTGTGAACTAGTCCTTCTGTACACTGTAAGTTACACTGTGATTTAATAAAGAAGCTGACTGGCCAATAGCCAGACAGGGTAAGGTTAAGCAAGAAATCAGACTAAGGATACTGGGAAGAAGACAGGTGAAGTCAGAGGAGTTACCAGTGAGACATGGAGACAAACCAGAATGGCAGAATGAAAGAGTTAATATAATGTGGAAAAATATGGTTTAAAAGAAATGGGCTAATTTAAATCACAAGAGGTAGCTAGTAACAAGCATGAGATACTTGCTGAATATTTAAAATTAATATTGAGCCTCTCTGTGGTTATTTTGGAGTGGCTGCTGGGACACTGAAAATCTCCTCCAACAAATGGCTCCCAAACATCCTGCAAAGTAGATCCAAATAAATCCTAAGAAAATATATGTTTTTCTTTGGGTTCGCCTTATTATTTAGCTTTTCTAGGATCACAAATTATAGGCTCAATGTCCTTTGTTTATGGCTAGAATCCTCTCATGAGTGAGTACATACTATATTCTTCCCTTTGGGTCTGGGTTATCTCACTCAGTAAAGTGTTTTCTATTTCCATCCATTTACATGCAAAATTCAAGATGTCATTGATTTTTACCACTGAGTAGAACTCTAATGTGTATATGCGCCACACCTTCTTTATCCATTCTTCTATTGAGGGGTACCTAGGTTGTTTTCAGGTTCTGGATATTACAAATAGTGCTGCTATGAACATAGTTGAACAAATGCTTTTGTAGTATGATTGGCCATCTCTTGGGTATATTCACAAGATTGGAATTGCTGGATTCTGAGGTAGGTTGACTCCCAGTTTCCTGAGAAACCACCACACTGATTTCCAAAGTGGTTGCACAAGTTTGTATTCCCACTACATCCTCTCCAGCATAGGCTATCATTGGTGTTTTTAACGTTAGCTATTCTGACAGGTGTAAGATGGTATCTCAAAGTGGTTTTGATTTGCATTTCCCAGCTCGCTAAGGAGGTTGAGCATGACCTTAAGTGCCTTTTGACCATTTGAACTTCTTCTGTTGAGAATTCTCTGTTCAGTTCAGTACCACATTTTTTAATTGGGTTAATTAGAGTTTTAATGGCAAGTTTCTTGAGTTCTTTATATATTGCGTAGATCAGACCTTTGTCTGATGCAGGGTTGGTGAAGATCTCCCTTTCAGAAAACTTAAAAAAATATTCTAAAAAAAAAAAATCAACAGTGTCAAACACGGCTCCTTGGTAACCAGCTTTTCCTGGGTAGTCTTTGTTTGCTAGTAGTAGAGTTGCAGTTACTTTAAGAGGTCCTCCTAAGAAACACTAAAATGTGTTTTTTGCAGTTGTTGGCACACTACTCAGTAACAGCATGAACCCAAAATCTCCTCAGAGTTGTGGCGGTAAATATGGCTCTCTCTAGTACCTCCACCATGAAGCTTAGCTCTCAGGCAACCAAGTGGGACAGAGCCAGATGCCAAAACAGAAAAAGAGGTCCAAACCATGCCACTTAGCAGTTTAAATGCTCATGTGGTTAGAGAAAGGTTACAGCTGTAGTAAAGACAGATTCAGACATAAAAGAGCTCTAAATGTGTTACAGTGTGTTTAAAAATGTACAAGAAGTTTGGGAGAGAAAAGACTAAAAGGTATAGACAATCATTAAAAAGAAACGTGTAATTTTAAAATAATAAATCAACTCCCACAAAGGGAGTAATGTAATGTAAAAAGAAAAAAGCTATGTGAAGATGCAAAATGTACAGAGAGTCTGGATCTTGTATATTATTGTGTTGTCTTTGAATTTTTTGCTTGATAAGATAAATGAATTATAAAAACTGATAGATAATCAACCTATATATTTAAAAATATCTTGACTTCAAGATTTAAGTCAAAAGGTTTGTTGCTTTGGGTAAGAGGTTGTGCTTTTATTTCTACACGTAATGAGAAGTTGTGGATTCATTTCAGGTTAAAGAAAATCAGGTTTGATCAGGGAAGCCTCCTGAAATTTTGGCTACAGACATTTTAAAAAAGCTAGAATAACTACACATAACATTTATATTATCTGCTCAAATGCTCAAACATAGAACCAAAAATCATCTTTGACTAATTTGTGTACAATGCAGTCTGTATTTCTGTTAATATAGGTATGCACATTAACTTTAAAAGTTTATGTGTTTTCAGAACAAGAAAACAAGACACCAATAAAAGCGGATGCCCCAAGTGATCTAGAATATCAGAATGTTTCTACTACAGTTTCCTCAGAATTCTGCGACCAAAACAGCTTTAAGGCTGCTGGTTGGGATGGTCCAGCCTCATGGGTCACTCCAGCTTGAACTTCATTATTATACCATACAACGTGATGGTAGTAAATTTAGACATTTATTGACTTTATTTCTAGTTGCTTGAGATCTAAACCATAAAAATATATCCAAATTAGCTTCAGTACTTTTAAACTACCTATCAACCTGGGTGCTTTCTGCTGTGGCACAGCACAAAGATGTGCATGCATGCAGTTAGGTGTAAAGCATGTCGTAAAGTACAGTGTAATGCACTAAAATGTGTAGGAATGCAGTTAGGTGTGATAGTACAATAGTCACAATAGTTTAATTAGATTTTTTAAATATATATTAGTTGAATAACTTTCAAGGTTTTCAATAGCTTTTAAAATCATAAAGTGAAGCATTTGGTGAGGAAAAGAGAAATACAAGTGTATTAAGGATTTTTTTTCCTGCTTGTTACAAAATTGGAAAATCCAAGCTGTTCTCTCAACTGTGTGGTACTTTTTGTGGGATCATAGAAATTAGAACTAAAACATCAACATTAAAATACATGTAAGCTATCAAATTAGTGCACCAAAGAATAAACAATCAGAAATGTCTATCACATTCAGTATCTTTGTATAGTACGTAAGGTATGTTTGTATTCTATGTTATATACATACTGTTACAGTTTTATTTTATCTCAGTCTCCTTCCCCATATCTTCTTTGCAGAAAACCTTATAGTCCACTAATGTTTCAACCTTCTCTTCCAAACTTTTTAAATATTAATTCAGCCTTGATTCTTTGCCTCTATTACTATTTCCTCAAAGTCACACTCATTCCTGGCTAAAATTTCCTTCAGGAACACAGAGAGGATAGTTTAAGCTTTGCAAACAATGACATCGTTATCAAACTACCCATTATTTCCATTTTCAGAGTATACCCCTTATAAATATGTAAATGAGTTGGCGTGACTGTATTTCAAGGAACTCTCTTTCTAGATCCAGATGAGCCATTCATACATAATGATTTATTGATTGTAGGCTTACAGCTTCATTATAACCACTCAAGAATACTCTCATGGAGGCCCGTATTTTAATAGGCCCTGCAAACTATTTTAATCTTAGCATTACATTTAACAATTTCTATTTTGTTATTCATGAAGTGCTAGAATGTAAGAACATTGTTACTATGCTACTTCTTGTCATAGTGTATAATAACTGTTTTGCATTTGGTAACTGAAGTTTCTGGGTATTTCTGAGTTTGAAGAGTATCATTCAAGGTAACCAAGTCTTTAAAAATGTTTCCTAATATATAGTGGAAAAGTATATAAGCAGTTTTCAGTGCTTTGTAGATAACCCCTGATTCAAAAGTTTAACAAGTTGAACAGTTTCCTGAATATAAAAAGTCAGCACTTTTTAAATGAACATTGAAAAAAATTGCAACATTGTGTTATGTTTTGAATCCCAAATGCCCACTGTAGGTTCATATTTTCAATATTTGGTGCTTGCTTGAAGAGTTATCTCAGTGGAAGAGGAACCCTTTCAGAAAGTCAAGTCTGACTCTGAGAAGAGCTTGAGCAGAACTGGGGTTAGCCCCCTCTGCTTCCTGCATGGCTGTGGGTTCCTGATCGTTCTTGCTGGGAAAGGTGGAGCCACACCCCTTCTCTGCATTCCCAACACAGTGCACTGAAGCCCCTGTAAGACTGTGAATCTGGGAAGACGTCCCTCCTGCTGTTACTGTCTTGTACATTATCACCAGAGACTGAAGGCAACTAATCCAGCTTGTTCCTAGGAAGAGTATCCTTTATCGATGTCTAGGGTTTCTTTGAAGATGAATAGTTTAAAGGGAGAGAGTGCTTTTAAAAGTACCCTTCACATGTTTAAGATTTATAATTTCTTTAAAATCCTTATATAGTGTCCGTGTGTGTGTGTGTGTGTGTGTGTGTGTGTGTGTGTGTGTATGTGCATGCGTGCGTGTATTTGGGGATGTTCAAGTAAATTAGGTGCCCATCAAGGCCAAAGAATGGTGTCAAATTCCCTGGAGTTTGAGTTACAGGTACTTTTAAGCTTGGATACTGAAAGAACAGGCAGCACCCTTAACCACCAAACCATCTCCCCAGTCCCACATGTTCTTTATAAATCAGATATTATGTTTTGAATGGGCTTTGATTACTAAAAGTTCTCACTCAAACACTTAAAAATATAAGGTAGTGAATTCCTAGCTTATTACTAGGTAAAACTGCAGACATTTAAATTGCAGTTTCTGAAGGATAGAAAGAAGTTATAGTTAAACAGAAGAGCACAGAGGCATGCAATTATTACCCAAGGAAAAACAGATTGATATCAGATGGAGAATAATGTCTAAAATAGGGACAGTACAGACTATTTCTATGGCAATAGAATGAAAGGTGATTTCAGCACGAACATAAAACCTTTAACCTCTTGATAACTAAAGAGAGCTCAGAAGCTCATATGACCTAGTACAGGAAATAAGATTAAATGACAGCTAGAGTGTCTTATTCAGGTCCTCTCACACTGTGAAACTGAAGACAGAATACTTTAGCACTGCGTGTCCTGTAAGGACTTATAGACCCAGGGCCTGGGGGCCTCTGCTATCCCCTCTTTCCACATTTCTCCCTCACAGAGCTCTAGCTATAAGACCCTTTGGTTACATAGAAAGCAAAGATTTTCCCATTTTAGACCATCTCTTTTTTTTTTTAGTAAATTTTATTAAATTATAAAAGTTTCCATTTCCGCCCCTCTTCCCAACACCCTCCCACTTCCCCCACTCCCTCTCCTCCTCCCTCTTCGTCCCTTAGGGTAGTCAGGGTTTCCTGCCCTGTGGGAAGTTCCAGTTCCTTCCCCCTCCCTCCAGGTCCAGGAAGGTGAGTGTCCAAACAGACTGGATCCCCAAAATCCAGTATATGCAGAGGAAACAGGTCCCAGTGCCATTGTCAATGGCTTTTCAGAAAGACTTCGGGCCAGCCACAGTCAGAGAATCCGGCCAAATTCCGAGAATCTGGTTAGATCACCTCCTTGTTCAGTCCCAGTCCAACTGGCCTTGGTAAACTCTCATTAGATCCGTTCCCTTGTATCAGTGGGTGATAGCATCCCTCGCAGTATTGATTTCGTTTTTCATGTTCTTCCTCCTTCTGCTCCTCATTTGGACCTCGGGGGGCTCAGTCCGGTGCTCCAATGTGGGTCTCCGACTGTATCGCCGTCCTTCGCCAGATGAAGGATCTATGGTGATAAGCAAAATATACATCAGTATGGTTATGGGTCATGGCCGATTCAGGCACCCTCTCCTCTGTCCAGAGAACAATCTGGAGGATCTCTCCTTGGACCTGGGATCCCATATATAATCAAGTCTCCTGTAAACCCTAAAATGACTCCCTTAGTTGAAATATATTCTTCCCTGATCCCATATTCATCCTTCCTCCCTCCCCCCCCCATCCCAAGCCACCGAGCTTTCCCCGTTCCTCCCCTACTCCCTTCTCTCTAATATTCTCCCCTTCCATCAACCCTCCCACCCCCCCCCCATGCACCCGAGGTTACCTGGGACTCTTGTCTATTTCCTACCTCCTGGTGGATAGCTAAATAATCTTCATCAGGTTCATCTTCTTATTTAGCTTCTCTAGGATCACGAACAATAGGCTCAAAGACCTTTAATTATGGTTAGAATCCACTTATGAGTGAATACATACCTTGTTCCTCTTTTTGGGTCTGGCTTACCTCACTCAGTAAAGCGTTTTCTATTTCCATCCATTTGCATGCAAAATTCAAGATGTCATTGTTTTTTACCGCTGAGTAAAACTCTAATGTGTATATGTTCCACACCTTTTTTAACCATTCTTCTATTGAGGGGCACCTAGGCTGTTTCCAGGTTCTGGCTATTACAAATAGTGCTGCTATGAACATAGTAGAACAAATGCTTTTGTAGTATGTTAGGGAGTCTTTAGGGTATATTCCCAAGAGTGGAATTGCTGGGTCCTGAGGGAGGTTGACTCCCAGTTTCCTGAGAAACCGCCACACTGATTTCCACAGTGGCTGCATAAGTTTGCATTCCCACCAACAATGGATGAGTGTTCCCCTCACCCCACATCCTCTCCAGCATAGGCTATCATTGGTGTTTTTGACTTTAGCTATTCTGACAGGTGTAAGATGGTATCTCAAAGTGGTTTTGATTTGCATTTCCCTGATCGCTAAGGAGGTTGAGCATGACCTTAAGTGTCTTCTGGCCATTTGAAGTTCATCTGTTGTGAATTCTCTGTTAAGTTCAGTACCCCATTTTTTAATTGGGTTAATTAGAGTTTTAGTGCCTAGTTTCTTGAGTTCTTTGTATATTTTGGAGATCAGACCTTTGTCTGATGAGGGGTTGGTGAAGATCTTCTCCCAGTCAGAAGGCAGCCTTTTTGTCCTACTGACAGTGTCCTTTGCTTTACAGAAGCTTCTCAGTTTCAGTAGATCCCATTTATTCATTGTTTCTCTTATTGTCTGTGCTGCTGGGGTCCTACTTAGGAAGAGGCCTCCTGTACCTATATCTTGTAGACTACTTCCCACTTTCTCTTCAATCAGGTTCAAAGTGGACGGATTAATGTTGATGTCTTTAATCCATTTGGACTTGATTTTTGTGCATGGTGATAGATATGGATCTACTTTCATTCTTCTACAGGTTGACATCCAGTTATGCCAGCACCATTTGTTAAAGATGCTTTACTTCTTCCATTGTATACCTTTAGCTCCCTTGTCAAAAATTAGGTGTTCACAAGTTGTGGGTTAATATCTGGGTCTTCTATTCGATTCCATAGGTCGACTTCTCTGTTCTTATGCCAATACCAAGCTGTTTTCAATACTGTAGCTCTATAATAGAGTTTGAAGTCAGGGATGGTAATGCCTCCAGAAGTTCTTTTATTGTATAAGATTGTTTTGGCTATCCTGGGTTTTTTGTTTTTCCATACAAACTTGATTATTGTTCTCTCAAGGTCTGTGAAGAAGTTTGATGGGATTTTGATGGGGATTGCATTGAATCTATAGATTGCTTTTGGTAGAATTGCCATTTTTACTATGTTGATTCTCCCAATCCAAGAGCAGGGGAGGGCTTTCCATTTTCTGGTATCCTCCTCAATTTCTTTCTTCAAAGACTTAAAGTTTTTGTCAAATAGGTCTTTCACCTCCTTGGTTAGAGTAACCCCAAGATATTTTATGCTATTTGTGGCTATCATGAAAGGTGATGCTTCTCTGATTTCCCTCTCTGCTTCTTTATCCTTTGTGTATAGGAGGGCCACTGATTTTTTGGAGTTGATCTTGTATTCTGCCACGTTACTAAAGGTGCTTATCAGCTGTAGGAGTTCTTTGGTAGAGTTTTTGGGGTCACTTACGTAAACTATCATATCGTCAGCAAATAAAGAAAGTTTAACTTCATCCTTTCCAATACGAATCCCCTTGATCTCCTTATGTTGTCTTATTGCTATTGCTAGAATTTCAAGCACTATATTGAAGAGGTATGGAGAGAGTGGACATTTTTGTCGCATTCCTGATTTTAGTGGAAAGGCTTTGAGTTTCTCTCCATTCAGTTTGATGTTAGCTGTCGGCTTGCTGTATATTGCTTTTATTATATTTAGGTATGATCCTTGTATCCCCAGTCTCTCCAACACCTTTATCATAAATGGGTTTTGAATTTTGTCAAATGCTTTTTCAGCATCTAGTGAGATGATCATATGGTTTTTTTCTTTCAGTTTATTTATATGATGGATTACATTGATAGATTTGCGTATGTTGAACCAGCCCTGCATCTCTGGAATGAAGCCGACTTGATCATAATGGATAATTTTTCTAATGTGCTCTTGGATTCGGTTTGCCAGTATTTTATTGAGAATTTTCGCGTTCATGTTCATGAGTGAGATTGGCCTGTAATTCTCTTTCTTGGTTGTGTCTTTGTGTTTTTGGTATTAGGGTAACTGTAGCTTCATAAAAGGAGTTAGGCAATGACTCTTCTGTTTCTATATTGTGGAATACATTAAGGAGTATAGGTATTAGCTCTTCCTGGAAGTTCTGGTAGAATTCTGCATTGAAACCATCTGGTCCTGGGCTTTTTTTGGTAGGGAGATTTTTGATAACAGCTTCTAATTCTTCGCGACTAACAGGTCTATTTAGATTGTTCACCTGTTCTTGGTTCAACTTTGGTATATGGTACTTATCTAAAAAAATGTCCATTTCTTTTACATTTTCCAACTTTGTGGCATATAAACTTTCATAGTAAGATTTAATGATTCTCTGAATTTCCTCTGTGTCTGTGGTTATGTCCCCCTTTTCATTTCTGATCTTATTAATTTGCATGTTCTCTCTCTGCCGTTTGATTAATTTGGATAGGGGTTTGTCAATCTTGTTGATTTTCTCCAAGAACCAGCTTTTTGATTCATTGATTCCTTGGATTGTTTTCTCTGTTTCTATTTTGTTGATTTCAGCCCTCAGTTTGATTATTTCCAGTCTTCTAGACCTCCTGGTTGAATCAGCTTCTTTTATTTCTAGAGCTTTCAAGTGTGCTGTTAAGTCTTCAATGTGTGCTTTCTCCGCTTTCTTTAATTGGGCACTTAGTGCTATGAACTTTCCTCTTAGCACTGCTTTCATAGTGTCCCATAGGTTTGAGTATGTTGTGTCTTTGTTTTCATTAAATTCAAAGAAGAGTTTAATTTCTTTCTTTATTTCTTCCTTGACCCAGGGGTGATTTAGTAGTTGACTGTTCAGTTTCCATGATTTTGTTGGCTTCCTGGGGGGAGCATTGTTGTTGAATTCTAATTTTAGTCCATGGTGATCTGTCAAGACACAGGTAGTTACTAATATTTTTTTGTATCTGTGGAAGTTTGCTTTGTTACTGAGTATGTGGTCAATTTTCGAGAAGGTTCCATGAGCTGCAGAGAAAAAGGTATATTCTTTCCTATTTGGGTGGAGAGTTCTATAGATGTCTGTTAAGTCCATTTGATTCAATACCTCCAATAGATCTCTCAATTCTCTCTTTGGTTTCTGTCTGATTGACCTGTCCATTGGTGAGAGAGGAGTGTTGAAGTCTCCTACTATTAGTGTGTGTGGTTTGATGACCGCCTTGAGTTCTAGAAGAGTTTCTTTTACATATGTGGGTGCCTTTATATTAGGAGCATAGATATTCAGAATTGAGACTTCCTCCTGATGAATTGTTCCAGTTATGAGTATGAAAAGTCCATCTCCATTTCTTCTGATTGATTTTAGTTTGAAGTCGATTTTGTTAGATATTAGAATGGCCACGCCCGCTTGTTTCTTAGGTCCATTTGCTTGGAAAACCTTTTCCCAACCCTTTACTCTGAGTAGGTGTCTGTCTTTGTGGTTGAAGTGTGTTTCTTGTAAACAGCAGAATGTTGGATCCTGTTTTCGTATCCAATTTCTAAGTCTGTGCCTCTTTATAGGTGAATTGAGTCCTTTGATATTAAGTGATATTAATGACCAGTGGTTGTTGACTCCGGTCATTTTTTTTTTTTTTTAGGTAGTAAAGTGTATGTGTTTTTCTTCTTTGATTTGTGCTTGTGAATGGTCGCTAGATGTTCGAGTTATTGTAGGCTGTGTTGGGAATGTTGGATTCCTTCGGTAGTGATTTTCCTTCTAATATTCTCTTTAAGGCTGGATTAGTAGCTACATATTCTTTAAATTTGTTTTGATCCTGGAATATTTTGTTTTCTCCATTGATAGTGAATAATAGCTTGGCTGGGTATAGTAGTCTGGGTTTGCATCCATGGTCTCTTAGTTTCTGCAGTACCTCTATCCAGGATCTTCTGGCTTTCATGGTTTCCATAGAGAAATCCGGTGTAAACCTGATAGGTTTACCTTTATAAGTTACTTGACCTTTTTCCTTTGCAGCTCTTAAAATTTTTTCTTTAATATTTATGTTTTGTGTTTTGATTATTATATGGCGAGGGGATGTTTTTTTCTGATCCAGTCTATTCGGTGTTCTGTATGCTTCTTGAACCTTCATAGGAATATCGTTCTTTAGGTTGGGAAAGTTTTCTTCTATAATTTTGTTGAATATATTTTCTGGGCCTTTGATCTGCAGTTCTTCTCCTTCTTCAATCCCTATTATTCTTAGATTTGGTTTTTTTATTGTGTCCCAGATTTCCTGAATGTTTTGTGAAGAGAATTTGTTGGATTTGCCGTTTTCTTTGACCAGAGCATTTATTTTCTCTATGGTATCTTCAGATTCCGAGATTCGTTCTTCTATCTCTTGTATTCTATTGGTTATGCTTGATTCTGTAGTCTCCGTTCGTTTACCTAGGTTTTCAATATCCCGCCAGTTCTCCGTTTGTGTTTTCTTCATTGCCTCCATTTCAGTTTTCAATTCTTGCACTGTTTCCTTTACTTGTTTGATTGTTTTTTCTTGGTTTCTCAGGGTCTCATTCACGGATTTACTTATTTCTTCAAACTTTTTGTTAAATTTCTCATCAATTTCTATACTCATTTCTTCAAACTTTTTGTTATATTTCTCATCCAATTCTTTAAGGGAGTTATTCATATCCTGCTTAAGGGACTCTATTGCTTTCATAATGGCACTTTTTTCCACTTCTTCTGGGTTAAGGTGTTCAAGCCCTTCTGATGTAGGGTCCTTGGGATCTGGTGTTTTCATGTTTTTTTTCAGATTGTTGGATGAGGTCTTGCCTTGGCGTCTGCCCATCTCTTACTTCAAATGTTCTCTATTGGAACTTCTGTTACCGGGTCAGTTTCCCTTCTTGGGCAGGGACTTCACTGACAGAATGCCCACCTTTCCTCAGGCAGGCTATTGAAGCAAAGGCACTCCCTCTTTCCTGGATGCGCTTACAATGCAGGCTCAGCTTGCAAGGCAGCTGAGCTGGGGAAAATTTTATGGCCCCAGGGGGAAGGGAGAAATATAGTAATTCGTACCTGGATGGGAGCTGGGATGGCAGGCGGGAGGGGGTAGCCAGCACTGCAGGGCGACCTGGGCGAATGTGCAGTTGGGGAATGCCAAAGCTCTTCCTCACCAGGACCCTGTCAAGGCCCGAAGCAAACTCACCCCACAGAAGGCCCTCTGCTAGAAGTCAGGGCCCCTGCTGGTCAGGAATGTGGCTGAGCTGGCACCTGGACCCCCTGTCCTCAGGGAGGCCTTTAGGACCCAGGAACTGCCTTGAACCGAGCTGCGCCTACAGCCAAGGCCCAGCTTGCAAGGCAGCTGAGCTGGGGAAATTTTATGGCCCCAGGGGGAAGGGAGAAATGTAGGAATTCGTACCTGGATGGGAGCTAGGATGGCAGGCAGGAGGGGGTAGCCAACACTGCAGGGCGACCTGGGCGTCTATGTGGTCGGGGAACACCCAAGCTCCTCCTCACCGGGACCCTGCCACGGACCGAAGGAAACTCACCCCACCGATGGTCCTCTGCTAGAAGTCAGGGCCCCTGCTGGATGGGAGCCAGGTTGGCAGGCGGGAGGGGGTAGCCAGCACTGCAGGGCGACCTGGGCGTCTATGGGGTCGGGGAACGCCCCTAGACCATCTCTTTTATATTTTTTTTTTCTTTTACCTATTTAGTCCTTTCTCTGGATTTTGCACAGGGCACTGTTTTCTTCTTAGAAAACCTTTCTGACTGTGACAACTTGGTTGTCAACCTGACTAACGTGGAATTAAGTAAAGCCCAAATGACTGGGCACACTTGTGAGGGATTTTTTTCTTAATTAAATCATTTGAAGTAGGAAGACCCACATGTAATCCGTATCTTTGGGGTAAGAAGATCCTCTTTTAAATGGACCTTAGCTTCTGTTGGCAGCCTATGTAAAGGACATGGAAGAAGGAAGCCTCGTTCTTCGCCTGTTTGCTCTCCTAGCAAATCCATTCTTTCAATGGCATAATAACCTACTCTTTTGGTATTCTGTTGTATACTGAGGGGCAGCAGAGACATCCGGTTTTGTGGGCTAAACAGTCACTGAATTCTTAAATTTTCTCTTGGTAAACAGTCATTGTTGGACTAACTGATCCAACATGTAAGCTATTCTAACAAAAGTTTTCTGTAAATATAGAGAGATTTGTTATATAATTTCTGTATTGAAAATCTTGAATAATACAGTAGCCTCATAATTAACATCTTCCACTCATACTCCATCCATAATTTCCATGGGTTAACATAGGATTTCCTCCATTGTCTGTATTGGTACAGATAGCTGTGTTATCTTACAGTAAGTTGATTATAGCATTGTTTACTGTTTGAATTTCTGAGAGAATATGTTTACTATAAATATGAGGGGATTTTCCTTCTCGTCTTCCTTTTTTTCTTATTGTTAAGGATATCCCTGTCATTATACAGGGTAAGATACATATTTGCTTAATGAATGAATGAATGTTTGCAAATTTGCTTTTCTGTTAAATGAAAACTCTAAAGTAAAAATTTCTTCTCCTACTAATGATACATTGGGAAAGCTTTTCAATATGCTGATATGAATTAATAACAAATACCAGGGGAGCTTAGTAAATTGCAGTATATTTCCAGTGGTTTATTAAGTGAAAAGCCACATTAGAAGCATATAGCATTCTTTCTCTTTCATTTTCTGTGTTTGTTTTCTCAGAAGCTAACTGTCCTTCCTTTCCTCTGACAAACAAGTACTTTTATTTTGGTCATTCTGAGGCATGCTTATATAAAACATTCAAAAGTAGGCTCAAAATTTCTCATTTACAAAAAATAGAATAAAACTATTTCAAAATAATCACAAGTATAGAATACAACATTTTGTGGAATTTCCATTTAATATTAGAATAATATGTTTTTCTTTGACATGGTAAAATACATTCATGGAATACACTGTGTTGTAGATATTAAATCATAAAAGAAAAAGAACATAAAATCTAGTGGAGTAACTCTTCTTTTCTTTGTTGCTCTTAAGCCACTCAGTTAAGATAGAGAAATAGATAATCTTGTAAGTGGTAAGTGCTCTGCTCAGCTGCAGAATGTTAAGATGTTTAGCTCTGTATGGATCATACTACTTGTTGCAGAATAGTTTAAAGAAAACCAACAATGAATCTACTTGGTTAAACTTTTATTACTTTCACCATTCTAAGCATGCTGAAATTAGTCTAGGTAATTTAATGACAACTCACTCTGCTCCAAGATAATACACCCTTATTCATAGATTCCATGGTCTATACTAATCATCCAGTTTACTTATGGAAAGATATTGTGTTACTATTGGTTGCTTTACAATGTAATGAATGCATATAACATAAAATTTATATTGGATTAAAATAACTTAAGGGTGGCTGTAAGCCATACTTACAATGAGAATGAACTTGATAGATCATACTTCATCTCAGTGTGATAATGACTTACACTTCTGACTCCACTATGCAGTCATGTATCAACCACAATTTATACATAAAGTAATGAGAGAGTAAATTAAATTAGCATTGAAAAATAATGAGTGAAATCACATACAATAATTATCATTAAAAAACTGTCAGCGGTGACTGATAAAAGTTGTCTGACTGCCTTTATGTGTTTCAAAACAGATTCCTCTAAAATTCTTTTCCATTCATTTCAACCTTGTGATCTTCACACATTGTTTGTCAAGTTTTTCATCAATATAAACAGACACTCTTTCAATGTTTTATACCATTTGACTTTATTCCTGAGCCTGAATTTCCTTTCTTCCCTGTCTTTTCCTCTTTTTTTAAATGGCAAAAACCCCTTCAAAAGCTGCAAGGATTCCTTGATTATTTCTAGCTATCTAGTCCTTGCAGTAATCATGCAGATTCCTTTGGTCACACACTGAGAAAACCCCATAATTACAAGGATATTTATGATAGCCTACTGCTATTTCAGGGAATTACATTATAGTTCACTCTAAAAATAAAAGGGCAACACATTCTGCATGCTGATAGCTGCTTTTCCCTGATGATGCACTAGCTTTTTCTACAGACTTAAATTTATCCTTCACCATCTGCTCTTCAGCTACTCTAGGAAACACAATGTGGTACTCTGAATCCCTTGGAAGTGAGTTATTTTCTTCCTCCTTAAAGATTTCCTTGTTGAATACATAGCTTCCCTTGCATACAAATACTTAATATTTAGGTGACTCTAGTGATTGTATACTTTGTTTTAGGATGACCCTTGGGAGCATATTCAGGTCATGAATCACCGCCATAGTGATTGGAGCATTTTTGAGATACACAGGCTTTGTAAGGTAATGTTAGATCATGCCGAGTTTTGTTTCTTGTTCTTCGTTACTAATTTAACTTCTCTTTTAGCAAAAAAGTTTAAAATATTTTAACTAAGCAATTTTTAAAGCATTTTGAAACCCTCCTTTTGTAGAATTTATTAGTCCATATTATTTGCTGAGTGGTAAGTGGACCTTCACTGCCTAAGACAATTTTCCAGTTCAAATGGTACTGAAAGTAAAATTGGTATTGGAACCTTCAATCTTACTTGAGAATATCTTCAAGCCATCACAAATCGTTCAATTACCTACACTTTTTATGTGATGTCTTTTCTAAGCAGTACGTAGTAGTGATAAGAGCACCCTTCCTCAAGAGGACAAAAGCAGAGGCATTTTAAAGAGAAAATTCTGATGATTGAGAAGTCTAATTCCTTATGTTTAGTCAGTAGATCTTTGTTGAGCAAATGTGAAAAGATGAAGAGAAAACATTAAAATAGGTGAATTCTGTTGTAAAATACTGCCCTGGGTTCTTCCTGACATTCATGTGCCTTTGACCCCTGAGTTAGTGTGTTAGCCTCTTTTTCTCACATTTTACATAGTGTTTTTCTAGAAAAGATATGCTTTAGGGTTTGCATATTTTAATCAGTCTTTAATACTTACATATTCTAAAGCAAACCAGAGATTTTAATAGATATTTCAACATCAGAAATGGTACAAAATTTAAATTGTGAAGGATGAGAAAGTAAATGTGTTTGCTCTTGTCTTAGGGTCTGATGAACCTGATGAAATTCCCTGATGATTCATTTGTGAACAAGGAAGGTGACACTTGAGATCCCCCAAGTCACCTTTTCTACTGTGATTCTGATTGCATCTCTCCACTTCCCTGAAGGAATAGAACATTTCAGCATTTAGAGCTAGGACAGGTGGGTATGAAGGTTGGCCACTGTCTTACTGTCCTCTCATAAAGACTACATCATGTGACCGCAAGCTGACCTCACTACCCTTCAAGGACTCTGCAGAGAAGAATTACTGATTTGTCCAGGATGTGACTTAGGTGCAAAACTGCCATGTTTGGCAAGCATTTTTTTCCTTTGTTTTTATTTAGTTGTGGGAATAAAACTCTGAACATTTTCACATTATTATTTTTAAAAGATATATCTAAAACTACATAATTCTAAGACTTAATATAGCCTCCGAAGCAATATGGTCTTTCACTAATGGATAAATACATCTGAAATACCCTCTACAGTGATATACTGGCTCAAGCACTGTAAATAAAATAGAACTCGCTACCTCCTCAGAAGGCCTAGGCTTTGAGTACAAGAAACTTTTCCCAGAATGAGTGGTTGTCTGGAACCTTTACTCCTTTGCACCTCTAGACAGTAGCCTCAAATTTGCTTACTTGAAGTATACAAAAATGTTAGCTGTCATCTATTTCATAGATCACTTGATTTTAAGCCACCTTACACATTATTACAAGGTATATTTTAAATCATGGTTCTCTTCAAATTTTTTCAAAGCATTTTAAATTTTACTTGCACAAGTTTTTTTAAAAAAATGGAAGAAATTTTGGAAAGTATATGGTCACTTTCAACATAGATTTACCAAGTGATAATGGAGATGATTACAGTGAGACCCCTATGGGACACTGATTCTATGTAGGTTCAGTATAATTATGTTGGGTATTCTTAAACTGGTAGGGGCTATTACAACAATATAAAAGAAACCTCAAGTAAATGTGGTGATTCTTTCACAAAATTACTTTTCTTTCCATGCTTTTTGAAAGATGTCTCATTATTTTTAGAGTAGATATAAACACTACCTAACCAAAGAATAATTAGAAATTGGCATGAAATGTACAGTTTTAACATTTTTCATAGTTTCCAGATGTAACTTTGATATATTCAAGGTCTTTGTCACCTGGAAATATTCAACAATAGCTGGGAACATTTTAGATTATTGCAGTTTGGGGTATGCTCCCAGAATCCAGTAAAAGAAAGATACTTCTAACTCCATCCATTTGCCTTCAAAATTCAAGATGTTGTTATTTTTTCTGCTGTGTAGTACTCCACTGTGTAAATGTACCACATTTTCCTTATCCATTTTTCGGCAGAAGGGCATTTGGGTTATTTCCAGGTTCTGGCTATGACAAACAATGCTGCTATGAACATAGCTGAGCACATGTCTGTGTGGCATGGTTAAGCATCCTTTGGCTATATACCCAAAAGTGGTATTACTGGGTCTTGAAGAAAGTTGTTTCCTAATTTTCTGAGATATCACCACACTGACATCCAAAGGTGCTTTGCCAGCTTTCATTTCCACCAGCATTGCTAGAGTGTTCCCTTTATCCCCCTACATCTACAACATATGTTGTCATCAGTGTTTTTGATCTTGGCAATTCTTTCAGGTGTAAGATGGAATCTCAGAGTTGTTTTGATTTGCATTTCTCTAACAACTAAGGATGTTGACCATTTCCTTAAGTGTCTTTTAGCCATTTTAGATTTCTCTATTGAGAGTTCTCTTTTTAGGTCTGTACTTCCTTTTTTTATTGGATTATTTGTTTTTCTTTTTTTTTTTTTGTGACCAGAAAGCATCATTTTCAGTGAGGTAACTCAGACCCAGAAAGACAATTATCACATGTACTCACTCATAAGTGGTTTTTAAACATAAAGGAAAGAAAACCAGCCCACAAATCACAATCCCAGAAAACCTAGAAAACAATTAGGACCCTAAGAGAGACATCCATAGATCTAATCAATATGAGTAGTAGAAAAAGACAAGATCTCCTGAGTAAATTGGGAGCATGGGGACCTTGGGAGAGGGCTGAAGGGGAGGGAAGATGCAGGGAGGGGAGCAGAAAAAAATGTAAAGCTCAATCAAATCAAATAAAATAAAATCAAACAAGGATACTTCTAAGAATTATACACCACACAGAGCAGACAGAACCACAGAGAGTTCTCAACAGAAAACCAAAATACAGTGCACAAAAGATTTTTCTAAAATAAAAGGCCTAATGTCACATAAAAAAAAACTTTATAGCAACATGTTTTTCAGTCAGATGTGCTCTGATCCTGTTTGGTCCTGTGAAAAAGTTTGCATACAGATTGTTCCTTGAATCGGGACAAAAATTAGGAACTTACTGCTGAGACTATGGTTTTATGGCCTGGATGTATTAGTTGAAGACTCCAGAATTAAGAAGGTGTGAGGGGGGGGGAGAAGATTTGACTTAATAAATATATTCTTTCTGCTCCATTTTTTCCAGTGTGATAATCATCCTGTTGATTTAACTTTCCCTAATCTGTAGTACCTTGAGCTTCTAAGGGTCTTTGTTCACAACCAAACATTGAAAAGAGAAGCTTCTCCTAATAATCCTGAGAACATCATTTCTCTATGGGTATAAATTCTATGGATATAAACATGTTGTCTTAGATTATGTTTCTATTGCTGTGAAGAGATAACATGACTAAGTAAACTCCTATAAAGGAAAACATTTAATCGGGTTTGGGTTACAAAGTCCATTATCATCAATGGGGGAGAGGACAGGATGACATGCAGGCAAACATGGTCCTGGAGAAGGAACTGAGAGTTCTACATTTTTATCTGAAGGCAGCAGAAGTTAAAATAACACAAGGCCTATCTTGAGCATCTGAGACCTTGAATCTTGCCCTTACAGTGACACACTTCCTCCAACAAGGCCACACCTCCTAATAGTGTCACTCCCTATGGGCTAAACATTCAAACACATGAGTCTATGAGGGTCATTTCTATTCAAACTTCTCCAAAGGTTAAGAAGGATGTTTGAATTCATTTCAATTTAGTTAAGTAACAGTATTAAGTTCTCCCTTAGGACTTATGACTTCTTCAGTCATGAATTCATGCCTAGAGATTAATCCTTAAAGCAACCCAGAGATCCTTTCCTTGACTCCCATAAGAATTATACCATTATTGCAGCAATGGACCTATCTTGACTGGTAGGTTGGTATCGTAAGATTGTTAATGCCTTTCTCTTCCAGAAGCCTACATAGTAGTCTTTGCCATATATAATATAGTAAGCAGAGAGGATGCTTCCAGCCCAGTCCCTGCTTTATTTCTCCATATCTCATAAGCAAGGAGCATAGGTAGTATCTCAAAAAAAAGGAGCAGAAAGAGTGTCAGAGCTAGAAGATGGAGTGAAAGGCTATAAAATGTTAAACTCTGTGCATGACACAGCCACTGCAAAATGTAGTTGCAGTTACCTGCACTTAACTTACAAGACTGGACCTTTCAATAGCTAATTGGAGGTTTAGAAAGGGATCATGAGTCCTACCTCTCTTTACTTAACTACTACTGGTTGCTGGTAGATTCTAGAGTAAAGAGTTGTCATTATCTTCAAATATACACTTACTGATAAGCCCATTAGTCTCCTCTGGATAGTCCCATACACATGGTCACTTAGACAGCTACTGTGGGACAATGGTCTTGTACCCTGTTTGTCACTTGTATTGGTTTAATAGAACACTGATAGGCCAGGCAGGAAGTATAGACAGAGTAACCAGACTAGGAGAATTCCTGGAAGATGAGAAGCTCAGTCTGTAGTCGTCACTCAGATGCAAAGAAAGCAAGATGAGAATGCCTCACTGATAAAAGGTACCGAGGCACGTGGCCAACACAGACAAGAATTATGGGTTAATTTAAGATGTAAGAGTTAGTTAATAAGAATCCTGAGTTAATAGGAAAAGCAGTTTATAATGAATGTTGCCTTCTGTGTGTTTCTTTGGGACTGAATGGTTGCAGGACTGGGCTGGACAGAAACCTCTGTCAACAGATAGCCCGGTAAAAACTCTGTTTCCTCAAGGAAACAAAATACATGAATATGGAAGAGGAAAAACTATGGATGTGGAAGGGTTGATGGGTTGGGAGGAAAGAAAAAATGAGAGGTGAATGAATCAGAATACATTACTAAGTAACACTAGTAAGTTCTCCCATAGGATTATCATCTTTTATGCATGAAATTGTCAAGGAACAATTATAATTAATAGAACACAGAAATATGCTTAATATATTGTGGCAGACAGAAAATGCAAAGTCTGCAAAGATATATGAGAGACCAGAGACCCAGGAAACTACTAATGACCCAGTTCAAATTTGATGGCCATTAATTGCCAACTTTCTCTCTGTTCAGAGGAAGTCGGCCTTTTACTGCAATCATACCTAAAGTTATGAATGGGACAAGGCACTCCACATGATCTTTACTCAAATTTTCCCTGAAATTAATGTCAAACTTAATAAAACCTCCTCACAGAAACACCCAGTAAACATTTTGGTACACTGTGTAGTAATTGAAGCCCAGTTATAGTGACATGAAATGGCAACTAAATGCTTCTTTATAACTCCATCATATTCCACTGTGAGTTGCACCTTTTCCACATGATACAGAAAATGTGTCAGTGTGTACCAATGACCTGAGGATGGTCACAGTCTCATCAGAGAGTTTGCATTACCTAGTTCTCCTCAGTCTAATAGGTAACCATAGCAACTAGCTCATATGCTTTTCTTCCTACTATGTCTATTCTTTGCTAAAAATACAGTAGGCCCCTCAGCGACTAAAGAGGCCCATCTGGGATCTGTAGAGCCACGTCACCCACAAATAGCACAATTCTTTTTCTCTGAGCTCTTGTGATCTTTTACTAAGGAGGAATCTGGATAGAAGACTATGGATTCGATATAGTAAAACTGCCTCTTACTTGTACCCTTTTTGATAATATTGTTGTATTCAATCTATTGGAGAGGGTTTATTTATATTGAGTGGGAAGAAGGCTTCATTTAAAGTCATGAGGTGACATTTAGGTAGGTTTCTCGCTGTTTTCTTTTCTGGCTTGTCCTTTACTACTTGCTTTAGGAATTTTGTAATTGTCCTTTCATTATCTGATCCTTTAAAATGTATATAAATCTTTTCTCAGCCTGTTGTATGTTTTATAGCTCAGAATATGACTCTCTTTAGGACCTAAGGATCATCCCCTTCAAATATATCATTAAGGAAGAAGGGCCCTGTCTCCCAGTCTCTCTAAGTAGATAAGCAACTAAATGAATGAGAACAAATTGTCAAAACAGATGTCAGAATCACAGAGGAAAACATTTGAAAACTCAAAGATGATTTAATGTACTCAACACATTTTGTTTTCTTGAAATGGAGCTGAGTCTATCTCTCCTAATCATATAAACATGAATAAAGTCTGACTCATTCTTATAACTTTGGAGGACATTTTGATTAACTGTATTCTTGCAGAAACAGTCCAGTTCCTACAATGGATAAAAAATATTAGAAATTTTTGATGTGATGGTATAAACCACAGATTACACAGTACTTTTATATAGGGTAGCTATTTTGAGCTTTCTGAGTTTTTAAAGGGAAATTAGTAGCTCTTGTCTTTGTGGGGTGGCATGAAGGGAAAAAAAAACTTTTCCTCAGTATTTCTAAAGGTTTAAATTATCTTCACAACATTGCCTAAAATTCCATCTCTGAAAGAGACTCAAACAATATCTACTCCTTCTCCTAGGGCTCAATGGCACCTGAGATATGACTCCAAAGCTCACCTCTGGGAACCAATGTTTATAAGACTTACTCACACAGCTAAGGGTGGGAGGTTGTGGGTAGGAGTATAGTTGGCCTTAAAAAGTAGCCAAACTGAGAGATCTGTGCCAGCAGAAATGATGACTTCCTCCTGGCAATATAGGTTAAAATCCCTCTCTTCATCCTTCTACCTCCTACTTTCTCTAGGTCATCCGCAAAGACCATGTGTAGTTAAAGCATAATGGCATACAACTTGTTGGCAAGGGTGGTTGGATACTCAGGTGATGTCCCATGACACTTACCAATCCTTCTTCTGTGAGATAAGGTGAATAGACCCAGCATAACTTTTGAAGGTGGTGTAGTTAGACTTAAAGGAACCTCTTGTACATCACCATCCATTCCAACTACCCAAAGTACCAGGCTAAAAATTCTTATTCACAATGAAGTTCACCCCAATAATGTGCAACATTTTTATGCATCTTTATATCATTGAAAACACAAAAGGAGTTGAAGGGGAGAAAAGCAAAGGTGAAAGTGATATAGAAACAGGATTTACGTCAGAATTTTATACACAAAATATTATTATTAATATTATTATCATTACAACTATTTTTTGAAACAGGATTTTTGTGTGCAACCTTGGCTGTAGCTGTAATTTTCTCTGTAGACCAGACTGGCCTTGAACTCAGACATCCACCTGCCTTTGACTATCAAGTTCTGGGACCAAAGTCATGTGCCAACAAGTCTAAAAGAAAAGTTAATGCTTTACAGATGTCAAGAATAGAAGAGTAGAATATAGAGAACAAAACCAATAAAAGAAAGTGCTTAGAAAGACTATCAGAAGCATTCCACCCAGGAAACAGGTAGGTACACCTATTCCTCCATTCTTCCAAGTCCAACCCATCTCATCCACACCTCTGCAGAATACTTCCAAAAGCCTCACACCAATATCATCTCTAGCAGAAGCCATAGAGCTTCCATTCCTGACTCTAACTGCCTTTCCAGTCTCATTGCTTTGCACCAGCCCCTCCGCAACTTCATCAGGCACTCCCTGTAAAGTCACAGCCCAGTCTGCTCAGAGAAATTTGTAGGCTAAGACCAGATTTTCACCTCTCCCTCAGTTCCTGCAAATTGAAACCCCTGGTCTTCTTTCTCCCTCATTTTTTTTATTTTTTGTGTGTTTCACATCATGCATCTGAGTCTCACTTATCTCTTAGAACACTTGCTTTTTCCCTGTGCCCGTGAGCCCTCCTCCCAATACAAAACAAAATTTAACAGAAGAGTCTAATCATGGAAGCTGTAGTGTGGCCCGGTGAGTCACACAGTTTACCCTTTTGTCCACTCATCTTTAGTTGCAAGTGTTGATAGCCATGAGTCACTGGTTTGGTTTGAGGCCTTTGGCTTCTGCTGCACTATCTATTATGGGCTCTTTCTGGGTCTTCTTTTGTATATCCTGTTGTTGTCCTGAGTCATGGAGACCCTGCAGTTTTGGATCTGTACGTTTATCCACGTCACTTGCTTCAGTGATTCATAGATGAGGTTGATGTTGGGATGGGCCAACTCATAGCCCTTGTTCTGGACTGAATGATAGCTTCAGATTCATCAGAGTTCTTGCATTCCCTCATCATCACTACCTGGAAGAGCTCTCCAGCCCTACCTATATAAGTTCACCCAGTGCAGCCTGCAGCAAGGGGTGGGACAATTCTCCTGATCTTATATGTCCCCAGATCTGGTCCCCACCGTTCTATTGTTTTGCCCAGGTGTGGAGTCCTCTTTCCCAGCTGCTAGAGGAGTTATACAAGGTGTGTGTGGATCAACTCTCCTGCTTTCATATCCTTAGAGTTGATTCACCTGTGATCCCTATGATAGGTTCAGCTCTAATGTGCTTTCCTGGTGACTTGCACATAATGGGAGTGGGGCCATCTTTCCTGAGTACAGGGGGATGTACAGGGGTTTAGGGGCAGGGCCTTTGGTTCTCCCCTGAGAGATGGAGCCAGTTCTCCTGCTGCAGCATTCAGCAAGAGTTAGGGTCATCCATTTCAGAGATAGAGAATGGTGGTACTGGCTCACAACATCCCATGATGTTTAATCCCATGGTCTTATCCTTAGCACTGCAGCAGAACATCTTCTGAGATCTAGTCTCACTCCAACCATGTATTATCAATCTAACTTCCCTTCTGTTCATGCTTACTTTATCCCATTCCCAAACTCCAGGAGATAGTTTATATAAATTTGCAGGCCATCTACTGCGAGGAAAGCAGGTAGGCTAACTACAGGTCTTCAACTCTCCCTCCATTTCTCCAAGTCCAATCTCCTAGTCTCATGCCCTGCTCTGCAGGAGAATATGAGCTACAGTCTGCCTTACCCTACTGTACAATCTCCAGTTAATCATATAGATCTACTACAAAATTCCTTCCTCCACCAATTGCTTCATTGCAACCCCAACACCAGCAGGAACTCTGTAGGAACCTGCTAGTCACTGTGACCAGGGAAGCAAGTAAGCTAACTGCAGATCTTCACCTCTTCTTCTATTCCTCCAAGTCCAATCCCCCTGTTTCATACCTAACTCTTCAGCAAACATTCTACTGTTACTTCGCCTCATTTTCTGTCTACCTGTCTAGGGGAGTAACTAAGAAGGTCCTGGTGCAACACTCTGATTCATTCCCTTTTGTGAATCTCTCACACCATGTGCAGTCCTTCCTTATTCCTAAGTCTCAGGTCCAAATAATGAGAAACATATTTTACCTGGAAGCCCCTGTGCCCATATTTATCATGAAAAGTGAAGAGTTTCCTATAGGCAACACAAAATCACCACACTCTCCTAAGAATCGTGGAGGAAACAGAAACCAATGAGCAAAACACCCATCTAACAAAGACAACATCAGCTAGTACCACCTAGCCTAAAATCTTCCCAACCTAAGAGGTCTAGAATAAAATCGGCATCAATCACAGTCAGAGCATCATGTCTCCACTAGAGCCTAGAAACCCTACCATAGCAGGCCCTGAATATTCCAACAAAGCTGAAGCATAAGCCAAAAAGTTGAAAACAGTCTTTATGGATATGATAAAGTGCCTTAAAGAGGAAACAAATGATTCTCTTCAAGAAATGTATGAAAACACAAAAAAACATTGGAAGGAAATGAAATAAATCATTTAAGACCTGAAAGTTGAAACAGAATCAATAAAGAAAATGTATTCCAAGGGAAATCTGGAAATGAAAAATTTAGGAACTCCAACAAAAAGTTCAGAGGCAAGCTTCACCAATAGAATGGTGAAGAGATGGAAGAGAAATTTCCATACATTGAAGAACATAGAAGAAAAGGAAGCTTTTGTCAAAGACAATGCTAAATCTGAAACTAAAACAAACAAACAAACAAGCAAAATCTAGTACACAACATCCAGGAAAGCTGGGACACCATAAAAAGATAATATCAGAGAGTAATGGTAGATGAAGAGTAGAGAATGGAGAAGAAACTCAAGTCAATGGCAAAAGAAAATACTTTTCACAAACTCATAGAAGAAATATCCCTTAACCTAAAAGAGAAAATACCCATCATATGACAAAAACCATATAGATCATCAAATAAACAAGACCAGAAAATACAGTTCCCTTGGTACATAAGGATAGGGAAAATCCCAAGTAAGATATAATTGTAGAACTTTTGGAATTACAACTAACTTCTCATTGGAGACTCCAAAAGCTAGAGAGTCCAGGAAGAAGTTGAATCTAAGAAACAACAAATGCCAGCCTACAGTACTATACCCATCGAAGTTTCAATTACCATACAATAACATATTAAGGCATTCCATGATAAAATTATATTTAAGCAGTATCGTTTTATAAATTCAACTTTATAGAAGGTGATAAGAGGTGAACCACAACCTAAAAAGGTTTAATATATCAAAGAAAATTTAAGAAATAAATAATAAAACATCATTAAAATCAAAAGAAGGGAACCACACACAAAAAAAATATAAAATAACAGGAATCAACAATTATTGGTCATTCATATCTATCAGCATCATCAGTCTCAATTACCTACCCAATAAAAAGACATAGACTAAGAGAACGGGTGAGATAAAATGGATTCATTACTCGGCTTCTTCTTTTTTTAAATTCAAATCGCAAAATCAAAATCCACAGAATTTACTTTAAATAAATAAAAAAAAACTAGGGAGTGACAATAGCGTCAAAGAATATAAATTATTTTAGGGTAAATCTAACCAAGCAAGTAAAAGATTTGTATGATTAAAAACTTCAAGATTTGAAGAAAAAAATTGAAGAAGATATCAGAAGATGGAAATATCTCTTATGCACATGGGTTTGCATGCCATCTTAACAAAAGTTATCTTCAGATTTAATGCAACCCCCATCAAAATTCCAACATAGTTCATCCCACAGCTTCAGAAGAAAATTTAAGCTTCATATGGAAATAGAAAGACCTAGGTTAGTTAAAACAATTCTGAATAATAAAAAGACTACTTGAGGTATCACTCTCACAAATTTCAAGCTTCACTACAGAAATATAGTAATAAAAACAAAATACTGTTGGCACCAGAACATACTGGTTGATCAATGGTATCTAAACAAAGACCAAGATGAAAAGTCACACAACTATAGAGACGTAATTTTTGATAAAGAGGCCAGAGATAGACACTGGATAAAAGACAGCATCTTCAACACATGGTGCTGTCCAAACTGGATGGCTGCACAAAAGAATGCAAATAGATTCAAAACTACACAAAACTCAAGTCCAAAGAGATCAAAGACCTCAACATAAAAGCAGATTCACTGAACCTGATACAAGAAAAATGGGGAACAGCCTAGAACTCATTGGCATAGGAGATTTTTCTGAACAGAACACTGTTAGCACAGGCACTATGATCAACAGTTAACAGATGGGATCCAAAGAAACTGAAAAGCTTCTACACAGAAAAGAAAAGAAAAGAAAAGAAAAGAAAAGAAAAGAAAAGAAAAGAAAAGAAAAAAAAGTGGTCATTTTTAACAAAGACTTCTTTTTTCTATTTTTCTTTTTTTGGAAATAGATTTTTTTCATGCAATATATATTAAGTTTTTCCTTCACCTAACCCTCTTGAATTTGAAACCGAAATAAAAATGTGATGAAGATACAATGGCTACCAAGTCACTCTTACATTGTTATATTAGATGAGCATTTTTTACAGGTTCTCCTTGTCTTAAAGACTTTACTTTATGCCAGACATTATTGGCAATGATATAATTAATTTTAAATCAACATTGCCCTTCTTATTATATAGCATAATGAAAAGTAGTTATTTTAATAAAGATCTCTTGTTATATCACTTTTATATTTTCTCTTATTTTTAATGGGTTTATTTAACCCGTTCCATTAATGAAAGCAACATATTTGAGTAATATATTATAATAAATACAATAAATTAAATTCTGAAATGAAGGTGGATTATTCATATTGCTTGTACCTGGAAGTTTTCCAAGTCTACCTCAGTAAACATCATGGATGTTTTGCAGTCCACAGAATCAAGTAAGCAGTATACCAACTCACAGAGAGTGGTTTATCTAGAATGAAAGTAAATTGGATTTATAATTTCATGAGCTTCCTTCCTAGCACCAAGAATCAACAAATTATTTTACTGTTTAACAATCACTTAATAGAGTAAGAGTAACTATAGAGCAAAGATTAGATATCATCTTATTTTCATAGCTCCAAACTTGGTGTTTTGAGATGCTATTTTTTGTCTTTAAGCAGATGTTAGTTAATTTCTGGAAAAATAATGAATTAGCATTTTTATAAATTGTTTCTGTGCTTAGGGGAGTTGTTGTAGTCTTGAGAAGTCTAAACATTTGTCCCCAAGGCATCTAACTAGTGAAAGACTTTTCTTTTTGGCTAATTGGCACTTACGCTTCCAGAATTTGAAAATATACAAAAAGGATCAGAGAAAACCAAAACCAAACAAAAACCAAGCAAACAACAGCAACAGCAACAAACCCTCTGTACATCTTGGTTAATTAATCATTATTATGAAAATGCTCGTGTATTTGAGGTATTTTGCTAATAAAAGTGCCTTTTGTGAGAAATGTCACACAAGGCTTTATTAGTTGCCTCTGCTTTTGCTTTTGGTAGCCTCAGAGGAAGCACTACTCTGCTCTCTTTGTTCAAGTTTATATATACTTTTTGTAAAACGAAATGTAATCTGCGTTTTGTATCTCCGATAAGACCTACAGAATGAACCAGTCTACATAATTATGAAGAATTAACTAATAATAAGTTTTATTTATTTTTGCATTGTGAAGCGTTAAACCTGGAAACATCTTGCATGCTAGTCAAGTGCTCCACCGATGAGATTCATCTTTGGGCCCCTCTAACGGATCTCATCTATGTGGAGTAACAAAGACCTAACTTGAAAGACCTTTTACTCATATGGTGCCTCATCTGCACTATGCTTTAGATCATCCTAACTGGGAACATCTGCCCTTTCACTTTGTCCTTCTGAATTAGAATGACTTAACTGACTAGTGCTCTATTGTTTTCAAAGAAGCAAATTGTTAGCAAGTTGTGACTCTCACTTAATGTTAGCTTTGATTGAAACTGAACCATATCTCTAACACTATGTAGCTATAGAATAATTCTGGATTTGGTAAAATCACTTTTGAGTACACAACCTTAATCCCACCACTCAGGAGGGTGAGGCAGATAGATTTCTGAGTTCACAGCCAGCATAGTTTACAGAATGAGTTCTGGGACAGCCAAGGATACACATAAAGAAACCTTGTCTTGAAAATTAGACAAAAAAGACAAAAAGAGGAATTTCCAGAATTGTTTATCTTGAGTGACAGAAAGCCTTTAGCTCAATGTCTTTTCACTGATTCAACTATATAGAAAAAACTGCTTCAGGACACAGCATTTCAGTATACACTAGAAATTAAATTTTTTAAGTAACTATAAGACAGTCTTTAGCAATTTATGCTTAGGTCTTCCCCCACCTCCGCTGGAAGCTCTACAGTCACAGCTGTCTCTATTACTCCTCTGCACCTGTCAGCTGTTTTGAAACAACTTCCTTCAAGAATATTTCCAGTTAATATTAGAGTAAATGAATGAAACCAGGTATTTCCAGCATACTGCCTGTGAGAATCATTTAGTTTCAAAACAGTATTAAAGAAGGGACTTCTGTGCAAATGAGAACAAAGGCAGCTGAACAACCACTGAACTCTCAATGTCTTCCCACTAAATTACAAGGAGAAACAATTAGTACTTTGATCCCAGCAAGAAACCCATTTCTCCAAATAGTGAGCACTGATATAGCCAATATCACGTGTTAGGACACACATCTGAACACTGTGCTTCTTAAACACAGAGGCCTCTGAGTGAATCACAACTGCTAATATAGAAGAGGAAAATCTTGTTCCACCAACTTCCATTTCTGAGAGAAAATATTTATGTCATTTAAATAACAAAGTTTACTCTCTTTAGTTTTTTCTCTTTGGAGAAATATAAATATGCAGCCATCTGCATATTTTTCTTGATGACGCTTTAGTCAGTGTGGTGTTCTTTGCCTCTTTCAGTTGAAGCTGCTTTATACATTTAGATTTTCCGACCACATTTTCATTTCTCCTTTTCTGATCAGTATGGATTTTAGCTGTATAATATGGCCTTTGGGAAAGACACCACATCCCTGTAATCCACTTCACATAAATACACAGAACATTTTTATTACCATCTGACACATGCTCAGAGAATCTCTGAGTCATTTTCCTCTGTTCTAAGGCTGCCATTGATAGGTCTCTTATTACATATTATTGAATCTATTGAATATCATGAAAATGAAATCACATGTGTAATTATTTTGTCCTGTTTGCTTTGGCCATAGACAAATCTAGGATAAAAAATATATGATAAATAAATAAATCTATGATAATTCATCTATTTATACAAATATTATTAGTCTTTTCTAATTTTAAGTATAATAGATTTAAGCTAATTTTTTCAAAATTATTGGATTTCTTGAGTTGATGGTCTTATGAGTTGCATGCAATTTAGTGCTGCCATGAATAAGGCCTTGGAACCATTTCCATGCAAGTTTTTTATTGTTTATTTCATTTTCATGATCATTCACTACCATTTTCTTTAGAAAAATTTTCATTGGAGTTTGAGGGCTACATATTAAATGCATGTTTATCATGAAAGACTAACATGTCAAAGTTGTATGAGTGGTTTTATATTTCTGCCATCATTAAACTTCTATTGCTGTACTTTTTGGCTAATATGTGGAACTGAAAATTGTGTTCTCTGATACCTGAAGGAGTTGAGATAGCTCAGTTCCTTTGTGGCTCATTGTCACCCTTTAAATTCTAAAAACATGGCTATCTCACAGTGTTAGTGTTCAAGAACATGAATTTTCACAAGTCATCAATACCAGAGAAAGTAGGAAACACAGGCATATAGCCCTCTTTTGCAGGAAGATCATCTAGGAGGATGGTACGAGATCTTGGTAACAGACACAGTGTAAACTTTGAACATTTCTATACTATCTTTGCCAGGATATTTCCAAACAAGGACTATAATCTTTCTATGAAGCAACCTCTGAGACCATGATGTAGGACTGGGTGTTCATCTTCTGGGCACCTGAGAGTACACCACTGAGAGCAAAATAATCTGTACCAGCTCCAGCAATGCCATCAAGCAGTCATTTTTCCTGTGCCCTGCTTTTCTGGAGTGGACAGTTTGCTTACTGTCAGAAGTCAAGTCAAGAGAAGTTCTTTGCTCAAT
Organism: Myodes glareolus; assembly: GCF_982192425.1. Taxonomy (NCBI): domain Eukaryota; kingdom Metazoa; phylum Chordata; class Mammalia; order Rodentia; family Cricetidae; genus Myodes; species Myodes glareolus. Next base: position 96,534,588 of record NC_142033.1, on the reverse strand, counting down.
AGACCAGTTTTTCCAAGAAGAAAAGTAGCTTCATATGGAGTATCTATTGTGCCCATCCTTCTCTAAAAAGTAGATCAGTGCTGCTGGGAGCAGTTGTATCTCACCTCAATAGGATAAGTTATTAAAACATTTAAACGGCATATTTTGTAGGTATTAAAAGTGTTTGAATACTACCTATCTATATAAAATACATCTTTGTGCATCTAGAAAACCTAATTAATATAAGTATAACAAACATGGGTGACTATTAACCTGTAATTCTTAATAACCTTTATAGCTTAAAGACTAAAGCTCCACATTAAAAAATAAACAATCTGACAATATATAAAAATATCTTAGCCAGAGGTAGAAATGTATAGTGCAATATGACAAAAGTAACTTTAATTTGCATCAATATACAAAATATACTAAACAGAAGAAGAAACATTCATATAGTATGACAAAAATAATCTTATATTTGTATCAATATGTAACACGAAGGACTGGCTTTGGGGGTTTCTGTCCTACCCGGTACCCCACAGCCAGCAAGTTCCAGAGAAAATCAGACAGAGTTCTCCATAAGTTATAAAACTGATTGGCCCATTAGCTCAGGCTTCTTGTTAACTCTTGTAGCTTATATTAACCCATTGTTCTTATCTATGTTAGCCACATGGCTTGGTACCTTTGTCAGCCTGGCCAATTACATCTTATTTCTTTCATGGTCTGGACAGGACTGGGAGGAATGGGCTTCCTCTTTCCCAGAATTCTCCTGTTCTCATCTCCCCGCCTCTACTTCCTGTCTGGTTGACCCACCTATACTGCCTGCCTGGCCAATCAGCATTTATTTAAAACAATATTGACAGAATACAGACAATTTTCCCGCATCATCAATATGCAAAAATATTTTAAATATATGTTTAAACATATATACAATATGGCAAAGGTAATTTTAAGTTTGCACCCAATATACAAATTATCTTAAACAGGAAGAGAAAAAATTACATTTGTATCAATATAAAAGAATAAATAAAGTGCAAATTGTCTAAAACTGATTAGCTCCTATTTTAGTTTAAAAGTAGATATGATAATCTGTTTTAAAGTCATATCTTATGTCTCCCCCTTTTTTCTATTCCAAATGAGATTACTGAGACTAATTTTCATTGCTCCATCTCTAACCCAATAACAACTGCAGATGACAATTGTCCGTAACCCTGAGATAAACCAAAAACCATCCATCCCATTTGCTGGGAGAGGATGTGTCATTTTCTAGAATTACTTCTAGCTGTCTGGTGGGATCCTGTAAAAATCCAAAATAATGCTTAAGTCTCATGAAGATTAACTGTAGCATTTCTGATCAGTCTCAGGGTAACAGGAAAGACTTATCTGAAGTTCTGGCTAGAGAGGTGTAAGAAGGTAGACCATCTCAGCTACCAACCTTGTAATTGTCCTGAGCAGTTTCTAATCCAAAGTCAATATTTGAGTGGTGTGTATTTGATCAACTGTATTATTATGGACCTGGTAGAGTCATTGTTGTGGGGTCCTATCATTCTTTTGGAGAATTCAGAGGAAAATTTATTGTTCATTGTGGAAAATTTGAACATTATTAATACCAAAACATAAAGTTTAAATTGTAAGATAGTAATAAACCTAAAGAAAGGTTTTAAAGAGTTAAAATAAGTATAAGGTGAAAGAATTTGTAACAATAGTCCCTAGATTTTGGTTTTCTTCTGTCCCATACCAGATGGCTCTTCTGTTATGAGACAGAGATTCTGAAGTTTTCTTATAACAACATTCTTGGATTTGTAGAAGGAGAGAACCACATTAGGATTTCAAAGCCAGCTTTAATTTTAGTTGAGTGGCAACCTCAACCTTTCAGAAAAATAAAAAAAAATATTAATTTTTAGGTAATGAGATTCTACCCTGTACAGATTATTGGTACCACAAGGTCGGATTTTCCTTTGACTAATTTTTTTTCCAGATAGTTTTTCTTTCTTTTTTAGATTCCTAAATGTCCAAGGTCTTTTGACTCCTTGAAGATGGGTATTTCTATTTTTCTATAAAGATATAAAAACAGATTCCTATAGGGTGAGTTTTCTTCTCATCATGTTGAATTTTTAAATTGTTTGATGAGCTATCAATCCTCCTCATTAAGAGGTCTCTCTTGTTCAAATCAAATAGTTATTAATTTTGATCATATCCATAGCTTGTTTTTATTATGAAAACAAAAATAAAACCCCTTTCCCAACGTAACACATGTCCTGGTTTCCATTCTAAAATAAACATATCTTTAAAGTACACAGGCTGATTTAGTTCAGTAGTTTTTTTCTACTGACCAACATCTCTTGGTCTGTTTTCATTAGCATTAAGAAAATTGAAGGTTAACAAGGGAATATGCAATGTGTCTCTAGGGGTATTTATTACTCCAGTTTAGTAAGCATTTCTTTTAAAGTGTGACTAGATCTTTATACAAATGTATAAACAGTGTGTACTGTAGGATTGTGTGGTATAACTGTAATATCCTTATATTAGAATATACAAAAAAGTTTCATTTGACTAGAGACATATGCCAGAGCATTGTTGGTCTAATTTGTACAGGTATTCGCATGATGGCTATGACTTCTAATAGGTGTGTAATTACAGAATCAGTCTGAAAAGACACAAAGCAATTGCCCATGAAAATCCTGGAAATGTATGACTCCCCTTTCCCATCTTCTCCCCCCTTCTCTTTCCCCTTCCCTTCCCTTCCCTTCCCTTCCCTTCCCTTCCCTTCCCTTCCCTTCCCTTCCCTTCCCTTCCCTTCCCTTCCCTTCCCTTCCCTTCCCTTCCCTTCCCTTCCCTTCCCTTCCCTTCCCTTCCCTTCCCTTCCCTTCCCTTCCCTTCCCTTCCCTTCCCTTCCCTTCTTCCCTTCCCTTCCCTTCCCTTCCCTTCCCTTCCCTTCCCTTCCCTTCCCTTCCCTTCCCTTCCCTTCCCTTCCCTTCCCTTCCCTTCCCTTCCCTTCCCTTCCCTTCCCTTCCCTTCCCTTTCCTTTCTCCTTTGCTACACATGGAAGCAGGGCCAATGAAAGAACATTGATTTGAATTTATTTTGATTTAAAAAGACACACACACACACACACACACACACACACACACACACACACAGAGAGAGAGAGAGAGAGAGAGAGAGAGAGAGAGAGAGAGAGAGAGAGAGAAGAAAACTACAAAAACTACTTGCTTTTTGTGGTTTTGTTCTGTATGTAATGATAGCAACTGAGGGTTTAATTTGCATTGCTTTGAGAACTAAGTGAGACTTGTATGGGAGTCATATGTCTTTAAGAGTTACTTGGATGTCTGTGTATGCTCTCGTTTGATTCCATTTAGACCTTGATTCATTTCTATAGTAATTTGCTGTTATTTTTCAAGGGAACTTTATGTAATGATCTTTATTAGATAAATCTTTTCTTTTCTTTTTTTTTTTTTTTGGTTTTTCAAGAAAGGGTTTCTCTGAAGTTTTGGAGCTTGTCCTGGAACTAGCTCTTGTAGGCTAGGCTGGCCTCAAACTCACAGAGTGTTGGGATTAAAGGTGTGCGCCACCAGCGCCCCACTAGATAAACTTTTTCTTAATATTTGCTTCCATCAGTAATTTATAGATTTAAATATTTTAGAGAGGAGAAGCTCAGATTTCATGAGGGTAATTTTTAAGACAAAAGTCTGGAGATTTTAGTGTGGTATTGTAATAATATATAACAATGTATCAGAGAATTCTAGGAAACAAAAACTACCAGGACTCAGGCTAGAACCAGAGCAGCAGCCTTCCTGTCTTTACCACCCTCACATCTTTGCTGGCTCCTGCTTTCTGGCTTTCTCTTCCATTCACAAGACAGTGAACACTGAACACAGTCACGCAGGCTGGGACAGCATCAGATCTTTGCATCCTAACTGCAGTGGGAACTTTAGTTTTCATTTTCAATTTTAATGTATTAGAAGGTTATACTTATTAAGATATGTATTATTTTAAAGGCATTTTAACTATTTTCAACATGAATATATTTTTCCTTTCTGAGACAAGAATGGCAGTAAACAAATTCCTTGTATATGCACTTGATCATCTTTTTCTTTGATTTTTCCTAGGCCTGTTTCTTAGCACTCAGGTTAACTAACTTTTTTAGTGATAAGATAGAAATCATAATGCTGATAATGCTTACAATTGACATTACATAAATTCCATCAAAATTAGATATGCTATCACTTAATCATTCCATTTTCCAATTGTCTAGCATATCATCACACAGAGACTCAAATCCCTCCATTATAATGTTTCTTGTATCATTTTTTAATGTGGGAAAAAATCGATCTCTTTTAACTAATTCTTCCCTATAAGAATTTAAAGTTGTCTTATCATATCTGTCGATGATGTTCATGAAGATATGAGGTCGATTGCTGGTGCATAGAACAGTAAAAGCCTAATTGGATTTCAATGCAACTACCAAGTTTGGCAATAGCCCAAGAAGCAGGTTTAGGGAAAGCCGGCAATCACAATCGAGAGAGAGGTAAAGAGAGAGAGAGGAGAGAGAGAGAGAGAGAGAGAGAGAGAGAGAGAGAGAGAGAGAGAGAGAGAAGATAGCCCAGCCATTGGGAGCCCCATGTATAGTTCTGGGCTGTGTTGTTGGCTAAAACGCCTCAGGCAAATGGCTTTTATTTTTTGTGAATTCATACCCAAAATGCTGGTCACCAAATGTTGCATGAATAATAAAAACGCAGAGTCAGATATTGGGATTGGGGTTCACCAAAAACCAGAAAAGGAAAGCAATCAAGCAACTACAGAAGTAGTGCTTGGCTCTACCAAGGCTGGGCAACCACAAACTAAGCAGACTATGCTTGCTCTAATCCCATTTTATATTTCCTCTGGTGCTGGAATTAAACACATAATTTCCTATTAATGGGTTTAAAGGTGTGAGCCACAACCACCTGGGTTTGTTTCAGCACTAATTTTGTGCATCCCAGGGTGGACTTAACTCAGAGAGATCTATCTCCCAAATCCTGGGATTAAGGTATGTGCCACCACTGTCTGACCTCTAGTGGTTCAGATTTGCCCTTCTGATCTTTAGGCAAGCTGTATTTACTATAAAATAAACATAATATCACTATACTTACTCATCAAAAAGGTAGCCCTTTAACTTAGACAGAAATTGTAATCAAGATTAAAAATTAGAATGGAAATATTTGTAGGAAAGATAAATAATAAGATAAAAATGAATAAAAGTGGCCTAGTCACAACTAAGAAGAGAATAGGGAATATTGAAGCAAGCTAAAGAAACCAAGCCTTAAACATGATTTGTATTACCAATAAGTGGTCAATAGTTTTTGTAATATTTTAGGGATTTATACTTCCATTATATTATCAGTAAATTATTGGTCTACTTATATTTTAGTTTTTTTATTTTTTACCTTTAGTTTTTAATTTAATACTTTAATAATCAGATATAAAACAATTTAAGGAATGTACCATTTCAACATACTTAAATTTATTTTAAAGAAAAAGAATGTATTTGCTATTCATTTGTCAGGACATAACATATTAACTGTAGTAAATTTACATCATTATCTCATAGTACATGTGTGAACACACTCATGTAGCCTACATCCACATGAAGACATAGCACTACATCAATACTTTCAGAAATTCCTAGGAATGGCAACACATTTCTGCTGTTTCTTTAGTTAACATATCTAGCACTACATTTAAAAAATGTTTTAAAATTTCTGGTTTAGATTTGGACAAAAGAAGATCTTTTTGTAATTCCTTCCAATTTCCTTTCCAGTCTAAAGGAAAAGTGGCTGTGCCCTAAATTTCCCAAGGTCCTCAGTCCACCACTTTCAACCAAGTCTCTCCAGAATGTTTCCATATTATTTCATATCTGTAACATTGATGTCTTTCATCTTACAAAAAAGATTGTTTCATAGCAGTCCTCAGTTTATCTGATTGCTAAAATTCTTATTTTGATCACTGACTGTCTTAGGCCCAAAGTAACAGTGTTGTTTACCAGGACTGCAGACATCTTGTGAAATTAATAATGATTCCACAGTAGATTTTATAAACACATGAAGTAAAAACCCAGATCCATTTTCAGTGAATTGTGATGCCTTGATGCACGCCTGATTAAATGGGATAAAGAATATAAGCCAAGTAAATAACAGTGATATTGTGTGTTTCAATTCATCAGGTTACTTTAGTTGTCAAGATACCAGCTATAATGTAAGAAAAAGTACACTCAGGGCAGAGTGCATTCCATGAGAAATTGATTTCTGGCATTCAGAGTCAAGAGTTTAAATACCAGGCCCTAGGTTGAACATTTACTTGACTAATTGTTTGAAAAAACAACCATCAATTTTCCCTATCTCCTTGACTACAAATATTATAATTTTCAAAAAACTCTGTCAAATCATGAACTAACAGGCTTGGAAATGATCTATTCTAATTTATCTCTGGAGGCAGAAGTCTCTTATCATTAAGAGACCTAAATCATGAGTGGAATTTCTGACTTACTCGTTTAGCTTAAAGATAATTGTTTTTCTGTAGTTAACCATAAAGCATGTTGTTACTGGCAAGAGCAGAACCAACATCAGCTGGCTTACCAAAACTCATTTGTTCAACAGAAAAATTTTGAGATAAGCACGTCTCCCTAACTTTCATAACATTAGTAGTAATTTTATTGTGAAAAATGTCAATCATACTACAAAAGCACTTGTTCAACTATGTTCATAGCAGCACTATTTGTAATAGCAAGAACCTGGACACAACCTAGGTGCCCCTCAATAGAAGAACAGACAAAGAAGGTGTGGAATATATACACTTAGGAGTTTTACTCAGCAGTAAAAAACAATGACATCTTGAATTTTGCATGCAAATGGATGGAAGTAGGAAACACTTTACTGAGTGAGATAACCCATACTCAAAAAGATGAATGTGCTATGTGCTCACTCATAAGTGGATTCTAATTCTAGCCATAAATAAAGGACATTGAGCCTACAATTAGTGATTCTAGAGAAACTAAATAAGAAGGCGAACCCCCCAAAAATCATATAGTTATGATCCTGGATACTGGAAGTAGACAAGATTGCCAGACAAAATTTGGGTGCACGGGGGTGGGGGTGGGGTAGGTGTAAGGGGAGATGGAGAGAGAGAAGGGAGAAGGGGAGGTTTGGGGAGAGCTTTGGGGAATGGGAAGGTTGGAATGGAGGAAGAACGGATCTGGGAGCAGGGAAGTAGATATCTTAATTAAGGCTGTGGGGCAACCATTTTAGAATTCTGGGAAGAGGAAAGGCTCAGCAGTTGCCACACAGATGCAAAGGAAGCAAGATGAAAATTCTGCTCTGAAAAAAGATACTAAGCCATACGGCTAAGCATAGATAAGAATTATGGGTTAATTTAAGATTTAAGAGCTAGGTAATAATAAGACTGAGTTAATAGACCCAGTAGCTTATTGTTAATATTAGCCTCTGTGTATTTCTTTGGTACAGAATGGCTGCGGCCCTGGGTGTGACAGAAACTTCCATCTACAAATGGCGTACAAATGCCTGGCAAGAATTTCTGTGCCTGAGAGAATTTCTAAAGCCTGAGAAAGTTTTAATAAATATTCTTCTAGACAGACAAAAGAACAGAGTCAAGGATGGCTTCTTGATAGCAGCATTATCTTAGGTGGGCTCTGTTTGCTGGCAGCAAGGAGAGGCACTACTTATTTAAGAGAGGCTTCCTGATGCAGCGTTAGCAGCAAAAACTGTCCAGCTGTTTTAAGAGGTCCTGCCACCAAACACTTAAATCATGTTTATGAGCAGCAAGCACTATGCTTCTTGGTGGTAGCATGGACCATTCATTGTTTCAAGCATTTTATTCAAACTTGCCACTAAACTATCAATCAAGTGTCTGAGATTGGTCGTGGCACAATCAAATTAATTTTTTAAATATGCCTGATAGTATACATTTGGATTCTTAGAAGTCACTACAACAGGCATTTCTCTATCAGTATTCTAACGTAAATGATGTTTAAAAACTTCTAAGTCATTATAGAAATAGTTTTTTATTATTTATTAAAATTTTTCACCTCTTCCCCACCTCCCATTTCCCTACTCCTCCCCACTCCCCATCTCTCTCCAGTCCTAAGAGCAGTCAGGATTCTCTGTCCTGTGGGAAGTCCAAGGTACTCCCCACTACATCCAGGTCCAGAAAGGTGAGCATCCAAGCAAACCAGGCTCCCACAAAGTCAGTCCATGCAGTAGAATCAAAACCCAGTGGCATTGTCCTTGGCTTCTCAGTCAGCCTTCATTGACAGCCACATTCAGAGAGTCTGATTTGATCACATGCTTCATCAGTCCCAGTCCAGCTGGCCTTGGTGAGCTCCCATTAAATCAGTCCCACCGTCTCAGTGCGTGGATGCACCCATCACGGTCCTCACTTCCTTGCTCCTCATTTGGACCTTGGGAGCTAAGACCAGTGCTCCCATGTAGGTCTCTGTTTCTATCTCCATCCATTGCCAATGAAGGTTCTATGGTGAAATGCAAGATATTCATCAGTGTGGCTATGGAAGAAGGCCAGTTCAGGCACCCTCTCCTCTGCTGCCCAAGGAACAAGCTGGGGACATCTCCTTGGACCTGAGAACCCCTCTAAAGTCAAGTCTCTTGCCAATCTGAAAATGGTCTTCTACCCTGTACAGATATGTCACTTGAATTGCTTTAAAAAATGCTGTTTGTCCAGTAACCAGGTAGGAAGTATAGGTGGGGCAACCAGAACAGGAAAATTCTGGGAAGAGGAAAGGGTCATACTGCAGTTGTAACCCAGATGTAGAGAAAGCAAGATGAGAATGACTTACTGATAGAAGTTACCAAGGCACGTGACTGACACAGACAAGAATTATGAGTTAATGTAGGATGTCAGAGTTAATAAGAAGCCTCAGATAATAGACCAACCAGGTTATGATTAAAGTAGGTGTCTGTGTGTTTCTTTGGGGTTGAATGGCTGTGGGACTGGGCAGGACAGAAACCACTCTCAACAAATGGTGCCAATGTGGATAAATAAAAGCACTTAAAACCTGACAGAGTTTTGGAAGAAATTCTAGACACAAAAAAAAGAGTTAAGTATGGCTTCTTGATAGCAGCATTTTCTAAGGTTGGTTTTCTTGCTAGAAAAGTGGGTCTCATTTAAGAGAGGCTTCCTGACTCGGTTTTTGCCTCCAATACATTGCAGTTCTTTTTAAAGAGGCCCTACCACAAAACACTTAAATGGTGTTTATGAATAGCTGACAGCATGCTTCTTGGTGGTATCAGTAAACATGGTTCCTTCCAGTACCTCCACCATTAAGCTAGAATATCAGAAAGCTAAGGAAAGGGATGGATCTAGCTGTCAAAGCCACAGTTTGATCCTAGTTATATCACTTAGCAAATTAAAGACTCATTTGTTCAGAAAAAGAGATACACAGTAAAGAGAGATCCAAAAGGGAAGAAAATCTCTAAGTGGTTTACAATGTGGGAGAGAAAAAAAATGAAAGTTCTTTAAAAAGAAATAATGAAAAAAAGAGAGTAGTTTGGTATAGTGGCACACACCTCTAATCCCAGCACATGGGAGGCAAAGGCAGGCAAATCTCGAGTTCAAGGACAGCCTGGTCTATCCAATTAGATCCAGGACAGCCAAAGATACACAGAGAAACCCTGTCTCAAAAAACCAAAAAATAAAAAGAAAAAGAAAAAAAATAGAGTTTAAAATAAAGCTACATAGCAATGAAAAGTATACAGAGAGTCTGGATTCTGTATGTTATTGTGTTGTCTTTGAATTGTTTGAATGCTGAGGAAGGAGCAACAGCTGCTAAAAAAACATTTGATTATAAATGCTGGTGGATTGATCCAGCATATATATTTTGAAAATATCTTGACTTCAAAATTTAAGTGAAAAGATATGTTACTTTGGAGAAGAGATTTTGCTTTTGTTTCTACTGGAAATGAGAGGCTGTGGATTCATTCTGGGTTAAGAAAAATCAAGTTTGTTCAAGGAAGTCCCTCCCTGAGAAATCTCTGACAGGAGTGGATGGCCCAGATATCTGAGTTCTACATCCATAATAGTTTCAAGACTGCTGCCTGAGATGATCAAGCCTCACAGAATACTTTAGTCAGGACTTGATCATAATTCTAAAATTTCTTTTTGTCCCCATAAGATTTTGAACACCCCAAATTAGTAGGAAGTAGCCTAGAAAACTATGCCCACATTCTGCAAAAAATGAATTGTGGATTTGTTTGGAGTGTTGGTTACAAGTTGCTATGGATAATGGTCAGGAAAAAAGATAAACAAAGGAGATTATTCAGAGTATCTATTTTGGAAAAAAAAAGAAAAGTGATGTGGGACAATGGTCTTCTATCTTGTAAGGATTTGTCACTTGTATTACTTTAATAAATTGCTGATTGGTCAGTAGCCAGGCAGGAAATATAGGCTGAGTAACTAGAACAGGGGAATTCTGGGAAGAGAAAAGGGTCAGTCTGCAGCTATAACCCAGATGCAGAGAAAGCAAGATGAGATTGTCTCACCAAGGCACAAAGCTAACACAGACAAGAATTACGAGTTAATGTAGGAAGAGTTATTAAGAAGTCTGAGTTAAGAGGCCAATGGGTTTATGATTAATGTAGGCCTCTGTGTCTTTCTTTGGGACTAAATACCTGCAGAACTGGGTGGAACAGAAATTTCTATCAACACCCCATCTATACTTCCTGCCTGACTACTGACCAATCAGTGTTATATTAAACCAATACGGATGATAAATCTTTACAGTGTACAAAAGTTGAACATAATGTTGTGGGATAATGTGCCGTGTGTGTGTGCAGATACTTATAGAGGCATCTGATCACCGGGGGATGAAGTACCAGGCATCTGTCAGTCACCCAGTTAAGTGCTCTGTTTACAACTCTGATACTCTATAGGAGCACCAAGGACTCTTGACCACAGAGCCATCTCTCCAGCTCATCCACTAAATTTTGTAAACTTTCTCCAAAGTATTCAGTGTTATCTTTGAGAATTTTCTTGAAGATTTTCCGATAACTTAGTCCTGTAAATGAATTTTGTATTGAATATTTGGCAATTTTAGTTCACATTTTCATTCACAGAGACCTAAGGTCACAACAATATCACCCATGATTCAAAGATAAACAGTCTCAACTTTAATCATGTTTCATTCTTTTGTATTTTACTTTTGTTTTTAATTCTGTCTTGAATTTTATGTGTTTGTGAGTTGTGACAAAGACTCATGTAACTTTGATATGCCAAGATTTAAAAAAATGGATTTTCAAAGCAGACTAATTCTCATTCAAGTTTCTAAATGTATCATTGTCATACACAGACAGAGCAGAAGAATATGCAATTTGAACATGATGGTCAGCGATTTTTCTTTAACACAGCTTATACCTTTATAAAAGACTAATCATTTTAATAACCTGAGGGTCATAAGCCAAATTTCTTTCTTCACTGATGGCAAAAACATAACAATTAAAAAATTTTGATTTTTGAATGACTGAGAACAAAGTAAGTCATTTACTGACATTTTAGAGGTTCAGTACAACTGGAGCTGCAATTCTTCACATGCTCCACTGTCATCTAGTGTCTGTACCTACATCTGCCCCAGAGCATTAAAGTGACCCAGTTCTACAAGTCACATGTCTAAATGCCTCAGGATTGCCACCATTTCCATGTTCCAGTGTGGGATTTCAGTCAAAATTTATTACCTGTTTAACTGAGTTTAAGCTTATTATTTTAGATATTTTCATGACAGCTAAAGAAACCTAACAAACCTGGATCTTTGTTTATGATATCAAAATTAATTCCTACATATCACCCTTAAACCATTTGCTCATTAGAAAGGTATAGTAATGATAAATTATTATATAATACTCTATGAAAAATTAAGCATTCATGGTTGTCAAAGACATATTTAAAGTTACTGATTGCTCAATTTATACATTTTATGGCTCTATTTCTAAGACATTTATTTTATGAAATAATATATAGACCTTATTAACAAGTTCCGTATTGAATACATTGCCTAGATAACCACAGAATGTCTAAATATCTTTCAGTATTTGACTTTGGCTTACTCTGGATAATTAATAACCTCTTATTAGCAAATGGCCTCTTAGAAACCAACAGATCCAGCATTTAATAAGATGTTGAAAATTATTGCAGTGTATCAAATTGGGGCAATATTAAATCTGGCATGTAATTGTATAGCTATATTGATAGGAATTGATCACTCATGGCTGATTTTATGCACAATGTAGAGTTGAGTGTAGACTATATTGTTCCCAGTATCTAAGATATTCATCATCAGTGGCTTCATTTAAAACCTTTTCCAGCATCTGACTTAGACAGCAACCCTCCTCTGCAGATCTGCAGTTGCCTCTTGCTTTCAGTTCTCTGTTGGTGTTTCCATGAACATATATTCTCAGCCAGTCCTCTTAGATTAGCAGACTATGAGGTATAAGAAGATGACACATGAGTCATAAGGGAGCAACTATGGGAGTATAGGAACAAAATTTTCTTGCTATAAGACTTTATGGAAGTTGAATAAGAAGTCAAGAAATTCTTAAGTCTACTGAAAACTGACTTCATATTATCATATTATATTTTCTAGATAAGGTTTTAGGTCCAGAACTGTGTTTTGAGTTTTTGTTAGTTTTTTGATTTTTCTTTTTCCGTCTAGAAAGTGTCAATTTTTCAAGTACGACTATAATCTACTAGATATTACTTAGAGTCTTCCAAATATAATGTCCACATTAAAGTATCTTCAAAAATACCTTTGATGTTTTAGTGAATTCTTAAAGTGTTGAAGCCTGTATCGTCTGTGTGAACAGTATGGTCTTGGCCTACAGAGATAGCGCAGAGGTTAAGGGTACTGTATGTTCTTCTGGAGGACATTATTTCAATTCCAAGAACCCACATCATGATTCAACCTTATGGGATTCCTGTGATCTAATGCCCTATTCTGGTATGTAGATATACATGCAGACAAAACTGTTTAACAAAAATTCTCATATTCATATATAAATCTTAAAAAATGAATATAATATATATATTTTATTAAAATTTCAAAACAATTTTAGACTTACAATAAAATATGAAGATAACACCATACTATCAATATATACACATCAATCATCACTATTAACATCTTAGGTTTGAATGGCACATTTATTGCAATTAATGATGATACGTTATACTGTTATTAACTTAAGTGGTTCTAAATTTTTTTCCATGATTGTTGCTTTTCTTAGTTATTTTTTCCTCCCACTAGGATAATTTTGCTTGTATACTGTTGACTCTTACAGTTTTGAACTGTTTTGCAAAATGTATCTCATTTTGACTTGCCTAAGTTTTTTTTTTCTCATAATTAGAATTAGAGTGATAGATTGAGGCTAACACATTCTGGATCTCTCTCTTTCTCCCTTTCTCCCTCTTTTCCTCCTGATCTATGGAGATCTAAGCAAGAAGCAACCTCATATTCCAGCACTTTAGCTTCCTGGTCATGATGGAGCTTGTACCCTTCCTCTCCCTGGACAGTTTACAATATAGAGGATCAGAAGGAACATCTGAGATCAGGAGTTTAGGCAGAAAGAAAGTCCATATAAAAATTACCAAAAATCAAATAAGAAAAGTGCCCCTGAAAGCAGAAATGAGAAGACTTGCTTTGTTTTATTCAATACATGTTAGAACCTCCATTCCTACGACTCAGTGTGTGTCATGAAAGACTGAGGTAAAAGGTATTAATGGTTAGACATTTGCTGTGGGATCATGCCTTCTTCCCCACAGATAAGCCCCTATCTTAGTCACTGTTTTCTTGCTATGAGAAGAAACCATGATCAAGGCAATTTATAAAAGAGGAAGTATTTAAAAGGTTGTGTGCTTATAGTTTTTGAGGGTTAATGTGTGGTCACCGTGTCAAGCAGATATGCATGGTCCTGGAGCATTAGCTGACAACTTTACATGCTGAGCCACAGGCAGAAGGCAGAGAGAGAAAGGGAGACTGGTCTGGCATGGATTTTTGGAACCTATAGAGCCTACCACTAGTGACTCCTAGTGACAAGGTCACACCTCCTAATCCTTCCCAAACAGATCCAAAAGCTGGGGACTAAACATACACATACATGAACCCATGGAGCCTATATTCATCACCAATCATTCATCATTCAATCACCACAGCCTCCTGATGGGTATTTAATACTAAGTGGTCTGCCCTAAAATATATATTGCTTGTATGTACATACAAGTTACTCTAATGAATCAGCTGTTTATAGCTTTATGATTTTATCTCTGTATGTATACATAATAATAATATAATGATTATTATATAATAATAATTAAAGTAATAATAAATAAATGATAGTGATAATAATTAAAGAAAAGATGACATAATTTGAGAAATCATGAGTGTAAGGCATTGGAATCATTGGGGGATGAAGGGAGGAGATGACACAATAATATTTTAACTGAAATAAAATATATCTGTAATTAAACAAACAGCTACCAAAAATAAAAATATAAAAACAGTTGGGGCACCAAGCCACATCCAGAAGTGCCTATAAAAACTCAGTTTATACAACAGAAATTGCCATGAAGGACTCCAGAATCCAGTGCGGGGAAAATGAGAGACAATTTACACGTTTGGAGCCCAATAGAGATTGAACTCAACTGCTAAAATTAGAAGAAAGTTAAACTGAGGCACATTTTAATCAAGCACTAAAAAATAAATAAGTAAATTTCTAAAAGTAACATAAATTTTCTAATATTTACTAAAACTAAATCTAGAAGACACAGATTTAAATATACTTTTAACAAGCATTGTGGTTGAAGCAGCATCGACATTTTCTCATCATGAACTCCCAAACCAGACAGACTTATGGCTAATTTCTACTCAACTTTAAGGAAGACCTACCACCAGCTCTTCTCAAATTATCTACAAGATAGAAAGGGGAGGATTGCTAATACTCTCATTCTATGGCTCCACTATAACTATGATATGAACAACACACACACACACACACAGGTTAAAAAAAATCAAAAATAAAACAATGCCTGAAGAATAACCCAAATGGACATAGATAAACAAAATCTCAACAAAATACTTGTACAATAGACATCAATGTTATATTAGAAAGATTAAACTTTATAACTAACTTATTTCACCCTTGAGATGGAAGGTTAGTTTGATATGCACAAATAAATACATGTAACAGGTAACAGTAATAGACTTATAGGATGAAATGAAATAATTATCTGTAAAAGATATAGAAAATTCACTTGAAAGAAATTCAACAAAATTCCATAAGAAAAACCCAAAAACATTAGCCATCAAACATATCTCTACATAATAAATGATACACAGCACTAATCACCATAACCTTTTAACACAATGTGGAAAATTGAAGCATCCTTATGATGTCTGGACAAGACAAGGCTATCCATTGTCTCCACTATTATTCAATATGGTGCCTAAATATTAGCAAAAGTTATAGAAAGATAAAACAAGATAAAAAAGTAAAATGAGAATTTAAACTATCTTTATTTGTAAATGGCCTCAATCTATTCTTTAACAATAGACACAACAGGACTGATGCCCTTATGAGGTCACAGAGTCTGCCACCATGCACAAGACACCAACAAGTTTAAGCCAGATGGGGTAACAATGCTCAGAAGGGAAGTGGACACATCCCATTCCTAATCTAGAAGCTCTCTCCAAATGGTAAATGGTCTCAAAGGAAACATTAGAACATTAGTTTTCTCCAACGGAGTTTTACTGGGACAAACAAATCATACTTAAGGAGAACAGAAGATGGCCAACCCAAAGCAAACTCAATGGTATTATGGAGGGTTAATTTTTTATAATGCTTTTTAGGAGAATATTATTATTATTATTATTATTATTATTATTATTATTATTATTATTTCTCAGAGGCATTTGTTTAGTTATTACAGTTTCTGATTTTGTATGTTTATGGATTTCTTATGCGTGAATGTATATGTCTTTACATTTATTATATGTTTTGTGGTTTTCTTCCATTGACTTTTTTGTTTGTTTTGTTCTGTTCTGTTTTTATTTTCTTTTAATGTATTATTTTGTTTTTAGATGCCTCTTAATTTTCTAATGAGGAAGAGAAATAAATGGTGTGTGTTTGGTGGGCAAAGTAGGCAGAGCTGAGAAGAGTTGGGGGAGTGGAGATCCAAATAAAAATATATAATACAGAAAAAAATCTGGTAAAACAAAAACAAAAACTATAGTATCCACTAGAAAGCTTTCAGGTCTTGCAAATAATTTTACTTGGAACATAGGAAAACAATGTAAAAATAAGTAGCTTTAATACTCTAAAATTGATTCTACCATGGAGATACCTGCACGTCCATGTTCACTGCTGCTCTTCTCACAGTAGCAAGAGAATGCAATCAGCCCAGATGTCTATCAACAAATAAGTAAATAATGAAGACATAGAACACAAACATTGGAATTTTATGTAACCACAAATAAAACTAAATTATCACGTTTGAAAGATAGACAAATGCTTCATTTTTCCTCTTGTATGTATATTCTAGCTGCTAAATTTTAAATATTTGTAATTGAGTGGGATAAAGTATGAGTAAAAATCAGGAAACTAGGATGGAACCCTAAAATATGGAGAGGAGGCAGGAAGAGGTTTTAAAGGTGTGAACTGGAGAGGACCAAAAGACACCTGATATATGAAAAGGGAAAGAGGAAAAGGAGATGGGCATGGAGGGGGAGGGAAACAGCATGTGGACTAAATGTGTGAAGACTTTCATTATTTCATTATTCCTGTAATATTGTATCTAGCATTTGCACTGTACTAGATATATTTGCATTGTATTACCTACTTTTAATTGATTTTTATTGAGCTCTACATTTGTCTCTGCTCCCCTCCCTGTCTCTCGCCCCACTTCAACCCTCCCCCAAGGTCCACAAGCTCCCAATTTACTCAGGAGATCTTGTCTTTTTCTACTTCCTACGCAGATTAGATCTGTGTAAGTCTCTCTTAGCATCCTTATTGTTGTTTAAGTTTGTTGGGATTGTGGTTTGTAGGCTGGTTTTCTTTGCTTTAAGTTTCAAAACCACCTACGAGTTTGTAACTTAAAAAGCAAACTTTCAAAAATTAGTCGCTTTATAAATACCGAGAACAATGAACTGGCTGTGGAGAAATTTAGGAACATATCCATTCTAATATATTTAAATATAGCAAAACACATAGGGACAAGCTAGCCAAAGAAGTGAAAAAAGAAAAAAAAACTCTACTAGGAATAGTATAAGGTACTTGTGAAAGAATTTGAAGAAGCCCCTCAATGATGAAAAGGACTTCCATGCTTCTGAATTGCAGAATCAAAACTATGAAAGTGGGTACACTATCCAAAGTACTGTATAGACTCAATGCAATCCTCACAAAATTTCCAATCACATTCTTCACAGAACCAGAAAAAATCCTAAAATTAATATGGAAGCATAAAGTGCCACTGACAGCCAAAGCAATGCTTCGCAGGAAGGCACAGAAGGAGGAGTCACACCACCAGACCTTGAACTATTAAGGATCTAATGACAAAGTCAGCAACACACTGGTTGTCACAGGCATATTCATAATCAAACACTTATGCTGGGTCTAACTTCGAATCTGCCCAAAAGAAAAGTGAAATAGCATTCACTGAAAATTTATACACACCGAGTACTGCTATGACAGTGATATTTTAAAATATTTGAACAGACTCAATCTTTTAATAAAAAATATTGAAACTGAAATATAACAAAATATAGTCCATATACATATATGGAAGTATGGGTATATGTCTGTGTGTCAATATGCTTCTGTGTATATATGTACATGGATAATTGGGACATTATGTATGCAAGAACACATGAACAGAAACATAAAACAATATGTATACTGTATACATGGATGTGAATATAGGTTGTATACATGTGTGTGTGTGTGTGTGTGTGTGTGTGTGTGCTTAATTGTATGGATTTATCAGTAGGTATGAGTGCTGTTTGAATTCCCATCTCTGGTTGCTCATGTCACTTGTTACTAGCTGCTATGATATAGAAAACTCTTCTAAAGATCATTTGGAAAACCTTTGACTTTTCTTATAAAAATGGTCAATGGCCATAGTACTCTCCTTGATTCTTCACCAAACAATGTCAGTATTGTGCTCAAGGTTGCAGCAGAATTCTCAATAAAAAGAAATCGGCAAGAAAACTCAGCCTCTTAGTGTTAACATGTTAGTTAGAGTGGTAGAAGCCAAGAGCTGGTACTGTGAAGCAGTTGGAGCAATGCCTGCAGCTACCCTGGCTGAAGCTTCTGATTTGTTTCAGTCTCACCTGACAGATTGCCTCTTACCTGAAGTCACAAGATTCCAAATATCATGTTTCCTGCTTGTCACAGCTCCATCTGTAGCTTTATGATTTGGATTTTATGTTGAACAACACTGCAAAATTCAGGCAGTACTTTTGAGTTTAGTACAGAGCATTTCTTGCTGCACTTGATAGGCATTTGAATTGTAATAGCTCTAATTTAAATGAGACATACAGCTTAAAAGTCTTAAAACCTAATGCTCTTTCGAGATATAAGCACTTACAAGTAAATTTTCAATGTGTGGTATCTAACAGACATTTCTAAACCAATTTATCTCTCTCTTTTCTACAAATCTAAACATTTGTTATTACTGAATGAAAAACCGTCTCACTGAAGAAATCACTCTTGAGCTAGGCATAGTGGTGCATACCTTACAATCTGACCTTGATATTGTCAGGCTGGAGGATCGTGAGTTCAAGGTCATTACACCTATGTAGCATGACTTTGTCTCAAAACCAAAACAAAATTAACAACACCCAGCTGCAGCCCCCATTCCTTGGGGCTATTTCACTTTCATAAAGAATCATAATAGTTCCACAGGTTTCTGTATTAAACTGGGCATCAAACAGCCTTAGAAAACTCCAACTGACTGTTTACAGATTAGTGCAAAATCTTTACTGAATATATTGATAAAAAAAGCCTAAAGTAGTCTTAATAAAAAAGTAAGACTGACTTAGAAGCCAAGAACAATGACACTGGGTTTTGATTCTACTACATGGCCTGGCTTTGGGGGAGCCTAGTCTGTTTGGAAGTTCACCTTCCTAGACCTGGATGGAGGGGGGAGGACCTTGGACTTCCCACAGGGCAGGGAACCCTGACTGTTCTTAGGACTGGAGAGGGAGGGGGAGGGGGAGTGGAGGGAGGGGTAAGGAAATGGAAGGAGGGGAGGAGGTGAAAAGTTTTAATAAATAAATAAAATAAAAAAGTAAGACTGAAACCACGATTTTCCTGGACTCCTTGCATTTCATGGGGCTGCGCTGTTGAAATATGTTAAAGAACAGAACCAATGGGACAAATATATAAATAGCAACACCTGAGTTGTAGCCGAGAGGTTGAGAATCTGGTAGTTTCTCCACCTTGAGGCTAGGTGTCTCAACAGACAGAATAGACCTACAGTCTCACCGGAATCACTGACAACCTGCTAGTAGCCCAGTTAATAAGGCAGGGACCCTCAGTCATAGCATGGGGAAGTTCCTGGTGAGCTGCTTGCTCTTAGTTCATATGGAGGCCTGCAAATGCTGGTTCTGATGTCAGGAATCTCCTTGGTAGCAAGGACAGGTCTCCAAAAGGTGGATGGGTGATTTTCCTTATGCTATAACTATTTATTTATTTTTTAGGTATTTGTTTGCTTTATCATGCTTTATTTGAACTAGATAATGCTGCCCTCACTCCCTGTGTCCTTCTGCATCAATTGTAGCAGACAGGATGGTTCTTCAGGTGATCCTAATTTGTAGTCACTTAATATTGAAACCAATCATGATATGAGTTTTTTTTTTTTACTTTTATTTTCCCATAAGAGATAGAGCAGCAGCATTCTCCACTGCGTTCCATTGCCTTTCATGCTTTATCCATCCAACCAGGTCGTCCTTACTGTTAACCTTCCATGTACCTGACTAACAGAGATACAACTAGGAAAGTCAAGTGGTTTACAAGATTTAAATTAACCTTCTTGCATTGTTTCCTTCCTTTTAAGAGAAAACATTTAAAAAGACTTCTAATATTAAATTTCTCTTCTGAATTTTTGTTTTTACTTTCTAGTGAAACTTACAAATGACTCAATCCAAAATAATATTAAGTGACTTAAAATACAGATCTCAAATCCTCTGTCTTTTTAATTATACTCATTGGGAAGGGTGACCCTAATGAGATTTAAGAGTATAACATCATATGATTTTATAAAATATTGCATTAAAAATCAGCATGACTTCCACAAGAAACCATTATGGTTCTTACTCACCCCAAAGGGATAAAAACTGAGAATAATATGTATGTCTAGCCCATATTTGAGATGCACTGAAAATCATTGTTTATGCTTTAAAAATTATCATTAGTTGAAACTGTCTCAACAGACGTCTTCAAAGACTGAGCTCATGCAAAGGCAATGATCCATGTTCCTTTTGTTATGAAACTCCAGCATAACTCATTTACTACCTAAAGTACTTCATTGACAAATAAATGTCTATCCCTTCAGTGGTCGTCAGCACAATAACAGTTGGATAGAATATTTGGAGAAAGCTAGGTTTATAGTTCTAAACAAAATTTTCCACCCACTGAGTGGTTTTTGAGTCCAATTAGATAGTTGATGGTTACTACTAAGATGTAAATACAACTAAGCATACCGGGGATATCTTACTATTCTGGTAACTGTTTTGATTCACAAGCATCTCATCTGGATATAACTACTAATTTCCTTTTTCTTGTAGTACTTCACATCGCTCTGGTGCAATGAGAGTAGGTTCTCAAGGAAGATGCTTTCCAGTCAGGTACAGTCTTAGAGATTCCTTCAAGTACACTTTCTGAAGTAAGTGGTGTCTTCAGCAGTGAGAATTTACCTTCAACTTTCAGGAAGCATCTAAGAACAATAGAAATAGCTTTGAGACTTGCTTAGATTTCTCTGACCAACAACTATAAACAGGGTTCTTCATGTTTGGTAGTAGGGTTTTGTTAGTCTATGGTTCTTGTGGGGAGCATACTTTTCAACTGTGGACCCTACACATCACTGTCATAACTCATAGGTTATGACATGTCTCTCTTCAATTACTGAAAGCAGTTTCTTCTGTACATGAGGATACGTACATATTTGCACTGACCTTTACAACAAATACATTCCTTCACTGGCCTTGGAGCCTACTTCTTAGGTACTTCGGCATGTACAGGAGACCAACTAAGACACCCAGCCTTGTAGGATTGAATAATTACTAGATTTTTGTGTGATAAAGACATAATAGAATATTAGTCAATGTAAAGAGTGAAGTTGTATCACTTCTCATAGTAATAATAGAAGTTAAAGCCCTTATACTAAGTGAAACAAGCAGACACATAAAAAGGAAACTATCATGTTGCCACATAACTGTGGATCCTGTAATAACAGCTTTAAAAATAGACTGTATTGTTAAGGACTGGTAGGACAGAGTGGGATGGAAATAGAAAGACATTAATTAAAAATCACTAAAATGGACTGGCGAGGTGATTCAGTGGTTAGCTACTCTTCCAGAAGATCTGGCTTCAATTCTATCACCCATATGGTGGCTCAAAACCATCTTCTGGACTCCAGGATCACCAGGCATCCATGTGGAGCACAAATAAACATGAAGGCAAAATATCCATGCACATAAATAATTAATTAAATAAATAAATCTCAAAACATTATTTAAAAAGTAGCACCCAAATTCAAGGGTAGGTTTGCATTTACACAGTAGGGGATTGCTATTTAAAACAACCTCTAATATTTATCAAAATGATTAGGAAGAGTACAGAATTTGCACCATAAAAATGATAAATACTTGAAGACTTAGAAATGTTTTCTATCATGATTCAATTATTCGATATTTTATGCAACTCCAGATATGTAATATATCTCAATGAAAGCAAAAAATTTAATTATCGAAAATTCATTTTGGGGTATAAGTACAATTTTTAAATATCACTTTTAAATTGAAAAATATAGATTGTGCTAATAAATCTTCTATAAATTGTTCCTTCCGTGCTAATCTTGAATATTTACCTAAGAGGAAACCTTAGCTGGAAAGGAAATTTTTAAAATACGTATAGTATCAGTGTGATGCAAAATACATGAGCGAAATAATAGCCCCTAGAACAACATTGAATAAATCGGACCTCCTAAAACTGTATAGCTTCTGTAAAGCAAAGGACGCTGTCATTAAGACAAAAAGACATCCTAATGAATGGGAGAAGATATTCACCAACTCCGCATCAGTCAAAGGTCTGATCTCCAAAATATATAAAGAACTCAAGAAACTAGACTTTAAAATTCTAATTAACCCACTTAAAAAATGGGGCACTGAACTGGCCTTGGTGAGCTCCCATTAGCTCAGTCCCACCGTCTCCGTCTCCGTGGGTGGATGCATCCCTCATGGTCCTGACTTCCTTACTCATCTTCTCCCTCCTTCTGCTCTTCATCTGGAACTTGGGAGCTCAGTCCAGTGCTCCAATATGAGTTTCTATCTCCGTTCATTGCCAGATGAAGGTTCTTTATCAATGGCTACTCAATCAGCCTCTCATTTCACATTAAGAGAGTCCGGTTTGGTCGCACTCTCATTCAGTCCCGGTCCAGCTGGATTTGATGAGCTCCCATTAGAACAGTCACACTGTCTCAGCGTGTGGACCAACCCCTCGCGGTCCAGACTTCCTTTCTTATCTTCTCCCTCTTCTGCTCTTCAATTGGACCTTGGGAGTTCTGTTGCTCTGATGAGGGACACCTTGTCTTTATCTCCATCCGTCGCCGGATGAAGATTCTATGAGATACCATCTTACACCTGTCAGAATGGCTAAAATCAAAAACACCAATGATAGCCTACACTGGAGAGGATGTGGAGTAACGGGAACACTCTTCCATTGCTGGTGGGAATGCAAACTTGTGTAACCACTTTGGAAATCAGTATGGTGGTTTCTCAGGAAATTGGGAATCAATCTACCTCAGGATCCAGCAATACCACTCTTGGGAATATGCCCAAGAGATGCCCAATCATATTACAAAAGCATTTGTTCAACTATGTTCATAGCAGCATTATTTGTAATTGCCAGATCCTGCAAACAACTTAGATGCCCCTAAATGGAAGAATGGATAAAGAAAGTGTGGAATATATACACATTAGAGTACTATTCAGCGGTTAAAAAAAATACTGACATTTTGAATTTTGCATGCAAACGAATGGAAATAGAAAACACAATCCTGAGTGAGATAACCCAGACCCAAAAAGATGAATATGGTATGTATTCAGTCATTTGTAGACTTTAGCAATAAACCAAGGTCATTAAGCCTATAGTTCACAAGCCCAGAGAAGTCAAATAGCAAGGTGAACCCAAAGAAAAACAAATATAGATCCTCCTGGAAATTGGAAACAAACAAGATTGTAGGGCAAAAGTTATGAGCATGGGGGAGGGGAAGAATGGGTGAGGGTAAGGTTGGGGGAAAAGGGGAGAGGGGGAGAGGAAAGGGAGAGGGAAGAACTGTCAAGAGGGAGTGGGTGGGTGGAGATGGAGGAAGGGCAGATATAGGAGCAGGGAAGAAGATACCTACATTAAGGGATCCATTTTATGGTTGGCAACAGACTTGACTCTAGAGGGGATCCCAGGTTTCCACGGGGATGTCCCCAGCTAGGTCCTTGGACAGCAGAGGAGAGGGTGCCTGAACTGACCTTGTCCCACTATCACACTAATGATTATCTCGAATATCACCCTAGAATCTTAGTCCAGCGACGGATGGAGATAGAGACAGAGACCCTCATCAGAGCAACAGACTGGGCCTCCAAGGCCCAGTAGAAAGACAGAAAGAGGGAGTAGATGAGCATGGAAGTTAGGACCGGGAGGGGTTGGTCCACCAACTGAGGCAGTGTGCCTGTTCTAATGGGAGCTCACCAAATCCAGCTGAACGTGGTCTAAATGAGCATGTGATCAAACCAGACTCTCTGATTGTGGCTGACAATGGGGGTTGACTGAAAAGCCATTGATAAAGACACTGGGACTTGTTTCTACTGCATGTTCTGGCTTTTCGGGACCCTAGTCTATATAGATGCACAGCTCTATAGACTTGGAGGGAGGGGGAGGGCCTTGGACTTCTCACAGGGCAGGGTTCCCTGCCCTCTCTCAAGCAGGGTGGGAGAGAGAGGACGTGGTATGGGGGAGTGGGAGGGGAATGGGAAAAGGGGAGGAAGTATAAATTTTTTGAATGGAAAAATAAAAAAACAAATATCTCAAAAAAAGTAGTCTCTAGGGGAAAATCGCAGCCACTGCACATCTTATAACACCAAGGAGCAATCTTAGCCACTACACATCCTATAGCCCCCAGGAACAATGTTAGCCACTGAACATCCTAGAGACCTCAGGAACAATCTTAGTCACTGTGTAGTTAGAGGAGCAGAAATTATATTAATTAAATTACAGTCTTGCCATTAGCTCTAATTTCTTATCGGCCAACTCTCACATCTTGATTCTACCCATTTTTAGTAATTTGTATGTCACCACGAGGTTGTGGATTACCTGGAAAGATTCAGTATGTCTGCCCTGGTAGCTGACTCCATGGCGGCAATTCCTGACCCTGTTTTCTTCCTCCCAGAATTCAGTTCTGTCTATCCTGCCTACCTATGTTCTGACCTATCAGGTCAAGGAGATTTCTTTATTAATTAACAAATGAAAGAAGCACATAGATAGTAGAACCTCCTACACCACCACTGCACATCCTAGAGCCCCTGGGAACAATCATAGTCACTGCACATTCTATATCCCATGGGAAAAATCTTAGCCACCTCAAATCCTATAGCCCCTGGGGACAATCTTTGCAACTGCACATCATATAGCCCCTAGGAGTAATCTTAGCCACTGCACCTCCGTATAGAAATTGAAATCCCCTGAATGCAATCTACATAAGGAAAGTGTCTGGTGTCAGTGCTGACAATTTTATTTATAATAACTACTGAAGTAAAAACTTGCATTGCTGTTAGACATAGGATTACAGCCTAAGAACACTGTCCTAACTGAAAGAGAAATATTGTTAACCACTATTATTGTTATTGTTAACTCAAATAAAAGGTCTGCTGGTGATGATGGTGATACCTGTGCAGATGGAAATGGAAATATCAATGAACAATTAATGTTACTATCTCTCAAAATAAATTGGAAATCTGTTTTCTTCCTCTCTGAATTAAATAACAGTATTGTTAAGTGATAAATTGACTGTTCCTAAATGCCTTCCTTGTACCTTTGACATTTTCTCAAGACAGTTACTATCCAAATTGTTTCAACTTAGTATTTTGGATTTATACTTGTCTCACAAACATTTAACATAAATCTCATTTTTAAATCATGTCCTAGTGCAGCCTCTCTCATCTCTGAATTGACACACCTAATAAAAATGGATATATCTTGTTTATAAGCATGTTAGTGAAACAAAAAGAGAACAAAAAATTCTAATCGTGTTCAAATTTTTGTTGTATGCTAAGCCTTAAGAACTCTTTAGTATCTCCATGGGCAATGGAAAAATATGTGTTTGTGAAGGTATAGCCTCTCAGGATTTTAGGGCTAGAACAGTTCAGTTGGTCCCCACTGAGCTCATGATAATATTTCAATCTGAAGAGCACAACACTGAAATAGATGGACACCGGTCAACATGAACCTGGGATTTTAAACTGTCAAGTATATGTTCTTCTACCCACAGCATCTGAATCTAATTTCCAAATTATTCTGATTACTAATGTGTATATGTATATGAGCACATTGTTTTCAATTTTTTAGGCTTTTGTTATCCTTTAGAGAACATTTTGCTCTATGTGGTAGGTCATTTAAAAGCTACAGTTATGAACTGACCTGAGAAAAGCTGTGGATTTTACTTCGCACATGACAGACTTTGAACAAATCTATTCACTCTGACTACTATTGTATTAAGTATACCCTTATCTAAACAGCCAATTTAACCTCAAGAACAATATAATAGTAATTTCATATCCTATATTTTAAATTTCACAGTTAGAGGGGAAATGCCCTGATAAAAAAGAAACAAATTCTTTAAATTTTTTTCACAGGGAAGGCAAGATGTCCTGACTCTAGAAGTTTGGCCAACTGAGTTTAATCCCTGAAGCAAACTAAAGATCACAAGAGTGAACAGACCTTACAAAGTTCCTCTGATCTCTATATGAGAACCATGACAAATGTTCTCCACTCAATAATTATAAATAAAATAGTTTAAAAAGTTACATAACATGTATGATTAAGAATTCACTTTGGCAGTGTATAGGGGAAAATAAAATTAGTAATGCTCCATGAAGTCCCGCAGGGTCTTTGGAGACAGAAGTCTGAGGTAGAAATTTTTTTCTTTTTTTTTTAATTAATTTATAAAAAATTCCACTTCCTCCCGTCCTCCCAATACCCACCCACTCCCCCCACTCCCTCTCCAGTCCTAAGAGCAGTCAGGGTTTCCTGCCCTGTGGGAAGTTCAAGTTCCTCCCCCCTCCCTCCAGGTCTAGAAAGGTGAGCATCCAAACAGACTAGGATCCCAAAAAGCCAGTACATGCAGGCGAAACAAATCCCAGGTCTCTGTCTCTATCTCCATCCATCGCCAGATGAAGGTTCTATGGTGATATGCAAAATATTCATCAGTATGGTTATGGGCCAAGACCAGTTCAGGCACCCTCTCCTCTGCTGCCCAGGAACAATCTGGGGACCTCTCCTTAGACCTGGGAATCCCTCTAGAATCAAGTCTCTTGCAAACCCTAAAATGGCTCCCTTAGTTGAGATATATACTTCCCTGCTCCCCTATCCATCCTTCCTCCCTCACCCCCATCCCATTTCCCCAAGCTATCCCCCATCCTCCACTTCTCTCTTCTCTCTAACCATCTCCCCTTACTTTGACCCCTCACCCCCCGTGCACCCAAGTTTGCCTGGCAATTTTGTCTACTTCCAATATCCAGGAGGATGACTATATGATTTTCTTCAGGTTCACCTTCTTATTTAGCTTCTGTAGGATCACGAATTACAGGCTCAAGGACCTTTAATTATGGCTAGAATCCACTTATGAGTGAGTACATACCATATTCCTCTTTTTGGGTCTGGGTTACCTCACTCAGTAAAGCATTCTCTATTTCCATCGATTTGTATGCAAATTTCAAGATGTCATTGTTTTTTACCATATTGGAACACAGGACTTAACTTCCTAGATCCAAATGAGAAGCAGGCGGGAGAATATGAGCAAGCAAGTCAGGATCAGAGGGAACCTTCATCCGACGATAGATGGAGATTGAGACAGAGACCCATATTGGAGCACTGGACTGAGCCCCCAAGGTCCAAATGAGGAGCAGAAGAAGGGAGAACATGAACAAGGAAATCAGGACCGCGAGGGGTGCGTTCACTCACTGATACAAGGGGACTGATCTAATGAGAGCTCACCAAGGCCAGCTGGACTGGGATTGAGCGAGCATGTTATCAAACCAGATCCTCTGAATGTGGCTGACATGGAGGCTGTCTGAGAAGCCATTGATAATGGCACTGGAACTTGTTTCGTCTGCATGAGGTAAAAATTTTAAATGCTGACCTCGTTTTCTTATAAAGATTTAAGGTAAAAGGAGAACAACCCAAGCAAAAGAAGGAGACAGTGACAAGTAGATTCAGATGTCATCTTACAGTCTCCCAAGAGCACAATACATTTCCTCCTGACTGTGGATGTAAGTGACATTTTCATCTTTCAAAGAAAGTAATTTTTCACAGTATGAATTACTGTACTATTGATCATTTTGACTAAAGGCTTGATGAAATAACAAAATCATTTAAATCAATTGTACATTTTCCTCTTTCGTTTTGTTGTCAGGTTTGTGTCACTCATGTTTTAGATCAAAGCAAATCAAAACAGCAGAAATGTCTTGTTGTTGTTACATTTCATACTACCCCAAAAACACAGTTTATTTCATGTTACATTTTTATTTTTTCTCAAACTCACATATGAGTTTAATCTTCACTATTCACTATCATGCACCCATGTGTTGGCTCAGGCAATCCTTAAAGAACAACTACCAGTGATTATCACTTATAATTAGGCTCTCTACTATTATTTTGAAATAAATGGAATAAATTTTGTTTTCAAGGATCCTAGAGGTCATAAAAATTTTTAGAAGCAAGTTTATAAAATTTTCTGAATGGTGCTGGGAATGTGTCTCAGTGTTTAAACCATTCTACAAGTGTAAGTGGCTGGGAATGTGTACCAGTGATTAAAGTGCTTTACAGCATGAGTAAGGGCCAGAGTTTAGATTCACAGCACGCATAGGAAAAATCTGGGTGTGAATGATGGGCTACCTGTAATGGCAGCAATCCAGTGGTGGAGACAGGAGATCCTGTGACAAACCGGTTAACTAGGTTCACTGAATAACCAACTTCAGCTTCAATAGGGGATTATGTCTGAGTAAATAAAATGAACAAGGAAGAAAGAGAGTTGATGTCTACCTGTGGCTACCAAATACCATATGCACCCATATACATACATCCACACTCAAATAAACAAACATGTGTATATAGAACACATATACTTACAAACAGAGAGAGACGTTGTAAAGGCTAAAGTATACCTGTAAGTTACACTTGCCCA
The DNA here is from genome assembly GCF_982192425.1 of Myodes glareolus. Taxonomy (NCBI): domain Eukaryota; kingdom Metazoa; phylum Chordata; class Mammalia; order Rodentia; family Cricetidae; genus Myodes; species Myodes glareolus. Next base: position 96,505,893 of record NC_142033.1, on the reverse strand, counting down.
AGGACAGATAACTTCCTGGAATGTTGGGGGTTGTTCGTGTAAGATAACAAGTCACAGGTTTTCATTTCAGTAGACAAGCATGGCTGCTCCAACTTCACAGGATGTGCTTGATCACATGTAGGCATGAGAAATATAGGCAGAAAGTACATCCAGATATATGCTTATGCATAATTTGATACTGGCAGGAAGTACCATAGGCCCCAATTGAATGACAGTAGAACATTCAATAGTCATGTGGGTTTCTGCCCTTATAAGCAGATTGACCTATTTATCACCATTCTCTGGGAGTTATGGGCATTGACTGGTCAATGTCAATCTTTCTGGACAATATTTAATAAAGCTTTCTTCAGTTAGATGATCATAGGTTTGGTATTTTTCTTCATAATTTTTAATGTTTAACATTTTCTTAAAATCTGCACTTCCACAATCTCATTCTTGTGTATCTGTTTTATTTTTAATTTACCTGTTCTTGGCTCACCTGTGTCTATTCACTTAGTCCTGAGTCTCAGTAGCCTCTTGTCAGTTTTAGATTTCTTATTTAAATCAATAGTTTGATGTTCTATGTGCAATCCTTTATTTTGACAAATAATTGTTTATTTTTCATATATTCTGAATACATAGGCAACTTTATTATGTATACAAACTTCTAATATAACTTATGTCTCTGAGAGGCACCTTCGTCCTCCAGCTGAAATTGTGTTTTCATTTGTTGTCATTAGCGCAACAAAGATAACATGAAACAAGGCATAAGATGAATTCTGAGTTGACTTTCTGTCTATAAGAAGTATACTCTCTTTAATAATACCCCTGTGCCCAGGTCATTCTCTTAAGAACTGCAAATTAAGGAACTTAATTCATTCATACAATATGGTTCTTTATTATTACTAATTATCTGTAAGAAGGTGGTATTATGAGATCTTGAATAGAATTCTCTTTAAATAAGATTTGTAGACAACAAATTTTTGCAAAACTATTTTATTTGCAAAATCTAAAATTTAAGTTCCAGAGAAACATCATTCTAATCTTTTGTAGGCCTAGTATCTCATAGAAAATGAACAAACATATGAACAAAAATAACAAGCAGCATATACACTCTCTCTCTTTCTCTCTCTCTGTCTCTGTCTCTCTCTCTCTGTCTCTCTGTCTCTCTCTGTCTCTCTCTCTCTCACACACATAGACACACACACTCACATACATACATATACTAACACCCAACCCCTTCCTTTGCAGGAAAAAGTATACTTTCCACAGTGCAAGTTTGAAATGATATGCTATAAATTACCTTGTACACTTGGCAAAAGGTTTGACTTCTTATTGAATCAAGCATCAATCTGAATGAGAATCCATATAATAATGTGTTATTAATAATCTATGGCTTGTCAGTTGTTGGGGAAAATGACTTAGTATTTTAACAGGTTGTTGAATAAAATATGATATTTCAATCATAAGGATATATTTAAGAAGTTTTACACAGTGATATATATAATCCCAGTACATGGGAAGCAGAGAGAGGGCAATTTTAGACTAGCCTAAAAGATAAACTCCAGGAATCAGTGAAAATCCTTTTCTGAAAAATTGAAATAGATGATTACTCTGGAATGGCCCTAAAAGTTGACCTCTCTCATCAACATGCATTCAAGCACAAACAAGCATCCATCATATACAATCACATATTTGTAAAACTACAAAGGTGGATACACATTTGCAAAATGTACACAGAAAAACTAAAAATTATTTTAAAAAATGGTGAAGGAAGAAATAAAAAACCCAGAGAGAATGTTTAGGGGCCTCAGTGAGGTGACAAGGGCTGGAAAGAGCAGACATAGTGTGCAATGTCAGACCATGATAGAATATAGTGAAATCTCAGATTTCAGGTGTTCTTTTAGATGGGAATTTAAATTGTGACTGGAAATCACAAATAGAACTAAGACTTATAAGGGAGAAAAATAAATAGTAGGCTCCATTCTTAGGAGTACCTAAATATTGTGCCAGAACCCTGCAGGTGGATGTTCACTGGATCTGTATCTTTGCTGCTAAATAGATCTAGAGGAAATTAGGGAATGAAGAAGGATTATGACATGACCAAGAGAAAATGGTTATTGGAAAGAGAGACACAGGAGTTAATGATAGGTGAACTCAATGTGCTGGAATAAAGTGTCTGTATTTTAGTCCAGATTTTCTGAATTACTGAACCTAAAAATTAAATTTTCACGTTCTTGCCTAGTGGAAAATCATAGATTTTTAGCAAATACTCCCAACCAATTGTGACTTCAGAAGTATTAGTAAGGAGAAATGGATTGAGCACATCTCTGTGGTGTCCCAAGGAAAAGTCAATAGCAGGAATCACACATGCACACTGGCTTTTAAGGTGGAGATGATAACATTTAAGCAGGTTATATGTCAGGCGTGAAGTCTCCAGTGTAAATAGTCTGACAAATAAGAGTCATTCCGATAAAATTAATAAACATAAAGAAAGTTCTTTAAAGTGCAGCCATGTAAGCAAGAGAATGAGAAAAGTTGGTGTGAGACTATATGTGTCTTTAGGCATTATTCCTTTGTCTTTGGTGGTTCTTTTATATATAAGATCTAGTCAAGCCAAGAAAGAAGAAGTCATAGGAGGAATGATGGTTGGAATGCAGAATTCCAATTGCTTACTTCTTGTTTCAAAGAATAAAGAGACTGAGTGTTTTATATGTAATTAGCCTGACAACTTATAGATAAGTGCTCCACTGTCACTGACTTTGGTGTTTCTGATGTTAAACTGGAAATAAAAGTCTAATCACATTCTACTAAATTCTGAATGCTATGAAATATTGTGCTATATGAAATATTGTGCTATATGAAATATTATGATTCTTATATGTCATCAAAATTGTTGATGGTGACTGACTAAAGGTAACATTCTTGCTGCTTCTTTGTATATCATTTCTATGTGTGTTAGAAAATGCTTACCTCTAAGTCCATCTGCAACTCTTTAAAGAGGCCTCACCACAAAACACTTAGATGATGTTTATGAATAGCCAACAGCATGCATCTTGGTGGGAAGAGGTACCCTGAAACTTCATAGAGTTGTGGCAATAATCTTGGCTCAGGCTGGTACCTCTGCCCTGAAGTTAGAATCTCAGAGCTCTAAAGAATGAGGTTAATCCAGCTGTCAAAGCCACAATTTTAAACCTAGCCATATAACTTAGCAAATTAAAGACTCATGTTGTTAGATAAAGAGAGATATACAGTAGAAATAGATTCAGATTTAAAGAACCTCTGAATGGTTTTTCAGAGTGTGTTAAAATATATGTAGGTTTGGGAGAGAAAAGAAAAAAGTATAAAATCCAGAGAGAGAGAGAGAGAGAGAGAGAGAGAGAGAGAGAGAGAGAGAAATTGGGTGTGGTGGTGCACACCTTTAATCCCAGCACTTTGGAGGCAGAGGTAGGCCAATCTCTGTGAGTTCAAGAACAATCTGTTCTACAGATTGAGTTCCAGAACTGTTGTAATTAGGAGTGGAGGGCTGCTTCCCACCACCCGACTAGCTTAACCCTGAAATAATTACACAGAAACTGTATTCATTTAAACACTGCCTGTCCCATTATCTCCAACCCCTTATTGGCTAACTCTCACATATTAGTTTAACCCATCTCCATTAATGTGTATTGCCACTTGACTGTGGCTTAAAGGCATGAGTCTAACCAGTGTCCGTCTCGGAGAGGAGAGTCATGGTGTCTGCCACACTGCCTTCTTCCTCCAAGAATTCTGTTCTGTCTACTCTGCCTATCTAAGCTTCTGCCCTATCAAAAGGCAAAGGCAGTCTCTTTATTTAACCAATGAAAGAAACACATAGAAAGGAGACCCTCCTACACCACAGAACAGCCAAAGATACACAGAGAAACTCTGTTCTTAAAAATCAATGATTAAAAATAAAAGATAAATAAAAGAAAAGTAGTGAAGTTTAAAATAAAGCTTTATAAAGATGGAAAATACACAGAGACTCTGGATATAGTATATTATTGTATTATCTTTGAATTGTTTGACTGCTGAGGGAAGAGCAGTAGCTGCTAAAATACATTTGATTATAAATACTGCTGGATGGATTCAACCTATATATTTTGAAAATGCCTTGATTTCAAAATTTAAGTCTAAAGATGTAATAATTTGGAGAAGAGGTTTGTCTTTGTTTCCACAGGAAATGAGAGTCTAAATTCCTTCTTCGTTAAGAAAAATAGATTTGATCAAGAAGGACCCCTTGAAAAATCTCTAATGGGAATGGAAATCTCTAAAGTGTAGGGAAAAGGTTTTTCAATCAAATGGACCTAAGAAACAAGTGAGTGTGGCTATATTAATATCTAACAAAACTGACTTCAAACTAAAATCAATCAGAAGAGATGGAGATGGACACTTTATACTCATAACAGGAACAATTCATTAGGATGAAGTCTCAGTCCTGAATATCTATGCCCCTAATATAAAAGCAACCACATATGTAAAAGAAATATTACTAGAACTCAAAGCACTCAAAAAACCCCACCCTCTTAAAGTAGGACACTTCAACACTCCTCTCTCACCAATGAACAGGTAAACCAGACAGAAACCTAACAGAAAAATAAGAGAACTAAGAGCGGGAATGTATCGAATGGACTTTATAGACATCTGTAGAACAGTCCACCCAAACAGAAAAGAATATACCTTCTTCTCAGCATCTCATGGAATCTTCTCAAATATTGATCACATACTCAGTAATAAAGCAAACTTTCACAAATACAAAAACATTTAGTAACCACCTGTGTCTTATTAGATCACCATGGAATAAAGTTAGAATGTAACAACAATTCTACCCCCAGAAAGTCTACAAACTCATGGAAGCTGAACAGTCAACTACTGAACCACGTCTGGGTCAGGGAAGAAATACAGAAATTATAGTCTTCCGTGAATTCAACGAAAATAAAGACAAAGCATACCCAAGCCTATTGAACACGATGAAAACAGTGCTAAGAGGAAAGTTCATAGCACTAAGTGCCCAATTAAAGAAAACAGAGAAAGCATACATTAGAGACTTAACAGCACTCCTGGAAGTTCTAGAAAAAAAAAAGCAGACTACCCAGGAGGAGAAGAAGACTGGAAATAATCAAACTAAGGGCTGAAATCAACAAAATAGAAACACAGAAAACAATTCAAAGAATCAATGAAACAAAGAGCTGGTTCTTTGAGAAAATCAGCAAGATTGACAAACCCCTATCCAAACTAACCAAAAGGCAGAGAGAGAACACACAAATTAACAAGATCAGAAATGAAAAGGGGGACATAACAACAGACACTGAGGAAATTCAGAGAATCATTATGCTCTACTACAAAAACCTATGTGCCAAGAAGTTGGAAAATGTAAAAGAAATGGACATGATTTTAGATAAGCACTATATACCAAAATGTAATAAAGACCAGGTGAACAATCAAAATAGAATGATAAGTCATGAGGAAATAGAAGCTGTCATTAAAAAAACTCACAACCAACAACAACAACAACAACAACAAAAAAACCCTAGGACCAGATGGTTTTAATGCAGAATTTTATCAGAACTTCCAACTAAAGCTGATACCAATACTCCTTAATGTGTTTGGCATAATAGAAACAGAAGAGTCATTGCCTAACTCTTTTTATGAAGCTACATTTACTCTGATACAAAATCCACACAAAGACTCAATCAAGAAAGAGAATTATAGACAAATCTCGCTCATGAACATCGATGCAAAAATCCTTAATAAAATACTGGCAAACAAAATCCCAGAACACATGCAAAAAATTATCCATTACAATCAAGTGGGCTTCATCCCAGAGATTCAGGGCTGGTTCAACATGCGAAAATCTATCAATGTAATCCATCATATAAATAAACAGAAAGAAAAAAAAAAAACATATGATCATTTCATTAGATGCCGAAAATGTATTTGACAAAATTCAACACCTCTTTATAATAAAGGTCTTGGAGAGGTTAGGGATACAAGGACCACATCTAAATATAATAAAAGCAATATACAGCAAGCCAACAGCTAATATCAAATGAAATGGAGAGAAACTCAAAGCCATTCCACTAAAATCAGGAACAAGACAAGGCTGTCCACTCTCACCACATCTCTTCAATACAGTGCTTGAAGTTCTAGCAATAGCAATAAGACAACATAAAGAGATCAAGGGGATTCAAATCCAAAAGAACGAAGTCAAACTTACTTTCTTTGCAGATGATATGATAGTGTACATCAGTGACCCCAAAAACTCTACCAAAGAACTTCTACAGCTGATAAATATCTTCATTGATGTGTCAGAATACAAGATTATCTAAAAAAAAAAATCAGTAGACCTCCTATACACAAAGGATAGAGAAGCAGAGAGGGAAATCAGAGAAACTTCACCTTTCACGATAGCCACAAATAGCATAAAGTATCTTGGGGTAACACTAACCAAGGAAGTGTGAGATCTGTTTGACAAGAACTTTAGGGCTTTGAAGTAAGAAATTGAAGAGGACACCAGAAAATAGAAGGATCTCCCATGCTTTTGGGTAGGTAGAATCGACATAGTTAAAATGGAAATTCTATCAAATACAATCTATAAATTCAAAGCAATCGCCATCAAAATACCAACAAAATTCTTCACAGATCTTGAGAGAACAAAAGTCAACTTTATATGGCAAAACAAAAGAACCAGGATACCCTAAACAACCCTATACAATAAAGGAACTTCTGGAGGCATAACCATCCCTGACTTCAAACTCCATTACAGAGCTACAGTAGTGAAAACACCTTGGTATAGGCATAAAAACAGAGACGTTGACCAATGGAATTGAATCAAAGACCAGAGTATTAACCCACAAACCTATGAACACCTGATTTTTGACAAAGGATCTAAAACTATACAATGGAAGTAAGAAAGCATCTTCAACAAATGGTGTTAGTATAACTAAATGTCAACTTGTAGAAGAATGAAAATGGATCCATATCTATCACCATGCTCAAAACTCAAGTCCAAATGGATTAGAGACCTCAATATAAATCTGACCACATTGAATCTGATAGAAGAGAAAGTGGGAAGTAGTCTACAAGACATGGGCACAGGAGACCATTTCCTCGGTAGAAGCCCAGTAGCATAGACAATAAGAGAAACAATGAATAAATGGGACCTCCTGAAACTGAGAAGCTTCTGTAAAGCAAAGGACACTGTCATTAAGACGAAAAGTCATCCTACTGAATGGAAAAAGATCTTCACCAACCCCACATCAGACAAAGGTCTGATCTCCAAAATTATAAAGAACTCAAGAATCTGGACATTAAAATTCTAATTAACCCAATTAAAAAAATGAGGTACAGAACTGAACAGAGAATTCTCAGCAGATGAAGTCAAATGGCCAAAAGACACTTAAGGTCATCTTCAACTTCCTTAGCAATCAGGGAAATGCAAATCCAAACAACTTTGACATATCATCTTACACAGAATGGCTAAAATCAGAAACACCAATAATAGCCTATGCTGGAGAGGATGTGGAGTAAGGGGAACACTCATCCATTGCTGGTGGGAATGCAAACTTGTACAACCACTTTGAAAACAGTGTTGCAGTTTCTCAGGACAATGGGAGTTAATCTACCTCAGAATCCAGCAATACCACTCTTGGGAATATACCCAAGAGATGCCCAATATACTATAAAAGCATGTGTTCAACTATGTTCATAGCAGCATTATTTGTAATAGCTAGAACCTGAATAGAAGAATGGATAAAGAAATGCACACACAAACACACACACACACACACACACACACACACACACACACACACATACGCACACACACACTGGAGTACTATTAGAATACTACTCTGTGGTAAAAAAACAATGGCATCTTGAGTTTTGCTTGCAAATGGATGGATATAGAAAACACTATCCTGAGTGAGAGAACCCAGACCCAAAAAGATGAATATGGTATGTACTCACTCATTAGTGGATTCTAGCCATAGACAAAGGACATTGAGACTATAGTTCACAAGTCTAGAGAAGCCAAATAACAAGGTGAACCCAAAGAAAAAACATATATTGATCCTCCTGCAAATTGGAAGCAAACAAGATTGCCCAGCAAAAGTTGGGAGCATGGGTGTGTGGGTAGGGGTGGGAGTGGTAATAGGGGAAGGTGAGAGGGGGAGCAAGAAGGGAGAAGGAAAAGACTGGGAAGAGTTTGGGGAGGTGGGAGGGTGGAGATAGAAGAAGGGCAGATATAGGAACAGGGAAGAAGATATCTACATTATGTGAGTCATTTTAGGGTTGACAAGAGACTTGGCTCTAGAGGGGATCCCAGGTGTCCACGGGGATGTCCCCAGCTAGGTCCTTGGGCAGCAGAGGAGAGGGTGCCTGCACTGTCCTTGCCCCACTATCACACTGATGATTTTCTCAAATATCACCATAGAATCCTCGTTGGAGATAGAGACAGAGACCCTTATCAGAGCAATGGACTGAGTTCCCAACGTCCAGTTGAAGAGCAGAAGCAGGAAGTCAGGACCGTGAGGGGTTGGTCACCCACTCTGACAGTGTGCCTGATCTAATGGGAGCTCACCAAATTCAGCTGAACTGGGACTGATCAAGCGTGTACTCAAACTGAACTCTCTGAATGCTGCTGCCAATGGGGGCAGACTGAGAAGTCATCGATAATGGCCCTGGGACCTGTTTCTACTGCATGTGCTGGCTTTTGGGGACCCTAGTCTATTTGGATGCACACCTTCCTAGGCCTGGATGGAAGTGAGAAGGCCTTGGACTTGCCACAGGGCAGGGCACCCTGCCCTCTTTTAAGGAAAGAGGGAAAGGGAAGAAGGGGAGTGGGGGAGTGGAAGGGGAATGGGAGGAGAGGAGGAAGTGTAAATTTTTGAATGGAAAAATAAAAAAAGAAAAAGAAAGAAAAGCTGGCTAGAAATAAGTCAAACAAAGGTCAGGAATTTATAAGAAAGAATTGGACTGTGTATGATTTATTTGGGAGCCTGGTAGTGGGACTCCCAAAAAAGCGAAAAAGTAGAGTCCAAAGAGTAAAACAACTACCAACAACAGAAGATCATTGGGCCCAGGTCTTCTCTCACCCATACAGAGCACCCTGGCCATATTCAAAGTGTCATAAAGCAGGATATTGGGCCGTTGACTGCTCCCATGTCCCTTGCAGCATGATAACATCAAGTCAATATTATGCTTAGATTGTCTTGTAGTCCTAGCCATGAACAACTAAAGGAGCCATGGCAATTGCTGTAATATCCCCTGGTTTTCATTAAAGAATCAGACTGATCCATCTCCTTCATCCTGGAAACCAGGGTGTCTTACTCCTGATAGAGTTTTGTTGATCCACCTCTCCTCTTTTCCTCCTTTTTTTCTCCTTTTTTCCTCTTTTCTTTTTGTTGGGATAGGGAGACAGTTTTACCAACTTACATGTTCTCCTGACAAAGGCTGTACAACATCATAGTATCTGAAGAAAAATGCTGTCAGCACCCACCACTATCTTCTCCCCCACAACCTGTCCCACCTTTTCATGAATAAAATCTTACAAGCTCTCTCTCTTGAGTTTGTTCTCTCCAGCTGCCACTAGTAGAAGATGCCACACTACTTCCCCATCATGCCTACTCCTCAACAAATACAGACTACCCTCCATTTCATTCTTACATTGAAACCTTAGAGGAACTATTACCCCTTCCCTTGAACACATAGGAGAGTAAAAAGCGTCAAGCCATCTATGTCTGGTACACAGACAACTACTTCTTTTTACATGAGGGCATTCTTAAAGCAGACTGTGTCACAGTATCAGATACTGAGGGGTTGAGGTACAGGCCCTTCCTTGTCATAGCACTAGTTAGCAAGCTGAAATAATAGCACTCACCCACATATTCTAATTGGCACAATGACAATCCTAAAATATCTACAGATTCCAAAAATGCATTTTCTATTTTGCTGTTCCATACCACCCTCTGGAAAGAGTGTAGACTACTTTCAACAAAGGAGCATCATCAACTCAGATCAAATATAGTCATCCTGAAAGCCTCTTTTCTCTCTACAGCTATAGGTATTACCCATTTCTGGTACCACCAAGCTGACAATTCAATTACCTCTAAGGGAAATAATTAAGGTTCCAACAAAGTGGCTAGAGCCATGGCCCTTTGAGACTCAGACCCATCTCACCCACTGTCGAACATCCTTGCACTACAATCCACATCTCCACTACCACTCCTGACACCCACAAAACTGTGTCTTAATATACTTTCTCTTTCATCCTAATAACCACGCCTTGTCTCACTTCATCCATACCCACCTGTAGCCTACCCTAGAGGATTTGCATTCCTTTTTGGTTGTGATTGCCTCTTGTAAAATCTGTCAAATGTTAGACCCAAACTCCAGTAATCATTGGCCCCATTTTCTTACTCACCAAGCAAGAGGCTCTTTCCCTGGAACTGAGTGGCAACTTGACTTTACACACATGCTCACAGTCAAGTGTATTTGGTAATTCCTGGTCTTGGTGGACACCTTTGTAAGGTAGGTAGAGGCATTCCCCACCACCAGTATCCAAACTCCTTCTCCTGAAAATCATTCTTTCTTTTGGAATCCCTGCCTCCTCTAGTCAGAAAATGGCCCTGAATTCACCCCCCATATTTCCCAAACCCTATCCATACTCCTCAACATCCATAGCCATGTCCATATATTCCATACAATCTCTAGTTCTCAGGAAACATAGAACAAATCAACTTGCCATTCAAAAAAACCCACCCTTGCCAAACTATCACAAGAAGTTTAGCTCAATTTGTAAAGTTCTATGCTGGCCCTCCTGAGTCTACAGAACAAGCGACCTTTCCATTTCATTATGTGAGCTCAGGTACAGATGGCTGGTTCTGACCCCCACCTTTCATCCAAATCCTTGCCTTCCCTGGCCACTTACTTCTTCACTCTGTCACTTTTCCCTTTTATAGAACTTTACTGACCACTGCCTATCCCAACCATGTGCCAGGTCCTGTCTGTCTCCAGTCCGCATTGGGGATCAGGTTCGTCTCTCTCCTTCAGACCAGTTTCCCTCACCCCTTTATCTGGTGTCAGGGTCTCTTCGAATTAATTATTGTAAGCCCCACAATGATTAAGTTTGAATGCTCATTGAATTCACCTATTCCACCTCAAGCTTTTACTCCTCTGCCTCAAGACAATTTCTCTTCCTATAAATCAACCCCAACAGACTCCTGCTCCCTTAAATTTCATAGGACATGGTGGTCAACCACCTTGTTCCTGATTCCAGAAGAATGAGGCATTACCCTGGCTGCTATGCTTAATTCTACAAAATGGGACATAGACTCTTCTTTATTTCCCTCTCATCTGCTTCTGTCCAGGGCAACTCATACATATGAATATTTGAGGTTCACAAATCCCTCACTTATAACAAACAATTCCCTTAAATAGGGTCTGGAAATTGTTCCATTGCAGGCTATCAGAAGCCAATTAGAATACCCATTACTTCTTTCCTCCATTCATCCTCCTTCATTTATTGATCTTTTCACTTGCTTTCTCTATGATGAGACAGAATGTTATTGTAAAGAGTGGCCAGAGAGATATTAAGGCTGCCCATATTATTGGTCTTACCAATACCATTTACCATATGTTCATTGTCACTCTGATTGCCTCCTTTATTTACATGATATGGTTCTTTATGTCCATATCTTGGACTCTGAGATCCCGGGTAGGAATCCGGGATGATATTAGTAAGCTCTACAACTCTAGGTACCCCATTAGCACTATAAAATCCAGAGAACATATCCTGATTATTCAACACCTAGGTCATTCAACATTCCCCCAAGGTTATAAACTCTTTAACACACCCTGACCAAAATAATATAAATGTCATTTCAACTCCTGCTTCAGTCTCTGACCTTGGCCTACTGGCTCTTTAATGTCACACAACCTGAGAATTTAGGGGCTTGTTGGCTATGTGTTCCTCCTGGAACTAGCTGACACTTGCTACCTACATCTTCTTCTTTTCCTTGTCAAATAATCTTACCTCACTATTCACCAAATGCCCCAAGACCAGTATTGATATGACTCTCTATCTTTTTCATGTCACCCTCTTTGGCATGGAAAATTGTCTTAAGGTATCTGGGACACAGTTTGTAGGGCATTATATCTCCTAGACTGCAACAAAACCATAACTTTCCCACCCCACCTCAACCAATGCCCTACAGTCCAAAACATCATGATTCTTTGCATTATTCAAGTTTACCGTTGATTTCCCCACAATTTGGGGAAATAAGGTTTATTTTGGGCCTGATCAGTTTTAGGAGCAGGTATTTTGTGTGTGATTGGTCATTTCTTGGTACAGTTAGTTGTGCTTCACTCAAATGCCTATGATGCCAAAGGATCAACATTCATCATTTCTCAACTCAAGACAATGGTCATTGAGTTCACTGTCAAGTTTCAGTGATAGTTAGAGACAGAGATATTTGAAGAAACACACAAAGCAGAATATAAGTTTTATTTAAATCAACTGAAGAAAAAGAGGGAAATTATCAAGAGTGAGAGATCATTCTAAGAAAGACCAAAATCATCAAACATGTTTGTCTCAGTGTTTTTATGGGGGTATGGCAGAAGCTGAACCAAGGCTGAGTGAACTGACTCACTGTCTGAGCGATCATGAGCTGCTTAGATGACGTGCACACACACTGTAAATTTCTCCATGGCTCTTCCTTGTGCGTGTCATGCAGGGAGTGAAGTCAGTCCTTTGCTCATTTCTGACTCTAGCCTTGTTCATGTTGACTTTGATTGTCTGCTATCTCTTGATTTCTGACTGGTATAGTTATTTCCCATCCTGCAGACTTCACAAGTGCTCTTAGTTGTACTAAAATTTCTTTGTTCACCCAGATACTGAGAAGTATTTGGAGTTGCTCTGATTTAACATCTTTGATGAGGGATATGCTGGGATATCTTTTCTGAAAAAGAGGAAGCTAAGAAGCTTTCAACTTTTAATTTGTTTCCTGACTTTAAAACCGTATATAAGAAAGGACAATATTTCCTCTTGTATATCTCCTCAGGGGAATGGGTGGCCTGTGATCACAGTTAGAGAATGCTATCCTTATTTTCACCTTATTATCTAGCTAAGTTATCCCATTCTTAGCTAAAGTCCCAATCTATTTTTTGCAAAATTCCAAGCTTTACCATTTTAATCCATAGTCTTCCTTTTAATCACATTGTCCACTTTTACTGTAACATTTGTGAAGAACTTGGAGTTTCTTCCATAGTCTCTTTTCCTTACTACTTACAGAAAAGTATTTCCTATGACTGTATATTTTTTCATTCACGTAATCTCAGAAGTTTTCCCTTAGTTTAGATTTTGACATTTTTTCCTAAAATGTATGTTATAATTCACAAGATTTCAACCAACTGTTTAGGGTGTAATTTGATAACTTTCCAAAATCATTCTGTTAGAATTTAAAGTTAGAAACCAAAATAAAATTCACCTTATACTTTAGTACTAGGACACCTTATCCTCAGATCTGTAAAGACTACTCAAAGTAAGTTTACTATTCCAGCAAGAATTTATAGACAACTCGTGTAAACTCCCTAGTCACCATGACCTTTATTTGAAAGCATCACCACTTCAGCATTTTGAGGCAGGGTTTCTCTGTGTAGTTTTGGTGCCTGTGCTGGAACTAGCTCTTGTAGCCCAGGCTGGCCTCAAACTCACAGAGATCTGCCAGCCTCTGCCCCCAAAGTGCTGGGATTAAAGGTATGTGCCACCATCTTCTAGGTAGAATTCTCTAAGTTTAAGCTACAATTCTTCAACTCAGTGGTACACATGCTTACTAAGACTGATGTTCCTCCCTTAGAGTGAATGAAATATCTCAAAGCATTCTGTCAAGGATATGTTGAATTTATATAAATATCTTCTCTTAAGAAAAATTTAAATTATGCATTGGAAAATTTCTGGAAATATTTCTTCCATATATTGTGTCCGAATGACAAAATACACTATTTATAATAGAATGGTAAGCCCAACAGTAATTTATGTGTCATAGGCAGAAATAAACATTGTTGACTTAAAAATGCTTTACTTGTCATAAAATTCTCATTCAGTTATTACAGAATCTTATTGGAGAATCATAAGAAAATATTAATGACATAATTTACAATACCTTGGGATAAATCATGTAGAAAGAGACTGTTAACATTCATAGCATTTTTATTATTTTCTTTCCTATGAAAAAAATTAAACTATTGATGTCTAAGAACTTTGATAAGAAGTGTTGCCACTTTGGGTTCCAAAACAATGCAATTGATATCAGAAGATGCTACTTTTGTCTGTAAAACTTCCTATTTCTTTTGGTTACATTTTTTCCAATGAAGAAAAATTTAATTGTCTAATATTTAGTGAAGCTTCACTTAACTATCTCTCTACTCTCATCGCCAAAAATGGTTTCAGAACAGAGTTTAATGGATCTTCCTTTCTTCCTGAGAAGTGATGAATCAGACATCATGGTTTTGGTACTTATTCTCTCTGTGGACCAGGACAAACTACACTGTCTGCTACCTGGGTGCAGGATATCTTTGGTTTTGATAAATACTGTTTATTGCCACCTTCCTTTTGATATTTATTATACCATGATTTCATTGTAAAATTATTTGTCTTTCTTTTAACTTAAGTGCCATTGTTTGCATTCTGAGAATGAAGAAACCTAACTAATAAAAACTTGATCATTATGTGGACAAAAGAAATTCATCAGAAAAAGAGTTGACACCAAAGAACATTTTCATGTAGTTAAATTTTCTTTACTATTGGCTCTTTTGGGGGCATGGGGACTTATTCTTTATTATTAATACCTGAACTTAGCTTGACTTGTTTCTGGAAGTTTTTCTTAACTTCAGTTATCCCCTCTACCTTTTGAGTCTGAGCTTTTCCTTTCTCTATTCTACATTCCTTTCTGTCCTTCTTACTCCATGGCTGGTTTTATAACTGGGTGGCTAGCCCCTAGTGTCCTTCTCTCCTTCTCACCTTGCTCCTCCTTCTCTTTCAATTATTCTCTCTGTCTGCCGGCTTCACCCATTTCTCTCTCCTGACTAGCTATTAGTCATTCAGCTCTTTATTAAACCAATCAGATATTTTAGACAAGCACAGCAACAGAGTTTTATAGAGTTAAACAAATTCTATATAAAAATTCAACACATCTTTGCATCATTAAACAAATATTCCACAGCATAAGTGAAAGTAAGGCATTTTAAAATGATTTTCCACAACACTCTCATGTAACAGATGGTAAGAGAGGATGAAAGAGTCCTGAACTGAAGGCACACTCATTCTGTGTTCAAGAAAAGAATGCAAGTTGTGGATTTGGGGAAAATAATCAGTGAGTTTCTTAGAATTGATGGCTGTACTCTGAAATCTGTAACAACAGACATTTCCATGCCAATACCTGGAAGAAACACACTAAGGTTAAAACTCTTATATTTGTATCAGGCCTGACATGGAAGATAGAGTATTAATGAACAAAGATTGAAAATCAGAGCAGTCAGAACAAGGGTTTTATATGATCCAGACATTTAAATTGCATCAAAGTTAAAATGCCCAACAGAAGCTCTTGTGTGGTGTTTCTCACAAGCAAATCACAGTCAGTTTGTTCACTCACTCAAATAGTGCTACTTACTTTCCGGAACCTATATTTAAAATGCAAAATATTCTAAATGTGTATGTAAAAATATGGGAATGATAAATCAAGCAAAAACCCATAAAAATGCAGGAGAAAATTTCAAATTACATTTCTTCAAACCTGCAGAATTTGTGGAAGTAGATTTTGAACTTTGAGAAACATAGAGATAAGCAATAAAGTTTTATTTCCAATTAGATATATTCATAATATGTAATTGACTAAAGATTTTTGTGAGCAGGTTTTCATGTCAATCCTAATCCAAGATCATTGCATATTATTTATCTTCTGTGTGTCTATTCATTTATCTTTTCATGAAATCTTCCAAGAAATCCCAAACATTTTCCCCCTTCACAAAATCTTAGAGGATCAGTCAATTACACATAGTATTACTTACAAGCAGATAGAAATAAAGACATATTTTATACATATTTCTTTAAATCTCTGCTTTCTTCTTTTATTTGAACTTGTGTAGTTCTATTTCATTTGTATTTTAATGATTAGAGCTTCCCTGAAGGTCAAAAAGCTGCAGTAGTCAGCCATACAGCCCAGGCAATAGTGGCACACAATTTTAATCCCAACAGTCACACGAATTAGCTATAGAAGCCAGGCAGTGGTGGTTCACTTCTTTAATTCTGGAGAAGATTATAAGCCAGAATGAGAGGGGAACTTATTCTCTTTCAGTCTGAATATTTCAAATAGGTAGGAGTTCTCTAGTTGTTTGGCTGTTTTGATTTTCTTATCTTCAGAATCAGAAATATATTAATATATTCAATCCCAAAACATGTATTTGAATTTTTATTAATTGTGCTACATTTGGCACCCAACGTTTAAGGTATGGATTCATGAAAAAAATCATCAGTACAGGACAGAGTTGGATGCGGGGCTCCCATTGGAGCTGTATGTGTGGCACCAGTACCACCAGGTTATACTTTTTTTCCTGTTTTTCCCAGGCCTCTGAGTGAGCTTGGGATTTTTCTATTGTAGCCTTTATGAAACAGACTCCAGTCGCCACCCAAACTTCCGAAGCACTGGGCTCCAAATGCCACAGAACTCATTGACACTAGACTGGCTGGTTCTGCCTTTAGGCAGACTCCCACCACTTCTGCTTTTTAAAAATTCTCCCGTGTGCTTTTCAGACAGTTGGCTTTTTCTTTCTCTCCATCATGAGTTGCAGGCTCTCTCTTCACCCCATTCTCAGGATGCTGCCAAACTAAAGAGCTGCCTTCAAATCCAGTCACGTTTTTACTGTTCTACGCAGCAGCAATCAGCATCACATCTTCAACAACATCATCAGCGGATTTGGTACAATTGAGAATTTTTAAAGGGATGAATTAGTTAAAAGAGAGAGTTTTTTCCAACATTAAAAAATGGGAAAACCCGTTACAATGGAGGGATTTGGGCTTTTGTATAATAATATGCTAGACAGTTTGAAAATGGAATGATTAAATGAAGATATTTAATTTAGATGGAATTTATGAAATGTCAATTGCAAACATTATCAGCTTTATCATTTTGTCTTAGCATTAAAAAGTTGGTTAATCTTAGTGTAAGATATATGCCTTAGAAAAAAAAACTAATAAAACAGATCGCAGAGATATTCACATCCAGACAGAGGAATTGAATGGAGAGCCAATTTCAGCATTGCATTATAAGGATAGAGAAAAAGAGCCTAAAGTTTTCAGACAACCAAACTTAATATATTCAGTAACCTTACAGGAATTTCTAAATGGCAGAGGCTCTGTTACAGCTAACTGGCCTCCTGTGCCAGTGTTAGAGCTACAGAGATTCAAGGAAGCAATAAGATTATGTGGCATGTGTTCACCTTTAGTGAAGCATATGTTAAGCTTGTGGTCAGTTTGTTATAGGCTTATCCCTAAAGACTGGATAGATATGGTTAAAAGATGTTTTAGAGCCTTGTTCAAATTGCAATGAAGTACCTAGTTCAGAGAAGGGGCTAAGATTATTGAAGAATGGAGTAAAGAAAGATGTAGGGAAATATTCCAAGATCAAATTCTTGGAGAAAGAGACTATGCTATTATAGAAAATCAAGTTGTGTATTATGATCAAATCCTGATTTTATACTGTGCAGCAGCTATGCATGCTTGGGAAAGAATTGGAGAAAAAGGAAAGAAAATTGAGTCATTTATTAAAGTTATACAGCGCCCTAAGGAAACCTTTACAGATTTCTTACAAAGATTGACATCAGCAGTAAATAGAACAATATAAAATTCAAAGGCTAGACAAATAATAATTGATTATCTGACTTTTAAAATGCTAATTCTCAATGCAAAAAGATAATTAATTAGATCATTAAAGGCAAGGTCAACATATTTGGAGAAATGGATCCAAGATACAATTAATATTGAATCTCATAATTATGATGGTACTTGTATAGAGTTGATTTCCAGAGGTTTGAGGAAAAAATGTCATGTGTTATAATTGTGTAAACAAAATCACTTTAAGAGGGATTGTAGATAGGGTGTTCCTAGAGACAAGGTGTTTTAAAATAATAATACATTCAGAATGTCCCTCCCTTCTGGATTATGTCAAAGATTTGATGAAGATAGGCATTGGACTAATGAATGTAGGTCAACAAGGAATATTCAAGTTAATCTTGTCATGAGGAAACTTAGTGAGGGTCTTCTTGCAGGCCCTTATGTTAAATCTGGTTCAGTCATTTCCTGCCAGCATAGAGGGAGTTTCTTTCCAGAACAACTGACAAACCTAATGCCTTTTGTAAGAAACTATACTATTGTGGATAATAGAACAGCTATAGAAGACAGAACAAAATATTCAGGAGAAACAATAAAGCAGTATTTTGGCAAACTTCTATAAGTGAATAAATATTCTGAAGATTGTTGAAGGAAGCTGCTTGTTAGTTCCCGGCTGCTTAGCTCAAAATAATTACAAAGAAGCTGTATTAATTAAATCACTGCTTGGCTCATTAGCTCTAGCTTCTTATTGGCTAACTTTTACATATTAATTTAACACATTTCTATTAATCTTTGTATCACCATGTGGCTGTAGCTTACTGGCTAATGTTATGCCATCTGTCTTGGGCAGGGCTACATGGCTTCTCTCTCACTCCCAGCATTCACCTTAGTTTTCCCTGACTTGTTCTGTTCCCCTATAGCTCTGCTATAGGTCCAAAGCAGTACCTTTATTTATCAATGGTAATCACAGCATACGAATAGAAATCCCATATCAGAGGTTTTCAAAGGGGTAAGAGCTCTCTAGTGGCTTGGCTGCTTTGCTTTTCTGATATTTGGATTGAATCTCAATATCTATATTTTGGTTTTATTAATCATACTACATATCCATGATTCCCTAAATGAACTAACTATTCTACCTCCTCCTGAATTGTCTGGTGTCTAAGACAAGTTTCATTTAAATGACTGACTGTGTTGCATCTTTGCTGTTTCTGTGTTTCTTCAGTAGGTGAGCATGCTATGTTTCAAGGGGGAAATGTTAGGATTGGTTGCAAGAAACTAGCATGGAAATCCTACAATTTCCATGTAATCCTTCTACTTTACACTGTTAAATTTTTTCTTCTCTCTCTCTCATTCTCTCTCTCTCTCTCTCTCTCTCTCTCTCTCTCTCTCTCTGTGTGTGTGTGTGTGTGTGTGTGTGTGTGTGTGTGTGTGTGTATGTACGTGTGTCACTCTCTGTCTCTCTGCCTCTCTTCTTCTCCTTATTTTTGGTTTTTCAAGATAGGGTTTCTCTGTAGCTTTGGAGCCTGTCCTCAAACTAGCTCTTGTAGACCAGGATGGCCTCATACTCACAGAGATCCACCTGTCTCTGCCTCCCAAGTGCTGGGATTAAAGGCATGCACCACCCCTACCTGACTTACACTGTTGAATTCTTATCTATGAAACATAGCAGAATTGTACAGCCAAACTTCTTAGTTATCCCAGATTTTTGTGCATCATAACTAGATTCAGTAAACATAGTCTATTCGTCTGGATTTTAATCTGTTTTCCTTTCATATGGCATTAATGCAAAAATTGAGTTGATAAAATAAAGAATGAATGTAATACTTAGTATAGTAATAGCACAAAATATGTTAAATTTCTATTGTAAAAATGAATTACTCACAGTTATGCTTTATAAACTACTACTATTGCTTCTACTATAGTGGTAGTTTGCTAGTAGAATGGGTTGTTTTTAAATGTTTGAGTAAATTAATGAATTATCAACATTTCCAATTTAAAATATTTAATTTATATTTTTAAAAAATCTGAGCAAATTAATGTATTTACAATTCAATTTTGTTCTTATCAAAAACAATTCTTAAGAGTTAGAAATTTTAAGACTTAGAATTTTATAGTTCAGAGAAATAAAAAATATTTCCACATATTTTTAAAAGAGCTCTATCCATATATCAAGATGTTCTTGACCTTGTTCTCTGCTTTCACCTTTATGAAAGTAGAAAGCCAGATCATTCTTCCCCTGTCCTGCCCTACCATAGTTATTATAATAAATACAAATGCCTGCTTTCTGTGGCCAGAAACCTTATGTGTCTTCTCTGTTTAATATAAAAGATTTCCTTTCTTCAAAAGATGTAATAGTTATTTAACATGCTGCTGCAAAACAAACTAATTTAGCAAAAGAGATTGCAACATACAGTCTATTACTGTTGCTCTTTGGTGTGGGAGGTCCTCTCTCTATTTGTTGCTTTTATTGGTTAATTCAGGGTTACTGCTTCATGAAAGAGTTTGCTATAGCATCTGAAGGACACAGAAAAAAGTGATGGACAAAATGCCAATATAGGTGGAACTGTCTTTGAAATGTCCTGCTTCACTGAAAAGTCTGTTGGGTACTATGGGCCTGTAGGATGAAGATAGGTGCCCCAACAGTAAAGAAGAACTTTGGGTGGCTGTCCAGGAAGCAAGATGTCTCTGTCAATTCTAGAGTCCTGGAAGTAGCTTACAATGCCCTGTTTACTTAGGTAATATTATATCCTTCTGGAGTCTTAGATGAAGTTGAAAAATAGATAGGAAGTAGAAATAAATATTGTTACTGTAATTCTTGTTTAATAGCTGTTTTGCAATGTGTAATTTTATTATGTTAAAATTAAATCCTTCCTTTTTGTTTAAACAGAAAAGGGGAAGAGATGTGGGAGGTCATTCTGTCTATATGTTGTTTTTATTGGTTAATGAATAAAGACACTAGCCTGGCCTATAGCAGGGGAGAAGGAAGACAGAGTCAGAGAGATGCATGGAGCTGCCACTGGAGACAGAAGCTGGGAACTTTGCCTGGTAAGCCTCAGCCACATGGCGATATGCAGATTAATAGAAATGGGTTAAATTAATATGTAAGAGTTAGCCAATAAGAAGCTAGAGCTAATGGACCAAGCAGTGATTTAAATAATATGGTTTCTGTGTGATTATTTCTGGTCTAAGCTAGCCAGATGGTAGGGGTAAATAAGTGGCCTCCTACAACAGTTCTGCCTTTCTTTCCATATCTTGAAGGTAAGGCCCTATTGCTGATGATACCATGTATGTCAAAAACATGGCCTAGAGGCCTCTGAGCAGGCCTCTGATGAGCTGAATTACCCATCCCTAAGGATTAACTTTCATGATATTAGAGGGATCCATGCAAATTTCCTAGAAAGAGAGAGTCTACCAACTGTCCTACCCAACTATGATACCTAAGATTCAAATCAAGACCATCATGGCAAAATAACTCTATGGCTGTGGTAGTGACAATCATATCTTGGTAACACTAGCTATCTATTTGGACTTAAGATCTACTCAACAACAAAGGAACATGCTTGGTATTGGAAGCCTGTTTAAATGCTTAGTGGGAGTGAGTCATGGTTATTGCAGGAGAATCTAAATTCATTAGCTTACTAAACCAGAAAAATAACGAACAATACTTTGTCTTTATATGTATAGATAAATGTAGTCCTCATCCCTTATCAAGGAAACTTCTTTTGCAGCAGGTGGACACCTCCTCAGAAAACCACAACCACAATATTTATGTATTGCTGTGATTTATTTATCTATAAAATGCATTTATTTATCTATAAAACCCTGACATACCTGAGACTCAGGGAATTTTGTGGAAGAGGGGGCAAACAGATCATGAAAGTGAGAGGATCAGGGAGATTTCTGTGAGACTATTTCTTAGTAATTTCAGAGAGTGCCCTCATGAGTTCACCAATATAACTGCCCAAACATGAGCTAAATAAGGGTACCACCAGTGAACATGCCAAATTGGATGAAGAAAATCCCATGAGGACTCAAGCATGAACAAAAATATATGGGAAGATGAGGAAAGCTGGGAGCTGGAAAGGTTGTCGTTCCCTGAGAAGAACACATTAGTTGGTTATTGGTCAAGTTCCAAGTAGTCAGTCTAAAGACATGCATACAAGTAGCATTATACAGAAGAAGCAGGTATTTTTTCAGACTATACATATATTCATGTGATACCAGTTAGTGAAAAGAGTGCCCATGACATTTGAAGAAGTGTGGAGACTGGTATATGGGAATATTTAAAAGACAAGGGAGAAATATTGTAATAAAAAAATCTCAGCAATAATAAATGTTTTTCTTATACAAAATATTACATATTAATATTTATTATACACTTTTAATAGCTAATATTTTCTTTCTTAAAATTTAAAAATTTATAAATAACGTTTGAAATATAACAGTAGACATTTTCCCCCGCAGAACTTTTGTGTCTCTCTCTCTCTCTGACTGCACGCGATGCCCTCCTAACATTTACTGTCAGTACCAGAAATTCCACATTATCACTTGCTTCACAGATTGTGGTTATAAAATATTTCACAAGATTGAGCATTTACCACAAATCTTAGAAATCCGCAGAAGGAAATAGGTTTCAAAGGGTAACATTTTAAAATGGTTTATAAAGCAATTTTTTCTTTGCTTTCTTTCCTTGGTCAGAAAAGTATTTTTAAAAATCTGGATATGTAAAATAATAAAAAAAGAGAAATTTGTGATTCACAGTCAATTTTTAAATAATCAAGTGTGCCATTATTTAGAATAATTCTCTGTCCTTCTAATGGAGATTATGTGAAAATAATTTAATAAACTTAATATTTATTTTTATTTAAAAGATCATAAATATGTCAAATTACATTACATTTATAGACATAATGCTATTTTTATAAGAAATTAAATAAAATGCCAGTGCATGATGTGTTTGCCTTTTCAGGCTAAAATAGGTCGTCAGGGCTCCTGAAAGTTATAGAAGTCATAGAAGGCCGTGAGTGGGAAATGTGGAAACTGGGAATCAAACCAGGTTCACAAGAACAAGTACTGCTTTTACTTTTTGACCCATCTCTCTTACCACAAAGAAATCATTTTACGTGTCTTTATTCTCTAACTCTCTTAAATATATTTTACAGAAACTATGTCAATCTACAACATTTTTATGAGCAAGAACCCCTCCAAACCTTTAAGATTTCCATAAAGTTCAACAAAATAAACTGAATTAAATTATTCATAAGCTTTCAGAGGTATGGTTGAAGAAGGGCTTGCATTTATTGCTAACATTTATTTTAGGATTTACTAATGTATTTCCTTCTATATGGTTTAGCACATTTTAAGAAGAAATTCTGATTTTTATCAGAGGTATAAATCTATTCAAGTGGACACATGGTTCTCATGGCTATAGGACTATCTAATGGTAGTTATAAAGTGTAGACTTATACCTGAATTATCAGTTACATTTCATCAATCAATATGTTTGCTTCTATTCCAGTATCCGGGTGTGGGAAGTCCTTCTGTATACATTTTGCTTTTATTGGTTAATGAATAAAGCTGCTTTGACCAGTGGCTTAGAAGAATGGGGCAAAGTGGGAATTTCAAGCAGATGCAGAAGGGAGAGTAGGTAGAGTCAAGGGGAAGCCTTGTAGCCACTAGAGGAGAAAGATATGAGCTCTGAGACAAAACCTTGCCAGTAGGACAGACCTCAGGGTGATGCACAGATGAATAGAAACTGGTTAATTTAAGATACAAGAGTTAACTAGCAATGTGTTTCAATGATTGACCAAGCAGTAAAATAATTAATATAGTTTCTGAATGATTATTTGGGGCCTCGGCAGACAGGAGACAAATAAGCAGCCTCCACCTATAGTACCCCGCTATTTTTTCACTGTGGCGTTTTAGCATAGCTTGAAATCAGAGATGGTAATACCTCCTTCTATATTTCCATTGTTAAGAACTATTTTGGCTATCCTGTATCTTTTGTCCATCCATACAATCAGAGGCTGCTCATTCTCTTCCTTGCCACCCCGACTTGAATAATCATACAGAAACTATATTAGTTACAACATCATTTGACTAATGACTTAGGCAAATTCCTAACTAGGTTTTATATCTTAAAATAATCCATTTGATTAACCTGTGCATCGCCACAAGGCTGTGGCTTACTGGGTAAAATTCTGGGTTTCTTTCTTCTTTGGCAGCCACGTGACATCTCTTTACTCTACCTACTCTTTCTCATCTCTGTTCCGATTTCTCCTGGCTATATTCTGCCCTTCAATAATCCCTTTAATCTGCTAAAATATTGTCTGAAAAAACTTTTTATTAACCAATGGTAATAAAACAGATTCACAGCATACTGAGTGGAATCCTACATCACATCCATATGAATTTTATTTCTTTTTCAGTTTCTGGCAGTAATTATGTTGGGATTTTGAGGGACTTGCATTGAAATTGTACATTGTTTTTGGTATCACAGCCTTTATCGCAATATTAATGCTACAAGTTCATAAGTACAGGACATATTTTCATCTTCTGCTGTCCTCCATCTCTTTCTCTGAAGCTTTAAAGTTTTCATTGCTCAGATCTTTTACTTAACGAACTTTATTTAAGATATTTTATTTCATTTATTTAGGGTATGGTAAGTGGATGCTTCATAAATTTTGATATACTACCTTTTTATTTGCATTCAATTCTAGAAATTTTAAATTTCTTTTATTTCTTCAACCTCATGTCTGTATGTGTTTTCTATTTCTGTTGCTGTTAGAAAGTAGTTTTATTCTGCTGTGGCAAAATACAATGATAAATTCAATTCTCCTGTGTTGGTTTCAATATGCTTTATCTCTATTCGGTCCATTTTAGTGAGTTTCTGAGAAAAAAATGTGTTTAAGGTTTGAATGCCCTCTAGTTACCTATAGATCTGCATGATCTATGATATCATTTAACTATTGTTTCTCTGTTCAGTTTTTTTCTGGGTTGTAAGTCTGTTGGTGAAAATAGATTATTGAAGTCATTTGCTATGAATATCTTCTGGCTATTCCCTTACTCTTAGCTTTATGATATCCAGTGTATTAAAGTTTTATGCATGTATTTTTAGAGTTGTAAAAACCTCTTGAACGTCTGTTTTCTTGATCACTATAAAACAACTTTTTCTAGCTCTTCTGATTAGATGTGGTTTGAAGAATATTGACTCTTTTACATAGTGTAATAACAATGACTGCTTCTTCCATGGTTACATTTCCTTGAAACATTTCCCCAGTCTTCTCACTAAAGTAGCAACTATCTCTGATGTTCATCTGCATCTTTTGATTATGAATTTAAGAGCATTTGTCTTCAAAATTATGGAAAGATACATATTAATTCCCACCATTCCGTTTATTTATATTGTTTGTTTATTAGTTCCCACTTATTTAATTTTTGACCTAACACTATTAATTTCTTCACTCACATTTCTAGGATACACTTACTAGTTTCTTCAATTCTAAGTATCCCTTCCGCTATCTTCCATTGGTCTAGCTTGCTGTTCTTAAATTCCACAATCCTACAGTTATAATGGAAAGTGTTTTTTTTTTTCTGCTGCAGTCATGACAGATTGTTTTGCCAGGGGTTGGGCTTGGAGCTATGGTCTCGCAGACCTTGTATTTCATCGCTTCCAGTCTTTTTTACTTTTAGTATCATCATTGGTATGGGGTTGCTACTCTGATAGGTTTGCCTTTATATGTGACTTAGTCCTTTTCTCTTTTAGCTTTCAATATCCTTTCTTTGTTCCTTACATTTATAGTTTTCTGGGAATATTCTCAGTAATGTTATTATTTCTGTTTTTTTTAAAGCCTCTATACTGATTTCCAAAGTGCCTTCATGAGTATAGTCTCCCATCAAAGGTACATTCACCTTTCACCCCACCATGTCAGCATTTGTTATTTGTACTCTTTTTTAAATATAATTTACTTTTTTCTTTTATTGAAATTAGATTATTTTCCCATAATACATCCTGATGATAGTTTTTCTTTCCTTTACTGCCAGTTTCTCCTTACCTCCCCTTTTCTGAACATCCACTCATTTTCTGCCTCTCATTAGAAAAGAATGGGCTTCTAAGTTAACAACCAAACATTACAAAGTAAAACATAATATGATAAAACAAAAAAAACCCCTCATGTTTAAGGTAATCAACTCAACAGAAGGGAAAGAAACCCAAGAGCAAACACAAGAATCAGAGGCAAACTTGTTCACACACTCAGGAGCCCCATAAGAATAGCAAGCTGAAAGCTATAATACACATGCAAAGGACCTGGTGTAGACATGTGTCTGTCCTGTGCATGGTGCCTCAGTTGCTGAGAGTTCACATGGGTCTTGCTTAGGTGACCCAGAGGGCCTTGAGTTCCTGGTGTCCTCCATGGTATCCTTGACCATGATCGTAATCAGAGGTTTTGTGGCTGGGTTAGTGTTAAGTTTCTCTTTGGGTAGTCTGCAGAGTACCTTTCTGTACCAAAGATACTAGAATGTAGGGATGAAGGAATCACTTAGGTTGGTACCAGCTCAGTATTTCCATGTTCAATGAACAGTATGAGTGTTTTCCACAAAAATAGGGTCCTCCTGTCAGTTTGTAGAGAAAAAGCCATTGTCTTGACAATAGTATGGATTTTGGTAAGATTTTCATGGGATCCACCTTGGCAAACAACACAATTGATTGTCTTACAGAAAATTTCAGTTTCATGAGGTCCTATTTATTAATTGTTGATTTTCACGCTATACTATCGGTATTCTGTATAGGAAGTTGTCTCCTGAGAGAATGAGTCCAAGGATATTCCTACTTCCTTTTCTCAGGCTCAGGGTATCTGGTTTTGTGATGAGGACTTTGATTCATTTGGAATTAAATATTGTGTAGGGTGATAAATATGAACATATTTGCTTTCTTCTACATGCAGATATCCAGTTTGACCAGCACCATTTGTTAAGATGCTGTCTTTTGTCCAGTGCGTATTTCTGCCTTCTTTGTTAAAAATCATGTGTCCACAGTGAGTGAATTTATATCTGAGTCTTCAGGTCAATGGAATTGATCAACATATCTGTTTTTTTCTTTGTTTATATGAAACAGAGTTTCTCTGTAGCTTTGTAGCCTATCCTGGAAATCACTCCGTAAAACAAGCTGACCTTGAACTCACAGATATCCACATGCCTTAACTTCCCTAGTGCTGGGATTACAAGCTTGTGCTACCACTACCTGTCAACATATTTTTAATGCCAATACCAAGAAAGTTTTTAATACTATAGCTCTGCAAGAAAACTTGAAACTGGGAAAGATAAAACTTGTCAACAGTTCTTTTATTGCTCATGATTATTATGTTTTATTTTTTAGTCATCAGGTTATTTATTTTTCCATATGAAGCTGAGAATTGTTCTTTCAAAGTCTGAAAATTGCATTGAATTTTGATTGGAATTGTGTTTTATCTTTTGGTAGGATGGTCAGTTTTACTATGTTAATCTCATTGATCCATGATAATGGGAGATCTTTCCATCTTCTGATATGTTTTTGAATTTCTTTCTTCAGAGACTTAAATATTTTATAATACAAGACTTTCTTTTGTTTTTTTTTAAGAGCTACCCCAAGATGGTTTAGGTTATTTAAGGTTATGGCAAAAGGTTTTGTTTTCATGATTTCTTTTTTCTGTTTGTCATTTGTATATTGGAGCGATACTGATATTTCTGAGTTAATTTTGCATCCAACTACTTTGGGGAAAGTGTTTATTAGCTGTAGGGGTTCCCTCATGAATGTTTAGGGTTACATTTATGAATACTATCATATCATCTGCAAATAAGAGTACTTTTATTTCATCCTTTCCAGTTTGTGTACCACTGATAGCCTTAAGTATTTGATTTCTCTAGCTAAGACTTCAAGCACTATAATGAATAGGTATGGAGAGAATCAGAAATCTTGACAGGTTCCTAATTTTATTGTATATTGTTTTGAGCTTCTCTGCATTTAATTTGTTTTTGGATACAGGCTTGCTGTAAAGTAACTATTATATTTAGACATGTACCTTATATACCTCATCTCTCCAAGATGTTTATCATGAAACTGTGTTGGATTTTGTCAAATATTTTTTCTCCATTTAATGAGATAGTCATGCTGTTTTTGTCTTTCAGTTTGTTTACAGGGTATATAATTGTTTTTGAATTTTGTTTATTGAACCATCACTATATCTCTGACATGAAGCCTATTTGATAATGGTGGGTGATGTTTTTGATATATTCTTGGATTCAAATTGCATGTATTTTATTTTATTTTCGCATTTGTGTTCATAAGTGAAATTGGTCTGTATTTCCATTTCTTTCTTCAGACTTTCTGTGGTAACTGTGGTCTCATAAAATGAATTAGACAAAATTACTTCTGTTTCTATTTTTGAAATTAATTGAGAAGTATTTGAATTAATTGGCATATTGTTCTTTCAAAATTTGTGAGAATTCTGAAATAAAATCCTCTGACACTTGGTTTTATTTGGTTGGGAGACTTTTAATGACTGCTTCTCTTTCACTAGGGGCTACAGGTATTTTAAATATTTTTAATCTGTTTTTGGTTTATCTTTGGTTACAGTAACAATGGGGAAAATTATTCATTTCTTTTAGATTTTCCAACATGTGGAGTACATGTTTTGAAAGTATATCCTTATGATTCTCTGGATTTCCTCCATGTCTGTTGCTATGTTGCCCTTTTAGTTCATGATTTGTCTATTTGAACATCCTCTCAGTGCCTTTTAATTAATTTGGATGAGTGCTTTTCTATCCTGTTGATTTTCCAAAAAACCTACTGTTTGTTTCATTGACTCTTTGTAGTGTTCTTTATTTTAATTTTGTTGATTTTTTTCTCTGACTTTGATTATTTCTTGCCATCGAGTCCTCTTGGGTGTTCTTACTTCTTTTTGTTCTAGAGCTTTCAATTATGCTGATAAATTTCTAGTGTGAGATCTCTCCAGTTTTTTAATGTAAACACTTATTCCTCTTAATTGCTTAGAATTGTTTTCAAGATTTCCACAAATTCAGGTATGTAGTACATTCGTTTATATTGAATTCTAGGAAATCTTTAAATCCTTTATTGTTGCCTTGACATACTTTTAATTCAATAGAGAGCTGTTCAGTTTCCATGAGTTTGTAGGCTTTCAGTTGTTTCAGTTATTGTTGACATATAGCTTTAATTCAGGGTAGTCTGATAGGATGCAGGGGGTTATTTCAGTTTTCTCATATCTGTTGAGATTCTCTTAGTGTCTGAATAAATGGTAAATTTTGAAGAAAGTTCCATGATGTGTAGAGCAGAAGGCATATTCTTTTGTGTTTGAGTGAAATGTTCTGTAAATATCTGTTAAATCCATTGGCTTAAAATATCTGTCTGCTCCAGTATTTCTCTATTTAGTGTTTTTCTTGATGATAAGTCCATGGGTGAGAGTTGGACGTTTGAAGTCTCTCACTATCTATAAGTGTTGGACAATATTTGTCTTAAGCTGTTAGTGTTTCATCTATAAACTTGGGTGCCCTCATGCTTGGGGGATAGATATTAAAAATCAAAATGTTATCTTGGTAGACTTTTTTTAGTGAATATGTAGCTTTTTTCTCTATCTGAATTGATTAGATTTGTTTGTATCTAATCTGCATTGATTAGATATTAATATGGCTACACCTGCTTGTTTCTTAGGTACATTTGCTTGAAATATCTTTTTTCAACCCTTTACTCACAGGTAATGTCTATCCTTGGTGTTCTTTGAATTCAGAAGAATGATGGATCCTATTTTTGCATCCATTGTGTTATTCTGTATGTGTGTGTGTATGTGTATGTTTGTGTGTGTGTGTGTGTGTGAGGGTGTGTGTGTGTGTGTATGTTTGTGTGTCTGTTGTGTGTGTATGTGTTCTCCTTCTTTTGATTTTCTGGTGAAAGGTTATTTATTTCCTGTGATTTCATGGGTGTAGTTATACTCCTTACATTGTAATAATTGCTCTAGCACATTCTATAGAACTAGATCTGTAGATAGATGTTCAAATTTGACTTTATCATTGAATATATTTTTTCTCCATTGATGGTAATTGAAATTGTTGCTAGTTGTATCAGTCTGTACTGACATCTGTGGTTTCTTAGATTCTGCAGCATATATGTCAAGGCACTTTGGCTTTATGAATCTTCTTTGAGAAATCAGGTGTGATTCTAGTAAGTCTGCATTTGTATGTGACTTGGTCTTTTTCTTTCACAGCTTTTAAAATGTAATCTTTGGTTGTGAGCCTAGCCTTTAATGACCGAGCCATTTCTCCTGGTCTACAACAGCTAGTTCCAGGACAGGCACCAAAGTTACAGAGAAACTCTGTCAAAAAAACAAACAAACAAACAAACAAACCACAAAATAAAACAAAAAAAATTTACTCTTTGTTCTGTATGTTTAGTTTTGATTATTATGAACTGATGAGACTTCCTTTTCTGTTTCAATCTATTTGGTGTTATTTTTATTGCTATTGTTGTTTTTGTTTTGTTTTGGACCTTTATAGGGATCTTATTTCAGTTAGGAATTTTCTTACCTTTGTGCTGGATTTTTTTTTTCATTTCTTTATTTATATTAACCTCAAGTTTGTTCTTCTCACAGTGTCATAAATCCTTGATGTTTTCTGTCAAGGAGATTTTTAGATTTAACAATTTCTTTAATTGATGTACTCACTTCTCTAATATCTTCAGTGACTGGGATTCTCTCTTCCATTAATTGTATTCTGTTACTAAAGCTTGCCTCTCTGTTCCTTTTCAAATTTATGAAATTTTCATATTCAAAATTCACTCTGCTTTGTTTTTCTTCATTGATTCTCATTCCATTTTCAAGTTTTAAATAGTTTTATTCGTTTTCTTGCTCTGTTTGTTTTATCCTGAAATTCTTTAAGGGATTTGTAGATTTCCTCACATTCTGTTTTCTTGAATTTCTCTCTCTTTCTCCCTCTCTCCCTCTCTCCCTCTCTCCCTCTCTTTCTCTCCTTCCTGTCTGCCTGCCTGCCTGTCTGTCTTTTCCAGTTCTGAGTGAGCCTGTTCTTGTTCCCAAATATGACACAGTGCCTTCTCTGAGACTGTGGGAGTTCAGATGCAGTGTATCTGAAGCACATGCAGCACAAAAGTGTCTTCTGATTCTGAACCAGTACTTTGGTCTGAGTTTATACCAAAGAAACAGCCCTTTATGTGCTTTATTTTAATTTTTAAATAAATTTATATACTTTACAACCTGGCTTTCTACCTATTGCCCCATCCATTCTCCTTCACCTCTGCCCAGAAAAGGGCAGCCCTCACACGAGTATCAATAAAACACTGCACACCAAGTTACAGCAAGACTAAGCACCTCCCCATGTACCAAGGCTGTGCAAGGTGACCCAGCATGAGGAGTAGGGTCCCAAATGCCTATAAAAGAGTCAGAGACAACCTCTGCCAAGAGATTTATTAATTGCCTCTTTAAAGACTTCTAGCATTTTCATACAGGAAGTTTTAATTTTTTTTCTTTTGCTTCAGCTGTGTTGGATTATCCAGTCCCTGTATGGTAGGATTGTTATACTCTAGGGGACATATATTGCCCTGGCCATTGTTGATTATGTTTTTAAATCCTCTATTCTAGATTGACTCACAACTAACTTTCAAAAGCTGGGTCATAATTATATTCTGTTTGGCGATAAGAAAAGTAAACCTGGTTTTATTATTATCTGCTTTATTCTTCTGAAGAAAAGCAAATTACTCACATAAACTGAAGCAATATTAAATGATATAGTTAATAACTGATTTGTACATCACATATGAAGACTGTATCAGTGATTTATTTCATTAATTCAATAAATATTTTAGTTCTAATAACCTTAAGTCTCAGTCACTAATGCTATAATAATTATTTCTAAGAGGTGCTAATGATAGAAGCCTCTGATAAGTTCATGAGTCGCGACATTTAAATAATTGATGTAGACAAGCATAAAAATTTTATAAATTCTGCAGATTAGCTTTAAGGTAGCAAGATCTAGAAAGCATCAATATTGATCTCACATATCTTAGAGCTGTAAAAGACAGTGATCTGCAGTGATTCTCTATTATCAGTTCTTCACTGAGATCATATCATTAAATATCGGCCTATATTGATTTTATATTATGTGGCATCTAAAATAACACTGGAAGAATATAATATTGTTTCTAAAAGAATGACATAATCCAGGAAATTGTGTCAGAATAATATACAAATTATTCAGATCCATTTCCTTGCTATGTATAAAAATTAACTGATTGTGACAAGATAAACTTTTGACCAAAGGTTGTTGAATATTTTCTTGAGGAAAATAAAAATGAACCTTTACTTAAAATCTTTGATTTAAATTACTTGACTATATTTATTGCTTGGATGACAAACACATTCCTCACACAAAGGCATGAATAAATGTCTAAAAAACATAGATAGGGCACTAATGACAGATCAACATAAAAATCCTACGAAAGTCTAAGATATTGAACAAAAATGTTTATTGTATTTACTTTCAGAGTACAGGTGACAAATTATTTACAGAAATGTGGGTAGCACCAAAACAACTATATCACTGCAAAATCACACCCAAATATATGTGACATTCAAATGAAAACTGCATCATAGAGTGTAGTAGAACTAATAAAGATATTGAGGTTCAAGCTGAAGATCAGAAAAGCAAAGCAGCCAGTCATAAGAGAGCTATTACCTTTACAAAGCTATTACCTTTAAACTGAAAATGAGATTGAGTTCCTCTCTCACCCTGCCTTATATTTCTCTCTAGTGCTGGGATTAAAACCGCATACAACCATTGCCTGGCCTCTATGACTAACTAGTGTGGCTGCTGGGATTAAAAGTGTATGCCCCTACTACCTTGGCTGTATGGTTCACTAATGTGGCTGGCTTTGCACTATGATCCTCAGGCAAAATTTATTTTTAAAATCATAGATAAAATGTTACTGTATTTCCCCTTTTAGTCTAATATAAACAAGAATGTTGTAATAATGTAAGAAAAACTATATACAGTAATTCCAATAAGTATATACACTATATAAAGGCAATAAGTACATCACAATGTCTAGTCAATTTGCATTTGACATTTTCAGAGAAAATACTACATTATCTATCTTATCTTGGTGAGTCCAAAGTCTTGTACCTAATTTGCTGTCTTTTGACTTAGGAATATGGATATTCTTAAATTTACTCCTTGCTCTCTGGCAGCAATCATATCTTTAGGTATCTGAAAAGAATTCCTGACTTTCGACTCTACTACAGAGGTACAGTACTGAAAACATCCTGGTATTGGCATTAAAACAGACAAGAGGACCAATGGAAACAAATCAAAGACCCAGATATTAATCTGCATACCTATGAAAAGCTGATTTTTGACAAAGAAGCAAAAAATATCAAATGGAAAAAAGAAAGCATATTTAACAAATGCTTCTGGCATAACTTGGTATCAACAGGCAAAAGAATGAAAATAGAACCACATCTATCATCATGCACAAAACTCAAGTCCAAATGGATCAAAGACCTCAACACAAAGACAGCCACGCTGAACCTTATGGAAGAGAAGTGGGAAATACACTTGAATGCATTGACACAGGAGACCACTTCCTAAATATAACCCCAATAGCACAGACACTGAGAGAGACACTCAATAAATGAGACCTTCTGAAACTGAAAAACTTCAGCAAAGCAAAGGACACGGTCAACCAGACAAAACAGCAGCCTACAGAATGGAAAAAGATCTTCACTAACCCCACATCAGACAGAAGTCTGATCTCAAATATATACAAATAACTCAAGAAACTCGTCATCAAAAGAACAAATAATCCAATACAAAAAAAAAATGGAATACAGACCTAAACAAAGAATTCTCAACAGAGGAATCTAAAATGGCTAAAAGACACTTAAGGAAATGCTCAACAACATCCTTAGTGATCAGAGAAATGCAAATCAAAACAACTCCAAAATTCCATCTTACACCTGTAAGAATGGCCAAGATTAAAAATACTGCTAACAACTTATGCTAGAGAGGTTGAGGGGTAAAGGGAACACTCCTGCATTACCAGTAGGAATACAATCTGGTAGAGCTTTGAACATCAGTGTGGCAATTTCTCAGAAAATTAGGAAACAACCTTCCTCAAGTCCCAGCAATACTACTTTTAGGTATATACCCAAAGGATGCTCAATCATACTGCAAGGATCAGTTTTCAACTATGTTCATAATGCATTGTTTGTCATAGCCTGGAAACAACCCATATGCCTCTTAATCAAAGAATGGATAAGGAAATGTGGTACAGTTACACAATGGAGTACTACACAGCAGAAAAACAATGACATCTTGAAATCTGCAGGCAAATGGATGGATCTAGAAAACATCATATTGAGTGAGGTAATCCAGATTCAGAAAGACAATTAACACATGTACTCACTCATAAGTGGTTTTTAAACATAAAGCAAAGAGAACCAGCATATAAAACATAATCCCAGGGAACCTAGACAACAAATAGGACCCCAAGAGAGACATACATGGATTTAATCTACATGGGAATTACAAAAAGACAAGATCTCTTGAGTAAATTGGGAGCATAGGCACCATAGGAAAGAGTTGAAGGAGAGGGGAAAGAAAGGGAGGAGAGTTTTCAGGGAATATTTATGCCTTGTGAAAAATTATTAAAAAGACAAAATAAAACCAAAAGATTGTCAGATTATTGGCAATAAAATAGTCCTTAAATATTTTTTCTTTCCCTTATCAATTATCTCTTCTGACATGAGACAGAGATTTTGGATTTTACTTTAGTAAGAATCCTTGAGTATATAGAAGGAGAGAGTAATATTCCAACTCTAAAAATATCTGACTTTTAATGCAACTGAGACTACATTATATGTCTATAGAGAACAAGAGAAACAAGAATCTGTGAAGATTTCTGAAATTTTATCATGCTGAAAATGAGATACACAGCATGCCAATTTACTTTTTTTCTTGGAACATTTTGTTGTGATGATTTGTCCTTTTTCATCACTTTATATTATTTATCCCCTAGTCTTTAGATTTATTAGCTAGAAACTTTTATTATTCTGAAAAGAAAAAAAGAAAACAACAACAACATAAAAACCATAAAAACAAAATCCTATCCTAATTCTCGGGAGGGAGATTCTCTTTTCTCTTTTGGCCAATTATTTCTGATCAAATAAAAGCATTTGTTAATTTTATAGGTTAGTTTAGATTAAATATCAATGATGCTTGATGAACCATTATTTCTTTTAATTAAGAGGTTTCTCTTGTTAAAATTTAATCTTTATCAATTTTGATGATACTCCTAGCTTTCCTTCTTTTGTGGAAACAAAAGCAAAAACCCTTCTCCAACATAACATGTCTTAGGTTTCATTCTGAGGTCAACACATATTGAAAGTATATTGGCTAGTTTAATTCCATAGGTTTTTCTACTATCCAATGTCTCTCCACAGCTATTATTTCTTTCTCATTAGCACTGTGAAAATTCAAAGTTAATAATACATTATGCAGTCTATTTCTGGGGTCTTTATCTTCCATTTCTGCTAATTTAACACATACTTTGGAGTTATATTTGATTTTTTATAACTACCTGCCCTATAGGACTGTATGATATACCTGTAATATGCTTTATATTGTAACAAACAAAACCTTATTTATTTTTTTAGAGACATATGCTGGAGCACTGTCTGTCTTTATTTATACAGGAATACACATGATGACCATGATTCTAGCAAATATGTGATTGCCATATCAACCTTTACCAAATTCAAAGAAGTTGCCCATTAAAAACCTGAATAGGTATCAATAGTGTGTTGCACATATTATAGATTTCCAAAATAAACAAAAAGCAACACATTCATCTGCTGGATTTCATTCCTTTAGGTACCCTTTGAGATACTTCCTTCAGGCAGTAGTGTTTGATTGTATAAAGACCAAGTAAAACATTTTGTTATTATTTCTTTGGCTTGTTTCCAAGTGGTGGAAAAGTAACTTTTTTACCTTTGCTGTTAACATGATAATTTTTTATGAAATTCCGAGGCCTTCAGCACACTTCCAATCAATTGCTGATTGACTTTTGCATTACTTTGTGCTAGAGGACCTGGCAAAACCATATGGGATCAGATGTGTGTTATGTGTATGGGATAATTGCTATTCCTGATTATATCCTGTAACTGAATAAATAATAGAGTCAATTTTGTATCATCTTGTATTAAATGCTTTCAATATGCATGTCAGATCTTTATGCATATTGCAAATCGGTACTTATACAGAAATACTCTTTAAAATCCCTTAGTGCCATGATAATATCATTTAATTCTGGCTTTTGGACATAATCATAAGGGCTTTAAGGTACTTTACTTAAACTTTCTGATTTATAACGAGCTTTTTCTGATTCATTTTCATTAGTTTAGAATGCAGAGGCTTCAGTTATTGGTTTTTTTCTGTAAACTGAGAGGAAGAATCCAGTTTGTTGTCTTTATAAGTTGAATTCTCTTGCTTTGGAGATATTTGTTGTTAATATATCCCAAACATATCACTACAAGCTCTTTGCCAGTATTCATTTTTTAACCATAATTTTTCAATTTTATCATTCTAAAAAGGCACTATAATTTCTGATGGATATATTTCTGCTAATTGATGAAATCTCAATTATTTCCTTCAGAATTAACTCAGACACATTTTTCCACATAAGGTTTTAATTTTTTGCTCATTGTATATATTAAAAAGATTCATTATAAGATAATATCTTCCTCCTATATTAAAATTTCTTGGAGGGTAAAATGACCACAAAGAATTTAAGCTTCAGATCGACATGAGTAATATGTGCCTCTGTAATTTCTCTTCAATCAAAGCCAATTATTTCTCAGTTATATCTGTCAATCCTGGGAATATTTAAGTCCTTGTCACCATCTAATGTTTTGCTTAAATTAATCATTTCATCTTGTTTTACACTAGTAGTGGGCTGTTAGGCTGGAAATGTGTCCTAGTAAACTTTTGAAGCCATTAAGAGTCTGCAATCAATCTTTCCTAATTTGTAACTATTGGGCTTTGTGTTTTTGTGAAACTATTTTATAATTTGTAATTTTTCAGGAGAAATTTTTAGTCCCCAAGATCCCACAATTTTCTTTACTTTTTCAAATACTTTTCTAAAGTATCTACATTTGAATCAGAGAGTTAAATGACATCCATGTAATGATAAACTATAAATTGAGAAAAATTCTTATGTATCATTTCCAATGGCTGACATACAAAATATTGGCACAGGGTGGGGCTATTTAATATCTCCTGTGGGAGACTTTTTCACTGTTATCTTTTAGCAGGCTGAGAACTATTATAAGTAGGCACTGTGAAGAAAAATTTTTCTCTGTATTTTTCTTGTAAAGCTATAGTGAAGAAACAGTCTTTTAAATAAATAACTTTAGAAGGCCAGGCCAATCTTTTGGTAATGGAGAAGACAAAGGAAAACTAGACTTTAGAGAGTTCATTGGCTGAATCACTTTATTAACAGCTCTTAAATTTGTTATCATTCTTCATTTACAAATTTATTTTTAACAAAAAATATAGGAGAATTTCAGGGGCTGGTTAATTCTTCAATATTTAGTGCATTTAGTTGCTCTTGTATCAGCTGTACTACAGCCTGCAATTTCTCTGTTGTTAAAGGCCACCATGCAACACACACAGTCTTGTCTAGCAACCATTTTAAAGGTAGGACAGCTGGTCACATTAAGAGATCAGCAACGGTTTTGCCTTGTATTGTACCAACTGAATGCTTTGTGGCTGTCAGTTATAATATCTTCAAATATGTTCCCCAGCAACATGTGTTAATTTATGGTTTGTTTCTAAGATTGGAAGAATATTAGAATGTTATTCTGAGTATTCCGTTGCTATAAGAGATCAGATACCCACAAATTTATTGCTATGTTTGCCAAATATGGCTTTTAGTTTCCTCTCTATCCTTCTGGCCCTATACATTTAATCCATCTTGTGCTCTGTTTGACTTGAGATAAAGTTCTATCCAATCTTCAAATTCTGAGCATTTACTACCTTAAGGAGCCAATTTGAATGCTAAGATACTGGTGAGATTCTTCTATATCTACACCTGTGTCTGTCAGAACTTCAATGAAAAGGTCATCTATTCATTTTTTTTTTTATTTTGGTCTTTTTCATTTATAGAAGTTTGCTAAAATATTTATGGTTTTTCCTGAATTTTTTCCTCTCTCTTCTATAGCTGTTCTATTATCCAGAGCAGTATGGTTTTTACCATAGACATTAGTTTCTTTATTTGCTCTAGAAAGGATTTTTCTCTACGATGACAGGAAACAAATGAATTTGATTTGGGACTGGGGCCTGTGAGAAGCACCTCAAGGAGTTGACTGATAGCAAAGGGTTATCTTGAATATTTCTTGTTGACCAACATTTATAAGTCCAAAGCTGGATCTTTCTACACCTTCTACATAATCATTTATGTATGATTATGTCCTTTAGGGTAGGACATTTGTTGGGGGAGGCTTCTATTTTATTTTCCAGATTCCCAGACCAAAAATAATCACACAGAATCTATATTATTTGTGATGCTATTTGGCCAATAATTTAAGTGTATTTCTTGCTAGCTAGCTCTTATATCTTAAATTAATACATTTCTATCATTTTATACTTTGCCATGGAGCTCATGGCCTACTGGCAAGGTTCTATCTGGTGGTTTGTGTCTTTCTCCTCTGGCAGGTTCATGGGTTTTCCCTGATTCTACTCACTTTAAATATCTCTTTAAGCCTGGTTTTACTCTGACAAGCCATTGGCTGAAATCAGATTCTTTATTAACCAATATCAATAAAACACATTCACAACATACATGACCTCCTACATCAGGCATTATAGTTGGATTATGATTAGAAAAACAAACATTGATTCATAATCCCTTCTAAGATGACCTTGTTTGACACAATTATAACACTTGACATTTTGAGATTTTCTCAAATCTCTGAAAATGACCTCTCCTATCAAAGCATCATCACTGCCATGAAATTTAATATTGATTACATCTTGGATCCAGTGGTTCTGACCTTGCCTTTAGCAGTCTAATTATCTTTTTGCATTGTGAATTAGCATTTTCAAAAGCCAGAGATTCAATTATTTTTCATCTAGCTTCTGAATTTGGTATAGTTCTACTTATTGCTGAAGTAAAATTTGTAAAAATTCTTTAAAGGCTTTCTTATGGTCCTGTATTGCTTTACTAAAAAACTCAATTTTCATTCCTACTTTTCCAATTATGTCCAAAGCATTCTAAGATGCTGAGCAGCATAATGTGAGGGTGTGGTCATCACAAGATTGCCTTTTTAACAACAGGATAATCTTCCTCTCCAAGAAGTAGATCTTGGGAGATTTAAATACCTCTAGATTGTAGAACTCAATTGTTCAATAGTTTTAGCCTCTTCTCTGAACCAGGTACTCTATTATAATTGTAAACCAGAAAATAAAACAGCTTCAAACAAGTTTATACAGTCTTCAGGAATAACTTTATTACAAACCGACCATGAGTTTAACATTTGCTTTACAAAAGGTTAATACATGGCATATACGAAAATCACTTCTTGAATCTCCTTAAAGCCAACATTTCCACAGGAATCCACTGTACTCTTGAACAGCTTTGAGGTTATCTATCATTTGGCAGTTGTTCCTTCTGTAGGTTCCTGAATATGTTAAAGTTGTTTGTTTGAAAACCTTAGACTTTTTTCTATAAACTTAAAATGCAATGCTGAAATTGGTTCTTCATTAAATTCTTCTGTCTGAATCTGAATACCTCTATGATCTGTTTTATTAAGTTTTACAAATGTATGTATCTTGATACTCAAACCATATAACTTTTTAAAACATAAAATGACAGTTATCAAAAGGACAATATGTATTATTAAAATGATAATTAACAATATATCAGTCCCAGTTAAGATGATAATCCTTTCATTTAATTGTTCCATTTTTTAATCATGCAGTATGTAATTTTACAGAAACCTAACTTTCTTTATCATAATTGTGTCTTCCCTTCTTTAATGTTGGAAAAACACTTTCTCTTAAGTAATTCTTCCATTTTTAATTTCTAATTTTCTCACTAAGTCTGCTGCATATGATGATGAAGACATAAGGCTTATCAATGCTAGGTAAAATGGTAAAAGTCTGATTGAATTTCAAAGAAGCCACCTAGTTTGGAAGCAATCTATGAAGGGTGTTTAGGGAAAACCCACCAGGAGAGAAGAAAGGCAAACCTATCTGTTAGGGTGGTGACTCTGGTTGCATTTAGTTCTGGCCTATGCCAGTGGCTGTAAAGCCACAGACAAGCAGCTTTTTCAAGAATTTGTACCCCAGAAGGTGGGCACCAGCTATAACCTGACAAATAAAAACCCAGAGCCAGATATTGGTATTTAAGCTGAAGAACAGAAAAGCTAAGCAGCCAACCACTAGAGAATTCTTATATTTACAAAAACTTCAGACAGAAAAAGAGAGTGTATTCCTGTTTCTTTCTGCCTTATAATCTTTTCTAGTGCTAGGATTAAAAGCATAGACCAGAAACACAGCTTGATGCAATACTGAAAGGACTTAAGAGGTGAGTGAACAGCCACATAGCTGGCCACTCCATTCTCTAGGACACCCCCCCCAGTGGGACACAAACCCAGGCCACTCTTCAAACTCTCTCAGCTTTTCTAGCCAGGCAGCAGGGAGTTTGTGCTGGCTAGGTTCCCCCAAACTCATCTAACTGACATCCACCTATTACTCACACCCACCCAAAACCCATCATGCCTCCTGCAACCTCAGGAGAACCCTGAAACAAAGCTTGCTCCATTACTGAGGGGACTTCAGAAGGACAAAGAACTTGCTACAACACTGAAAAGATTAAAAGAGAGCACCAAGAGAGTAAACCAGGAAAGAAGACCAAGAGAACAGGAGTATAAAGACCTTAGAGGCTTTCTGAGACAGTCATTTACGTTACAGAGCAGACCAAGAAAAACTTACAAACACTCAGGCAACCACAGCAAAGATTGGACCAAGGTGAGTTTGCTCCTGACCCACGGCAGATGCCCGGCAAGGAGGAGCTCAGACATTCCCTGACCCCCTTGACTCCCTGGTCACTTTGCAGGGGCGGCTCCACCCGGCTAAGCTCTCTCGCCTCCTACCCCATCCCAGATTTCACCCAGGTACCCCTTCCTTTATTCCTCCCTTCCCTCTGGGGCCATAAAATTCTCCAGCTCAGCTGCCTTGTGAGCTGGGACTGGGCTGTAAGCTCAACCCAGAAAGAGGGAGTTCCTGTGTTTCAATAGCCTGCCTGAGGAAAGGGAGGCCTTCTGTCAGTGAGATCCCTGCCCAACAAGGGAACCTGACCCAGTATCAGAAGATCCAATAGAGAGCATTTGAAGGAAGAGATGGGCAGATACCAAGGCAAGAATTCCTCCAACAAGCTAAAAAACAATATGAAAACACCAGATCCCTGCGACCCTACAACAGAAGGACTTGAACACCTTAATCCAGAAGAAGTGGGAAAAAGTGCCATAATGAAAGCAATAGAGTCCCTTAAAGAGGATATGAATAACTCCCTTAAAGAATTGGATGAGAAGTATAACAAAAAGTTTGAAGAAATGAGTAAATCCATAAATGATACCCTGGGAACCAAGAAAAAACAATCAAACAGCTAAAGTTCAAGAATTGAAAACTGAAATGGAAGAAATGAAGAAATCACAAACCGAGGGCCGGCTGGATGTGGAAAATCTAGGTAAACAAACAGAGACTGCAGAATCAAGCATAACTAATAGAATACAAGAGATA
This sequence comes from Myodes glareolus, assembly GCF_982192425.1. Classification (NCBI taxonomy): domain Eukaryota; kingdom Metazoa; phylum Chordata; class Mammalia; order Rodentia; family Cricetidae; genus Myodes; species Myodes glareolus. The sequence goes on along the minus strand of NC_142033.1, from coordinate 96,464,156 downwards.
GAAGAACGAATCTCAGATTCTGAAGATACCATAGAGAAAAAAAACGCTCTGGTCAAAGAAAACAGAAAATCCAACAAATTCTCATCACAAAACATTCAAGAAATCAAGGACACAATAAAAAAGACCAAATCTAAGAATAATAGGGATTGAAGAAGGAGAAGAATTGAGGATCAAAGGCCCAGAAAATATATTCAACAAAATTATAGAAGAAAACTTTCCCAACCTAAAGAACGATATTTCTATGAAGGTTCAAGAAGCATACAGAACACTGAATAGACTTGATCAAAAAAAAAAAAAAATCCCCTCGCCATATAGTAATCAAAACACAAAACATACAGATTAAAGAAAGAATATTAAGAGCTGCAAAGGAAAAAGGTCAAGTAACTTATAAAAGTAAACCTATCAGATTTACACCGGTCTTCTCTATGGAAACCATGAAAGCCAGAAGGTCCTGGATAGAGGTACTGCAGAAATTAAGAGACCATGGATGCAAGCCCAGACTACTCTACCAAGCCAAGCTATCATTCACTATCAATGGTGAAAACAAAATATTCAGGATAAAAACAAATTTAAACAATTCGTAGCCACAAATCCAGCCTTACAGAAAGTACTAGAAGGAAAATCACAACCCAACGAATCTAACATTGCCAACACTGGCTACAATAACTCAGACATCTAGCGACCCTTCACAATCACAACTCAAAGAAGGGAAACACACAAACTCTACTACACAAAAAATAAATAAATAAATAAAATAACCAGAGTCAACAACCACTGCTCATTAATATCACTTAATATTAATGGACTCAACTCACATATAAAAAGGTACAGACTAAGAGATTGGAAAAGAAAACAGGATCTAACATTCTGCTGTTTACAAAAAATACACCTCAACCACAAAGACAGACAGACATCTACTCAGAGTAAAGGATTGGGAAAAGGTTTTTCAAGCAAAAGGACTTAAGAAACAAGTGGGTGTGGCCATTCTAATTTTCAACAAAATTGACTTCAAACTGAAATCTATCAGAAGAGATGGAGATGGACATTTTGTACTCATAACAGGAACAATTCATCAGGAGGAAGTCTCAAACCTGAATATCTATGCCCCTAATATAAAACACCCACTTATGTGAAAGAAAAACTTCTAGAACTCAAAGCAGTCATCAAACCACACATACTAATAGTAGGAGACTTCAACACACCTCTCTCACCATTGGACAGGTCAATCAGACCGAACTTAACAGAGAAATAAGAGAATTAATAGAGGTAATGAATCAAATGGACTTAACAGATATCTATAGAACATTCCACCCAAATAGGAAAGAATATACATTCTTCTCTGCAGCTCATGGAACCTTCTGGAAAATTAACCACATACTCTGTAACAAAGCAAACTTCCAGATACAAAAAAATATTAGTAACCACCTGTGTCTTGTCAGATCACTGTGGAATAAAGTTAGAATTCAACAATTCTAACCCCAGATAGCCTACAAACTCATGGAAGCCGAACAGTCAACTACTGAATCGCCCATGGGTCAAGGAAGAAATAAAGGAAGAAATTAAAGTCTTCCTTGAATTTAATGAAAATAAAGACACAACATACTCAAACCTATGGGACACAATAAATGCAGTACTAAGAGGAAAGTTCATAGCACTAAGTGCCCAATTAAAGAAAACGGAGAGAGCACATATTGGAGACTTAACAGCACACCTTAAAGCTCTGGAAAAAAAGAAGCAGACTCACCCAGGATGAGTAGAAGACTGGAAGTAATCAAACTGAGGGCTGAAATCAACAGAATAGAAACAAAGAAAACAATCCAAAGAATCAACGAAACAAAGAGTTGGTTCTTGGAGAAAATCAACAAGATTGACAAAACCCTAGTCACACTAATCAAACGGCAGAGAGAGAACACTCAAATTAATAAGATCAGAAATGAAAAGGGGGACATAACCATAGACACAGAGGAAATTCAGAGAATCATTAGATCTTACTATGAAAGCTTACAAGCCACAAAGCTGGAAAATGTACAAGAAATGAACTTGTTTTTAGATAAGTGCCATTTACCAAAGTTAAATCAAGACCAGGTGAACAATTTAAATAGACCTGTTAGTCACAAGAATTAGAAGCTGTTATCAAACTGTAAGTCTTTGAGAAAAGAAATTGAAGAGGATACCAGAAAATTGAAGGATCTCCCTTGCTCTTGGATTGGGAGGATCAACATAGTAAAAAAGGCAATTCTACCAAAAGCAATCTATAGATTCAATGCAATCCTCATCAAAATCCCATCAAAATTCTTCACAGACCTTGAGAGAACAATAATCAAGTTTATATGGCAAAACAAAAAACCCAGGATAGCCAGAACAATCTTATTCAATAAAGGAACTTCTGGAGGCATTACCATCCCTGACTTCAAACTCTATTACAGAGCTACAGTATTGAAAACAGCTTGGTATTGGCATAAGAACAGAGAAGTCGACCAATGGAATCGAATAGAAGACCCAGATATTAACCCACAAACCTATGAACACCTAATTTTCGACAAGGGAGCTAAAGGTATACAATGGAAGAAGGAAAACATCTTTAACAAATGGTGCTGGCATAACTGGATGTCAACCTGTAGAAGAATGAAAGTAGATCCATATCTATCACCATGCACAAAACTCAAGTCCAAATGGATTACAGACATCAACATTAATCTGTCCACTTTGAACCTGATAGAAGAGAAAGTGGGAAGTAGTCTACAAGATGTCGGCAGAGGAGGCCACATCCTAAGTAGAACCCCAGTAGCACAGACAATAAGAGAAACAATGAATAAATGGGACCTCCTGAAACTGAGAAGCTTCTGTAAAGCAAAGGACACCATCAGTAAGACAAAATGCTACCTTCTGACTGGGAGAAGATCTTCACCAACCCCTCATCAGACAAAGGTCTGATCTCCAAAATATACAAAGAACTCAAGAAACTAGACAATAAAACTCTTATTAACCCAATTAAAAAATGGCGTGCTGATCTGAACAGAGAATTCTCAACAGAAGAACTTCGAATGGCCAAAAGACACTTAAGGTCATGCTCAACCTCCTTAGCGATCAGGGAAATGCAAATCAAAACAGCTTTGAGATACCATTTTACACCTGTCAGAATAGCTAAACTCAAAAACACCAATGATAGTCTATGCTGGAGAGGATGTGGAATGAGGGGAACACTCATCCATTGTTGGTGGGAATGCAAACTTGTGCAGCCACTGTGGAAATCAGTGTGGCGGTTTCTCAGGAAACTGGGAGTCAACCTCCCTCAGGACCCAGCAATTCCACTCTTGAGACTATACCCAAGAGGTGCCCTATCATACCACAAAAGCATTTGCTCAATTATGTTCATAGCAGCACTATTTGTAATAGCCAGAACCTGGAAACAACCTAGGTGCCCCTCAATAGAAGAATGGTTAAAGAAGGTGTGGAACATATACACATTAGAGTTTTACTCAGTGGTAAAAAGCAATGACATCTTGAATTTTGCATGCAAATGGATGGAAATAGAAAATGCTTTACTGAGTGAGGTAAGCCAGACCAAAAAAGAGGAATATGGTATGTACTCACTCATAAGTGGATTCTAGCCATAATTAAAGGTCGTTGAGACTATAATTCATGATCCTAGAAAAGCTAAATAAGAAGGTGAACCTGAAGAAAATTTATATAGTTATCCTCCTGGATATTGGAACTAGACAAGATAGCCAGGCAACCTTGGGTGCACGGGGGTGGGGGGGAGTGAGGGTGGAAGGAAGGGGAGATGGTTAGAGAGAAGGTAGTAGGGGAGGATTGGGGAAAGCTTGGGGGAATGGAATGGGGGTAAGGGAGGAAGGATGGATAGGGGAGCAGGGAAGTATATATCTCAACTAAGGGAGCTATTTTAAGGTTTGCAAGAGACATTATTCTAGAGGGGTTCCCAGGTCCAAGGAGAGATCCCCAGATTGTTCCCTGTGCTGCAGGAGCTCCTTCCGCTCCTTCAGCCAATCGCCGCTGAGTTACCAACCCATTGGGGCTGTTGTCTCTCTCTCTTTAAAAAAAGCAGCGGCTGTCCTCCACTCCCTTTTTGGCTTCTGGCTCCGCTTCTGGCTCCTAGACTCCTTTCCTGTTTGCGCGGAGGGGAGTGGCTGTTGTCTGGGATGGTAATCTGTAAGTTTTTTCCCCTTTGAATAAATAACCCTTCTATTAATCATAATTCAAAACTGGTGTGGGATTGTCTGTGACCTACGCCTTTATCTATGGGCAGCAGAGGAGAGGGGGCCTGAACTGGCCTTGGCCCATAACCATACTGATGAATATTTTGCTATCACCATAGAACCTTTATCTGGCGATGGATGGAGATAGAGACAGAGACCCACATTAGAACACAGGACTTAACTCCCTAGGTCCAAATGAGAAACAGAAGGAGGCAGAACGTGAGCAAAGAAGTTAAGATCAGAGGGAACCTTCATCCGACGATGGATGGAGATTGAGACAGAGACCCACATTGGAACACTGGACTGAGCCCCCAAGGTCCAAATGAGGAGCAGAAGGAGGGAGAACATGAACAAGAAAGGCAGGACCGTGAGGAGTGCGTTCACCCACTAATACAAGGGGACTGATCTAATGAGAGTTCACCAAGGCCAGCTGGACTGGGACTTAACGAGCATGTGATCAAACCGGATTCTCTGAATGTAGCTGGCACAGAGACTATCTGAGAAGCCATTGATAATGGCACTGGGAATTGTTTCATCTGCATGTACTGGCTTTTTGGGATCCTAGTCTGTTTGGATGCTCACCTTCCTAGACCTGGAGGGAAGGGGGAGGAACTTGAACTTCCCACAGGGCAGGAAACCCTGACTGCTCTTAGGGCTGGAGAGGGAGAAGGAGAGGGAGTGGGGGGAGTGCGAAGGTTTTGGGAGGAGGGGCTGAAATGGAAAATTTTATAATTTAATAAAAAAATCAAAAAAATCACCATTGATGGAAAAAACAAGATATTCCATGAGATAAACAGACTTAAACAATACGTATTCATAAACCAAGCCATAAAGAAAGTACTAGAGGAAAAACTCCAACCCAAGAAAGTTAACTGCACCCACAAAAATACAGGAATCTGATAAGCCCCCACAAGCATAACCCAAAGAAAAAAAGCACACAAACACTACTACTGAAAAATAATTGGAATTAACAACCACTGTTATTAATATTGCTTAATATCAATGTACTCAATACACCTATAGAAAGACATGGGCTAAGAGAATGGATACAAAAACAGGATTCCACTTTCTGCTAAATACAAGAAATGTACCTTAACCTCAAAGACAGACACTACCTCAGAGTAAAAGTTTGGGAAAAGATTTTCCAAACAAATGGACCTAAGAAACAAGCAAATTTAGTTATCCTAATATCTAATAAAATTGATTTCAAACTAAAATTAGTAAGAAGAGATAGAGATGGATACTTTATACTTGTAACAGGAACAATTCATCAAGATGAAGTCTCAATCCTGAACATATATGTCCCTAATAAAAGAGTACCTACATATGTAAAAGAAACATTACTAAAACTGAAAACCATTACTAAAACATCAAACCCCATACATGAAGAGTAGGAGACTTCAAAACTTCACTCTTGCCAGTGGACAGGTCAACCAGACAGAAACTTAATAGAGAAATAAGAGAACTAATAGATGTCATGAATCAAATGGACTGAACAAACATCTATAGAGCATTCCACCCAAAGAAAAAAGAATATACCTTTTTCTCAGCACAGCATGGAATATTCTGTAAAATTGATCACATAGTCAGTAACAAAGCAAACCTCCACAGATTAAAAAAAAAAAAAATTGGAGAAACCTCCTGTGTCTTATCGGATCACCATGGATTAAAGTTACAATTTAACAACAATACTACTCTCAGAAAGACTACAAACTCATGGAAATTGAACAGTGAACTACTGAACTACCCCTGGGTTAAGGAAGAAATAAGAAAAGAAATTAAACACTTCCTTGAGTTCAGTGAAAATGAAGGCACAACATATCCAAATTTATGTGACAGCATGAGAACAGTGGTAAGAGGAAAGTTCATAGCACTAAGTGCCCACATAAAAAAATGGAGAGAGCTCACATTAATGATTTAAGAGTACACCTGAGTGCTCTAGAACAAAAAGAATCAGACTCACCCAGGAGGAGTAAAAGACAGGAAATAATCAAATAGTGGGCTGAAATCAACAAAATAGAAACACAGAAAACAATACAAAGAGTGAATGAAACAAAGAGCTGGTTCTTTGAGAAAATCAACAAGATTAAAAAACCCTCAGCAAACTAATCAGAAAGCAGAGAGAGAATATCCAAATTAACAAAATCAGAAATGAAAAGAGGGACATAACAACAGACCTTGAGGAAGTTCAGAGAGTCATTAGGTCTTACTACAAAAACCTGTACTTCCACAAAATGGGAAAATGCAAAAGAAATGGATATTTTTTAGATAAATACCACCTACCAAAATTAAATCAAGACAAGGAGAGCTATTTAAATAGACCTATAAACTGCAATGAAATAGAAGCTGTCATCAAAAATTTTCAAGCCAATAAAAAGCCCAGGGCCAGAAGGTTTTAGTGCAGAATTCTACCAGAACTTTCAAGAAGAGCTAAAGCCTATACTCCTCAAAGTGTTACACATAATAGAAATAGAAGAGTCATTGCCAAAGTCATTTTATGAGGCTATAGTTACCCTGATACCAAAACCACACAATGACTCAACGAAGAAAGAGAATTACAGACCAATCTCACCCATGAACATCAATGAAAAAGTATCAATAAAATACTGGCAAAACACATGCAAAATCGCATCAAAAATCTATTTATCATGATCAAGTAGGCTTCATCCCAGAGACACGGGTCTGGTTCAACATATGAAAATCTATCAATGCAATCATCATATAAATAAACTGAAAGGAAAAAAAACTATATGATCATTTAATTAGATGCTAAAAAAGCATTAGACAAAATCCAACACCCCTCCACGATCAATGACTGGGAGAAATCAGGGATACAATGAATATAGTTACATATAATAAAAGTAATATACAGCAAGCTGACAGCCAAAATCAAATTAAATGGAGAGAAACTCAAAGTGATTTAAATAAAATCAGGAAGAAGACAATGCTGTCTTCTTGGACAGAAAGATGCCAAACATTTGTTATTTGTAGATGATAAGATAGTATATATATAAGTGGCCCCAAAAACTCTTCCAGAGATCTCCTACAGCTGATATCTTCAATGATGTGGCTGGATAGAAAATCAACTCAAAAAGATCAGTAACCCTCCTATATACAAAAGATAAAGAAGCTGAGAGGGAAATAATAGAAATATCACCTTTCACAAAAGCTAAAAATAACATACAGTATCTTGGGGTAACAGTAAACAAGAAGTAAAAAACCCATTCGACAAAAACTTTAAGTCTTTGAAGAAAGAAACTCAAAAAGATAACAGAAAATTAAAAAGATCTCCCATGCTCTTATATAGGTAAGATCAACATAGTAAAAATGTCAATCCTACCTACAGCTATCAATAGATTTGATGCAATCCCCATCAAAATCCCAAGACAACTCTTCACAGACCTTGAAAGAATAATAATCAACTACATATGGAAAAACAAAAAGCCCAGTATAGCCAAAATAATCCTGTACAATAACTGAACTTCCAGAGGCACCACCATCCCTGACACTAAGGTCTATTAATAAAAACAGCTTGCAACCTGCATAAAAACCAAAGTTTGACAAATGGAAATAAATTGAAGACCTGGATATTAATCCACAAACCTATAAACATCTGATTTTTGATGCAGAAACTAAAACTATACAATTGGAAAAGAATGAAAATAGATCCATAATTTATCCCCATGAACAAAACTAAAGTCTGAATAGATTAAAAACCTCAATATAAATTTGACCACACTGAACATGATAGAAGAGAAAGTGAGAAGTAGTCTTTAATGCATGGGCACAGCATACCACTACCTAAATATAACCTCAGTATCACAGACACTGAGAGCAACAAAAAATAAATGAACATGCTTCTGTAAAGACAAGGAGACAGTCAATAAGACAAAAAGGCAGCCTACTGAATGCGAAAAGATCTTCACCAACCCCAAATCAGACAAAGGACTGATCTCCAAAATATATAAAGAACTCACAAAATTAGAAAGTAAAATTCTAAATAACACAATTTTAAAAAATGGATCACTGAACTTAACAGAGAATTCTCAACAGAAGAATCTCAAATGACCAAAAGATACTTAAGGAAACGTTCAGCTTCCTTAACTATCAGGGAAATGCAAATCAAAAGAACTCTGAGATACCATCTTACACCTGACAGAATGGCTAAGGTCAAAAACACCAATGATAGCCTATGCTGGAGAGGATTTGGAGTACGGGAAAACTCATCCATTGCTGGTGGGAATCCTAACTTGTACAACCACTTTGGAAATCAGTATGGTGGTTTCTCAGAAAATTGGGAATAAGCTTACCTCAGAATCCAGCAATACCTTTCTTTGACATATACCCAAAAGATGCTCAGTCATACTACAAAAGAATTTGTTCAACTATGCTTGTAGCAGCATTATTTGTAATAGCCAGAACCAGGAAACAACCTAGATGTCCCTCAACTGAAGAATGGATAAAGAAAAATGTGGCATATTTAGACCTTAGAGTACTACTCAGCAGTATAAAACAATGGCATCTTTAATTTTGCATATGAAGGGATGGAATTAGAAAACAGTATCCTGAGTGAGGCAACCCAGACCCCAAAAATGAATAATATATGGACTCACTCATAAGTGGATACTCGCTATAAACAAAGGACATTGAGCCTACAGTTCATGTTTCTAGAGAAGCTAAGAAATAAGATGAACCCAAAGAAAAATATACATAGACCCACCTAAAAACTGTAAATGAACACGATTGACTGGCAGAGTTGGGAGCATGGGGGTGGGGAAAGATGGGATGGTAGGAGGAGAATAAGAGGGTACAGGAATGGAGTAGGGAACTTGAGGGAATGGGATGGTTGAGATGGAGGAAGGAAAGAATGAGAGCAAGAGAGAGAGATCTTGATTGAGGGAGCCATTATAGGGTTAGTAGAAACCTGTGTGGTGTGGGACAATGATCTATATCAGTCAATTATATTTTAAATTATATTTTAAATAAACTACTGATTGGTCAGTAGCCAAGTAGGAAGTATAGGTTGAACAACCAGATAGGAAGTAGAGGTGGGTCAATGAGAACAGGAGAATTCTGGGAAGAAGGAAGTTTCCTGCAGTTCTGTCCTGATCACAGAAGAAGCAAGATGTGACTGCTCCACCAAATAAAGTGCTGAATCAAATGGCTAACACAGATAAGGATAATGGGCTAATGTAAGCTGTAAGAGTTAATAAGAAGCCTGAGCTAATGGGCCAGTAAGTTTATAACTAATGGAGACCTCAGGTGTGGGATAATTGTCTGTATTCTGTCAATCATGATTTAAAAAACGTTGATTGGCCGGTAGCCAGGCATGAAGTATAGGCGGGAAAAACAGACAGGAAGTAGAGGTGGGACAATAAGAACAGGAGTATTCTGGGAAGAAGGAAGCCCTTTTCCCAGTCCTGCCCAGTCCACTAAAGAAAGAGGATGTGATCTGCCCCGCTGGAAAAGGTACCGAGCCATGTGGCAAACATAGATAAGAATAATGGGTTAATGCAAGCTACAGCAGCTAATAAGAAGCCTGAGCTAATGGGCCAATCAATTTATATCTAATGTAGACTTCTGTGTGATTCTTTGGGGCTAAACGACTGTGGGAACTGGGCAGGAATGAAACCCCAAAAAGCCTGACCCTCATGTTACAGACCTCTGTGTAATTTGGAGGGGACTTAATGATTGTGGGAACCAGGAAGGACAGAAACCCTGACAACAACTCTAGAGAAATTCCCAGGAATCAAAAGAATGTCCCCACCTAGAACCCTGGGCAATAGAAAAGAGTGGACCAGATCTTGACTTGCCCTGTAGTCCAACTGATAACTATCTTAAATATTACCATAGAGCCTTTATCCAGCAACTGATGAAAACAGAGGCAGAGACCCACATTGGAGCACTAGACTGAGCTCCCAAAGTGCAGTTGAAGAGTCGAAGGAATGAGAATATAAGCAAGGAGGTCAAAACCATTATGGGTTTAGCCACTGAAACAGTATGCCTGAGCTAATGGGAGATCACCAACTCCATCCACACTGGAGAGGAACTGGACCAAACCAAGCATAGGACTAAACTAGATCCTCTGAATGGGGCTAACAGTTTCATGACTGGGGCAGACTAGGGGACCAGTGGCAGTGGCACCAGGATTTGTCCCTACTGAGTGTACTGGCTTTTGGGGATTCTATTCTCTTTGTATGTATACCTTGCTCAGTCTAGATATAGTAGGGAGGGCCTTGGACCTTCCACAAGGCAATGTGCCTCATCCTCTCTGAGCATTAGATGGTGGTGGGGTGGGAGGGTGTGTGAAGTTAATGGGAGGAGTGGAGGAAGTGGGAACTTCGATTGATATTTGTTTTTAAGTCTAATAAAAAAAGAGGCATGTACCACTATCACCTAGCTTCTATGGCTAACTAGTGTGGCTGCTGGGATAAAGGTATGAGCCACCACTGCCTTGCCTGTATGTCTGACTATGAAGTTAGCTTTGTACTCTGATCTTCAGACAAGTTTTATTCATTAAAATATGAACAAACTATAGTTACATAATCCAGCACCTCCCAAGATCACTTGTTATGGAGAAGTAGCCAAAGGTAATGACCCATTAAAGGTCTTGTGAACTTTCTCTCCCTCCTTCTACTAGCTGTGTATTAATACCCCAATTACCAACCAGTTTTATAGCCCTAAGTGTAGCTGTGTTGCTATGGTTACTTAGACAAGGAAATCTCTACTTCAAAATGGTAATGACAAGTTCATGCTATGCACTGAAAAAAGGAGCTGCATTACAAAACTGTAATGCTTTCCTCTGGCCCTTATACTCTTTTTTTTCCTCTTACATAATGTCCTTGTATTTTGGAAAGGCTAGTATGTTCATAACACTTCTGTGAGAATTGGGAAGTCGCTCTACTCAACAGTCACTTATTCACAATAAGTTAAGCAGCTCCAAGTCTTTTGGTGAGTAACCACCAGCTACTGTAATAAATTTTTCCTTATGATCAAGTCAAACTGGTGCAATAATAGCAGTGCTTATCTAAACACACAGTTGTTTAGGAGAAATTACATAATCATATAAAATCTATTAAACAGTAGTAATTGCTTTTTCGATGGAGCCCAATTTTTGTCCTGCCCTAAAGTACCACATGTCACTTTCTTTGGAGGAAGAGAACTTAACATTCATTGGGATATTGTTGTTGGTACCCATAATATAAAAATCACAACAACACAAGTAAGGCATCTCACCTTTTGATGTATTTCTTGATAGAGTTTTGATGTAATTCACAGGATCTCCAAATGAGAAGAACTGTAGGTCACAATTTACCCTAGCAATCCTGGTTACTACGTTCCAGCACTGTAAACTTGAGCAAACACTGAAGCAGGACCTGGCTCAGGCCCAGACTATTATTTCAATATACTAAGGCCAAAGCATTCAGGTTTATGACTAATAGGATCTCATCCTCTAATTCAGGTACTCAACTAATGCTTTTATACATATGTCATTTTAGGAAAATGCATGTTAAGCAAACAAGTAATAAAGATTAATTATAATAATCTTTATATAATAAAATAATAATAAATGTATTAAAAGAGCTATTCAATGTGACTAACCACCCTGCTGAAGAGGAATTGAAAGGTTAGCAACAAGACCCTCTTCCCCAGAGTCTATGTTCAAGGTTTCAAGATGAGTTTTGGGTGTAGATATAGACAAGAGGTATACACAAGTAAGAAGTTATAGTCAAGGTGTGGCTCCATCTGTCATCCTGCCTCTACTCATCTCTGCCTCAAAGTGGTCAGAACTGTAAAATCTTCTACAAGACAAGCACCAACTTTGGCTAGCACTGGGCTTGTGGTATATTGTCTCCATGGGCTGATAGGGAAAGAGAGGTTCACAAACATCCTTTTTTTTTAATTTTTGCCTCTTGCCAGAACAGTTGCATTCCTCAACTCTGAGGTAAAATGTGCCTGAAAGAAATGCAAACATCAGAGTAAAACTTAATAAGTTATTTATGTCCTTAACTTTTTATACTGTAATCTGCTATCTCTGTTCTTTGATAATTTCACATGTGTATATAATATGTTCTGATTATTCTCTTCATCCCCTCCAAATCTCCCTTTCATTCAGACAATTGCCGCCACCATCCATTTCAGTTCACTTTCGAGATTCACCACTTTTGGTTTTGTTCTGGGATCCATTAATTAACTAGGGTCATATGTGAACCCTGGATTGGTATTATCCATTGGAGTTCTGTGAAGTCACCAGTTGGCATAGATTTGTATCGTATCAGTTACACAACAAAACATATTACAGAGGAAGGAACACAAAACAAGAGATCATAGGATACCATCCTGTTACAAAAATGTTGGACTAGGAAGGTAACCTGGGGAGAACACTCAAAGTTGTACAGTCATCCATTCCACATGAATACAAAGCAATCTATGATATCTGTACCTAGGGGGATAATTTTAATAATGTGCTAGTATGTTCCAGTGCAAATGTAAACATACCAACACTTGATCCATCCAATGAAGAACGTTGGATTCTGCAACTTGAAATCAACTGACTTTCTTCACAGCCTGAACTGAAATACTAAAAGGACTTTGGCCTTGTGTATAATATTTACCTTTTCTATTTTCTTGATTGTTTCTTTATTTTAATGATGATCGCAAAAAATTCAATACTGTTTGTTACTTACCACTCCAGTAGGATATTAATTTCACACATTCCTGTTTAATACAAACATGTGTGACTGATGTCACTGTTCTTATCACAGATGAAACTCTTCAGTAATGGTATTCAGAGTCTGCCTCTGCAATATATTGTTCCCCAGGATGCTCTTGCAGGGAGTAAATGCACACTTTATATTTCTGTAGGTGATACTTGCTCACTCTAGCTAAATATAACACTCTTCACCTAAACCATTGTATTCCCATATCTACCTGTTGCTACCCATTGACCTTGGTTCTTCAGGTTTCCATTTTATTAAAGTATCAATAGATAATCAACAAATTCATCAGTGACACTTTGATCACCATATATGTTGCTTGCTCGGTCAACATTAGTTATCTGTCAGTCGAGAGACAGAGATGCTTTTCACTCCAGATCTTTCTCGGTGTAAGGATGCAGTGCAGTTCACCAATAACGTAAGAAGGGAGGAGAGTGACAGTACTGAGTTTCTCTGCTTTCATAGCATACAGTCATCTTCCCTTTAGCCCCAAGTCCTGCAGTTCTAACAGCCAGGCAATACAAGGTTCTTTCAGTACTTGAATCCTTCACACCTCAGGGATTTCTGAGTGAGAGTAAACTCCGTCCTGATTTCTTGCACGGCGCAATTATGCAGCCCCACATCAGCAGGCTGAATCATGGATATATATTCCTTCTTCTTCTCCATTCAAGGTCAATTATCTTCTGCCATTGCTGTCACAGCCTCTCCCACTGGTTCAAGATTTCTGGATCTCAGGAGTGCCTCTTTCACACAGGTCTCACTTGTTTCCTTTTTGGTTCCCCAAGCATTAGAAGTGCCATACCAGTACTCCCAGATCATCTTAATGTTTATCCCATTTCTGTACCAATTCAGAGGCTAAGGTTCATGCTCCATTCTGTTTAGTTTCTTTCTTACACAACTGAGTCCCCACTGGGCTGCTATATTGTCCTTGGTTGCCAGTCTTGTTACACATACTTGTGGTGAATCAGTCACTGATAGGGCTTACTGACAACCATATTTCATATGTGGCCCTCTCAGGGACAATACATTCTCTTCTTATATTATTTCCAGGGGGAAAAGGGAGGCAGTTTGAGAGGAATACAAAGGCAAATCATTGTGAGGTCCCTCTGTAGACCCTTTCAAAAAATTGAGTCAGCTGCCCACCACTGGCCTTGGCTAAGGAGGCGAAGTGGTGCACTGTTTTTGAATTTCACACCTCTTTCTAACTTACCCTTTAGGAATAGCTGTCATGCTTTTTGGCCTAGCTGTTATGCTTTTGGCGCCTGGCTACTCCAGCCTCCTCTGTGCTCGATTCGGCCCACAGACCTTCCCTTTCAAGTAGAAAAGGCTTTAGTAACAGCATATGAAGAGTGTAGGTCTGTAGCTGAGTGTTTATGGCCTGCCAGACAAGGCAAGGTGCCTGCTCTAAAAACTTTTGGGGAAAAGGGGAGGTCTTACTTTGCAAGGAGTTACAGAGGCTTTGGGCGGAGGAGTGGCATTAGCTAATGTATGACTAAGATTAAGCTTCTTTGGACCCGAGGAGGCAAGAGGGCTAGATGTTGTCCTTGCCTTGCTTGTAAAACCAATCTGCTCAAGACCTGACTTCCTGGAAGGCCTGAGTTTTCTATAATTCAGTACATATAAAAGAAAGCCATCAATATCCTCATTGGGTTAAAGACATATTTCATATCTGATTACACTCACTGGCAAGTACAATGAGAACATGCAGCAACAATTATCCTGTTAGATATTATTTCAATCACCATAGTCAAACATCATTAGCTTTTATTGCTTGGGGATTTAGAAACTCATCTTTTAGAAATAGTGTTTAGTGGAATACTGGGGTGATTTTTCATTTGTTTCCTATAATTAACTTTAGAAGAGGATGAAAGTGTTGCGGTTTGCTAAATCACAGAAAAAAAAATCAAAAACAAGGCACAATAGTGCCAACAAATTAAACTCCAAGAAGAGATGAAAATTGCCCTGGAGAAAACTAAGTGCTCTAACAGAGGTGAGAAAGTTACCTGGTGAAAGTACATTATGAAAGAAAGTACTTAGGTTCAGAGAGCGCTGCCACCTCACATGATGGTTGCCATTTTGCCAGTGTTCCACAATAATTAAGTAAATTAAATCAATATTACAGATGTTATATTATGTCTTTTCCTATAATAATATAAATATTACCTAAACAATAGCATGATATTGCATTTATAATACAAGCAATAACTTCCTATGAATAAACTATTAATACAAAATTACTGCTTGAATTTAGAATTGGAAGAACATATTTTAACTGTTAAGTTGGTACCAATTAAACATGTGTTTTGTTTTTCATTTTTTGTGTTTTTGAGTTTCTGTAATGATTAACTCTATTATTCTCCTGGATTTCTTTCTGTCTTCTGGTCCTTTTATAACATTCAGTTTAGTTTAGGGTCAGTTATAAGTTACCTAGAAATTCCTGCTTACAGATTATTATTATGATACCAGGCAATTTTTCACCTCTGCAGAGAAAAGTATTTTGCTTAATTAAGCGGTATATAAAAATATGAACATTGAGTTTTAAACAGCAAACCCACCATTTTTGGAAGGTAAAAAAGGTTGAGAGCTAAGAACATACATTTCCCATTGCTGCAGATCATAACTCGCCATTACAAATGAGGTTGTAGGGCTCTATTCTAAGTTTCCTTTAGGCTTTATAACCCTGATGAAAACAGATTTAGTTGTAAAATGTAACTCATGGGAATTTGACATGGGAGTGATTTTATTGTTAAAGTTTATTTTAATTCATTAATATATTTCTAAGTGGATGAAGGAGAGTGGATGAAATACAAAACTAAATAAGGATGCAATTTGCCTCAAGTTTAATTCTTTATAAGTAGGAAATTAGTATCACTTATAAAGTATGTGATTTTCAGAGTATCTATGATATGATTCCATTACCAGAGAGTAAGACATCAAGAATGCTGTTTGCCAGAAACTCTCAGATGAAAATATTTAGATGAAAAATTAGAATGCGAATCATTCAAGTCTTTCTGTGGGCATTTATTTCTAAGACTAAGAAGTCAGACTGTAGGAATGTCTACTGTGTCAATTAAATAAGTATTTTATTATAGTAACTTTAAATGCTTACAAACAAAAGTGTTCTTTTGCCAAATTTTCAAAATTACCTTCACTAAGATAAAAATTTAGCCAATATTTACTAAGGTAGCTTAACAAAGGCAATTTATTAGACAATATTATATCCATATTCACTTTATGCAATTATTAAATCTAAATCAGAAGTTAAAAAGCCACAGTTGAATAACACACTCAACTCTAGGTATCTTCACAAAGGACAAGTGCAACACTGAAATCAAAAAAAAAAAAATGAGAAGCTTAAGGCGGCAGGCCTGGAATGCATGTTTTATAGAATCTCCAAGATTATGTTCAATTTAGAGCCTCTTTAAATATTAATAATTAATGATAAAATAATATATAATACTTAGTAATTAATCAACTTCAGTTACTATCTCAGTCACTGAGGTATCAGATTGGTACTTCTGGAGAATACTTAGTTCATGTATTGATTGAAACAGGGTTTTCATTTTTTTATTGTGTCCATTATTACCAAAAACTATTCAAGAAACTGGGATAAAGTAGCCCTCCAATTTGTTGGCGTATGTATTAGGTTTATATCAAGAGAGGAATAGAAAAATAAAGCTAAGATATTAATGAGGCGGTAAGCTTGATATACAGTACTTGAGTCGTTAAACTGTAGATGGAAGGTCAAAGGAGACTGATTTAAGGGTTTAGGAACTTTCTGTTAATAAAGAAGAAAGAGAAAGTCATAATAGAATTGGGTTGTAGCAAAAAATAAACAAAACAATAACAACAAAAAAACCAGATGTCTGACATTAGACAGAAGGTTATCTCTAACAGGCGCATTGTCCAGGCCAACGGAGGTACCTTCCATATGGGACTTTTCTCTTGGGTAAGTGAATAGTTTGATGTTCACAAAAAGAATGAGGCTATTCTGGATCTAATATGGCAAATAAATTGAATCAAGGACACTATTTGTGTGCCATCTGATACTATGATGACCAGTTTCATCTAGTATCAGAGTGAAGAAACCAGTGGTGAGAAGTAGAAAGATGCAGGAGGCATCTTTGAGTTTTAGCTGTCAATCTTACTGAAATTTTCAGGCAGATTTGAGGGAAATGGGTGAGAAAGAAGACTATCTAAAGTTTGGCTTTAGCAATAGGGTAGGAAAAAAGACAGTCCAGATTGGAGGAGATGAGAATTAAGTGACAAGAAAATCAAGATTAGAATTTTGTTAGTCTGTGTCAGGTTATGGACTCCTACTCAAAATCCAAGGGGGCACCCTAAGGACATTGTGTAATGGGAGTTCATATAGGCAGTAGCAAATGCAAAGTCGACTTTCTAGAGACACACTGAAAATTAACAACAGCTCCTGCTGTGTATAAGAATGAGCATAACTGAGGAATTGTATTTTAAGACATTTTAGCATCGGGGCTGTTGTAAAAATCTAAGACAAGAGAAAGTGAGTCCAGAGTTAGTGCTAGCAGAAAATTAGAACTTAGGAATTGATTTTTGGTATAGATAGAAAATGGATAATAAAAATTGGAACGCGATTACACAGGCGGTAAAAGGTGAAATAAGAAACAAAAGTTTAGTTTAACAATGTAGTTCAGAGTCAGCATGTGGGAGGACTTGTGACTGATTTTTCTGACTAAAGAGGTCAGCTCTGGAGTGTGGGGAGGCCCATGATGAGAAGTGAAATGGCAGGCGACCAGGAAAACTATCTTCCCCATGCTTCCATATCCCATACATGGAAAACCAAGAGAACAGCTGCTCTACAAATTCCAAAAATTTCTGTACTTGTTGTTATTCTACTTCAGTTTCTCTGGCTTTTAAAGTCCCTCTAAGTGGTTGTACAAACATCTGACTACTATTATCTTACCCAGTATTTACAAATTTTACTCCCAATATACTTCCAGTTCCACATTAGCTAATTATCTAAGCACTCACTTCTTACATTACACCTGCAGTGTCCTTTTCTTGTGGTGTCCATCAATTTATATTCTATTCTTAGGCCCAATGTTCAGGAAACCATCTGTCAGATCTGGTCCGATGTTCCTGATAACATTGGGTCCATATGTTCTTGAGAAGGGGAGTGTGGAATGAGGAAAGAAATAGACAAGAAACAGAAAATAGAGTAGGGAAGGCTTCCAGTGAATACAGTTAAAAAAAAAGAAGAAGAAGAAGAAGAAGAAGAAGCCTTGAATTTATCAATCACAGTCCTTATACGCCCCAATCAAAAGGGAGGGCACAAGATTTCCATGATACAAAGAACAAGCAAGCGTAACTACTTCCATTCATCTCAAAACACCTGGTAGACACACCCTAATTTGAAACATCCTGTTTACTGGCCTTTGAAGATTAAAGCATCCAGTATACATCCTTGATCAAATATCTGTTCATCTTTGAGAAGTAAGAATAGATGTGAAATCTCTGACCTCTAGTCAAGATGGAATGGATCCAAAACTGTAGACCCTCACATAAAATTATAAGTAAGTTGTTTTATTTATGCGGACAAAATCAACATTACTGAATAAGCAGTGCACACATTTAATCCCAACACTCATAAAGCAGAGATAAGGTGGTTCTCTTGTCGACGTCTAGTGTGTCAGGGGTCCCTGGGCAAGGATTGCGAATAAGCCAGGACACAGGGGATGCAGAGCGAAAACAGCATTTGCAACTGATGTGCATTTATTAAGTAATCTTTTTATATGCTTTGGAAACAATTGCTTCAGTCAACAGTTTTATCTAAAAGAGGAACTATAGATCATGAGTTAACCAAGGACTTATTTAGATTATGCACACAAAGCAGTTTAACATAGCAAGGGTGGTCTGGGGGCTTGCAAGACATCCTAGCCTATTTTAAACAAGGGTCTACAGAGACATTATCTCACTGTACCAATCTATTCTAAGATTTCCTCCAGTAAGCAGAACAGCTGCTTCAAGCTGAGACTGGGGCCTCAGGACAGCCACTTCCGCAAACCACAGGGTATGTGACACTTGCTACTTAGAAGCAAAGGCCAGAGGACTTGTCACTCTGAAATATCCCATAGCATTCCATGGAACTTCTCTTAGATTCCAAGGCAGTACTCAACACCTCCCCTGGCATGGGTGGCATGATCCCTGCATATTATAACATAGTCTCCAAATCTCCACATTCTCTGAGTTTAACATCAGCCTGGTCAAAGAGTGAGTTCCAGGAGAGACAGTGCTGCACAGAGAAACCCTGTCTTGAAATAAAAAAAAGTACCATCTTCCACATATGACTCCTCTGAACAGTAAACCAGAATAAAACTTTCCCTGTTTTATATCGTTTAAGTCAGATGTTTTGGTATAGTAATAGAAAAGTGACTAATATACCAATAAATTTAAAAAAAATTATAGAGATGCTGTTCTATAAAGACCATGAGATGTTATCTCAAACATATTTGAATGCCTACATAAGAGGGAGAAAAAGGGAAGAAAACATGGAGGAAATCAAAGCTTGTATACTGTCAGCAGTAGTGATTAGTATAGACAATGTTGAAAAGAGGATGAGAATTTGTTGAAAGTGAAAAACAGGATAAAGAAATGCTTTATACTTACATAAAAGGATATTGTGTTTTGAAAGAGGCAGGAATACTTTTATTTTCAACACTCTAGAAGAACCTAAAGAGCACTATACCAGGTAAAACAAGTGAAAAAAGAAAGTGCGTAGTGCCACATATACAACAATTTATCAAACCCAGAAGGAGGAAGAGGGGATAGTTATCAAAATATTCAAGGCTTAAATAGGCATGAGAAATGGCTTCAGATCTACTATGTAGCATAGTGACAATATAAAAAATAATGCATTATAGTCTTAAGAATTATGAAGTGAAAGCTTAAATGGTTTTTTAAAAAGTGACAGAAATGTTAACTGATTTTATCTCACATAAACATAATGTTACACTTGAAAAACTATATATTTAAGGGAACAGTGGCCCTGCAGTTCTCTTACTGAATCAAACCTCTGATAAGTATTGGAGGCTCATTTAAACACAGAAGATAATAATTATTCCCTAAAATCAATTTTTGCATCATTATTACTTTTAGTCACCTGAAGGTTGTGTTTACTATTATGCCATGACCCTTTTATTACATAATACTTCATTATGTTTCTGCCACTTACATGCCAAAAACTAGTAAGGTACGAATGAGCCCTGAGTTGCGTGTTCCTTTGGTAATTTAACACCATTTCATACAAAATGTTCACTTGGAAAATCTAAAAATTATAAACCACAGCAATAGAGTAGGTAGCAACTGCTTGTGCTGCCATTTGGTGGGGAAATACACTATCTCATATACTGTAACCAATCTAAAGGCACTACCAGTAAATTCAAACGACTTTTGAGTTAAAATATCATAACACACATATCAGCACAGTTCAAATAATCTATAATCAGGGGAATGTTTCTACAGAAAGTTACATGCTTGATTATATCCATTAATACCATATCCATTTCTATGTAAGGCAACCTAAGTTTTAGTTAACCCACGATTGCAGAGCTATGGTTTGCTCCTGAAATTTGATCCCAACTGTGCTTTTGGTAAACATGGAATAAAATGATCTCGTAGTTCTCATACATGCTATCCTTATAGATAGGGATTGTTTCTTTCTGAGTTTGCCTATGTGACAATTTCACTTTTTCCTCGTAGTGACTTGATTTGAAGAAGCTTTTTGTGGTGATGCTCAGTAAAATTCAGAAATATAAAACCAAGATTATTTAAGCAAGAAGTTTGAAACTTTTGAGTTTTTGAGCTTTTGCTCATTTTATGTGTGGGTGTATTTGCCTGAAAAGGACCTCAGCTGTTGTGAGCTGAAATGTCAGGCTGGAAGCTGGAACTTCTGGAAGAACAGCTAGTATTCTGAGGAACTAAATGATCTCTCCATCCCTGAAACGAATTTGATTCATTTTCTTTACCCACAAATTTCTTAAAAACAAAGATTCAGCTTAAACATTCAATTTACCTTTCAATACTGATAGCTGAAATAACACAAGAGCAAGAGAACAAATTTCCCTCAGTCAGGAATTTATGTTCAATTCCTGGCATGTGTAAAAAGTTTAATGAAAAATAATGTTTCATAATCAGTGCCATATAAGTTTCAATGATTTTGAAAAGAAGTATCAAAATACCATGTATGGTGTGTATAATGTTAGATACTGAGCAATTCAGTTTCTAAAATTTTGTGGAAAACTCAGCAAAGACACGGGACCCTGCTTTACATTTTAAATGATTTTTGAGAGTTTCTGTGATATCAAAATGTAAGATGTTAAAGTGACCTTTCCATAGCAACCCTGAAAATGATGCTTGAATTAAAACATAATTTAGAATAAAATGTATGTTTTCTTAAATACATAAAGTCTTTAAATGAGTAACCTTTCTGGTAGGATTTGAATACATCTTAAATCAGTCTTATGTATTTTAAGCTTACAAAATTTAAAAATAAAATCTGTCTCTCAGAGAGACAGTTACTTCTTTTGCCAGGAAAGCAAGTATGGGACTTCTAGATTATAAACGTAAACTATCATTTCTATCATTTTTTTTGCTCTATCCATCAAGGTCTTTGCTTACACCCTGCTTGTTCCAGAGGTTTAACAAGAAAAGGTGTCACTCTGCATACACAAGACTTTATCCCCTAGAAGAACAGTCCAGAAACTATTACATCAAAAGTTTTTGTTAGAGCTGGTCAGCTGTCTGAAGCCTCGCCTCTGGGACAGGAAGGAGACCTTGTGTTATCAGGATATGAATTTTCTTTGGGTTGAGAAAGGAGAAGCTCTTAGCAGAAAGGCTTGTATTTGATGTTAGTGGAAAGAAGGTCTACAGCCCTTTGCATTCACAGTGATGGAAAGAGACAGTTCTGCTCTACAGAGCTTGTGGTTTCATGCTATGTTCTTAGAGAAGTGAAGAGTAAGAACAAAAGCCTTAGAAAAATATGAGTCATAGGAAAAAAGATATGTTCCATGGAAAGACAAATTTTATCTCATTCCGAGTCTTACAATAAAGTCTTCTGAACCATGAAAAGTTATATACATTAATTTATAATAGCTGGAGGATTAAAAAGCTCTTTCACTATTACATTGCTTTTTAAATGGTACTTAGTACATTGAGAAAGTTACCTTGATTTTGAAGAGATAAGGATTTCTCTGTGGTTAAGAACAGCTGACTGCTCTTCCAGAGGACCTGAGTTCAGTTGCCAACACCTACATGGTGACTAACTCTAGCTCTTAGATATTAGATGCCCTCTTCTAGCATCTAAGAACTCCTGTAAGTAAGCATGTGGTACACACAAACTCATAAAGGTCTTCACACATACATGTAAATTTAAAAATTGATAGTTGTTGTATACATAAACACTATAATGTAATAACAATTAATGGAAAAAGAGGCCATGAATATAAAGGAGAGTAGAGATAAGTAAAATGGAGAATTTAAAGGGAGGAAGGTGTTGGGGGAAAATGTAATTATAATCTCAAAAATAATTTTTAAAAGTTTAAAAAGTGAATGGAAGGCTGTCTTATTCTTTAACCTGGGCTGCAGAGATAGCTCAGTGGGTGAAATATTTGCATAGCAATCATGGTATCCTGGATTCCATCTGTACAACCCACGTTTAAATGGAGGGAAGAAGTAGGTAATGGTAGTGTACCTGCAATCTCTATAGCCAGGAAAGTAGAGAGGCGTAAACCCCTAGTGCTTGGCAACCAGTCACTCTATCTTGGTAAGCTCAGGAAAAAGAGAACCTGTATCAGAAGGGATGTAAACAGCACCTGAGGAATGATATCTGAAGCTGTCCTTTGTTGACTGACACAGTGTTCACATGTGCACGTGTTCGCACACACGCGTGCACACACACACATACACACACAAGTAAAAGTCATCTTTCATATCCCTGCACATAGAAACACTTTATGATTGTTTTTTTATCATCAACAGCTTCTTTTTGTAAATTATGCTGATTTGATTTTCAAGTATTAAATGTATAATTTTAATCTGGAAATATATGTGTTTATGAGAACATGTTACTTAAATATGATAGGATTTCTTATCATCTTCCTGTATAGAATATTATTTAATCTTTAAATTCACAGAATAATTTATTTTTGAAGGTATTAGGATCTAAAGGTGTGTGTGTGTGTGTGTGTGTGATTGTGTTTGTGTATGGGGGATGAGCATGATATATTTGTATATGGGAGGTATGTATTTAGGAAAGCTTTTGATCATTAATTTAACCTGACACCCAAGCACTCACGTGTAACATGTAGAAAGTTTTTAGGTCATTGATTGGGGTATGACTCAAAAGGGATACTGGGACCCTGGAAAAGACCCCTTTTATCCACTTTCTGGCTCTGTGAGGGGAACTGTTTTTATCACATGCTTCCACTTCTGTCATTTTTTATAATGCCCGCAGGTGTCAATACACTGAAAGTGGATGCCAGAATATATTGTTTTAAATTTTACAATGATCGTATCACATATCTTGTCACAGTGATAGGAACCTGACAATTATATTCATTGTATACACATCCTCCAAACATAAAAATAGATATAATGTTCATTGCATCATACCAAGCATTTATATATTCCTTTAAATTTTTAAAATTTATTTCTATAAGTTGGGCTAGAAGAAGGTGCAGAATTTAAGAGCATGTGCTTCTTTTGAGAAACTTAATTTCACAAAAGTTTAATTAAATTTTCAATATAAAATATTATAGGCAAAAATAATAACAATACAACCCCAACATATAGATACTTTGGTCTCTATGATACCAAAATAGTCTTCTATTCTAACATTGTATGAGTGCTTCAAAATTAAGTATCTTCATAGTCATAATTCTGAATGTATCTAAATCTTTTGGAAGTTAGGATTTAAGCATACATAGATTACATGTAATGAGAAGTTCATTTTAATAAATCCATTTCCAGAAGTAGAAAACAGTGATGGGCATCCAAATAGATGGAAATAGAAAACACTATCCTGAGTAAGATAACCCAGACCCAAAAGGGTGAATATGATATGTACTCACTCATTAGTGGACTCTAGCCATAAACAAAAGGCATTGAGCCTATAGTTCACAAGCCTAGAGCAGCCAAATAAAAACGTGAACCCAAAGAAAAATATATATAGATCCTCCTAGAAACTGGAAGCAAACAAGATTGCCAGACAAAAATTGGGAGCATAGGGGTGGGATGGGGATGGGGGAAGGGGAGATGGGGAGAGAGAAGGGAAAGGGAATAGATTGGGGAGAGCTTGGGGGAGTGGGAGGGTGGAGGTAGAGGAAGGGCAGATATAGGAGCAGGGAAGAAGACACCTACAGTAAGAGATCCATTTTAGGATTGGCAAGAGACTTGGTTCTAGAGGGAATCCCAGGTGTCCACAAGGATGTCCCCAGCTAGATCCTTGGGCAGCAGAGGAGAGGGTGCCTGCACTGTCCTTGTCCCACTATCACACTGATGATTATCTCAAATATCACCATAGAATCTTCATCAAGCGACATATGGAGATAGAGACAGAGACCCTCATCAGAGCGATGGACTGAGCTCCCAAGGTCCAGTTGAAGAGCAGGAGGGGCAAGAGGGTCAAGGAAGTTAAGACCACAAGGGGTTGGTTCACCCACTGAGGCTGAGTGCCTGTTCTAATGGGAGCTCACCAAATCCAGCTGGACCGGGACTGAACAAGCATATGATCAAACCAGATTCTTTGAATGAGGCTGACAATGGGGACTGACTGAGAAGTCATTGATAAAGGTAGTGGGACTTGTTTTTACTGCATATTCTGGCTTTTTGGGACCCTGGTTTATTTGCATGTACAGCTTCCTAGACCTGGATAGAAGGAAGAGGGCCTTGGACTTCCCACAGGGCACGGATCCCTGCCCTCTCTTAAGAAAGGAGGGAGGAGAGTGAGTGGGGGAGCAGGAGTGGAATGGGAGGAGGGGAGGAAGTATAAATTTTTGAGTGGAAAAATAAAAAAAAAAACACTGATGAAAATGGAAAAAAAACAGAAATAATAGACATAGATATTCAAAGTATTTTTGTAATCTAGAATCAAAATGAGAATCAGTACAAAAGTCAGGGATACAAGGGATAGATATGTAAATAAAATAAAAGCAACAGACAGCAAGCTGACATCCAACATCAAATTAAGTGGAGAAAAACTGAAAACAATCCCACTAAATTCAGAAACAAGATAAGGCTGTCTACTGTCTCCATATCTATTCATTAGAGAATTTGAAGTTCTAGCTAAAGAATAAGACAACAAAAAAATCAAGGAGATACAAATTAGAAATGAGAAGTCAAGGTATTGCTATTTACAGACAATGTGGTAGTATATATAAGTGACCAAAACAATTATACCAGGAAATTCCTACATTTAGTTAACACATTCAGCAAAGTGGCTGGATACACTAAAAAAACAATAGTAGTTCTCATATAAAAATAATAAATGGGTTGAGAAAGAAATAAGTGAAACAATACCTTTCACAACAGCCACAAATAGTATAATACTTTGGGGTAATTCTAACCAAGCAAGTGAAATACCTGTGTGACAATAACTTCATGTCTTTGAAGAAAGAAATTGGAGAAGATATCAGAAGATCGAAGATCTCCCATGCTCATGGATCAATAGGATTAACATAGTAATAATGGCTATCTTACCTAAAGCAGTCTACAGATTCAAAGCAATCCTAATCAAAATTCCAAACATTTCTTTCCAAACCTCAAAAGAACAATACTTAATTTAATATGGTAAAACAAAAAAGCAAGTATAGCTAAAACAGTCCTGTACAATAAAAAGAACTGCCAGAGGTCTCACCATCACACATATCAAAATTTGCTGCAGAGCTATAGCAATAAAAACAACATGATATTGGCATAGAAACCGACACATTGATCAATGGGAAAGAAATAAAGACCAAGACATAAATCCACTCACTTATAAACACTTAATTTTTGATAAAGAAGGCAAAAGTATACGATGGAGATAAAAATGCATCATCAACAAATGGTGCTGGAATAACAGGATGTAGGCATGTAGAAGAAAGTAAATAGATCAATATCTATCACTCTGCACAAAATGCAGGTCCAAGTGAATCAAAGACCTCAACATAAATCATTTACCTTGAACCTGACAGAAAAGAAAACAGGGAATAACCTTGAATTCATTGGTTCAAGAGACAATTTCTTAAACAGAATACTAATAGCATAGTCATTGAGATCAAGAATTAGGTTCTTGAACCTAATGAACCTGAAAAAGACACTGCCAATAGCACAAAACAGTAGCCTCCACAATGGGAAAAGAGTTTCATCAACACCACATCTGATAGACGACAAATATCCTAAATACATAAGGAACTCAAAAAGTAAGAGGACAAATATCCTAAGTACATAAAGAACTCAAAAAATAGACCCAACAAACCAAATAATTCAATAAAAATGTGATAGTGATTTAAACAGAGAATTCTCAATAAAGAAAATCTCAAATGGTTGACAAATACTAAAAAGATATTGTCAGCATCTTTAGCCATCAGGGAAATGCAAATCACAATTACTTTGGGATTCCGTCTTACACCTGACAGAATGGTGAGGATCAACAACACCAGTGACAGTTCATGCTCTTGATGATGTGGAGAAAGTCAAACATGCCTCTGTTTCTGGTGGGAACGCAAACTTCTACAGCCACTACTGAAATTAATATGGTCTCTCTCAGAAAATGTAGCATCAGTCTATCTAAAGACCCAGGTACTACACTCTTAGGCATATATGAAAAGATGCTCAATCATACCACAAGAATACTTACTCAGTTATGTTCATAGCAGTTTTTTTAATTCCCAGAAACTGGAAACAAACTATATATCCCTCAACAAAGAATGAATCAGGAAAATGTGAAATATTACACAACTGTTAAAAATGACACCATGAAACTTGCAGGAAAATGGGTGGAGTTAGAAGGAAATCATTCTGAGTGAGATAACCTACACCCAGAAAGACAAATGGGATATGTACTCTCTTATAAGTGGATATTACTTATTAAGTAAAGGATAGTCACTCAACAATCCACCAACTCAGAGAGACTAAATAACAAAAAAAGCTCTAGGAGATACTCACGGATCTCTTTTGGAAATAGAAATAGAAGTTTTTTTCAGGTAGACTGAGTTCAGGTGAGGATGGGAACAGAAGGCATCAGGAGGGGGAAAGAATCTGAGTAGAAATAACTTTAATTGGAGGCATCTGAGAGGCAATGCAGAAACAGAGTATAGTGGAAACTTACTGGAATCTATGAGAGTGACCCCAGTAAGGACCCCTTGTAATGGAGGATATAGAGTCTGAACTGGCTATCTTTTGTAGCCACACAAGGCTTCCAATGGTAGGACTGGGACACCATCCCAGTCACAAAACTCTTGAGCTACAACCTGTCGTGCTCACAAAATAAGCTGCAGCAATGATAGCTCAGAACTTGTGGGAGTGGGCAACCAATTACTGGTTAACTTGAGGCCCACACCCTCAGAGGAAGCCTGCACCCCCAAAGGAAGTCCACACTAGA
Organism: Myodes glareolus; assembly: GCF_982192425.1. Classification (NCBI taxonomy): domain Eukaryota; kingdom Metazoa; phylum Chordata; class Mammalia; order Rodentia; family Cricetidae; genus Myodes; species Myodes glareolus. The sequence continues at coordinate 96,436,608 of NC_142033.1, read as the reverse complement.
CACAGCCCTGATAGCTTTTAGAGTCAGGACAGTCTAGAAATCCAGGATAGAACCAAGTAGGAACAACAACAACAACAAAAAAAAAGTCAATGAAATGCTGTAGGAAATTTGTAGGAAATTCTTCAGCCAGTAGCCTTTACGTTGTCTGCCCACTTCTGACTGCTGGATTTGGTTCCTGTTCCCCGTTCATGCAGAGAACTGCAATCTTTGAGTCTACCCCTAAATAAATAACCCTTTATTATACTCAATTCTGAGCTAGTGTGGGATTTCTTTTTAGTGCCCATCTTCATATTGTGCCCAATGTGGGTCCCAATTCCACACCTACCTAAAAGACCCAAATAGAAGTTGACAAAAGAAGGTGAGACAGTCCTTCATAGTTCCTGCTTCATGAAAGAGTCTGCTAGATATTCTGCAGGACACAGAAGAAAGCAACTGATGGACTTTGCCATTACAAGGCAGAGAGATCTTCAAATTTCCTGCTTCATGGAAAAGTCTGTGAGATACTATGGGCCTGTGGACTGAATACTGGATGCACAAACATTACAAAAGAACTTTGTGTGACTGTCCAGGCAGCAAGACGTCTTTGTCAAGTCTAGTCTTTTGGAAGTTGCTTGCCATGCACTTCCTGATCACTTAGGTAATATTATATCTTTCTGTAGTTTTTGATGGAGCTGAAAACTCGATAGTTAAATTATAGCTTTCCTTAATTATGATAAAAGATAAAGTAGATATCAATATTATATCTATAATTCTTGCTTGATACCTATTTTGTCATATGTAATTTTATGATGTTAAAGTTACAACCTTCATTTTTATTTAAACCAAAAAGGGGAAATGGGTGTGGGAAGATCTCCTGTATATGTGTTTCTTTTATTGGTTAATAAAGAAGCTGCTTTCAACCAATTGCTTAACTGAATATAAGCAGGCTGGAAGAGATATATATAGAGAGGGGGTAGGCAGAGTAAAAAAAGATGTCATACAGCCCTGTGGAATACAGATGCTGGAGATGGAACTTTACATGGTAAGCCACGGCCAGAGGACAATACACAGATTAATGGAGATGGGCTAATTTAGGATGCAAAACCTAGCCAATAAGAAGCTAGAACTCTTTAATCCCAGCACTCACGAGGCAGAGGCAGTTAGATCTCTGTGAGTTCGAGGTCAGCCTGATCTACAAGAGCTAGTTCCAGGATAGGCTCCAAAGTAACACAGAGAAAATGTCTTGAAAATCCAAAGACAGAGAAGAAGGAGGAGTAGGAGGAGGACAAGGAGAAGAAGTAGGAGGAGGATAAGGAAGAGGAGGAGGAAAAGGAAAAGAAAGAGGAGGAGGAGGAGGAAGTGGAGGAGGATGAGAAGGAGGAGGAGGAGAAGGAGAAGGAGAAGAAGAAGAAGAAGAAGAAGAAGAAGAAGAAGAAGAAGAAGAAGAAGAAGAAGAAGAAGAAGAAGAAGAAGAAGAAGCTAGAGATAATATGCCAAGCAGATATTTACTTAATAGTTTCTGTATGATTACTTCAGGTCTGGGAAGCCTGAAATGAACAAGTGCCTTCTGCCAGCAATGCAATGGTTTCTATGATATTCTGCTGCAGTTTATTCCAAGCCCAATTTTCTCTCATCAAAGAGGCTTCTTCTAGCAGCTGATGTGAGAGTAGAAGCAGACACCCACAACAAGACATTAAAACGAACTCAGGGAACTCCATAGAAGAGGAGGTGGGGAAGGATTGTAGAAATCAGAAGAATCCAGGAAATCAGGAGAACAAGGACCACAGAATGAACTAAGCAGGACTCGTAGGGGCTCGTAGAGGCAGCAGTTCATGAGCCTTCTCTTGATACTGTACTAGGTCCTCTGCATATATGTTATGGTTGTTTAGCTTGGGATTCTCATGGAACTACTAAGAGTGGGGGTGTGTTTGAGTCTTTTGCCTGGTTTTGGGACCCTTTATCTTATAATGGGTTGGCTTTTCAACCAATGATATGAGGGTCTGTACCTATTCTTATTGCGTCATGTTTTGTTTTATACTGTGTTTTGTTAATGTCCCTGGGAGGGACTGTTCTTTTCTGAGGGAACTGGAAGAATAGTGGATCTGAAAGAGTGGGGAGGTGGGCAAAGAAAACAGAGGAGTGAAGGGAGGGGAAGCCACAGTTGGGATATATTGTATTAGAGAAGAATAAATAAAAAGAAAAATGGAAAAATAACACCCTGCCATCAAATATAATATAAACTATTTTATTCTTACAAGATCAGTATAGACTAAAGAACATTTTATAAAATGACTGTTAATCCTGATATGACAGATGCTCCCATGAAATATTTTCATTCTGTCTAATTCACTGTAAACTTTCATCTGCACAGAAAAAAAAACTATCATGTTAAACTATCAGACTTTCCAAATTCTTAAGAATATGTTCAAGAAATAGAGAAAAATAAGATGGACAGTAAGTTTTGAGCATTAATGTCACTAATCATCCAGTTAATTTAAAGAAAACATGCCTTGTAAATGCAGCCAGCATGGCAGTCAGAATCATGAAATCATATTTCTTAGTGGCTTACAAACTAAGCTGACAAACAAGGTAGATAAAAATATGTAAGTAGAAGTAACATCTCAATTGTTTTAGAGTTTAGATTATAACAGAAATAAATACTATCTGAGACATTCAATACTGCCTCAGCATACTTTGCTTTTTGCAAATATAACTCACATTCTGTGCACACTACACTTGGAGGCTTTCCTTCGGATTCTGTGATCTGCAGTTAGTAAATTTATTTCCTGAATATATATATATATATATATATATATATATATATATATATATATGTCACTATCTAACTTTCTATAATTTCCTTTTAATCAAAACCATAATAAATGTAATCAGTGTAGAAAGTAGAATTATAAGATGATCCTATAATTCCCATTCTTTAGAATTAAGGCCCTGATTATGTTATATTACATAACAGAGGGATTGTGAAGCTGTAATTAAGGTTTTTAATCAGTTGGTATTGAGTTAATCAAAAGAGAGATTATCTAGGTGGCTTCAGCTTAATCCTAGGAGCTATTTAAAAATAAATTCTGTGACTCTTCCTAGAAGACAGAGAGATTAAAAATGGGTGCGATTTGGTATGTGGAGGTTCATATTGCTGTGATGGAGCAGTCAAAGTTCAAGGACCTAAAAGCACACTGAGAAGCAAAGACAGCCTTTGGTCAGACACAGGAAAGAAACAGGCTTAAGTCTTATAACCACAAGTAATGAATTACCTCATTGTTGTGTGATTTCTGTATATAGGATTTCACCAAGTATTTGATGCTGGCTTTGAAATTTTGTACCCCATGTTTTTATCTCCTATATACTGGAATTATAGTTGTATACAGCTTTGTCTGGCCAAAGTAACATATTGTATTCTATGAATTTTCAGTAAAAACCTGAATAATGAGCCTGGAAGTAGAATTATTTTTAAACCTCGAGGTGATCCTGAGACTAGTTGGCATGTTGATACTGTGAACAGAGAATTCAGTCAATGAAGAACCACAAATTTAGAGTTTGAGAGACTAGAAAGTATCATTTTAAGTTGCTAAAGTTAAAAGAAAGTTTGACAAGTAGATAATTATATAAGGTATTTTTGGTGAGTTGATGATAGCCTCTCCTACTTTGTATAGGGCAAGTGGAAACAGCCTTTGCAGGACAGTTTAGAGGTTTGTGATTTCATGCAGGTAATCAAGACATATGAGCAAATGGATAAACAAGGGGATGTAGACAAAGAATAGTCCTGGGAAGACAACTATACCAAAGCCAGCAAGAGCTTTGCTTTCTGAGGTTATTTTCAGGCATGATAGTAAATATAGTTATAATATTTTAGTCTTTCCTTTGAGAAACACCTGGTAGGTCCTTCTTACTGTTTATATTTACACAGCACATCTTCAGATAACTCGATTGTCTTGGCAACTGGAAAATGTAATAATCACATTTGATTATAATAATAGATATATATTTACTTAGAGTGTAACTAATCAAGGTACAGAGAACAGGAGACTATGGAGTGATAGCCTTACGTTTGATATCGATATCACACTCAAAGTCCAGGTATCTTGGTAGAAGAAGGATGAGAAAGATTGTGAAGATCCAGAGGCAAGTGGATGACTACAGTAGGGCTGTCTCTTAGCATTGGTCAGTTTCACAAATGAACTCATAGCAGTTGAGATAGCATAACAAAGAGCTGTACTAGAAAACCCAGACAAAGTCCCAGCATGAAGGGGAGTTGGGAACAGAGTTCCATTCCTAGCTGAGAATCTATTTGTATTTGATAGTTGTGGGGAAAGGGAGGGTCAGTTTTAATTAAGGTTTGGTCGAAGGTACACATAGCACACTCGGTGGAATCCCCACAGCCAATAGCAATTAAATAGCAAATTAATTGGATTACATGGGCCCAAAACTACAAAAGAGAAACAACAACAAAAACAACAAAAAAGAATGAGGATACAATGTTGAATGGTGTAACATGAGGGCCGGCTTGTTGGGGTTTCTGTCCCGCCCAGTACCCCACAACTGGCAACTCCCAAGGAAAATCACACATAGTCTACATTAGGTTATAAACTGATTGGCCCATTAGGTCAGGCTACTTATTAGCTCTTATAACTTATGTTACCCCATTGTCCTTATCTACATTAGCACATGGCTCAGTACCTTTTCCAGCGGGGCAATTTACATCTTTCCTCTCTGGAGGTCTGGGCAGAACTGGAAGATGGAGCTTCCTAGAATACTCCCAGTCTCTTTGCTCCACTTCTACTTCCTGTCTGGCTTTCCTGCCTATACTGCCTGCCTGGCCAATCAGCGTTTTATTAAAATATGATTGACAAAATACAGATAATTCTTCCGCACCATTTCCCTCTTTTTTTTTTTTAAACAAAGGAAAATACCCATAATCCATTTGTTGGGAATGTAGTATTTCAGGCTACTTCCTGCTGGTTGGGGGCGCTGATGATCTTATGGGGACCTAAAGAAAATTTAGAGTTATAATCAAGTTCTGACTGGAGTATCCTGTGAGTCTTGATCATCTCAGGAAGCAGTCTTGAACCTGTTCTGGATGAAGAACTCAGACATCTGGGCCATCTATTTGTGTCGGAGATTTCTCAGGGGGCCTCCCTTGATCAAAGCTGATTTTTCTTAACTCAGAATGAATCCATAGCCTCTCATTTTCTGTGGAAACAAAAGCAAAATCTCTTCTCCAAAGTAACATAACTTTTGACTTCAGTTTTGAAGCCAAGGTATTTTCAAAATGCCTATCTTGGGTTAGTTCAGCAGCATTTATAAATAACAGTCCTTTAGCAGCTGTTGCTCCTTCCTCAGCAATCAAACAATTCAAAGAGAGCATAATAGCACACAGTATCAAGATTCTCTGTGTATTTTTCATCTTTATGTGGTTTTATTTTAACTTCTACTTCTTTTATTTTTACCTTTAACTTTTGGCTTTTTGAGACAGGTTCTCTGTATATATCTTTGGCCTGGAATAACTCTGTAGACCAGGCTGTCCTTGAACTCACAGAGATCCACTTGTCTCTGCCTCCCCAGTGCTGGGTTCAAAGGTGTTTGCTACCACACCTTGAACTCACATAGACCTGTCTGCTCTGCCTCTCAGGCATTGGGATTAAAGGTGTGTACTACCACACCTTGAGGTCACAGAGGTCAATCTACCTCTGTCCCTTGAAGTCTCAGATGTCAATTTACCTCTGTCTCCGAGGCATTGGGATTAAAGGTGTGTACCACCACACCCTACTTCTCTTTTTATTTTTTATTTTTAATGACTTTAACCTTTAGCCTGCATATATTTTTAACACACTGCAAACCATTTAGAGGTTTTCTTTCTCTTTGAATCTCTCTTTACCATATATTTCTCTTTTTCTGACCACATGAGCCTTTAATTTACTAAACAATATGGAGAGCTGTGGCTTTGACAGCTATATCCAGCCCATTTCTTAGCTCTCCAGCCTCATGGTGGAATAACCATCAGAGCCATTTTTGTCGTCAGAACTCTACAGTGTTTCAAGGTCCCTGCCAGCAAGCAAGCTGCAGCATTCTGCTCACAGACCACACTCAGTTGGACTGCCTGCCTGAATGAGTCAGAGATTGCCCTGGCAGGACAGTCCAGAAAGCCGGCATTTTAAAACAGCGCAACTTTTTTCCTGCTACTGGTTGAAAACCCGAAAATCATGCATTCAGCTTTTCATCAACACTGTTTAAGTGTTTCGTGGCAGGACTTCTTAATGAGCTGCAAAGTTTTGCAGCTAAAGCTGAGTCAGAAAGCATCTTTTAGATGAGAGCGCTTGCTTGCCTCTAGCAGGCAGTGAAAACCCGAGAAATTTCTGCCACCAAGAAAACACGCTTTACTCTATTCTTTCCCAAGCTTTCTCAAGCTTTCTGTGGATTCAGTTATCCACGTGGGCGCCATATGTAACATGAGGGCCGGTTGTTGGGGTTTCTGTCCCGCCTGGTATGCCACAGCCAGCAACTCCCAAGGAAAATCACACATAGTCTACATTAGGTTATAAACTGATTGGCCCATTAGGTCAGGCTACTTATTAGCTCTTATAACTTATGTTACCTCATTATCCTTATCTACATTAGCCACATGCCTCAGTACCTTTCTCAGCGTGGCAGCTCACATGTTGCCTCTTCGGTGTCCTGGGCAGGAGTGCAGAGGGAGCTTCCTGCTTGCCAGAATGCTCCCAATCTCTTTGCTCCACCTCTACTTCCTGTCTGGCTTTCCTGCCTATACTGCCTGCCTGGCCCTCATGTTACAGAATGGTCCTGGAATGGACATAGAATCAGGGAGGAATTGGGGGAGGGATTGAATAGGATCAAAACACAATAAGTAGAATTCTGAGAGAATACTTAAGAAGTTTAGACTGTACTGTTAAATTTAACATCATCACCATGCATATTTATAACCTCGCAAGTCTGTGACCTCTTGTTCATTAGTGTTGATGGCTGTGAAGTTTACATTTTTTTCTTTCTACACTTTAAAAAATGGGAGATGATGAAGTATTCTGTAATGTGTTAATTGCCTCATTTTCCCTAGGTGTTTCTGCACACATTCTTCCATGTTAGTCGTCAATTATATTTCCAGAATTTTTACCTGTACTGAATTATATTCCTTAACTTCTTCAAAATATTTGGCTGGAAATACTAGGACACAAGCCCATTCTGTTTTGTCTGTTATCTATTCAATTAAACCCTTTATTTAAATTTAAATTTGAGATCTAGTTGATATTTTAACTTATTAATTTTGTAACCAATATTCATCATTACTACACTAGATTTCCTACCGTTTAACATTGTTTGTTGCTTATTGGGTTGATACTTCCCAGTGACTCATTACACACCTGAAGTTTAAACTCTCTTTAACTTATAAGGCAAGGAGTTTTAAAAGAAAAGTTCAGTTAATGGAGTAATGTTGAGCACAGTCACTGGGATGTGACCTGGGTGTGTCAAAGAGGGTGAGGGGTGATGTTCCAAGACACAAACTCATGTCTCTATGCTGATTGTAGCTATACTTGTATGTCATTCATTGCATTTGCTTTAAGGGTTGTTCACCAGTTTTAGTCAATTTTGCATGGCAGTGACAAAGTACCCAAGATAAATAAATTTAAAGACAAAAAGGTTAATTTTATCTGGTGACTTCACGGAAGTCAGATCCTGGTTTTGCTAGCTCCATAACTGTGGGCCAGAGTCAAGAAAGGTTGTTGCAGGGTATCAGAATGTGGGAGGAGTCTGGTCAGTTCATGTCAATGAGGTCATAGGGCTAGGAACAGGACGTTATTTTCAGAGTATTCTTCTTTGGCGTACTTCCTTTAGGTAAATGATACCTTCAGTATCACATTCAGCCATGAACTCACCCAATGGGTTAGTTAATCACTTGATGGGGTTAACAATCCTTCGATAGTTGAGTATGGTGGAGATACGGGACTTCACATTCTAATTGTGATAATTGTTAACTCTTAACAGTGTTTAGACCTGTTTTATGTATTAAACATCAAGGGATCTATTTGCTTCTTCTCTCCACACCCTTGCTTTTCTGGACTTTGTGTAACAGCATTTTATTGAATTGTTTGTTAAGATGCAGCATGAATTTGCTCTACAACTTAAAAATGGAAACGGAATGTTGGGATGAAACCCCAAAGATGTGAGAGTTGACGTGAAAAGAAATGTGGAGTGGTGGCACACACCTTTAATCCCAGCACTCAGGAGGCAGAGGCAGGCAGATCTCTGTGAGTTCAAGGCCAGCCTGGTCTACAAGAGCTAGTTCCAGGACAGGCTTCAAAGCCACAGAGAAACTATGTCTTAAAAAATCACAAAAGAAAGAAAGAGGGGAAGAAAGGAAGAAAGGAAAAAAGGAAGGAAGGGAAGAAGGAAGGAAGGGAGGAAGGGAAAGAGGGAGGAAAGAAGGGAGGAAGGAAGGAAGAAAAATATAATTATGAAATATTGTAGGAGAAGAAGCAGAAACATTTGAGGGGGTACTAGGGAAGACTCAGAAACAGGTGCCAGATTGAATCCTACAGAGAAACCTAGAGTTTCTCACAACTTAATACAAATGGAATTGTCTTCAATACCAGTAAGGAAAGGAAGGTGATAGGACAGAAGTCGGAATTGGGGATGTTACACTCATAAGCCAGGACATGTGGCAGCACAACATTAGATGCTGAGCGAGGCTCTGCCGAAACTTCCAGAAGAAAGATGCTCCTCAGTCCTTTCTAGCACAGAGTCTTGTGCCAACGTAGCACATTCATTTTAAATATTTAAGTTCAACTATGCTGTCACTACTTTATCATCTTGAACTGTTTTTAGTTTCTATTCCACATATAAATTGCCTTTTGTCTTCCTCTTGTTCCATTTCTTCTCTCCTCCCTCCTTACCACTTTCCTTTATTCTTTCTCTGTGGTGGGACAATGGTCTGTACCCTGTCCATTGTATTTTAATAAAACATTGATTAGCCAGTAGCCAAGTAAGACGTATAGGAAGGGCAACCATGCAGGAAATATAGACAGGGTGAGAAGAACAAGGGAATTCTAGGAAGACGAAAGATTCAGTCTGCAGTTGTAATCCAGACACAAAGGAAGCAAGATGTAACTGCCTCACCGAAAAAGGTACCAAGCCACATGGATAACACAGATAAGAATTATGGGCTAATAAAAGCGAATATAAAAGTTAATAAGAAGCCTGAACTGTAACATGAAAGAGGGGCCTGCATCTTTGGGTTTTCTGTCCTGGGAGGTTCCCACAGCTGTTTAGCCCCAAAGAAAATAACACAGAGGTCTCCATTAAGTTATAAGCTGATAGGCCCATTATCTCAGGCTACTTACTAGTTCTTGTAGCTTATATTAACCCACTATTCTGATCTATGTTAGCCATGTGTCTCAGTACATTTTACAGTGGAGCAGATCACACCCTGCTGCTTCCATGGTCTGGGAAGGAGTGGAAGGAATCAGCTTCCTCCTTCCCAGAATTCTCCTGTTCTCATCACATCATTTCTAGTTTCTGTCTTGTCTTCCTGCCTATACTTCCTGCCTGGCCAATCAGCGTTTATTTAAAACATGATTGACAGAATACAGACAATTCTCTCGCACCACTGAGCTAATAAGCCAATCAGTTTATGATTTATGTAAACCTCTGTGTGTTAATTTGGTACTAAATAGATTTGGGGCCTAGTGGGACAGATACCTAAGTCAATATTTCTCTGTCTTTATCTGCATGAATGTGTGTGTACCTTTACATGTATTTGCGTGTGTATGTGTGTGTGTGTGTGTGTGTGTGTGTGTGTGTGTGTGTGTGTGTGTGTTAAGCATTAGAGAGTCAATTTTAGGCAAAATAGAATTTCTCCTTTAGTGCTGCTTACAAGTGTTTTTGGCACAGGGTTAAAGTATTGTAGAAATTTTGGACTTAGCCATGTTTATGTAGTCAGCTAGGTAATGAAATGCTATTACCACAAGACACAGAAATCATCATGTGGACTAATGGGGCAAAAGGGTTTTTTTTCTAAAGTTATACCTAAGTTTTCTAAGTTATACCTATATCAGACTCTCTTTTCATGTGTAAAGAAAATCTTCTCTATATTTTTTAGATTGTGATGAATTATATTTGAGTGAGCAGAATAATAGCTCAAACTTAGAAATCTTAGTGTTTTGGTATGGGATTTAAGATATGAAGGTAATTTAATTTAGGAATTTTGGTGAACCCTAGGGGATATTCACACTTTCTCTAAATCAATTACTCTATTCAAATAGTTAATTGATGAATGAAAATAAGATATTATAAATAATTAGCATTAAGTTCCATGTCCATTACACTATGTTGACAATAAAACCATTTAAGAATGTTCTAGAAGGCAGGGCAGTGGTTGCACATGCCTTTAATCCCAGCACTTGGGAGGCAGAGGCAGGCAAATCTCTGAGTTCGAGGCCAGTCTGGTCTACAAGCGCTAGTTCCAGGAGAGGCTACAAAGCTACAGAGAAACCCTTTCTCAGAAAAACAAAAGATTCTAAATAACCCAATTAAAAAATGGGGTACTGAACTAAATAGAGAATTCTCAAAAGAAGAAGTTCAAATGGTCAAAAGATGCTTAAAGTCATGTTCAACTTCCTTAGCAATCAGGGAAATGCAAATCAAAATAACTTTGAGATACCATCTTACACCTGCCAGAATGGCTAAAATCAAAAAACACCAATGATAACCTATGCTGGAGAGGAAGTGGAGTAAGGGGAACATGCATCCAATGCTGTTGGGAATGCGAACTTGTACAACCACTTTGGAAATAAGTGTGGTGGTTTCTCAGGAAACTGGGGGTCAACCTACCTCAGGATCCAGCATTTCCACTCTTGGGAACATACCCAAGAGATGTCAAATCATACTACAAAAGCATTTGTTCAACTATGTTCATAGCTGTACTATTTGTAATAATGAGAACCTGGAAACAACCTAGGTTTTTGCTCCTCAAAGGAAGAATGGATAAAGATGGTGTGACATGTATACACTTTAGAGTTTTATTCAGCAGTAAAAACAAACAAACAACAAAAACAATTACATCTCAAATTTTGCATGCAAATGGATGGAAATAGAAAACACTTTACAGAGTGAGATAACCCAGACCCAAAAAGATTAATATGATATGTGTTCACTCATTAGTGGATTCTAGCCATAAACAAAAAGCATTGAGCCTATAGTTTGTGATCCTAGAGAAGCTAAATAAGAAGGTGAACCCAATGCAAAACATATATTTATCCTCCTGGAAATTGGAAGTAGACAAGATTGCAGGGCAAAAGTTGGGAGCTCGGGGATAGGGGTAGGGTTGGGGGAAGAGGAGAGGGGGAGAGAGAAGGGAGAAGGTGAGGACTGGGGAGAGCTTATGGAGGTGGGATGGTTGAGATGAAGGAAGGGTGGATATGGGAGCAGGGAACTAGATATCTTAATTAAGGGAGCCATTTTAGGGTTATAAAGACACTTGGCTCTAGAGGGGTTCCCAGGTGTCCAAGGTGATGTCCCCAGATAGGACCTTGGGCAGCAGAGGAGAGGGTCCCTGAACTGACGTTCTCCCATAGCCACACTGATGAATATCTTGAATATCACCCTAGAACCTTCATCTGGCAATGGATGGAGATAGAGACAGAGACCCACATTGGAGCACTGAACTGAGCTCCCAAGGTCCAGAGGAAGAGCAGAAGGAGGGAGAGGATGAGCAAGGAAGTCAGGACCGTGAGGAGTGTGTCCACCCACTGAGATGGTGTGACTGATCTAATGGGAGTTCACCAAGGCCAGCTGGACTGGGACTAAACAAGCTTGTGATCAAACCAGACTCTCTGAATGTGTCTGACAATGGAGGCTGACTGAGAATCCAATGATAATGGCACTGGGTTTTGATTTTACTGCATGTACTGGCTTTTTGGGAGCCTAGTCTGTTTGGATGCACAACTTCCTAGACCTGGATGGAGGTGAGAGAGCCTTGTACTTCTCACAGGGCAGGTCACTCTGACTTCTCCTAGGACTGGAGAGGGTTGGAGGGAGGGGGGAGGTGGATTGTGGGGAGTGGGAGGGAAATGGGAGGAGGGAAGGAGGTGGAAATTTTTAGTAAATAAAATAAAAAATATAAAGAAAAACAAAAAAGAATGGTCTAGATATAATAACTTCTTGACAAGGAATCTTATGAATACATATACTTTTGGTATGAATATTTTTAAATGGGTTTTTTTAAAGTTTTTATGTTATTTATTTACAAATGGTGTGTGGTGTATGTGTGTTTGTGTGTGTTTGTGTGTGTGTGTGTGTGTGTGTGTGTTACTTTTTTGTGCCATAGCCAAATGAGGAGGACAGAGGATATCTTGCTTGAGTTTGTTCTGTCTTTCAATCACATGAATCTCAGAGATTGAACTGTGGATGTGAGTCTTGGCAACAAGAGTCTTTACTTGAGGTATCTTTCTAGCTCATGGAAGATGTTTAAAATATCCAGTTAGTTCCCATAAGAAGGAATGGTACAAATTTTTACTTTCAGTTTTTTCCTATGTTTACTTTATAAAATATCCTATAAATTGTAAATCAAGATGAAGCAAACAAATAAAAAGCCAAAATAGTTATCCCAATAGATATTAGAGTAGTCATGTCCCCTTTGACAAACCTCTATCCCCAAAATATTTGCAGTAAGATTCATAAAAGTAATAAAATCATAGTTATAAAGTAACAATGAAAATAATTGTATGGTTAGGGTCACCACATATGAGGTATTAAAGGGCCACACCATTATATGGCTGAGAATCAGTGTATTTGATTAAATTTTATTAAGGCAGCAAAATGTTAGACTCTAAACAAATTTAATTAGATATTATGTTGCTATTTTCTCAATTTTCATTGCTCACAAAATAGTCTTAGAACAAAAGTTATGGAAAACACTGTAGAAAAAGAAATAATTTGATATATGAATTTGGGGCAATGGTCAATATTGAACCCGAGACCATGTATATGATAGATCATTGCTCTAACACTGAGTTACATCCTACTCTATCAATTTGTTTGCAAGAACACAAACTAGTATAGCGATTTCCCAGGTCCTTACAATAAGAAATTGCACATATGCTGGGGGTGTAGTCTGTGACAGAGTGCGTGGACAAGGCCTTGGGATCAATCTGAACTGGAAGGCAAGTGAGCCTACAGGTAAGATATTGAAGTCAGACTGCATTCTGGGTGTGGCTTCTTTCTTCTCAAATATGGGGAGACACCAGAATAATGTTATATGTGCACCTGTTCACCAACCTCAAAACAGTAATTTACATATGCACATTTTTCACCACTATAATAAATTTAGGTTGCCTCTTTATTGCGAATCACCTGAGATTTTAATTTCATTTCTAATCTACTGAAGGCATAAATTTGAGAGCATTAACTCTTGTGAAGTCAGAGTATAAAAGAAAAATGTTTTGTGCCTTGTTAGGATTTTCAAAAACTTCTTGACCCTGGCTAAATGCTTTGACATAGCTGGACTCATTTTCTCATCTGTCAAACCTCAATTTCCTTCCAGGTTTATAGTTCTGAACCCACAAGTATATTGAAGTTATTCATTGTCTTCCTGAATCCAAGCAATAGTATTAGTTACAATGGCAATTCTGTAGTTGCAAAACATTTGCTGTCTTTTTTTAGTTGTAAAAATATTATTCATTTTATATACCAACCCCTTTCCCTCCTCCCACTATCTTCCCCACCCCCATATCCACTCCTCAGAAAGGATAGGGCCTCCCATGGGTAGTTGACAAAGCCTGGTACATTAAGTTGAGGCAGGACAAAGTTACTCTCCCCTGAATCAGGGCTGAGCAAGGCTCCAAAATGACAACTCATGCATCAGGTATAGGTCCTGGTTCCACTGCAAGTGGCCCCTCAAAAAGACCAAGATAAACAACTGTCCCCCAAATGCAGAAAGCCTAGTTCAGTCACATGTAGGTTTCCCAGCTGTCTAGAGTCTTTGAGCTCCCATAAGCTGAGGACAGCAGTATCTGTGAATTTCCCAATCATGATCTTGACCCCTTTCATATGATCCCTCCTTTCTCTCTTTAACTGGAGCTCAACCTGGTACCTGTCTATGGATCACTGCATCTGCTTCCTCAGCTACTCAGTGTAGGTTCTATGATGAAAATTAGGGTAGTCACCAGTTTGATTGAAGGGGAAGACCATCTCAGGCACACTCTCTGTTAATGCTAGTAATCTTAGTTGGGATCATCCTTGTGGATTCTTAAGAATTCCCTAGGAACCAGTTTCTTCTTAACCCCATAATGGCTCCCTCTATCAAGATATCCCTTTCATTGCTCTCCCACTCCATCCCTCCCCAGCTCTTCCTTCCTGTTCACTCATGTTTTCATTTCCCATCATCTCTCTACCAAACCCCAATCCTCATTTTACCCAGGAGATCTCATCTATTTCCCATTCCTAGGGTGATCCTTGAGTCTCTCTTTGAATCTTCCTTCTTCCCTACCTTCTACAGAGCTTTGGACTGGACTGTAGTCTGCTTAACCCTTCCTTTATATCTAGTATACACTTATGAATGAGTACATACAATGTTCTTTCTGGGTCTGGGTTCCCTCACTCAGGATGATTTTTTTCCAGTTCACCCATTTGTCTGCAATTTTTATGATGTCATTTTTTTTTACACCAGAGTAATATACCATTGTGTAAATGTACCACATTTCCTTTACCCATTCTTCAGTTGAGGGACATTCGAAATTGTATTCAGGTTCTGGCTATTATGAAAAATGCTGCTACAAACCTAGTTGAGCTAGTGTCCTTGTGGTTTCACTGAGCATCCTTTGGTATAAGTCCACAAGTGATAATGCTAGTTCTTGAGATAGATTGATTCTAAATTTTCTAAGAAATCACTATCCTGAATTCCAAAGTGGCCATAGATGTTTGCACTCTCACCATAAAAGTTTGCTCACACACCATACAAGTTTGCATTCCACATCCTCTCCAGTATAATCTGTCATCACTGTGTTTTATC
This sequence comes from Myodes glareolus, assembly GCF_982192425.1. Taxonomy (NCBI): domain Eukaryota; kingdom Metazoa; phylum Chordata; class Mammalia; order Rodentia; family Cricetidae; genus Myodes; species Myodes glareolus. Next base: position 96,421,595 of record NC_142033.1, on the reverse strand, counting down.
TTAGCCATTCTTACAGGTGTAATATGGTATCTCAGAGTCATTTTTATTTTCATTTCCTCGATGACTAAGGATGTTGAGTAATTCTTTAAGTGTCTTTGGGCCATTTGAAAGTCTTCTGTTTAGAAATCTCTATTTATATCTGTATCCCATTTTTAAAATTGGATTATTTTGTATTTTTATGCCTAGTTTCTTTTGTTTTAATACATTTAGGACATAGGAATTTTGTCAGATGTGGGGTTGTTGAAGAACTTTTTTTATTCTGTAATCTGACATTTTGACTTATTTACCATGTCCTTTTCCTTACAGAAGCTTTTCAGTTTCAGAAAGTCCAACTTATTGATTGTTTCTCTCAATGTCTTTGCTACTGGTATTATATTTAGGAAGTGATCTTTTGTGCCCATGCATTCAAGGCTATTTTCCACTTTCTCTTATATTAGGTTCAGTGTAACTGGGTTTATGTTAAAGTCTTTGATCCACTTAGACTTGAGTTTTGTGTATGGTAGTAACTATGCATCTGTTTGCATACTTCTATATGCTGACATCCAGTTATGTCAACACCATTTTTGAAGATGTTTTCTTTTTTCCATTGTACAGTGTTGACTTCTTTGTCAAAAATCATATATTCATAGGTGTGCGGATTAATGTTAGAATCTTTAATTTGGTACCTGTGTCTGTTTTTATGCCACTACCAAGCTGTTTTTGTTAATGTAGTTCTATAAGAAAGCTTAAGTCAGGGATGGTGATACCTCCGGAAGTTCTTTTATTGTTCAGGATTGTTTTGGCCACCCTGGATTTTTTTTCATATGAAGTTGACTATTATTCCTTTGAGGTCTCTGAAGAATTGGATTGGTATTTTGATGGGGATTGCAATGAATTTGTATATTGCTTTTGCTAAGATTGGCATTTTATAATTCTGATTCTACCTTATCAAGAACATGGGAGATCTTTCCATTTTCTAATATCTTATTCAATTTTTTTTCAAAGATTTAAAGTTCTTAGCCAGGTGGTGGCGGCACATGCCTTTAATCCTCACTTGAGAGGCAGAGGTTGGTGGAACTCCGTGAGTTTGAAGCCAGTCTGATATACAAGAACTTGTTAAAGGATAGTCAGTACTGTTACACAGAGAAGCCCTTTCTTGAAAAACAAAAACAAAGCAAAGCAAAAAACAACAAAAACAGTTTTTGATACACAGAACTTTCACATGTTTGGTTAGAGTTACTCTGAGATATTTTATATTATTTGTGACTATTATAAATGGTGATGTTTCTCTGATTTCTTTCTCACTTGTATACATATATTTGTGTGTGTGTGTGTGTATGTGTATGTATGTATTTATATCTTATATCATACCACATTACTGAAAGTGTTTATCAGCTCTAGAAGTTCTCTGGTAGAATTTTAGGGGATTACTTATGTATACTATCGTATCATTTGCAGATAACTGAAATTTTACTTCTTCCTTTCCAATTTGTATCCCCCTTTGTTGTTTTATTGCTCTAGCTCAAACTCTGACTATCATACTGCATAGATATGTAGAGAATGAACAGCCTTGTCTTGTTCCTGACTTTAGGTGAATTGCTTTGAATTTCTCTCCATTTAATTTGTTGCTGGCTATCAGCTTGCTATAAATTGCCTTTAAAATGTTTAGGTATGTTCCTTGTATCCCTAATCTCTCCAAGACTTTTATCATGAAGGGGTGTTAGATTTTGTCAAATGCTTTTTCAGCATCTAACAAGATGATCATGTGCTTTTTCTTTTCTTTCAGTTTGTTTATATGATGCATTAAAGTGACATATTTTTGTATGTTGAAACATCCCAGTATCTCTGACATGAAACCTACTTGACCATGATGGATGGTTTTTGTTTGTGTATGTGTGTTCTTGGATTCCTTAGCTAGTATTTTATTGATTATTTTCACATCAACGTTCATGGCAGAAATTGGTTTGCAATTCTCGTTCTTTGTTTCATCTTTGTGTGTTTTGTGCACTAGTGTAACTGTAGCCTCATAAAAAGAGTTCGACAATGTTTCTTTTGTTTCTACTGTGTGAAACAATTTAATGAGTATTGGTATTATCTCTTCATTAAAATTCTGGCAGAATTCTACACTGAAATCTTCAGTTCCTGGCCTTTATTGTTTGAGAGGCTTTTGATGACTGTTTCTGTTTCCTTAGAGGTTATGGATATATTTAAATTATTTATCTGATCTTGATTGAATTTGGAATGTGATAACTATTCAGAAAATTGTCCATTTCTTTTAAAATTTTCAATTTTTTGGAGTACAGATTTTTGAAGTATGACCTGTTCATTCTCTGGATTTTCTCAGTGTCTGCTCTTTTGTCCACTTTTCATTTTTAATTTTGTTAATTTGAATATTCTTTCTCTGCCTTTTTGTTAGTTTGGATGGGGTTGTCTATCTGGTTTATTTTCTCACAGAACAAACACTTTTGTTTCATTGATTCTTTGATTTATTCTCGTTGTTTCAACTTTATTGATTTCAGCCCTCAGTCTGAGTATTTCCTGGAGTCTATGCCCCTGAAGTGAATTTGCTTCTTTTTGTTCTAGTGCTTTCAGATGTGATGTTAAGTCACTGGTATGAGATTTCTCTCACTTCTTTCTGAACTTTCTTCTTAGCACTGCTTTCAAAGTGTTCTATAAGTTTGGGTATGTTATACGCAAATTTTCATTGCAAATTTCATTCTGGAAAGTCTTTAATTTCTTTCTTTGTATCTTCCTTGATCCAGTGGTGATTCAATTGACCATTATTCATTTTCAATAAGATTGTAGGTCTTCTGTAATTTGTGTTGTTGGTGAAACCTAACATTACGCCAGCTGATCCAATGACACAGGAGGTTATTCTCCTTTTTTGTATCTGTTGAGATTTACTTTGTGAATGAGTATGTGGTTAATTTAAGAGAAGGATTCACAAGGTACTGAGAAGAAGGTATATATTTTTTGTGTTTGGGTGGAATGTTCTATAGATGTCTGTTAAGCCCATTGGAATCATAACATCTTTAGTTCCCTTATTTCTCTGTTAAGTTTCTGTCTGGCAGACCTGTCCAGTGGTGAGAGTGGGGTGTTAAAGTTTCCCAATCTTAGTATGTGGGGTTTGATGTGTGTTTTAAGCTTCAGTAATGTTTCTTTTACATATGTGTGTGCTCTTGTATTTGGGACATAAATTTTCATAACTGAGCCTTCATCTTGATGGATTTTTCCAGGGATGAATATAAAAATATTCTTCTCCATCTCTTTTGATTAACTTTAGTTTGAAATCTATTTTGTTAGATGTTAGGATACCTACAACAGTTTGTTTCTTAAGTCCACTTGATTGAAAAATCTTTTCCCAACCCTTTACACTGAGGTAATATCTGTCTTTGAAGTTGAGGTGTGTTTCTTGTATGCAGCAGAATATCAGCTCTTGTATATTTATTCTGTTATCCTTTGTCTTTCTGTAGGCAAGTTGAGTTCTTTTATATTAAGGGATACAAAAGACCAGTGATTGCTAATTTCTGTTCATTTTTGGTGGTAGTGTGCATTTGTCTCCATTCTTTGGGATTTTTCTGGTGTGGGATAATCCATTACCTGTGTTTTCATAGGTGTAGCTAATTCTCTTGAGTTGAAGTTTTCTTTCTAGAACTTTCTGTAGGGCTAGATTTGTAGATAGATATTATTTAAATATGGTTATAACATAGAAACTATGCTTTATCTGCCTGTGGTGATTGAACGTTTCGCTGGGTATAGTAGTATGATCTGGCATTCATGATCTCTAAGTGTCTGCGTATTTTTCCAGAACCTTCTGGCTTTCAGAGTCTCCATTGAGAAGTTGGGGGTTATTCTGATGGCTCTGCCTTTATATATTACTTGGTCATTCTTCTTTGCAGTTTTTAATATTCTTTCTTTATTCTCTATGTCTAGAGTTTTGATTATTATGTAGTGAGAGAATTTTTGTTCTAATCTATTTGGTATTCTATAAGCTTCTTGTATCTTCATAGACATTTCCTTCTTTAGATTGGGAAAGTTTAGTTCTAGAATTTAAACATAATTTCTGTGCCTTTGAGTTATTATTCTTAGTTTTGGTCTTTTCATGATGTCCCAGATTTCCTAAACATTTTGTTTTATGATTTTGTTCATTGAAGTGTTTTCTTTGACGGAAGTATCTATTTCCTCTACCATATCTTCAACCCCAGAGGTTATCTCTTCCGTCTCTTGCATTCTATTGGTTATGCTTGCATCTGTACTTCCTGTTTGTTTACTCAGACTTTCTGTTTGCAGAATTCCCTTGGTTTGTGTGTTCTTTATTGTTTCAGTTTCGATTTTCAAGTTTAGAACTGTTTCCTTCACCTGTTTGATTGTTTTTTTCTTATCTTTCTTATTGAATTTATTGATTTTGTCACACTTTTTGTCTGTCTTTTCCTTGAATTAACTTGTGAATTTTGCATTTCCTTTGAGGGCCTCTATCATCTTTGTAAAGTTATTTTTAAGGTCATTTTCTTCTGCTTCTTCTGTGTTGGGATGTTCAGATCCTGCTGTTGTAGAACCACTAGGTTCTCTATGTATCATATTGCACTTTATGTTTCTTGCACTTGCATCTACCCATCTCTTCCTCCAACTGGTGTAGGCAGTATCTGTTAACATTTGCAGTCTTAAGTGCAATTAGTTTCTTGTTCAAATATGTGAGAGAACCATAACTTGCTAAACATTTATATTTTGCTACCTCTGTCTCCACACCGTGCAAATATAAAATATTTTAGAATGAAATGATGCTGCAATATAGCTGAGTCCTCCACACTCCACGAATTGTGGAAATGATATAGCAAAGTGGAGGAGGACTAACACATTCTTATCTTTTATTGTTTTCATTACATGAACAGCATATGCTCGGCAGATATTATTGCCATATGAAACACTGCAAATAAAAGTCATAGTACTTGGAAGGTATTATATGTGATGATACATGTTTTACACATAACAGTCCTACATGCTGTATTGTATTTATTCTTGCTGAGTGACAAGGGAATGAGAGTAGAGAATCCAAATACATTGCCTATCATTGCTGAACTCATAAATGGGAAGTCTGTCTTACTTCAATATCTGTGTTCTTATCACTGACAATAAAACCAAAGAAGCATCTTGTCATGACAGATGGCAAATAAGCACTTCGGTTGTTAGATAGAGAATTTTATGAAAGAGTTACAATGTGTTTTCTTAGAAGTTCTACAATAAGCCTTATTTTATAACAGGGTCCTCTTTGTCTCATATTTTTAAAAGCAATACTTCTTTCATAAGACTGAAATTTAATAAAATAGTGAAAGCTAAAATAATTTACTGGCTAAACAAATGTACAGTTCACTTACAATGACCAAGTATTCTTTTTATAAGTTTCAGGGAATCAAAAGTCATGCAATGTTATCTCAATCTTTGAAACTGTTTGTTTAGACGGGAATATAGGAGCATTCATATAATTCAATAATGATTTATCAAACATTACTATTTCAGGAAGCTATTTGTTTATATATAAAGACCTGGTTATGTTAATTCATCAGAGGACTTTTCAGATGGGCAAGTTTAGCAGCCTCCCTACATATAGGGTTTTCTGAAGTCACAGGGTCTGCATTTGTGCATTACAGGGTAGCCTCTTCTCTCCTAGTCCCTGATACATAGAAGTCCAAAACACTGAAGATTGATACTGTTTGCATGGAGATGTGCCACAGAAAACTAGGGACAATCCAAAAGAGCAAATATTACATTGTAACAGATATAAAAATTATCTCAGTGTTTAACTCTTTGTGTCCCATTGATAGCCAAGTAAGTAAACACACACACATGTATGTGTTTTTCTATCATGCATACATGTTTCAGGTTTCCAATTAAACATTATGACTTTTATTTAAATCGCTAAGTATTTTAGTTAAATGCATGGTTTAAAATAGACCAGTTACACAGTTGTGTTTTGTTTTTGGTGTTTTGTCTGGGCTCTCCTTAGAAACTTTTGGGGAAAGAGCATCCTCTACAAGCCTTTGTGCTTAAGCATCCCATTTAGCCTTCCTATGATAATTTAGTTTAGTATGTATTGAAATTTTACAATTTTGAAAAGGAAAGCAATTAAATATATCTTAATTTTAGATACAGATATTGCATTAAGAATATAAATTGGTCCAATAAAATCTTAACAAAGAAGAATAAAGGAGCCTAAAAATTCAAGTTATTAAAAAATTGTGTATTAGTCTGGCTGTTCAATTAGTCATGAACTTTCTATCTGGGTTTTATGTGTTGGTAAAAGAATCTTAATTTATAAACCTAATTTTTCTATTCTTTAGCTATTTCCCTCATACTATTTTTTACATAAATGGATGTGCCTTAGAAACAATAAAATTCTAAAGGCAAACTCTTTTTCAAAACTGTCTAAATTGGCCTAGTAAGATTTCCTACAGTTCACAGTAGTTTTACCTAATTTCATTATAATCTGTAATACTCAAACTCTGTACAACCAAACTTAATTATTCTAACCTGCTTTTCTGAATGGTTTAATGACTCTAGTTGCATGTTATGCTATCAGTATTCCAGATGTCCCAAATACACATGTGCATAAATGTGCTAAAATTCTTCTCACCCCAGAACCAGTAACCAGAAAGCTATGTAGTGATATTTTGTTTATGCTTTAACAAATAAACCTTGACTGAAGATGTGAATGTGGAACTAGCCACACTATTAGTCATAGAGGCTGGGCAGTGGTAACACACACCTTCAATTCCAGTACTTGGGAGACAAAGCAGATCTCTAGGATTTAGTGGCCACTCTGGCCTATGCAATATTGAATCAGTCTGAAAGAGAAACTTTAATCCCAGTGCTAGGACAGTGGAGACAGGTAGTGATATGGATGGGTGGAGAAGGGAATATAAGGCAGAAGCGGACTGGAGCAAGAACGCATTCTAAGGCTTCATAGAGACAGTATTTATTCTGAGGATTTGTGGAGACAAGATCTTTCCCCCTTCTGTTTGAGAATTTTGCAGATATAAAAAGTCTCTTTAGTGACTGGTTCCCTTACTTCTCTGATCTTTCAGCATTTATGCCGAGGCCTGACTCTGAATTTTTATTAATAAGATCAATTAGATTCATGTTAAATAACATGACATTGATAGTCTCTATGTCACAAGGCATTTCCACTATACCTAATAAGATTCTCATTAAAACAAAGATAAAAATAAAACAAAACCCTAAACAGTCAGGAAGAAACAAGAAAGTTCTATAAATCTAAAATAATAAAGTCTGCAAAGGAATCTCTATGTCTATACCAGCCCTTTCTTCCTTACTTAAGAATATTGTCGTAGGCAGAGTGAAATGGTGCTTTCCAAAAGTGTAATTTTGTTTCAATGAAATGGAATATAGCACTAGTATTTAATTATTACCAAACTTGTATATTGGTTCTGATGGTTTGTATTTCTAGAGGAATTAATTTCTTGGTTCATTAAATTTATTATTCACAGTAAACTTTTACTATCTTTTTGAAATGCATATTCACTAATAACTCTTTAACTTCTTATACTGGTAGTTTTGTGCAGTCTTTCCTTCACTGAGCAGTTTAAAGAGGTTTATCAACTAATAATGTTTTTCAATGTTAAAACATTTATTTGATTAATTTTAAAATCATTTTCATATTTCAAAATTTATTAGTTCCCTTCTTTTACTGCTGCTTAAAATTATTAATAACATAGTTGGTTAATTTAAAAATAATTTTGTTTCACATTCTGATATTTACTTGCTATATTTAAATGATTCTTCATTGCTATATTTGAGTTAATGTTTGATGACTATTAATCTATATCCTACTTATCATATTTATTCTTTTGACCTTAATCTGTTTTTTTACTTATTTACTATGATTTTGATCGAGGTATGTTGCAAGGGAGAGGGCCTGCTTGTTTTTCCCGGCCGCCAGGCTAGCTTACACCTGAAATAACCACACAGAAACTGTATTAATTAAAACACTACTCAGCCCATTAGCTCTAACTTCTTATTGACTAACTCCTATATCTCAGTTTAATCCATTTCTATTAATCTGTATATCGCCACTTAGCAATGGCTTACAGGGAAAGATTTGGCATGTCTTTCTCTGGTGACTGCATGGTTTCTCTCTCCTATTCCGCCTTTCTTCCTCCCAGCATTCAGTTCTTCCCTACCTACTTAAGTTCTGCCCTATCAACTAGGTCAAGGCAGTTTTTATATTCATTAACCAACAAAAGCAACACACAAACAGAAGGAACTCCTACAGAAGAGGTATTTGTATGTTTTCAAATATATTTCCTATGTTAACAATTTTAATTATTTTTCTACTAAAAATATTTCAGTGGATGGGTGTGGAGGTACATACATGTAAACCTAACACTCTGAAAGCTAGATGATCACAAGTTCAAAGAAAATCTAAACCATATAGTAAGATTTAAGGTTACAAAAATGCAGTCACAAAACAAAACATCAAACTGGCCCAAATCCACACAGACAAAATACATAGGAGATATAGTAATGCCTTCATATTTCTAACATACACTTAAAATTATATGTTGAAGTCCCTCTTGTGTATCATTCTGTCTTTGCAGAACCACATTTCATTTATACAGTAGTAATATCAGTACAATCATTACTTCAACCAAACAGACAACTTTTAAATTAATTAAGGATAAGAAAAGTAGCAAATTCACTTCACCTTAATTTGTTCTCAACACACTCTTTATGGAGACAGATGTTTCTATTTCATGCTACTTTTCTTAAAGGGAAAATATTTTTAACGTCTCTTGCATAGTACATATGTGTAGCGATTATTTCTCCTAGTTATTGCCTGTTCGAGAAAATCTGTACTTGTCTACTTTAGAAGCAGAATTTAATAAGTTATAGATTCAACTTTGATTGCTTTCTTGTGACAAAACTTGAAATGTTTTACTTTGCTTTCTTTGTTCCTTCCTGTCTTCTGAAAAGAAGCCTGTGTCTTCCATTCTTGCCCTGTGAAGTACAGTAGATTCCTAAGAATGTCATAACAAATTACTACAACTGTCATGTCTTTTGAAACAATGACATTTTCCATTTATTGTTGAAGAGAGCACAAACTTGAAATTGATGCAGTATTGGTTTCTTCTGAGCCTGAGGTTTCTTCTAGTACTCTGAAATTTCTGCACCATCATCATCAATTAACATCTGTTTATGTGTCTCTGCCCAAATTCCCTTCATTTAATAAAATTAGTCATTCTATTGCATCCACACTCATCCATTATGATTTTCTTTTTTTTTCAAAGTTTATTAAATTATGAAAGTTTCCATTTCCGCCCCTCCTCCTAACACCCTCCCACTCCCTCCCTCCCCCTCCTCCTCCCTCTCCATCCCTAAGAGCAGTCAGGGCTTCCAGCCCTGTGGGAAGTTCAAGTTCCTCCCCCCTCCCTCCAGGTCCAGGAAGGTGAGTATCCAAACAGACTGGATCCCAAAAATCCAGTATATGTAGAGGAAACAAGTCCCAGTGTCATTGTCAGTGGCTTTTCAGAAAGGCTCCGGGCCAGCCACATTCAGAGAATTCGGCCACATTCAGAAAATCTGGTTGGATCACATGCTCGTTCAGTCCCAGTCCAACTGGCCTTGGTGAACTCTCATTAGATCAGTCCCCTTGTATCAGTGGGTGATCGCACCCCTCGCTGTCCTGAGTTTTTTTCATGTTCTTCCTCCTTCTGCCCCTCATTTGGACCATGGGGGGCTCAGTCCGGTGCTCCAATGTGGGTCTCCGTCTGTATCGCCATCCATCGTCAGATGAAGGATCTCACTCAGTAAAGCGTTTTCTATTTCCATCCATTTGCATGCAAAATTCAAGATGTCATTGTTTTTTACTGCTGAGTAGAACTCTAATGTGTATATGTTCCACACCTTTATTAACCATTCTTCTATTGAGGGGCACCTAGGTTGTTTTCAGGTTCTGGCTATTACAAATAGTGCTGCTATGAACATAGTTGAACAAATGCTTTTGTGGTATGATAGGGCATCTCTTGGGTATATTCCCAAGAGTGGAATTGCTGGGTCCTGAGGGAGGTTGTACACTGTCAGTAAGACCAAAAGGCTGCCTTCCGACAGGGAGAAGATCTTCACCAACCCCTCATCAGACAGAGGTCTGATCTCCAAAATATACAAAGAACTCAAGAAACTAGATACTAAAACTCTAATTAACCCAATTAAAAAATGGGGGTACTGAACTGAACAGAGATTTCACAACAGATGAATTCCGAATGGCCAAAAGGCACTTAAGGTCATGCTCAACCTCCTTAGCGATCAGGGAAATGCAAATCAAAACAACTTTGAGATATCATCTTACACCTGTCAGAATAGCCAAACTCAAAAACACCAATGATAGCCTATGCTGGAGAGGATGTGGAATGATGGGAACACTCATCCATTGTTGGTGGGAATGCAAACTTGTGCAGCCACTGTGGAAATCAGTGTGGCGGTTTCTCAGGAAACTGGGAGTCAACCTCCCTCATTATGATTTTCTCTTAACTTGATTACACATGCAAGAGTCCTCTTTGAAATTATGCCATTTTGTTAGTATCAAAAGTATAGACACAAACATATGCTTTAGGAACACTTCAAGTATAGGAGTGAAAGTTACTCTGTGGTATTGGACAACATATTTAAACAAAATTGGCTTGTTTTGCTTTTGTTCTGTTTGAATAAAAATATAAAAATGTATATTTTTTAAATCTTGTTCTCTGAGATTTTTGAACCTCTGTTTAGGTATAGCCATTATTTCTTCAAATATTTACTCTGCTCTATCTTTTGATCCTGTGGTGTTCTAATTATGTATATACTCTGCCATTTAATATTTCCTGTATTTTTCTTTTTTTATTTGAGTTATCGTTTTTGAGATGTCACTTTTACATTTCGATTCCCAGAATTTAATTACTTCCACCAGTTTGTGATTCCAGAGGTCTCTGCTTCAGGAAAGCAAATCTCAGTATGGTCTCTTTCACATCACTTCACTTTACAAATATGTAGGGTTTTATATTTCCCCTGCTATGTAACACTATTCCTGGGAGACATACCTATTCCAGGAATAATGTCACAGATCAACATTGTATAGAGAACACTGTGTTTTCACATTCGATATATTATCTTTTCAATTTTCATCCAAAAAGAAAACTGATGACAGATCAAATTAAGGAAACTAGCAATATCCAACATGTTGAACTAGTGAGTATCACAGATATTTACTGAAGTATGAGGGACAGGCTACTTACAGAAGCAGAAATGACTCAAAGATGGCTGTTATCATAGAAACCCACCTCTTCATTATGATGAATCACCAAAGCTATAAATCTGGAGCTCACAGCACAATGTAAAGTGAGCTTGTTGTTTAGATAATATCTTTTCAAGGGAACTCAGCTGGTCTCTCTCTTTCCCGTGTAGTTTGCCTGGTCTGAGGGACTTCAAGCAAGTCAGGTTTTCAGTGAGTGCCTCTCTGTAGTTCTTAGTTCTTATATAAGTCTCGAGAGTGAGAGGGTCATGTGATTTAGTAAGTTTCTGGACTTCATGAAACTTGTGAGATGTTTACTTTCTGGGCTTAAGGATCTTCCTTGACAGATGTAATGTTTCACCTTCACTTAGAATATTATGTGTATTACGGAGCTCCCTCCAGGATAAAATGTTTTATCTTGGAGAAAATTGCTACACAATAGCCCCAAACAACATTCTCTTGATTACACATATGATTTGTATTTCTGTTTTTAAGTTCTACTTTTCATGATTTAAAAACTAAAGTTGAAACTTTAATGCTTTGACACACAACAGAGTCTCTCTTGAAGTACTCGTATTTGTTGTTTTTCCTAATATTTTCTTGCTGTTTTACATCTTTGAATATGTGTGATTTTAATCAAATACAGTTGTCATCTTCCTCTAGAAACAGTTGCCAACAGTGTAGATAACTACTTAAATTTATAATGCTTACTTATTACATTATTAATACCTACTCATTAATCTCCATTCCCTTCCTTTTCTTCACATGTTCTTGGCTGCATTTTTGATTCTAAATATACCAAACTCTGGGGGGGGGTCTTTGAGTTCACAAACTCAATGTGAGACATGGAAGTGGAAATTATATATTCTAGCCAACAATAGTGTTCTGCCAATGTAAAGAAAAGGAAATTCTATCCTCCAGTTAAAAGTCTATACTCTGAACAAGTTACACATAATGTCATCAACACAAGATGTTGCAGCCATAGCTCTTAAATTGGAAACAAAGTGAGACATTTTAATTTGTTGAGTAATTAAATAAAATGGTGATTATATAATTACAAAGTTCTATACAAGTTAGCAAATAGTAGGAAAATTAAACAGAAAAATATCAAGTAAGATAGAAATAAAATAAATACCCCAAAATCTAAATCAATAGCTGCTATTCCTAACTGTCCCTCTGTCTTTATTTCTCTTTGTGTTGTCTCTCTGCTTCACCATATAAAATCGGCTAGGAACTTAGATAACATAATTACTTTATTTACCATAACAAGTGTTTTATTAAATGAAACAGACTTAAGCTTTCGATCACCTGCATATTGCAATTCTTCTGAAGCTACTAAGCCCAACTCTGTGCTAGCTATTTTTTTATGTCAGTGTGATACATGCTAACATCACTTGACAGATGGGAATCTCAACTGACAAAATGCCTCCTGAAGTCAGACTGTAGGCAAGCCTATAGGGAGTTGTCTTAATTAGTCATTGATGTGGGAGGGATCAGTTCATAGTAGATGGGGTAACCTGGTCTGGTCTTTCTGGGTTTTATAAGAGAGCGAGATGAGCAAGCCAATAAGCAGCACCCCGCCAAGATCTGTGCATTTGTTCTTACCTTCAAGTTCTGGACCTGTTCGTGTTCCTGTCTTGACTCTCTTTAATGATGAACTACAATGTGGAAGTGTAAGCAAAATAAGTCTTTTCTTCCCCAACTTGCTTTTGGTCTTGGCGTTTCTTCACAGCAACAGGCCCTAAGTAGAACATGCTCCATTGTTTCGTTAAATGTCTCTGTTTCTGTGGTTACTGTATGTTATGTACCACATCTTAAAAATCTGGAGCATTTGATAGAGGACCTCTGAACTTAGTGTTTCCGGGTCTGGGTTACTTCCTTTTTAAAAGTGCTATCCATTTACCTGAAAATCACATGATAATATCTTTTTACAGATGAATAGTATTCTGTTATTTATATGTACCTCAGTTTTATTATCTATTCATCTGATGAAGGACATCTAGATTGTTTCCATATCCTAACTATTGTGAATACAGTAGAAATGCACATGGCTGACCAAGAATCTACTGAGGAGGAAGCCAAGTCCTTTGGACAAATGCTGAGAGGAGTGGTATAACTAGGTCAAAGGGTAAATTTATTTTTAGCTTTTTGATTGTTGTCCACCCTGATTTGTTGAGGAATATTATTCTAAAACATGTTTAATTTGTTTAGGCTGTGGAACATTTGTTTAATAATGAGAAGTTGTGCTGCATTCTTTCATGTTGCATTTGTTTAACTCTGTGGAGCTATGTTATGTTGCTTATGATATATGTTTTATATCTAAAACATCTGATTGGTCTAATAAAGAGCAAGGCAGGAAAAGGGATAGGTAGGGCTGACAGGAAGGGAGAGGAGAAATTGGAAGAAAGAAATATAGAGGAGAAAAAGAATAAGGAGAAGGTTAAAAGTTACAAGTCACACAGCCACACAGCAAGATATAGAATAAGAAGGAGATAAAAGATATACAGAAATACAGAAAGGTAAAAGCTGAGAAGCAAAAGATACACAGGTTAATTTAAGTTAAGAGAAGATGGCTAGGAACAAGTCAATCAGTGTCCAGAAATTCCTAAGTAAGAATAATTCTACATGTGTGTATTTATTTGAAAACTGTGTGATGGAACTGCAAAGGGTAAAAGATTGGGAAAAAAAACATCAACCCTGATTAATCAGTTTTCATTCCCAGCAATACTGAATGAGAGGTACTACACTCTTCTAGAAGACTTTGTTGTCAGTTGTTGTATTGATGTAAGTTATTCTAATTGGGTTGAGATGATATAGTAAGTGATTTCAATTTCCATTTTCTTAAATGTTCTGGATGATTAACACTTTTTAAGATATTCTTAGCCATTTTTAAATGTCCTGTTGACAACATATGTGCAGATTCCTAGCCCATTATTTCAATTGGACTTTTGTTTTATTTGTTCTTTGTTTTTGAGTTCTTTGTATATTCTGGATATCAATCTTTCCTATTTGTGAAGACAACAATTATTCCCTTCCACTCTTCAGGCTTGTTCTTTACACAGCTTATTGTTTTCTTAGTTGCCAAGAAGCTTTTTTAATTTTAAAAAGTTCCAGTTTTCATTGTTGACCTTAATTCTTGAGTGAATGGAATCTTATTCAGAGAGTCCTATCCTATACTTGTACCTTCTAGCATATAGTCTGCACTTTCTTCTAACAGTTTTAAGGTTTCACATTTAAAATTGAGTTCTTTTATATACATGGTTCTATTTTTTTGTTCAGGGTGATAGACATGGGTCTAATTTCATCATTCTGCATTGGAGAACTTGTTTTCCTAGCATCTGTTGAAAATGCTATCATTTCTTCAATATATACTTTCACTTCTGTCAAATACTACATGGTTATAGCAATACATACTCATGTTTAGGTCATCCATTTTATGTCATTGGTCTCTGTGCCTGTTATTGTGCCAGTGCTATATTGCTTTTATATAGTGCTATAATATACTTAGGATTCTGGAATGAAAATCCCGCCAGTACAGTCCTCTACCACGTCAGAATTTCTTTGACTATACATTACTTTTACAGATTTTTGATAAACATAAGGGGAAAGAGGCTTCTAGTTTGAGGATGTACAGTAGAAACATGGGAGGAGTTTGAGAAAAGAAAGGCAAAGGAGAAATGATATAATTATATTTTAAATTTATATTTCCCAAAGAAAAAATAGTCATAGACTAGTGTAATTGTAAATATTGCCCTATAAAGGAAGAGTCAATATCATCAAAATATAATTGACTTCTTAGTTAATACATGAAATCAGGCATTTCCAAATACAAATTCATTTGTTTAAAATATGAGTTAAGTCTTCCCAGAGAGGTGAGTGGGTGCTCGCCTGGGCAGCCTGCCTGTCCGGGAAGAGAGCACAGCCCCTCCCCACTCAGCTTCTGTGGCAGGGTCTTCAGTGTTCCACGGGACCCCTCCCTCCCGCCACTGCTGCTGGCCCTTTGTCTCCCGGTTCCTGGGAAGACCAGCTAGCCCTGTTGCATTGCTGAGGAGCTCTTCCCAGAGAGGTGAGTGGGTGCTCGCCTGGGCAGCCTGCCTGTCCCGGAAGAGAGCACAGCCCCTCCCCCCTCAGCTTCTGCAGCGGCAGGGTCTTTGGTGTTCCACGGGACCCCTACCTCCCCGCACTGCTGCTGGCCCTTTGTCTCCCGGTTTCTGGGAAGACCAGCTAGCCCTGTTGCACTGCTGAGGAGCTCTTCCCAGAGAATGCTGAGGAGCTCTATCCAGAGAGTACTGAGAAGTCCTACCCAGAGAGTGTTGAGGAGTTCTATCCAGAAAGTGCTGAGGAGCTTCTTCCAGAGTGGTCGAGATGGGCAGGCGCCAATGCAAGAATTCCTCCAACAACCTGAAAGGCAACATGACATCTCCAGAATCCAGGGAGCTCGAAACTAGAAGAATTGAACACCCTACAACAGAAGACATAGAAGAAATCGACTCTAAGCGGATCTTTATGAAAATAATAGAGGAACTTAAACAGGAGGTGAAAATCTGCCGTAAAGAAATGGAAGATAAGTATAACAAAAAGATTGAGGAAATGAATAAAGAAATGGAAGAGAAATATACCAAAAAGTTTGAAGAAATGAGTAAATCTGTAAATGAAATTCTGGAAAACCAAGAAAAAACAATCAAACAGGTAAAAGAAACAGTTCAAGATTTGAAAACTGAAATGGAGTCAATGAAGAAATCACAAACCGAGGGCCGGCTAGCTATGGAAAATCTAGGTAAACGAACAGAGACTTCAGAAACAAGCATAACCAACAGAACACAAGAGATAGAAGAAAGAATCTCAGACTCTGAGGACACCACAGAGAAATTAAACACTCTGACCAAAGAAAACAGTAAATCCAACAAATTCTCATCACAAAACATTCAGGAACTGTGGGACACAATAAAAAAAACAAATCTAAGAATAATAGGAGTAGAAGAAGAAGAATTGCAGATCAAAGGTCCAGAAAATATACTCAACAAAATTATAGAAGAAAACTTTACCATCCTAAAGAACGATATTCCTATGAAGGTTCAAGAAGCATACAGAACAACGAATAGACTAGATAAGAAAAAAACATCCCCTCGTCATATAATAATCAAAACACAAAGCATTCAGACTAAAGAAAGGATATTGAGAGCTGCAAAGGAAAAAGGTCAAGTAACTTATATAGGTAAACTTATCAGACTTACACCAGACTTCTCTATGGAAACCATGAAAGACAGAAGGTCCTGGATAGAGATACTGCAGAAACTAAGAGACCATGGATGCAAACCCAGACTACTATACCCAGTCAAGCTATTGTTCACTATCAACGGAGAAAACAAAATATTCCAGTATAAAAACAAATTTAAACAATACGTAGCTACTAATCCAGCCTTACAGAGAATATTAGAAGGAAAATCACAACCCAAGAAATCCAACATTCCCAACACTACCTATACTAACTCAGACATCTAGCGACCCTTCACAAGCACAACTCAAAGAAGGAAAACACATACACTCTACTACCCAAAAAAAATGACCAGAGTCATCAATCACTGGTCATTAATATCACTTAATATCAATGGACTTAACTCACCAATAAAGAGGCACAGACTTAGAGATTGGATACGAAAACAGAATCCAACATTCTGTTGTTTACAAGAAACACACCTCAACCACAAAGACAGACACCTACTCAGAGTAAAGGGTTGGAAAAAGGTTTTCCAAGCAAATGGACCTAAGAAACAAGCAGGTGTGGCCATTCTAATATCTAACAATATCGACTTCAAACTAAAATCAATCAGAAGAGATGGAGATCGACATTTCATACTCGTAACAGGAACAATTCATCAGGATGAAATCTCAATCTTGAATATCTATGCCCCTAATATAAAGGCACCCACATATGTAAAAGAAACTCTTCTAGAACTCAAGGCAGCATCAAACCACACACACTAATAGTAGGAGACTTCAACACTCCTCTCTCACCAATGGACAGGTCAATCAGACAGAAACCTAACAGAGAAATAAGAGATTTATTGGAGGTACTGAATCAAATGGACTTAACAGACATCTACAGAACACTCCACCCAAATAGGAAAGAATATATCTTCTTCTCTGCAGCTCATGGAACCTTCCTAAACATTGACCACATACTCGGTAACAAAGCAAACTTCCACAGATACAAAAACATATTAGTAACCACCTGTGTCTTGTCAGATCACCATGGATTAAAATTAGAATTCAACAACAATGGTACCCCCAGGAAGCCAACAAACTCATGGAAGTTGAACAGTCAACTACTAAATCACCCCTGGGTCAAGGAAGAAATAAAGAAAGAAATTAAACTCTTCCTTGAATTTAATGAAAACAAAGACACAACATATTCAAACCTATGGGACACTATGAAAGCAGTGCTAAGAGGAAAGTTCATAGCACTAAGTGCCCAATTAAAGAAAACGGAGAAAGCACACATTGGAGAATTAACGGCACACTTGAAAGCTCTAGAAAAAAAGAAGCTGATTTACCCAGGAGGAGTAGAAGACTGGAAATAATCAAACTGAGGGCTGAAATCAACAAAATAGAAACACAGAAAACAATCCAAAGAATCAATGAAACAAAAAGCTGTTTCTTGGAGAAAATCAACAAGATTGACAAACCCCTATCCAAACTAATCAAACGGCAGAGAGAGAACTTGCAAATTAATAGGATCAGAAATGAAAAGGGGGACATAACTACAGACACAGAGGAAATTCAGAGAATCATTAGATCTTACTATGAAAGTTTATATGCCACAAAGTTGGAAAATGTAAAAGAAATGGACACTTTTTTAGATAAGTACCATATACCAAAGTTGAACCAAGAACAGGTGAACAATCTAAATAGACCTGTTAGTCGTGAAGAATTAGAAGCTGTTATCAAAAATCTCCCCACCAAAAAAAGCCCAGGACCAGATGGTTTCAATGCAGAATTCTACCAGAACTTCCAGGAAGAGCTAATACCTATACTCCTTAATGTATTCAACAATATAGAAACAGAAGTGTCACTGCCAAACTCCTTTTATGAAGCTACAGTCACCCTAATACCAAAACCACACAAAGACACAACCAAGAAATAGAATTACAGGACAATCTCACTCATGAACATCGATGCGAAAATTCTCAATAAAATACTTGCAAACCGAATCCAAGAACACATTAGAAAAAATTATCCATTATGATCAAGTAGGCTTCATCCCAGAGATGCAGGGTTGGTTCAACATATGCAAATCTACCAATGTAATCCATCATATAAATAAACTGATAGAAAATAAACCATATGATCATTTCATTGGATGCTGAAAAAGCATTTGACAAAATTCAACACCCATTTATGAAAAAGGTGTTGGAGAGACTGGGGATACAAGGATCATATAATAAAAGCAATATACAGCAAGCCGACAGCTAACATCAAATTGAATGGAGAGAAACTCAAAGCCTTTACACTAAAATCAGGAACATGACAAGGCTGTCCACTCTCTCCATACCTCTTCAATATAGTGCTAGACTTTCTAGCAATAGCAATAAGACAACATAAGGAGATCAAGGGGATTCGAATTGGAAAGGATGAAGTTAAAGTTTCGTTATTTGCTGACGATATGATAGTGTACATAAGAGACCCCAAAAACTCTACCAAAGAACTCCTACAGCTGATAAACACCTTTAGTACAGTGGCAGGATATAAGATCAACTCCAAAAAATCAGTGGCCCTCCTATACACAAAGGATAAAGAAGCAGAGAGGGAAATCAGAGAAACATCACCTTTCACAATAGCCACAAATAGCATAAAATATCTTGGGGTTACTCTAACCAAGGAAGTGAAAGACCTATTTGACAAGAACTTTAAGCTTTTGAAGAAAGAAATTGAGGAGGATACCAGAAAATGGAAAGACCTCTCCTGCTCTTGGATTGGGAGAATCAACATAGTAAAAATGGCAATTCTACCAAAAGCAATCTATAGATTCAATGCAATCCTCATCAAAATCCCATCAAACTTCTTCACAGACCTTGAGAGAACAATAATCAAGTTTATATGGCAAAACAAAAAACCCAGGATAGCCAAAACAATTTTATACAATAAACGAACTTCTGGAGGCATTATCATCCCTGACTTCAAACTCTATTACAGAGCTACAGTATTGAAAACAGCTTGGTATTGACATAACAACAGAGAAGTCGACCTATGGAATCGAATAGAAGACCCGGATACTAACCCACAAACTTATGAACACCTAATTTTCGACAAGGGAACTAAAGGTATACAATGGAAGAAGGAAAACATCTTTAACAAATGGTGCTGACATAACTGGATGTCAACCCGTAGAAGAATGAAAGTAGATCCATATCTATCACCATGCACAAAACTCAAGTCCAAATGGATTAAAGACATCAACATCAATCTGTCCACTTTGAACATGATAGATGAGAAAGTGGGAAGTAGTCTACAAGATATAGGCCTAGGAGGCCACTTCCTAAGTAGGACCCCAGTAGCACAGACAATAAGAGAAACAATGAATAAATGGGACCTGCTGAAACTGAGAAGCTTCTGTAAAGCAAAGGACACTGTCAGTAAGACAAAAAGGCTGCCTTCTGACTGGGAGAAGATCTTCACCAACCCCTCATCAGACAAAGGCCTGATCTCCAAAATATACAAAGAACTCAAGAAACTAGACACTAAAACTCTAATTAACCCAATTAAAAAAATGGGGTACTGATCTGAACAGAGAATTCACAACAGATGAACTTCGAATGGCCAGAAGACACTTAGCGTCATGTTCAACCTCCTTAGCGATCAGGGAAATGCAAATCAAAACCACTTTGAGATATCATCTTACACCTGTCAGAATAGCTAAAGTCAAAAACACCAATGATAGCCTATGCTGGAGAGGATGTGGAATGATGGGAACACTCATCCATTGTTGGTGGGAATGCAAACTTGTGCAGCCACTGTGGAAATCAGTGTGGTGGTTTCTCAGGAAACTGGGAGTCAACCTCCCGCAGGACCCAGCAATTCCACTCTTGGGAATATACCCAAGAGATGCCCTATCATACTACAAAAGTATTTGTTCAACTATGTTCATAGCTGCACTATTTGTAATAGCCAGAACATGGAAACAACCTAGGTGCCCCTCAATAGAAGAATGGTTAAAGAAGGTGTGGAACATATATACATTAGAGTTTTACTCAGCAGTAAAGAACAATGACATCTTGAATTTTTCATGCAAATGGTTGAAAATAGAAAACGCTTTACTGAGTGAGGTAACCCAGACCCAAAAAGAGGAATATGGTATGTTCTCACTCATAAGTGAATTCTAGCCATAGTTAAAGGTCTTTCAGTCTATAATTTGTGATTCTAGAGAATTGGATAAGAAGGTGAACCTGAAGAAAATTTATATAGTTATCCTCCTGGATAATAGAACTAGGCAAGATTGCCAAGCAAACTCGGGTGCATGGGGGGTGGGGGGGTGGACGTAAGGGAAGATGGTTAGGGAGAGGGGAGAGGGCGAGAATTGGGGATGGCTTAGGCGAATGGGAGGGGGGGAGGGAGTAAGGATGGTTATGGGAGCAGGGAAGTTTATATTGCAACTAAGAGAGCCATTCTAGGGTTTGCAAGAGACTTGATTCTGGAGGGGTTCCCAGTAAAAACTAAATAAAACTAATTAAATAAATAAATAAATAGAAAAATAAAAAAAAAGAAAACGCTTTACTGAGTCAGGTAAGCCAGACCCAAAAAGAGGAATAAGGTATGTATTCACTCATAAGTGGATTCTAGCCATAATTAAAGGTCTTTGAGCCTATTATTCGTGATCCTAGAGAAGCTAAATAAGAAGGTGAACCTGAAGAAAATTCAGGTAGGTTTCCTCCTGGAGATTGGAAATAGACAAGAGTTCCAGGTAACCACGGGTGCATGGGGAGTTGGGAGGGTAGTTGGAAGGGGAGAGGGTTAGAGAGAAGGGAGCAGGGGAGGAATGGGGAATGCTTGGGGGACTGGGAGGGGTGGAGGGAGGAAGGATAGATATGGGTTCAGGGAAGAATATATCTCAACTATGGAAATCAGTTTAGGATTTACTAGAGACTTGACTGTAAATGGGATCCCAGGTCCAAGAAGAGATCCCCAGATTGTTCTCTGGACAGAGGAGAGGGTGCCTGAACTGGCCTTGGCCCATAACCATACTGATGAATATTTTGCTTATCACCATAGATCCTTCATCTGGCAATGGATGGAGATAGGGACGGGGACCCACGTTGGAACACTGGACTTAACTCCCTAGGTCCAAGCGAGAAGCAGAAGGAAGAAGAACGTGAGCAGGGAGGGCAAGATCAGAGGGAACCTTCATCTGGCGATGGATGGCGATGCAGACGGAGACCCACATTGGAGCACCGGACTGAGCCCCCCAAGGTCCAAAGGAGGAGCAGAAGGAGGAAGAACGTGAAAAAAAATCAGAACCGCAAGGGGAGCGATCACCCACTGATACAAGGGGACTGATCTAATGAGAGTTCACCAAGGCCAGTTGACTGGGACTGAAGGAGCGCTTGATCCAACCAGATTCTCTGGAGGAGGCTGGATTCCCTGAATGTGGCTGGCCCGAGGTCTTTCTAAAAAGTCATTGACAATGACTCTGGGACTTGTTTCCTCTGCATATTCTGGATTTTTGGAGATCCAGTCTGTTTGGATACTCACCTTCCTGGACCTGGAGGGAGCGGGGAGGAACTTGACTACCCACAGGGCAGGAAACCCTGACTGCTCTTAGGGATGGAGAGGGAAGAGGAGAGGGATTGGGGGGAGTGGGAGGGTGTTGGTAGGAGGGGCGAAAATGGAAACTTTTATATTTTAATAAAAAAAAAGAATAAACAAAAAATAAATAAAATATGAGTTAACAAAATACCTATAAATAGAAGGATAAACAAAATAAAGAAAATTATAAGTATTAAGAACACATCTACCCCATGATTAAGCTGATCCTTTTTTTGGTTCTATAGCTAAAGGAAATGAAAAGAGAATACAAAGGTAAGCCTTCATGATCACATTTTTGGGAACACTATTCACACTAGCTAATATGTGAAATCATCCTAAACGTAAGGCACCTTTAGGTAGATAAAGAAATTATAGCCATAGTACAATAAGATGAGTATCAAAAGATTTTTAGTTTTTAGTATATCTTAATTTTCTCTAATTATTTATTTATTATAATGTCCTAGTTCTACTGTAAACTTCAATTGAAGAGTCAAATTTTGTTCACATTTGTGACCTTTTTATTAAAAACAAAATATAATGAGTCTAAATACTCATTTGTTATCCTAAACACATCCAAAAAGTTGGATTCTAACTCATCAAAAGTGTGGTAGTTTGAGTGTATTGGCCGCTATAATCTCATAGGGAGAGATTTATTCTTTATTAGGAAGTGTGACTTTATTAGAGTAGATATTGCTTTTTTGGAGCAAGTGTGTCACTGTTGGAATGGATTTGAGGCTTTCTTTTCTCAGTATACTTTCCAGTGTCACAGTTGACGTCCTGAAGCCTGAAGGATGGAGGACTGTCAACTACTATTCCAGTAGCTTGTCTGCCTACATGTCCCCATGCTCACTGTCATGATGTTAATGGACTGAACTTCTGAAGCTATAAGCAAGTGAGCTCAATTAAAGGTTTTCTTTATAAGAGTTGGCATGGTCATGGTGTATTTTCACAGCAATACAAACCATAACTGAAAGGCATTTTTACATTTTACTAAATCAGGAGAAGCTTAAAATTAATAGTGTCTGGAGAAGAAAGAGAAATCAGAAGCTGGGAGGATATGTGATAACTTTCACGGACTGAGTGTAAAAAGCGTTGTGTGCAATACTATAAGAATAAGTCACTAAAATGTACATTCACGTCTTCAGCTAAGATAATATCAAGGGTTAAGATGTTAGTAAGAACAGACCTAATGCCACTAAAGAACCAGAAAATTTGCCAACAATCTGGCTTGAAACCAAGCACCAAGACAACTGAAAAAATACACCACTTGCAACTAAAGAGAAATCACTATTCACATATGAATATTTTTAAGTAGAACTCATGAAATTATGTGAAAGTTCCATTTTCCATCCTAGTACGGTCTAAGTGAGGGATTTTAAAACATCAGTCCAATGTCAATAACCTTGAGCTGTTGGGAAAAGCTATGAACACAGATATGGAAGTTGCAAAGGAATTATCTGGACAGGAACGTCTAGGAATTGCATGAACTTTCAAAAATGTGCGTGAGTAAATATCAACAGTAAGCATGGGCTTCAAGAGACTGCGTCTCAAAGGTGCAGCATGCCCTGCGCTTTAAAGATGTGGATGTCTGTGAAGGTGTTTTTATGACAAAGGACCTCAAACACACTCTCTTCATCCACTGTAGCAACTTTGTGTCAGTGTGCAGATGAGCTGCCTTCTTCCATCTCACACTGACTACTATGTTCTATGGTGCTGGTTCCACAAGCATACATTAGATCCTGCCAAGGTTGAAGCCCATGTTCCTATTCATAATTACTGTGTGTAAGGCTATGCTACTGTTTTGAATTTGGTACCTACATGATTAGTATGTCCCAATGATGATACTGATTATTAGATTCTGTTCATTTTCTCCATAAACTCTACACTTTCTGTTATATCATTTTGTATAATGATGTGTTTCATAAGACCACACATATGACATAAATTTTTGAGTGAATTTGAGTTTATGTCTGGATGTTTTTCACTCTCATATCATACACAGACTATACCCTATGTTCCTGTTTTCATAAACATCTGATTTTTCTATTCTAAGACTCAAAAGCTGTCATTCACATATCATTTAGCTGACAAATAATTATAATGCCTCTGACAAAGAATATGTGGATAAAGGAAAGAGATCTTCATTTTTCATTAAATATGTATCTTTGGTTCCTACAAACAATATTTTATTCACTGGCTGTCACAACAAGAAACTGAAACTTATTTTAAGTCAAAAGACTTTGAATGATAGAATTTACTGCCTGAAGTCAAAGTAGTAAAGTTTGCATTGTTTTATGTAGTTTGTATATTCATTTTTTGTATATTTAATGCAATAGGACAAGTCAAAGAACAAAATGGAAAGAAATATTTTTCAAAATGGATTAATTTTTTAAAATCAAAACTATTACTCCTACATGGACTTAAAGAGGCACAATTATGTCTGTCATTTCAAAGCGGTTCCTGATATGTTATTAAAGTTTTATGATGACTTTGGCTCATTATTCCTAAAGAAAGACTTCATTTGTTATTTGTAAAAACTAAAAAAGAAAGACTTGAAAACCCCATTAAGATTATCAAGTAATATGTAAAATGCAAAACACAGACAAAAACATTGCCAAGACAATTAGAAGGGGACATTTTTAGCATAAGAGAAATAAGGTAACACAGAACAGATAAAAATTATTCTGTAAGTTTTGAAATATAAAGGTAGAGGGATATTCAACAATGGACTAGGATGAATGTTTTCAATGATAATGGGAACTTTATTGTGTACTCCCAGAAATATAACACAAAATGAGTCAACTAAGAAACAGAATTATATTTAAGTCCCTCTGTATTCTCAGTAGTATTATATAGTTTGCTAAAGTTGAGTATAAGAACAGAAACATGTCATAAAGAAATTTGGAATGTAACGACTGGGGAATTTGCATTTACAAACCTCTAAGAACAAAATTAAGGAACAAATCTAAAATTAGTCCTAAAAATGGTAGTTTTATACATAATATTATTCACAATATTAAGAAAAACAAATAAAATTTCTATGAATAAAGTTAGTCAATTAATTTAAAGTATCTACAATGAGTTACAAATTGCCAGGGAAAAAATTAATGAAGACAAAAATAAATAAAAACATTACCCGTGTTCATGGATAAGAACCAATACTGTGAAATTTTCCACGCTAATTCAGCGATGTACAGATTCAATATAACCCACACCAAAATGGCAATGATAGTCCTCAAAGAATCTCAAAAGAAATGTTCTCAAATTCATGTCAAGGCACTAATAATAGAGAACACAATACTCAATAGAAAGAGTAAGGCTGGAGAAACTATAATCATTTGACACTATAAAAATGTAGTCACAAAACCCTACATGGTACTATAAAAACTGAAAAAAAAAGGACCAACAGCACAAATGGGGTAGCTGAAACAATCTAATTTTGTAGTTAAAAGATGATTGACTCCATTGTGTAAATGTACCACATTTTCCTTATCTACTCTTTGGTTGAAAGGCATTTAGGTTGTTTCCAGGTTCTGGCTATGACAAACAATGCTGATATGAACATAGCTGAGCACATGTCCTTGTGGCATGATTGAGCATTCTTTGGGTGTATACCCATAAGTGGTATTACTGGGTCTTGAGAAAGGTTGTTTTCTAATTTTCTGAGAAATCGCCATAGTGACATTCAAAGGGACTGCACTATTTTGCACTCCCACCAGCAATGCAGGAGTGTTCCCTTTACCCCACAACATCTCCAGCATAAATTCTCATCAGTGTTTTGTTCTTGTTTATTCTTACAGGTGTAAGATGGAATCTCAGAGTTGTTTTGATTTGCATTTCTTTGATGGCTAAGGATGTTGAGCATTTCCTTAAGTATCTTTCAGCAATTTTAGATTTCACTATCGAGAATTCTCTCTTTGGGTCTGTACTCCATTTTTATTGAATTATTTGTTCTTTTGATGACCTAATTTCTTGAGTTCTTTGTATATTTTGGAGATTAGTCCTCTGTCTGATGTGGGGTTGTTGAAGATCTTTTCCCATTCTCTAGGCTGCCAATTTGTCTTCTTGACTGTGTCCTTTGCTTTACTGAAGTTTTTCAGTTTTAGGAGGTCCTATTTATTAATTTTTCTCTCAGTGTCTGTGCTACTGGGGTTATATTTAAGAACTGGTCTCTTGTGCTAAGCATTCAAGTGTTTTTCCCACTTTCTCTTCTATGAGCTTCAGTGTGGCTGGCTTTATGTTGAGGTCTTTGATCCATGTGGACTTGGGTTTTATGCATGTTGATAAATATAGATCTATTTTCATTCTTCTACATGCTAATATTCAGTTATGCCAGCACAATGGAGTACTACATAGCAGAAAATATAATGACATCTTGAAATTTTCAGGAAAATGAATAGATCTAGAAAAAAATCATACTGAGTGAGGTAACCCACACCCAGAAAGACACATATCACATGTATTCACACATAAGTGGCTTTTAGACATAAAGCAAAAAAACCCCCCACAAAATCCCAAAAGACTACAATTCAAAATCCTAGAGAACTTGACAACAATGAGGACCCTAAGAGAATCATACATGGATCTAATTTATGTGTGAAATAGAAAAAGACAAGATCTCCTGAGTAAATTGGGAGCATGGGGACCATGGGAGAGTGTTGAAGGAGAGGAGAGAGTAAGAGAGGAGAGCAATGAATAATGTATAGCTTAGTAAAATCAATACAAACAAAGTAAAAAATAAAAATATGCTTGACAAAAAAGTCAGAAACATGCTTTGAAGAAATAACAGGGCTAGGAGGCTAGAAAGATGGGTCAGATGGAAAAGAGCTTGAAATATAAGAGTGAGGATCTTAGTTCAGATCTCTACATCCAAGTAGCATTCAGGTGTCTATAATACTAACACTGGAGGAGGGGATGGGATAGAGACAGGGGTTTCTCTGAAATTCATTGTCTAGCCAACTGGGCCTAAACAATAAGCTTCATACTCAGTGAGAAGCCATTTCTCAAAATTAAGGCATTAAGTAATTGAGGAAGACACCAAACCTCAAACTCTGGCTTCAAACTTCATTTACAAACACCTACACACACACACACACACACACACACACAAACACACACACACACACACACACGCACATGCGCACGCGCACGCACACACACACACCATATACACATACATAAATATGAGTCTTAAAAATCTGGATATCTGTAGAAAGTTTTTTTCTGTCCTGAAAGACAGTGCCCAAATAATGACAAGGAGACTTATTTTTAATTATGAAAGCTCAGCATATAGCTTAGGCTTGTTTTTTTTCTAACTAGCTCTCATAACATAAATTAACCCATTTTTACTAATCTATGTTCTATCTCATGGTGTTACCTCTTTTCTATCTTGCACTTCCTGTTTCCTCTCCATGCCTCCTGGTGTCTCCTGTGCACCTGGATCCCTCCTCCTACTTCTTCTCTTTTTTCAGAAGTCCCTCCTATATTCCTGTCTAGGTAGTGACTGTTCCGTTTTTTATGACACAAATCACAAAAATACACTTTCACCTAGTGCACAAACATCCAAAAGCATTTCTCTTTTTTTGTCTAAATAAAAAAGAAAGATTTTAACCCTAACTTTGGGAGACTTACTGCTCCCTGGATCAGTTTTACCCTCCTTGTTGCGTTTGGATTCTCTTACTGTTCTGATCTGTCAAATATTAACTCTGCGAAGTTATTTCTCATTTGCTCCTGTGTTCTGAGCATTCTGACTTTTTAGAATGATGTAGTTAGGGACTTTTTGCCTGACCATTAGACCATGGTTAGGTTGCCTAGTAAGTTGTTTAGTTACCCATAAACACAATAAGAACTTCCTTGTTTCCCTTACCCTATATTTACCTAGATTATTCCCTTGAATAAACAAGACTTGATCAAAATTCTGTCTTGTCTCCATATCTTGTGTCTCTTGTCCCATCCCATTCTCACTCCCCCTCTAGGGTCTCCATTGACTTACCTGTGGGCTGCGGCACTAACATAGTAAAACTATATACAATAATTATCAGATAAGAATTACATTTACAATGTTTAGCTCATATTTATTTGCCAATTTGGAGAAAGTTCCATATTATCTATCCTATGTTGTGAGTCTGAAATTTTTACCAAAGCCATTTTTATCATAACTTGTACTGCATCCTAAAAATATCTTTTTAGGCCTAAAATTTTCTTCTTAGATAAGCAATTTAAGCTTTTATGTTTACCAATTTTATACCTCTTATGTAATTTTCTTTTTTTAATTTGGTAAAAAGGAAAATTATATAACTATAACTAGCAAGCCTTTAACCATGTCAAAGACCTTAGAAGGAAATAATATTACCTGAGTGAAGCTGCAGGGCGATTGGTAAAGAAAAGTTCCCAGACTATCTTGATACAAAATATACAGCTTTAATAAACAGAAGTAAGACTTACAACAGCTTACACCAGAATCCAACCGATCCGTCTGGACACAGGAGCCAGGCGAAAAGAGAGCTAGCGGAGCGGGTTTGCTAGGTTTATAGGCAGGCTTTTGCCTGAGGGCGGCACGCCCTGAAAGCAGAATATGATTGGCTGAACTCGCCTATCAACTGAGTAAACTGGAAATGTAGAGCAAACAAATTCTGAATCTATAGAAATTACAGAAATAGCTGGCTAACTAGACATATACCCAAGGTTCCTCTGCAACTTTGGGACTTCCATATTCACCCTATAGGCCTAGAATATCTGACATCTTATTTTGTAAAGCAAGAATTTTGAAGACTCTCCTACCTTGTCTTGTCAAAGTTTGGAAGTTGCTTCATTCTCTGTCATGCTTTCTACTTTGGACAGCACACTTTCAGCAGTAGAGACAAGGGTGGTTTTTTGCCCAAATGATTAGTTTTGTCACAGTAATAGCAAACTCAATATGAAGGTTCTTAGATGTACATCCAGGTTTTTACTTCTTTTTGAAGTAAGATGGTGGTACAAAGAGCAGATGTGTCTCACTGTCATAAAAAGGTTTTGGTGATACAACACTGAAAATGACATATTCCATATATCTTTTAAGTGTTTGAAGACCATCTATCTATTTAAAATATTTCTCTGTTTAACCTTAAAAATATAGCTATCATGACTAAAAGTTTGATTGTCATTGATAACTTAACTACTAAACTGCATTTCTTTATTAACTTAAATAGCTTTCATGGACTAAAACTTTTCATTACACTTTTTAATGAGCTGTATAGATATAATACATTAAACAAGAATAGAAACATATATACAGCATAACAAAAATAACCTTAAATTTTTATCAATTATGAAAATCCATACATATGTAAAAATATTTGAGATTCTGTTCAAATGTAGACTCAACAATCTACCATTTTATCCCATAAATTTTATATACTTCCTTTTCCCTTTAGAAAAAGATTCTTAAATGTATTCTTCCTTGTTCAGCTTCTTTCCTAACTATTACCAATAACAACTTGCAACCCTCCCCCTAAACAATAAAAAAAAACCCTATAACCTACCAAATGACTAAAACCACTCATGCTGTATCTTGGAAATGTGGGCATCATGTGTTCTAGACTGTTTCTGTCATTCATGATGATGGCATCTTTAGGAGACCCAGAATTAGCTACAATAATGGTCAAGTCCTTCAATAGCTAGATATATTACTTTTTTATTTTTTATTTAGTCTATGTGTGTTGGGAAAGTGTGGAGCTTATCTGAAGTCTTGGTTGGATGGTCTATGATATTAAATTATATCAGTTAGAAGTTTTGAAGTTGTTCTGGATGAAGAATTCTGAGTAAACTGCAACAGAGGCACTCTGAGAGGCTGGCTCCAGTGGGCTACTTGTCTTTATTGATGTCTGATCCCATTTTTTTTTCTGAAAACATATAAACTTTTAAAGGAAACATATATATCTGTATGAATACAAGTGTGAATGTATGGTTTGTAAAAGTCAGGTAATGTAAGTTTATTTGGATTGTATAACCAAACCTCTATCAAAGCCATATGATAGCCGGTAATAATATGTCATCAGCACCCCATAGACAACAAGATTTATCATTTCTTTTCCAGGCCCCCTTGTAGAGGGATAAGCATGTACATCACCTCTCTTGTAGTCTTTCTTGGCTTTTTCCCTAATGTCTGTAACCATGCCCTTCATTCGGTCTCCCTAATCTAAATCTTTATTCATTTTAAAGAGAACTACAGCTTATTGTTTCCTGTGGAAACAAAATCATAACATCTCCCCATAAAACATATTTTCTGAGTTTCATTTTGAGGACATTCTTAAATAAATTCAGTTTCATTTAGCAATTTTCATAATCCAATGACTCTCAGCAGTTATTGTTTTTGTACATTAGCATTTAAAAAATTTAAAGTCACAATCCCTGAGAACTTAGACAATGAGGACCCTAGGAGAGATATAAATAATCTAATCTACATGGCAAGTAGAAAAAGACAAGATCTCCTGAGCAAAGTGAAAGCATCAGTACCATGGGGAAGGGTTGAGGGGGAGGGGAAGGGCAGGGAGGGTGGCAGAGAAAAATGTAGAGCTCAATAGAAATCAATAATGTTAAAAAATTAAAATCAACAAGTTACCACATATGATAAAGACACCCTGTGTATTTCCCATCCTTATATGGTTTATTTTTTTTTTAAATTTTACTTTGGTTCCTCTTTAAAGACTTTATTATATTAAACTACTTTTTCTATGAAAGACTATACCCAATTTTTACTATACCTTTTAGTAGTTTTTTTCAGTCATGACCATCTTATTGTGTACCTGCAACCTTCTGTGATCAAATGAACCAAGCCTTACACCCACTGTATGGCTCTACATTGGTGGCTCACTCCAATCTCCTTGGATCCCTGAAAGATGAGCCTTACAGTGGCAACACCTGTGGGAAGCAACAATTATCTGCCCCAACTCTGGGAATTTGCTGGGCCGAGGCTGTGTATACTTAGTGTGCCAGCTGCTCAAGTGCTCACTGTATGGCTGTCCCACCCCTGAAAGCCACAGGCACTGGGTTATGAGGAAGCCACGCATTTTTGTTTTAAGATTTATCAGGCGCTATTTGGAAATACATGTCCCACATTTGATGTCATATTTATTGGGACTTTTCTTTGTCCACCAACTCACAAATAATAGCATGAAGACTTAATATTAATTATTAACCTATAGCTTAGTATTTTTCCTAATTAAGTCTTAAATTAACTTATTTATATTCATCTACATTTAGTTATGTGGCATTACCTCTTCCACCATGCACCTCCTGTTTCCACTCCATTTTTCCTGGCCTCTCATGCATATCTTGATTCTTCCCCCTTTTCCTGTCTCTCCGTGGAAATCCTGCCTAGCTATAGTCACTCCACTTTTTATTACATCAATCACAGCAAAATATGTTCTCACAGTGTACAATTATTTTTCAACAGATATCCATTCAGGAAGACTGAAACTTAAGTCCTAACTAACCCAGTTACAAATATCAACTATGGAGTTGTCTGAAAGATGCATCAAAGGTTTATATGTAAAACAAAAGTTATTAACCTATTAAATATAAATACAAGTGAATATTTCAAAACATTTTATAGACAATTATGATGGTTTATTTGACTCCAGATGCATTTAGAGGAAAGTAAAATTGACTGTTGAATTAACTGAACTAAAATCTGTGGAGCAAAAGAAAAAAACAGAATGAAGAATAAATTAAAGAATGAGTAAAAATACTTGCCATCTACTATTCATTTAGTAGAAGATTAACATTAGATAGATGAAGAAAACAAAAGCAATAAAAAGTAACCCAATTTAGAAAGAAATAGAAATTCTAGTAGACACTGTTCTAAAAAAGAAAAAATTACAAATGTGAAGGGGGTTAAAGCTGTTGAATATCATCTAACAAGAAAACTCAAAATAAAAGCTACAATTGAGATCTCATCTTAACCCAAGGACAATGGGTAATACCTAAAAAAAAAAAACCAAAAAATGAAAATTGCAAATGCTGATTAAAATAGGGAGAAAAAGAGGCTTTCACAAACTGGTTCCAGTAATGTCAATTACAATAACTATTTGCAAGAAGCTTGTGTGTGTTTTCAAATACTAAAAATAAACCTACTGTTTGATCTGGTAGTGCCAATTCTGAATAATAAACAAAGGAATAAAAGAAATTTTGGAAATCAAAAAAAAAACAAACAAACAACAAAAGAGACTCCCTGTCATAGGTCACAGCACTAAAAGAAGAGATGAGGAGGAATTAGTAAGGAGCTTTTCTGAGGGATAAGAATGAGGGCTCACATTAGAATCACAGAGACAGCAGCTGCTAAACTATGCCAAACTCTTGGCTCTAGTGATTCAATGCACCAAACTATGCACAAATGTTGTATAAAGTAATACATACCTCAAATATATGTAAAAATAAGGATCATGTCATAGATTATGGTTCAGAACACACAAATATAACTGACTTAAAAGTCTACACAAAAGATAATTACTTCAAAAAGTAATTACATTGCATCCACATGACAAGAAAAAAAATTTGTTCTCAAGAACAGTGATGATCAGTAGATTACTAAGGTATCCATCAAAAGCCATGACTATATATACTTTAGGGCCCTTAGATTTTGTAGTTTCTTAGAGTTTACCATATTTGATTCAAGAAATTTGAATTAGGATGTTGTTAGACACTAAGAATTTAATAGCAATGACCAGTTCATAAGAAGTTAAATATTTAACTGTCATGATCTAAACCCTACAACTACAAAAAAAGATTTACTGTAGGCATCATCTTTAATTTATAGATGATACATTTTGCAATATTGCCATTAGAAATGACTAAACATCAAAGTGCCTTGAATAACCTACCTAAACATAAAATTGCAAGACAGGTCTAGTCTCCAGTCATGCAGAAATAATATATTCTGATTGTCCTTTAGAACTAATATGCAACAAATTGTGATTATTTTGTGTGACACATTCTCATCTTTGTATAAACATATTTCATTTTAATATTATTTTAGTTCATCTAGATAATATTTTTTAAAAACTCTAGTAGACATCTTCACATAACACAAATTACTGCTTGTAGATGATGTTTCTGACTGCTGTCAACATAATTTTTATGACTTAGAAGACTTTAATAATTTATATTTACGTAAGCAATTTTATATTGAAAATTATTTATCTTAAAATACTGTATTCATGTTTTACACTGGGCCACACTGATTTTCACATTTATTATATATTAAGAAACAATAAAACAAAGACCTGAATGATTGGGAAAGCAGCAACCATAGGTCTTCTTTGCAATTATTTTAAAGTCTTTTATATATGAATTCATTGGCAATAGTATGAAAGCAGAGAGTTTAATGTTCAACAAATAGAGATTCATGAATTATTATGTTGGTTACTGATATTTAATAAAACATAACTTACCTTCAAATGTAGAAGATAGAAAATATGAGAGACTTTTTAAATGAAAGATAAAAAATGATCAACAAGTTATTTTCCAATAATTTGGGGAAAATCATCATTGCTTCAATTTTCAGACAAATGAACTGAGGGTTAGATATTATTTTCACTTACTGTTCATCTTATATTTCAACAAAAAGCACCAAAAGTCTGTGTTCTCAAAAAATGTAATTATTAAGCTTTCCCCATGATATCATTTTTCTCGTTAAAAGAGCTGAAAACTGATCATTGAGAAGCTATGAAAACCAAACACTTCAAATAATGCATTTTTTGAAATCTAATTTTACCTATTCCCAGCTACAGATTTTTGTTTTTTATCTGTCTGTAAAAATTTGCATTCCTTTGAAAGGTTTATATGCAGAATCACTTTTTTGTCTAGTTTAATATGTATGAGGTTTGTTAACCTCATTTAAAACAATCTAGATGAAGTAAGGTTTATAGTCTAGATCAGTTTACCATTCCCTACTCCTCTAGAATCAATCAAGTCTGTATCATCTACACCTGATATGAGAGACCCAGTAAATGAGATGTGACAAGCAGTGATCACGTGCTTAGTTGTTGTCACCTGGTCAAGCGTGACTGTGCTTAGTATCTAACACTGAATATTCAGTGGAAAGTACTTTGATAAAAATTGATAGATTTTTGATGTTTTTCTCACCATTATTATGGTGTCTAGTAATCTCTCTTCTTTTTTTTTACTTATTTATTTATTTGTAAAAATTTCCACTTCCTCCCCTCCTCCCAATACCCTACCACTTCCCCCCACTCCCTCTCCTCCACCCTCTCCAGTCCTAAGAGCAGTCAGGGTTTCCTGCCCTGTGGGAAGTTCAAGTTTCTCCCCCCTCCCTCCAGGTCTAGGAAGGTGAGCATCCAAACAGACTAGGATCCCAAAAATCCAGTACATGCAGACAAAATAAGACCCAGTGCCATTGTCAATGGCTTCTCAGTCAGCCCCCATGTCAGCCACAGATTGTTCCCTGGGCAGCAGAGGAGAGGGTGCCTGAACTGGCCTTGGCCCATAACCATACTGATGAATATTTTGCATATCATTATAGAATCTTCATCTGGCGATGGATGGAGATAGAGACAGAGACCCACATTGGAACACTGGACATAACTCCCTAGGTCCAAATGAGAAGCAGAAGGAGGGAGAACGTAATCTCTCTTCTTTATCAGTCATCATAGGAATCCTAACACATATTAGAGAATCATACTGACAATTGACTAGTCTAACAGTAAGAAGTAATTCTGTTCCCATGGGATAAAGTACAAATAGATGGAAAGCTATATTCAATCTTCTATAAAAAACTATAACATAACAGATTGAGAATAAAATAAATAAATGTGCAAAATTTCAAGTGAATAAAATACAATGCTATGTTTAGGAAAACTGAAGATCTTAGTGATGATTGATAATATAAAAGCGAGAAATGATATGTGTCTACTCTAAAAATTCTTCAATTCTAATGGAGTCCATAAATAATCAGTGGTATTGGGCTGGTTCATCAAGAACTAACTGTGATGGTAATTGATTCTCAAAGGCACTGGTCACATAAACTTCAACATCAGATGCATCAGACTGAGTGAGCAAACACTATAAGGCAGAAATATACAAATGGGATATCATGATCCTACAAAATATCTCAGAGCACAAGAAATAATTTACAAATATCTCTAAGGTACTGCTAAATGACATTGTCCATGTAATTTCTGGTTACTTTTTTCTTTTTTATTATTTTATTACTTTAAAAAATTACCAATCCAAATTCCCACTCCCTCCCTTCCTCCCATTTCCTCCACACACCCTCCCACCCCTCTCCTCCCTAATCCTAAGAGAGGGAAAGGCACCATGCTCTGTGGCAAGTCCAAAGCCTTACCCTACTACATCTAGGTTGAGCAAGTTATGCATCCCAATAAAATAGGATCCCAGAAATTCAGTATATGCAGTAGAGACAAATCCCAGTGCCACTGTCAGTGGCCCCTCTGTCTGCCCCACCTGTTAACCACATTCAGGAGGACTAGTTTGATCCCATACTCAGTCACTCCCAGTCCAGTTAGAGTTAATGAGCTCCCATTAGCTCAGGCAAACTGACTCAGGGTGAACTCTACATGATCTTGACATCCTTGCTCATTCTCATTCCTTCCACTCTTCTACTGGACCTTGGAAGCTCAGTCCAGTGCTCCAGTGTGGTTCTCTGCCTCTGTTTCTATCTGTTGTTGGATGAAGGTTCTATGGTGATATTTAAGATAATCATCAGTCTGACTATAAGGCAAGGCCAGTTCAGTCACCTTCTCCTCTATTGCTTAGGGTCTTAGCTGGGGTAATCCTTGTGGATTCCTAAATGGTGTAGGAGTTGCTTCTGTTTGTGTGTTTCTGTCATTGGTTAATGAATAAAGAAACTGCCTTGGCCTAGTTGAGAGGATGAAACTTAGGTAGATAGATAAAAGAGAACTGAATGCTGGGAGGAAGAAGGGCAGAGTCAGAGAAGCCATGGATCCTCTGCCTAAGATGGATGCTGGTTAGACTCTCCAGTAAGTCACTGCCATGTGGTGATACATAGATTAATGGAGATGGGTTAAAATAATATGTAAGAGTTAGCAAATAACAAGTTAGAGCTAATGGTCAAGCAGTATTTTAATTAAAACAGGTTCTGTGTGGTTATTTTGGGTGTAAGCTAGTCAGGCAAACAAGGGGCCATCTCCTTACACCAGGTCGTCCTTGTGAATTCCCAGAATTTTTCTAGACTCAGGTTTCTTGCTTACCCCATAATGGCTCCCTTAATCAAGATATCTCTTTCCTTCTCCCTTATCTGTCCTTCTTTGATCTCTACTATCCCATTCCCTCAAGATTTCTTCAACTGTCCCTTTCTCCCCTTTCTTCTACAACACTACCCATAACTTCCCAAATTTTGTCAAGCAATCTTGTCTGTTTACAATTCACAGGTGGGTCTATATATGTTTTTCTTTGGGTTCACATTTTAATTTAGCTTCTCTAGGATCATAGACAAAAGGCTCAATGTCCTTTGTTTATGGCTAGTATCCACTTATGAGTGAGTACATACCATCTTCATTTTTAGAGAGATCTGGGTTACTGACTCTGGATAGTGTTTTCTAATTCCATCCATTTGCATGCAAAATTCAAGATGTCATTGTTTTTCACTGCAGAGTGGTACTTTAATGTGTAAAAGTGTAACACTATTTTTGTCCATTCTTCAGTTGAGGGGCATCTAGGTTGTTCCCAAGTTCTGGATATTACAAATAATGCTGCTATGCATATAGTTGAACAAATACTTTTGTAGTATTATTGAGAAACTTTTGAATATATGCCCAAGAGTGGTATTTCTGTATCCTGAGGTAGGTTGATTCCCAATTTTCTGAGAAATATCCATACTGATTTCCAAAGGAGTTGCACAAGTTCGCATTCTCACCAGGAATGAATGAATTCCCCTTACTCGATATTCTTTCTAGCATAAGCAATCATTGGTGCTTATGATGTTATCCGTTCTGACAGGTATAAGATTATATCTCAGAGTTGTTTTGATTTGCATTTCCCTGATAGCTATGGAAGTTGAACATGTCCTTATAAATCTTTTAGCCATTTGAAATTCTTCTGTTGAGAATTCTCTGTTTAGTTCACTATGCCATTTTTAATTGGGTTATTTAGAATTTTAATGTATAATTTCTTGAGTTCTTTATATATTTTGGAGTCCTTTTCCTGATGTGGAGTTGGTGAAGATCTTTTCCTATTAAGTAGGCTGCTTTTTTTGTCTTATGGACTATGTCCTTTGCTTTGCAGAAGTTTCTCAGTTTCAGGTCCTGTTTATTTATTATTGATGCTATTGTCTGTGATCCTAGGGTTATATTTAGGAAGTGGTCTCCTGTGCCCATGCATTGAAGACTACTTCCCACTTTCTCTTTTATCAGTATCAATGTGGTCAGATTTATATTGAGGTCTTTAATCCATTTGGTCTTGAGTTTTGGTGCATGGCAATAGATATGGATCTATTTTCATTCTTCGACAGGTTGACATCCAGTTACTCCAGCACCATTTGTTGAAGATGCTTTATATTTTTCATTGTACAATTTTAGCTAGTTTGTCAAAAATCAAGTGTTCCTAAGTGTGTGGGTAATATCCAGGTCTTCAATTCAATTCCATTGGTCAACGACTCCATTTTTATGCCAATACCAAGCTGTTTTGATGATTTTAGCCCTGTAATAGAGCTTAATGTCAGGGATGGTAATGCCTCTGGAAGTTCCTTTATTATATAATATTACTTTGGCTATCCTTGGTTTTTTGCTTTTCCATATGAAGTTGATTATTGCTCTTTCAAATTCTGGGAAGAATTGTGTTGGGATTTTGATGGGGATTGCATTGAATAAATAGATTGCTTATGGTAGGATTGCCATTTTTACTGTGTTGATCCTTCCTATCCAAGAAAATGGGAGATCTTTCAATTTTCTGGTGTCTCCTTCAATTTCTTTCTTCAAATACTTAAAGTTCTTGTCAAATAGATGCTTCTCTTCCTTGGTTAATGTTAAGATATTTTATGTTATTTGTGGCTATTGTGAAAGGTGATGTTTCTCTGATTTCCCTCTCAGCTTCCTTATCCTTTGTGTATAGGAGGGCTACTGATTTATTTTTAGTACATCTTGTATCCTGACACAATACTGAAGGTATTTATCAGCTGTAGGAGTTCTCTGGTAGAGTGCTTGGGGTCACTTATGTAGAATATCTTATGATGTGCAAATAAAAAAAAAGATTGGCTTCTTCCTTTCCAATTTGATTCTACTTCATCTCCTTGTGTTGTTTCCTTTGAAACCTTTTGACCTGAGCCTACATAGTCCATATTACCCTTAGCACTATCTTTCATGCTCCTACTAGGATGGCCCATTAATCTCCTCTTAAAGCATTCAGTTGCTTTCCTAATCCAAAGAGATAAATTCAAACATATGTCACCAAACAACAACGTAATTAGGCCAATCACATCAACACAACACTCCCTAGTTAGACCATCTGTCTTAGATACTGATCTATTGCTGTGATGAGATATCATGACCAAGGCCTTATGCTGTATATTGCTTTTATTATATTTAGCTATGAAATTGTATCCCTAATCTCTCCAAGACCTTTATCATGAAGGGGTGTTGATTTTTGTCAAATGCGTTTTCAGCATCTAATGAAGTGATCATATGTTTTTTTTGTCTTTCAGTTTATTTATATGATGGATTACATTGATAGATTTTCATATGTTGAACCAGCCCTACCTCTCTGGGATGAAGCCTACTTGATAATAATGGATATTTTTTGATGTGTTCTTGGGTTCTGTTTGCCAATATTTTATTGACAATTTTTGCATTGATATTCATGAGTGAGATTGGTCTGTAATTGTCTTTCTTGGTTGAGTCTTTGTGTGGTTTTGGTATCAGGGTAGCTGCAGCCTTATAAAATGAGTTTGGCAACGACTCTTCTTTTTCTATTATGTGGAACACTTTGAGGAGTATGGACATTAGCTTTTCTTGAAAGTTCTGGTAAAATTTTGCACTAAAACCTTCTGGCCCTGGGCTTTTATGTTGTTGTTGTTAGAAAGTTTTTGATGACAGCTTCTATTTCCTCATGTTATAGGTCTATTTAAATTGCTCACCTGGTCCTGATTTAATTTTGGTATATGGTGTCTATCTAAAAAATTGTCTATTTCTTTTACACTTTCCATTTTTGTGGAAGTACAGATTTTGTAGTAAGACCTAATGATTTTCTGAGTTTTCCCAGTATCTGTTGTTATGTCCCCCTTTTCATTTCCTATCTTGTTATTTTTGTGTTATCTCTCCACTTTTTGGTTAGTTTGCATAGGGGTTTGTCAATCATCTTGATTTTCTCAAAGAACCAGCTCTTTGTTTTGTTGATTCTTTGTATTGTTTTCTTTGTTTCTATTTTGTTGATTTCAGTCCTCAATTTGATTATTTCTTGTCTTCTATTCCTTCTGGGTGAATCTTCTTCTTTGTGTTATAGAGATTTCACCTGTGCTGTCAAGCTGCTAATGTGGGTTTTCTCTGTTTTCCTTATGTGGGCACTTAGTGCTATGAACTTTCTTCTTAGCACTGCTTTCATAGTGTCCCATAGGTTTGAATATGTTCTGTCTTCATTTTCATTGAATTCAAGGAAGTCTTACATTTCTTTCTTTTTTTCCTTGACCCAGGGGTTGTTCCATAGTTGACTGTTCAGTTTCCATGAGTTTGTAAGTCTTCTGAGAGTAGTATTGTTCTTAAATTCTGACATAAGCCATGGTAATCCAATAAGACACAGGGGGTTACTCTAATTGTTTTGTATCTGTAGATGTTTGTTTTGTTACTGAGTATGTGAGGTGCTGAGAAGGTATATTCTTTTTTGTTTGGTGGAATGTTCTATAGATATCTGCTAAGTCCATTGGATACATTACATCTATTAGTTCTCTTATTTCTCTTTTAAGTTTCTGTCTGGCTGACATGTCCATTGTCAAGAGAGGAGTATTGAAATCTCCTACTATTAGTGTGCGGGGTTTGATGTGTGATTTAAGTTTTAGTTATGCTTTTTTACATATGTGGGTGCTCTTGTATTAGGGTCATAGATAGTCAAGATTGAGACTTTATCTTCATGAATTGTTCCTATTATGAGTATAAAGTGTCCTTCTCCATCTTTTCTGATTGATTTTAGTATAGCCACACCTGCTTGTTTCTTAGGTCCATTTGATTAGAAATTTTTTTCCCAATCCTTTAGTCTGAGGTAGTGTCTGTCTTTGAGGTTGAGGTATGTTTCTTGTAAACATCAGAAGGCTGGATCCTGTTTTTGTATCATTCTGTTAGCTTGGGTCGTTTTATAGGTACATTGAGTTCATTAATATTAAGCGATATTAATTACTACTGGTTGTTAACTCCAGTTATTTTTTGGTAGTAGTGTTTGTGTGTTTCCCTTCTTTGAATTATGCTGGTGGGAACTTATCAGAAGTCTGTGCTATTGTGGGTGTAGTTAGCTTCCTTGGGTTGAGGTTTTCTTTCTAGTACTTTTGTAAGGCTGGCTTTGTGGATAAATACTGTTTAAATCTGTTTTTGTTGTGTAATATCTTGTTTTCTTCCTTGATGGTCAATGAAAGCTTTGTTTGGTATCATAGTCTGGGCTTGCATCTGTGGTCTCTTAGTGTCTGCATCACATCTATCAGGACCTTCTGGCTTTCATCGTTTCCATTAAGAAGTCAGGTGTAATTCTGATAAGTTTATTTTTATATGTTACTTAACCTTTTTGCTTTGCAGCTTTTAATATTCTTTCTTTATTCTGTATGTTTTGTGTTTTGATTATTAAATTGATTCAGTCTATTTTGTGTTCTATAAACTTCTTGTAACTTCATAGAAATATCCTTCTTTAGGTAGGGAGAGTTTTCTTCTATAATTTTCTTGAATATATTTTCTGTGTCTTGGAGCTGAAGTTCTTCTCTCTCTTCTACCGTATGTTTCTTAAGTGTAATCTTTTCATTGTGTCCCAGATATCCTGAATGTTTTGTGTTAATAATTTGTTGAATTTAATGTTTTCTTTGACCAATGAGCCTATTTCCTCTATAGTATCTTCAGCACCTGAGATTCTTTCTTGTATCTCTTGTATTCTGTTGGTTATACTAGTCTCTGTAGTTACTGTTCACGTACCTAGATTTTCCATATCCAGAATTCCCATGGTTTGTATTTTCTTTATTACCTCTATTTTAGTCTTCAAGTCTTGAACTGTTTCCTTCCCCTGTTTGATTGTTTTTCTTGATTTTCTTTGAGGTATTTATTAATTTCTTCCAACTTTTTGTTTGTCTTCCCTTTCATTTTTTTAAGAAAGTTTTCACTTCCTCTTTAAAGTTCTCCATCATTTTCAGAAAGTTATGTTTGAAGTCGTTTTCTTCTACTTCATTTGGGTTAGGATAATCAAGTCTTCCTTTTGTGTTTCCAACTGAGTTTTGGTGTTACATATTAGTATGTTGGAGGAATTCTTGCATTGGCACCTACCCATCTCCTCTTTCAAATGAGGCCAGCAGAGTCTTGGCATCTTGGTCCAATCCTTGCTGTTGCCTTCTCTTAGGTCTCCTCAGTATTGGAGCAAACTGTGTTTCAGGGTTCCAAGAGGCTCACAGGCAAATAGTTGTTTTGGGGGTAGGATGTGTTAGGGCATAGCCTAGCTGCAGGATAACTCCCTGATGGCTCGCTATAAAATCGGAGGGAATTGTGGAGGGGCCCTGGGTTTTTTCCCTACTGCAGAGGTCCTAGAGAGTGAGGCATCTGCCTGTCCAGCCCTGTGGCTGTTATCTTACCTCTAAAGTCCTCTCATTATTGGAGCAATCTGTGTTTCTGGGTTCCTCTGAGCTCACAGCTGAACACGCAGGTGTGGGGGCAGGGCGGGTTGGAGGATAGCCCAGCCACAGGAATTCTCCCTGCTGGCTGGCAAGAAAAGTGGAGCAGGTTGGGGACAGACCCCCGGGTTTTTTACCACTGGAGAGGTCCCAGAGAATGAGAGGTCCACCTGTCCGGCCCAATCCTCAGGATTGGAGCAAGTTGTGCTCCAGGATTCCACTGAGCTCACAGGCAAACAGGCAGGTATGGGACTTCTGGTTACTTCTTAATGTTAAGAAAATAATAAGACCTTTCAATTTGACTTCCCCCTACTTATGAGTCAATACTTTGTTTAGATAGAGTATTCTGTGTATCACTGCTGGGTAAGGGATACAGGACTTTACAGCCATGGTGAAAAGCTGGAAAGGCTTTGTGTTCTTCTTTAAGCACACAAAGATTTCTTTTAAGAAACCACCTAGTACTATCATCAAAAAATAAAATATAAAAAAACGGACCAGGTAAGAAATTTGAAAATTTGAAATAAGTTGACATCTGAAACCCATTTAAATTTATTATTTTTTATTAGTTATTCATTAATTATTTGTAGAAGAATAAAATTTCCATTAATTCCTTATATTTCTATAAAAACTCATACCTCCTTTAGTCAAGAAAATATTTTACTCTCAAATTATAATAATAAAAGCTGGGTTATAGAATATTATACATTCTAGAAAAATGACTTCATGTAAAGAACAATGAAGACCCATTTTAGATTGACACTAAGATAAGGCTTCTATGGAAAATTATTTCACAGTTTTAACCAAAATTTATAAAAATAAAAGTAAAACTACCCTATCTAGTCTCAACATTCTTTACCCTCTTACTTTTATAG
Organism: Myodes glareolus; assembly: GCF_982192425.1. Classification (NCBI taxonomy): domain Eukaryota; kingdom Metazoa; phylum Chordata; class Mammalia; order Rodentia; family Cricetidae; genus Myodes; species Myodes glareolus. Next base: position 96,378,847 of record NC_142033.1, on the reverse strand, counting down.
CTTACTAACAGTTGTAATTTTCATGTTAAAAACTCATAGCAAAAATTAATTGTACATTTATTTAACTGTATTTTAGGTGGATATTGAGCATGTTTTCCCCATGCAACTCACTTCTCTCAAAATCACTTAAATTTGCAGAAATGAATGAACAGAAAGACCTGAGTTATTGCTGGTAACTAGCCCAGAAGATGAGCCATTGTGGTAATATTTCTGACATGCAAGGGACAGAGTCTTTGAAAATAAGTATATTTGGAATATAACAGTAACAACAACATCCTCTTGCCCCCAAAAAAACCCTCAAGAGTTCCATTTAGATATATAGAAGATAGCCTGAGGGAAACGTGAAGGCTTTCAGTATTGACTTATTAGTATTCTATATCTCTAGATTTACTGTCAGTATGCCTTTTCAGCATTTGAAGGCAGCAGTGACGAGATGGCTTAGAAAGAGTTTAAACAGAAAAAGGCCAGAGGGAGGTTATTAAAGTTAGGATGAGGAACATGGGAAGAAATGGAGACAAATCTACAGTAGAGAAAGAATCAATCTGAGTAGTTAGTAAGGACAGAGGAGCAGCATCCTAATAAACAAAATAAAATAAAATAAAAACTGTGTGAGTACTACTGGGAACTCTTGTAAAATATAAACTGCAATCACCCAATAGGTGTATTGATATGGAGGTTATTGATGAACAGCTATCTATAACTTACATTGAGTTTCAAATAGGAGTGTCTTGGAATCTAATGTTTTGTATGGTCTGTCAACTGTCAAAATGGTACACAAGGCTACTGCCTCTGTAAAAATTAACTAAAGAAAGGAATTTATATTAGGAAAAATTGAAAAATTTATCATCAATAAAAGACTTAAGCAAAGCCTAATAGTAACTTTAATACAGAGAGCAATAATTTTCATACATGATTCTCTTTATACATGTCTTTTAAAAGGCAAGAATAGAATATCTAGGTATAGAGATATTGCAGGGAGCATTGGGAGTATTTAGAAGACATGTAAACAAGAGTCTTGGGTAGGATAAATTCAAATATGCTAGAAATGCAGTTCTTTTCCTAAATCCAGGAAATAAGTCAATAATTCACTAATAAGGACTCCAAAACCTAAAAAATTCAGCTAAAGTTAACAATTAACTGAGTTAATAAAAAGTGTGTGTGTGTGTGTGCGCGCTTTAGTAGACATAAAATAATATGATTTCCTGTGGCATTTTGACACATTTAGTGTTAATTATCTAATAGTGAGACAGAATCTCATAGATTAATGTTCAGGAAAAAACTTAAATCCAAAGAAAAAATAAAAATGAATCACTTGGAAAGTAGGTGATGGACCTGAAAAGAATTCTTAAAGAATGTAGTAAACTGGCTAAAATATCTCAAAAACTGCTCAGTCCCCTTAGTAAAAAAGGAAATGTAAATTAAAACCACCTTGAACATTCTTCTTACTCTAGTCAGAATAGACAAGGTCAACAGAACAAGCAAGAACAAATGCTTTCAGGGTGCTTTGAAAAGGCAGAAGACTTTAGTTGAATTTAGTTGAATTGCAAACAGGTCCAATCACTCTGAAAAGTGGCCTGAAGGATTCTCAAAATACTAAAAAGAACCCCACCATATTACCCAGCTATAACACCTTTTGTTACAAGTCCAAGAACTCAGCATCTTACTCAATCAATACTTGCTAAGCAATTTGACTTTTAATCCCTCCAAAATATGGATCAGTGTAGAATATGAACCGGCAGCATGTTATCACAGCCCTCAGACTGTATAGGTTATTGAAACCTGAAGAATATGCTTGTATGCCTTTCTTTGGCAAGTCCCTCAAGGATTGGATTTTTGTCAATGGAGTCTGAATAGCACCTGTGAGGATGGAAGGCAGGTCTGTGGAAAGGGTACACCCATAATGAAAAGTCAGTTTGATTAGAATCCTCTAAATTCTAGCATTGCATAATTTAAATACTAAAATTTTACAAAATGCCCATTTATGTTTCTCTATTTGTTAATCTGTCTCTCTATTTTCTGCCCATCTGTTTTATGTATCATGTATCTATTTACCTATCATCTATTTATCCACCATCTGTCTGTTTCATCTACATTTCTCTCTTTAGAAATATTTATCATGAATATCTCTTTACCATCATCTTGTCCTAGAATAAACTGAACTATTTAGGCAATTCATATTCAGCAAGAATTCTTCAAAGAATTCTTTGTTTAAGACCTCCTTTGTAAAGGTATTTTTAAATGAGTTTCTCAAAGTATTTAATCCAAATGCCAAGAATTAATGGTATTTAAATTATTTAGAATTGAAATACATTTTATTCTTATTTAACATACTATTACATAGTTTTAGCTTTCTTAACAGATTTTTAATCTTTAGCTTGTGAATTATTTTAATTTAAGGATTAAAATATAAAATAAGTTATAGTGAGAACAATTTAATGATTAATTTTATATACTTACATTCCCCAGGAAAAGTTAATAAGATAAAATTTCTATAAAGTTTAGTTTTTCAACTATATTCTTGAGAATAGCACAATATGATTTACAGAGTAATTATGCAAAACTCTTTTATTATTATCACTTCAATTAAGTGTATTCTAAGAAGTAATCTAATCAGATGGTGACTACGGCACAGCATGTCCTCCAAATGATAACATACAAGTTGCATTTTTCATTTTCTTACTCATATTAGAGTTTCTTTGAGCTCTGGAAACATTACTTTCTATCCTCAAATGGACTATAAATTTATCAAGCATACCCTTATAAGAAAATGCCTAAGCCTATAATGATAAAATGGGACTTATTTCAAGCAACGGTTAATGTTGCAGAATCCTTTTCTGTTATTAATACAAAATCTATCCAGAGGTTCTGGAAAATTCTTTCATTATCTCTATCTATGTAACTCAAGACCTCAGGAAATTGGTGATGAAATTTATTTCAATCTAATTTCAAAGTTTTCTAATCATCACTGATTTGTGGTTATGCTCAAAATGCCTGGGACGAACAAAGATAGGATCTTGGGAAGGACATGGTATTTGGACCTTTATACATTTGAAATTTTTCTTTGGCATATCATTTCCAATACTTTGAAAGCTTATATGTATATAGTCATATATTAAGATTATTAAGGATATTTTATTAAAATTGTAACCAGAAAGGATTAAATTCATATAGCATTAAAATGCAATACTTTTAAAAATATTAATTTTAGGATATATCCACATATGTATAAAAATATTCTAATTAGTTCTTACATATCATTTTATCTTGTCTAATCTGTTTTTGAATTGCATTTAGTCCAAAGAATTTTAGTGAAATCTAAGTGTATTTGATCTTTAAATAAACCCATGAAAATCCTTATTCTTTAGGAATGAAACACACACATGATTAATACACAATTATAGTATATACTTATGTAATTTATTTTATTTAAGCCCAATTTTTTAAATGATAAAGTTTTCTGATAAATTGTCTTTTCCATTACTATCATAATATATTTCTTTAAACAATGAAAATGAGTGAATATTTTGAAAAATAAATATAAGACATAAAATATAACTATAATTTATCTCCTAGAAGAAAAGTGGAAAAAATGATTGATTTCAAAAATGTAAAATATTAATGTAAAATATGCAAAAGATGTTTCTTTTATTTTTCATGTGGCTACATATTTTTCTTTCATTTTGATTAATCTTAATAACCTTATGAATGAAAGTTAAGAGTGAATATATTTCTATAAGTAATACCAAATAGTGACCATTTACCAGCATTACTTTTGATGATCATGTTTTGGGAGCACCATTAATTTCTTTGACAATTTTTTTGAAATTTGAATGTTAATAATAACTTACCTTGCAAAATTATTTTAAGCAATAATTAGAATTACTTAGTTTTTCAAAATAAATAATATTTTTATTTACTTATTTTTGGCAATGGAAATAAAGGCTATGAGAAAAATTATAGTATTCATTAACAATAGTTGAATTCTCAGGAAGACATTGATATGCAAAGGAAGATAAATGCAAATCTTAATTTTTTATTTTAACTGAAAGTTTTAATTAACATTTTAAAAAAAAATTTCATGCTTATGTACTCCTAGAAATATCTTCATATACTTCAATGGATATGTACAGCCATATTAACATCTAATGTAATTAAAAAGCTGGCAAGAAATATTTCTTTATTTTCAGATTTCCCTAAACTCAGTTATGCTTGGACAATGTCTCCTAAGCTGCAAACACTGACAACAAATTACACTTAGGTTTTGAATGGAGTGTTTTCTGAAAACTTACAAATTCTTTGAATCCAGGAAACATGTTACTCTCTGGCAATATACTTCCAAATCCTCAGTGCAAGCTTTGTGTAACAGGCTACAGATCAATCACTAAGACCATAACTTACTTTGTGTATTTAATTAAATCTGGTGTTATAAAATTACACATTTCAACTCATCTGATCATAGAATAGACAGAACAAAAATTATTATGAGATACAGATTTCTAGATGTGAAGACTGAGATTACTGTTTTTTTGAGAAGGCCTAGTTTTGCTCAAATATTAATAATGCTGTCTCACTGACTCATGAGTTTTATTCACTTTTAGGAAAAATGAGTGTATAGCTAATTACATCAAAGAGCAACGTCGGTTTATATTCCTGATGCATATAAATGACAAAAAGATTCTCATAAAGAAAAAATAGTGCATAAATATAAGAAATGTTAAACCGGAGGATATTTCCAAACACTGATATGTTGCAAGGAGGCTGCTTGTTCTTCCCAGCTGCCCAGCTAGCTTAGCCCGAAAATAACCACACAGAACCGGTATTAATTAAATCACTGCTTGGCTCATTAGCTCTAGTTTCTTATTGGCTAATTCTTACATCTTAATTTAACCCATTTCTATTAATTTCTGTATCAACACATAGCAGTGGCTTACTGGATAAAATTCTCAGCATCTATCTTTGGCAGATCCATGGTGTATTTCTGACTCTGTTTTCTCTCCCCACCCCCACCCCCAGAATTCAGTTCTGTCTTCTCTGCTTGCCTGAGTTCTGCCCTATCAGGCCAAGGTAGTGTCTTTATTTATTAACCAATACAAGGAACATAGAGGGGACTCCCAAATCACCTCCCCTTTTCTGTTTAAACAAAAAGGAAGTCTTTCACTTCAGCATAGTAAAATTACATATACCAGGTATCAAGCAAGAATTATAGTTGTAATATTTCTGTTTACTTTATCTTTTATCATAACTAAGTAAAACTATATCTACAAGTTCTTCAACTCCATCAAAGACTCCAAAAAGATATAATATTATCTAAGTAAACATGAAGTGCATTGTAAGCAACTTCCAGAACTCTAGAATAGACAGAGACATCTTGCTGCCTTGACAGTCTCCCAAAGTTCTTCTGTACCATTGGGGCATCCATCTTCAGCTTACAGCCCATAGTATCCAGCAGATTTTTCATGAAGCAGGAAATTTCAAAGAGAGTTCAGACACTTTCTTCTGTATCCTGCAGAATGTCTCGCAGACTCTTTCGTGAAGCAGGAACCCTGAAGGATCATCTCACCTTTAGGCATATTCAACAATCATTTCTCTGAGGGTCCTGCATGTCCAGGCAAGAGCAGTCTCTTGCCCAAAAGGCTAACCAACTCAATAAAATGCCTCTTTGATGCTCATATCTTCCTCTTGAAGTAAATAGGTGCTGCCAGGAGCAAGTGTGTCTCATTGTCATGAAAAGTCCTAAATTTTTAAAACATTTAAATGTCATAATCTGAAGGTCTCTGAAAGATTTGAAGAATACCTAACTAACTTAAATATGTCTCTATACATCTATAAAATCTTACTACCATGACTACAATCTTGACTATTATCTATTAACCTATACTTCTTAATTATACATTACAATTTTTAAAAGAACAACACAATCACAATACCTTAATCAAGATCAGAAATACATATACATATAACAAAATTGACCTTAAATTTGTATCAATAAACCAAGATTCATACTAATGCAAATTATTCATACCTATATCATATCCCCCTTTAAATGTAAGCAAACAATTATACAAAATATTTGGGAATATGTGTGTAGTTCTGTCCATACTACTTCCTGCTGTTTGGGGGCACTGTTAATCAGGCAGCATTTTAAAACTATGTTGTTTTAATTCTTTAGCTATGGCTGAGTCAGGAAAACCTCTCTTAAAGGAACTGTGGCATGCCACTAGCAAACAACAAAAAGCTCTGTTAAACTCTATATTTTTGTGTTTAAAATAAAGCTCTCTCAGGTTTTTAAGTGGATTTAGTCCAACATGTTGGTACCAATTGTTGCAGGGAGGGCCACTTGTGCATCCCACTCAGCTATCTTAACCCCAAAATAACCATACAGAAACTGTATTGATTATATCAATGCTTGGCCCATTAGCTCTAGTTTCTTATTGGCTAATTCTTATATCTTAACTTAACCCATTTCTATTCATTTGTGTATCACCACATGGCAGTGACTTACTGGGTAAAATTCACAGTGTCTGTCTTTGGTGGATCCCTGGTATATCTTTGACTCTGTTTTCTTCCTCCCAAAATTCAGTTCTGTCTTCTCCACTTTCTAAGTTCTGCCCTATCTGGCCAAGGCAGTTTCTTTATTTATTGACCAATACAGGCAACACACAGAGGAAAATTCCTTATCACTTCTGTACTTTGAAGGCTAAAGCAAAGTCAACTAATGCCCCATAACATGTTTGCTCTAAAATCCATTTCTTTATTAAGAATGTTAATCTGTAAAATAAACCTTGAAGATAAACATGAACAGAAACATCATATATTACACTGGCAATATACAGTATCATGTCTTCATTCAAAGTGCTACCTGGCTATGAGAAACATAGCCACATAGAAACATATAACCACAAAAGAAGTGAATATTTTCTTTACTTTTAACCAAAATTTTTAAAAGAGAGAATTGAGCTTAGCAGGATGGAGCATGTGTAATTATTCTTATGGGCACAATTTATCTAATCTAATAGTGCAGTTAAATCTATAACATCCCTTAGCAATAATCACCATGCCAAATATTCCAGAAATCCCTGTCTCTAATGCATAATTCACCAAAACAAATGTGTACTTTTAGATTCTTTGGTGTAAAACTCACATCTTACTTGCCATTTTATAAGCTTAGTGTCCCCACTTTGCTGATGTAAAGGAACTACATTTATCTAGATTCATAGCCTGGACTCTCTATTATTTCCATCTATGCTGTGTGATTTTGAATATTCTTTTTTCGAAATAGAAGGAAATTTTAATATAAGAATCATGTTTATTTAGGTACTGACAACCCAGTCTTAATGCAAGGCCTTTAACTGTATTTTCCAATATAACTGAAGTTCCTTGAGAAGAAGAAACTGGCAGGTGTGCAAGGCACAGAGACTGTTTCTAAAGATGGATTTTGCTGTTAGAATTTTTTTTATCTTGTCCCATGACCTCATTATCATCCACATCACCAACAAAGTTGTAATGGTTTCCATACTGTTGACCAGAACAGATGGTGATAATTTTTAAAATTTTGTGGAAATCCAAAACCTTGTCACTGTATCTTGACCAAGCCTCTTTGTAGGCTAGCTAAAAATGTATCTTCTATCAATGGAACTAGGTTTCCCTTTCTGGACGTTGTCTTCAAACCCAGAGTGTGTCACCACTGTAGCAAATTGACTCTCCATTATTCATGGTCTTATTTGGTACTTCATTCTCACATTTTCCTGTTCCTCCCAATAATGCAAATGCCCAGAGCCCAGGAGCAATGTTTATGTCATTCCAGAGTTTCCTGGTAGGTAAGATTTTGTCTGGAGGTTCCAGTACTTCTGTTAGATCTAGCCTAGAACATCCAACTTGATGAGTGATATTGCTTTCACCCTAGAGATAAAGCTCTTGATATCATGGAGTTTGAAAAGTATTGACACACTAGTTACTGACTCTGATTTATTTAGGGAGCAAAGTCGATTAAGTATGATTTTTGTGAAAGTCTTTGAGACAATGTAATACATTACCATGGTTAATAATCACAAATATAGAACAATCTAGAAGATTCCTTAAGTAAACTATTCTTTACTCTGATTTTTAAGGGTAGAAAATTATTGAAAATACCGACTGTTTTTCTTAAAAATTAGGGCCAATAGAAATATTTTGCATACTACATATGATTTCCCTCTGTTTTCCATACAAACAGTAGTTGGGTATTATTGTATCTTATAATTTGGCCTACAAAATGTTTATAGTCAAGACCCAAAGAAAGAAAAATTCCAGTATGAAGGTAAGCTATTTCATATGCTCTTGAGAAACTTAAATCATTTTGGAGTGACAATAGGATGTGTTATAACTTCTATACCCTGAAATATAAGCAGGAAAAGTATTATTATTTGTTCATGTGTTTGAGCATGAATAAGAGCTGGAGATATATGAGAAAATTGAGAAATAATAGTTTTTAACCATGTTTTTATTCATCTACTAAGATGTATTCATCTCCTCATGTGTGTATAGTGTATAGAAAACAAAGTATACATTTAGAAAACAGTTTCCAGGTATGTGACAAATGAAGAGGTTGAACAATGGCAGTATTTTACTAAGTTGGTACCCATAGAGACCTAGGTGATTTTCTTACCTTAGAAACAAAAATAGCCAAATAATTCAAAAATGTAGAATGGATGCAGTTTTGTTGGAACATTTATTAATATAGCACTATTATTATAGAACTATATCTAGCTTTAATGTAACATGAATAGTGGGATGGGGGTTAGTAGAAAGATACTTTGATTGAACCTAACATACAGAAGAGGAGAAAGAAATAGTAGAGGGCAAACATTAGTCTTTTCCTGGACTAGTTCATTTGAAGTTAAGAAAAAAGTGATCTTCCCGATATTTAATCATGTCCCTTTGTCTGCTGATAAGATTTTATCCTAATAAACTTGATTCTGTATTGCAGTTTTCACTTGTAATCTCCCTGAGCATAACACAGCAAATGTTTTTTTCACCTTCACTCCATTAGTAACAAAAAGAAAACATTTTTCAAGCTGCCACAGCCACAAGATGAAAGCACTCTTTCTTTGCCTTGATACCTTGCTTTTCCAAGCTGGGTAAAATTAGACATGATCTTAGTTTCCCTATAAAAGAACATGCTATGACCCATTACAAACTAAAGCAATGCACTCTTGAGCCACAATGACTCAACAGTTAGATTACAAAATTTCAATTGTGTCTATTAAATTAAGATGTCCTAATTAAAGTAACAAATGTATTTGAAAGCACATTGAAGTAATAACCAGGAATTATTGTTTTACAACCTGCTATATGGATAAAGAAAAGGCAAAAGCATTTTTCATCTTACTGTCACTGGTTTTGTATATTAAAAATCTTGACATTGATATTAATTTTTGAAAAGGAGCGTCTTTGAATCTATTAGTAATCTGGACCACAGCTGAATTATGCAAGTTACTGCCAAATTCATGGCATGTTTTATAATTATAATCAGCTAAACTGCTTAAGTGAGTAATACAATTTAAATTAGGAATTGAAAAGTTTGAATTATTTTCCTTCAAATACATGGCTGTTTGTTTATGGAGCTGAAGCTTCTGGGATCCCTGGATTTTCTGTAGCCACTGATTGTGTGTTATTTACAAGCACTCAACAATTTGCCTAGCTGCTGCCAATAAAATATTAATGCAATCAGGTTTAAACCATTTTATTTCATATTTATCTTGCTGAGGGTAATACTGTAAAACATTTTGTTAAAATGAGACAAATATATTTTCACTTATCTGTACATATGTAAGTTTAGAACTATCAGACTAAATTATTCAAGAGTTTTTAAAATTTTTCTTCATTTCATTTGGATTGGGTCTTTATGGACTTTACTGTTAGATATGCTGGTGTACCTGGCAATACAGATACTGCCAAGGCCACAGGATGAAGTTCTGGCATTTATAGCATAATTTGGAAATAATGATTCTTGCATACACACACACACACACTTATACTGTAAAATGATAGGACAATTTTTCTCAGGAGGTGCTGGTATTGTGCTGACCATATGTTAGGCATAAATAATCCTATAGTAAGCCTAGGTTAGCCTTACCTGATGTTATACTAAGCCTAGGTTAGACATAACTGATATGCTAAGCATAGGTTAGGAATAACTGATATAATACTGAGCCTAGGTGAAAATAATGTCCTTCTAAACTTTCTATGTCATCAAAAAATCCATATTAACAACAGAGGATTTCAAAACTAACTCCGTACTGATCCTATCTTGTATTATAATTGTCACGGGACACTGGTTTATCCAAACTATGGAGTTAACAGTCATACAGTTAAATGTCATCTTACATAATAAAAACTGTTATTGATTTAATGCAGAAACTGATGCCATACCAAGCATCCTCTTGACTTGTGTATGCTTTGTAAAGTCAGTATATGGCATCTCCACTCAGAGCTTGGAGAACCACATGAATGTTAGGGAAAAAAGATTGTGGACATCAGAAGGGATGGAGGACACCCAAAGAACACAGCCTGCTGAATCAACTAAGCAGAGCTCATATTGGCTCACAGAGACTAAAGCAACAAGAACAGGCCCTATAAGGGTTTTCAACTCCTTTGCATATATGCTATGGGTGTAAACTTGATGCTTTTGTGGGAGCAGGTGTGTCTCTAACTTTTTTGCCTACTCTTGGGACTCTTTTCCTCCTTTTGAGTTGCCTTGACCAGCTTAGATAGGAGGGCTTTTGCCTTGTCTTCCTGTATCTTATTTTGTCAGATTTGGTTGTTGTGTGTTAAAGTCCTGCTCTTTCTATAGAATATTAGAGTGAGAATATCTATGAAGGAGGGAGAGGTAAAGGGAGGGGCTAAGGGGCTGAGAGGACTAATGGGAAGGGAGACTGTGCTAAGAATTTATTGTATGGAAGGAGAATCTATTTTCAATAAAGAAAACTCCTAGTTCCACCAGAGACCAAGCCAGAACCCAGAACTGCAGATAAGGCAAATGATACTCTCAATTAGGACAAAACATCAGACTATAAAATGCGAAAAAAATTTCACCAGCTCCACTTTTGACAGAGAACTAATATACATAATATATAAAGAACTTAACAAGCTAAATAATCCAATTAAAAAACAGGGTATATATCTAAATAGACTTTTCAGCAGCAGAATCCCAAATGTCTGAGAAACACTTAAAAAAATGTTCAATATTCTTAGCCATCAGGGAAATGCAAATCAAAATGACTTTAGAATTCCATCTTACACCTATCAAAATGGCAAATACCAAAAGTACAAATGACGGTTCATACTGGAGAGGACATGGAGCAAGGGGGACACTCCTCCATTGTTGGTAGGAGTGAAAACTTGTACAGCCATTTTGGAAATCAATGTGGTGATTTCTCTGAAAATTAGGAATCAAATTACTTCAAGACCCAGCTCTACCACTTTTGGGAAATATGCCAAGGATACTCAATTATGTCACAAGGACATTCCTCAACTTTATTAATAGCAGCTTTATTTGTAATAGAATTTGAAAATAACCTAGACCTCCCTCAAACAAAGAAAGGATAAGAAAATGTGGTACATTTACACAACAGTGTATTACTTGACTGTTAAAAAAAATGACATCAGGAAATTTGAAGGAAAATGGATGAAACTAGAAAAAGCTATCCTAAGTGAGATAAGTCAGAGCCAGAAAGACAGACACGTACTCACTAAAAAGTGGACATTAGCTGTGTTAAACAAATGATAATCTTGCTCCAAAACAACTAATCAAGAGATGCTAAATAATAAGAAGGGCTCGGAGGCTCACAGATCACCTTTGGATGGGGTAATAGAATAGAATTTGTGGTTAGATCAGGTTCTCATGGGAATGGGAACAGGAATAAGTTTGTGGAAGGAGTGATGGAGGGAAAGAGTACAGGGAGAAACAACTGGAATTTAAGGACATCTGAAAGGCAAAGAGGAAACCTATTTCAGTAGAAACTCACTAGAATCTATGAAAGTGACTCTAGAGAGGACTCCTAGTAATAGAGAACATAGAATCAGAACTAACCATCTTCTGTAACAAAATAAATATCCCAGTGTTGACACTGGGACACAAAACAGCCACAAAACTTTTGACCTATAACCTGTTCTGTTCATAAAATATGTTGGAGCAATAGTGAATCAGAATTTGTGGGAAAACAGTCAATAAGATAAAATGGCTGCCTACTAACTGAATGGAAAAAGATCTTCACCAACCCAAAATCAGACAAAGGACTCCAAAATATATAAAGAACTCAAGAAATTAGGCAACAAAATTCAACATAACCCAATATAAAAATGGGATAGAGAACTAAACAGAGAATTCTCAGTAGAAGAATCTCAAATGACCAAAAGATACTTAAGGAAATGTTCAATATCCTTAGCCATCAGGGAAATGCAAATCAAAACAAATCTGAGATACTATCTTACACCTGTCAGAATGGCTAAGATCAAAACCACCAATGATCTATTATGCTGGAGAGGACGTAAGGAGTAAGGGGATGTAAGGAGTAAGGGGAACACTCATCCATTGCTGGTAGAAATGCAAACTTGTACAACAAATTTGGAAATCAGTATGGTGGTTGATCAGAAAATGGGAGATCAACCTGTCTCAAGATCCAGTAATCCATATACCCAAAAGGTGATCAACCATACTACAAAGGCATTTGTTCAACTATGTTCATATTAGCGTTATTTATAATAGCCAGAGTCTGGAAACAATCTAGATGCCCCTCAACTGAAGAATGGATGAAGAAAATGTGTCACATTTACACATTAGAGTAATACTAGGCTGTATAAAACACTAACATCTTGAATTTTGCATGCAAATTGATGAAATTAGCAAACACTATCCTGAGTGAGGAAACCCAGACCCCAAAAGGTAAATATGATATGCATTCTCTCATAAGTGGATACTAGCTATAAACAATGGATATTGAGCCTATAGTTCAGGATCCTAGAGAAAAGCTATATAATTAGGTGAACCCTAAGAGAAAATTTTAGACCTGGAAAGTCGAGATAGACAAGATCACGTAGCTAAATTGGGAGCACTGGGGTGAGGGGAGAGGAGAAGGTAGAAAGGGAAGAGGAAAGGATTTAGGGGAGGGGTGAGGAGAACTTGAGGGAATGAGACAGTCAAGAGGCAGGAAGGACAGATATGAGAGAAAGGAAAGAGATATCTTGATTGCTGGAGTAATTATAGGGTTAGCAAGAAAACTGACTTTAGAGAAATTCCCAGGAATCCACAAAGATGACCCCAGCTAAGACCCTAATCAATAGAGGCGAGGGGGCCAGACCTTGACTTGTCCTGTAGTCGGACTGGTGAATATATTAAATATCACCATGGAACCTTCATCCAGCAACTGATGTAAACAGAGGCAGAGATCTGCATCAATACACTGGACTGAACTCCCAAAGTCTAGTTGAAAAGTGGGAGGAATGAGAATACGAGCAAAGGGGTCAAGACCATTATGGGTTCACCCGCTGAAACAGTCTACCTGAGCTAATGAGAGTTACCAACTCCAGCCAGACTGGGAAGGTAAAAGCATAGGATCAAACTACTCCCTCCGAATGTTGTTGACAGTTGCATGGTTGGGGAAGACTGAGGGGCCCTGGAAGTGGCACCAGGATTTATCCTTACTGCTTGTACTGGCTTTTTAGGAACCTATTCTCTTTGGATGATACCTTGCTCATCCTATATATAGTAGGGAGGGCCTTGGACCCTCCCCAAAGCAATGTACTTTACCCTCTCTGAGGATTGGATAGGGATGAGGTGTGGAGGTATTTGGAGAGAATGGGAGGAGGGGAGGGAGTGAGAACTTGGATTAGTATGTATAATGAAGAAAAAATAGTTTGTTTTCTTTAAAAAAATGAAAAGAAAAGAAAAAAGAATTTTAAGGATTAGGCAACCAATGCCTGGTCTAACTTGAGGTCTGTGCATTGAGAGCGAGATGACTACTGGCATTGCCTGGATAGACAGGAACCAGAGGTAGAACAGTCCAATAACCCAGGATAGAACCAAACATAACAAGTAAAAAGTCCATGAAATAATACCTAATGATATTGTGGTATAGTCATAAATCATATCCTAACTTTATTGTCATTCAAGGTGTGTTATCTGGAGATGTTGGGAGCAGATTCAGAGACCCAGTCAAAACACTAAGGTAAGCCAGATGAACCCTACAGTAGAGGAAGGAGAACAATTGTAGAAGCCAGAGGTGTTAAGGACACCACAAGAAAATGGCCCACAGAATTAAATAAGCAGGACTGATCATGGATGGATCCTGCATGCGTCTGAGATAAGTTCTCTGCATATGTGTTAGGGTTGTGTAGTTTAGTATTCTTGTGGACTCCTAAAAGTGGTGTTAGGGGTGTCTATGACTCATGAGACCCTTTTCCTCCTACTAGATTGCCTTCTACAGCTTATGAGAGCTTGTACCCAATCTTATTTTATCCTTTTTAGGCCACATTATGTGGATATTCATGGGAGGTCCCACGATTTTTTTAATTGAAAAAGAGGAGTTAATCTAGGGGAAAAAAGAGGTTGGGAGAAGGGCTTGGGGGAGTTGAGGGAAGGAAAACTGCAGTTGAGATGTAATGTATAGTGGATGTCATTTTTCCCCCAAAACTCTATGAAGTTTTAAGGTTCCCTTCCACCACCAGGAAGCATGTTGTCGGCAATTCATAAATGCCATTTCATTGTTTGGTGTGGGGCATCTTAAAAGACCTACAAGGTTTTACAGTTAAAGTTGAGTCTGGAAGCCTCTTTTAAATGAGATACTCTTGCCTCTAGCAAACAGAGCTCACCTGAGAAAATGCTTCTACCAAGAACCCATGCTTAACTCTGTTCTTTTGTGTTTATAATTACACCATAAGCTCTCTCAGATTTTATGTGGTGTCATTTGTTGAGAGAGGTTTTTGTCCTGCCCAATCCTGCAGCTGTTCAGTCTCAAAAAATACATAGAAGCTTACATTAATTATAAACTGATTGACCTATTAGCTCAGGCTTCTTATTAACTCTTATATGTTACATTAACCTATAATTATTTTCTGAGTTAGCTATGTGGCTTGGTAACATTTATCAGTGAAGCATTCTCATCTTGCTTCTTCTCTGTCTGGGTGACAACTGCAGACTGAGGCTTTCCTCTCCCAGAATTCTGGTCACCCTGCCTATACTTTCTGTCTACATCCCACCTATACTTCCTATACTTCTGGCCAATCAGCATTTTATTAAACCAATATGAGTGAAAAATTTTACAGGATTTAAGACCATTGTCCTACAGAACCACCCCAAGGTTCAAGGACCATTGGGTAAGTGGGGAGATGGGCAATAAGAGCCCAAGGCAGTGAATATAGTTTACATTTTTCTAATTTGGTCTTCTGAAAATGGAACATCAATATATACATATACATATATACACACATATACATATATATTTCATGTTTTCACTACATATTATTTATTAACATAGTTGAAAGCAATAAGAGTTTTCTTTGTATATGTAAATTTCACATTGTATGTTTCTATGAATAGTTAAGAGAAAGAGAGACTATGCTTAGGATAGACTGTTTATTATAAGTAAACATAATAACCACATAGGAAGAACATCCAACAAAGAGTTTCAGAAGGGTAAGTCAACCACCTAAAGCAAGATGGAAGATAACAACACAAGTACCGTCTCTCTCATCTGAAGGAAAAGCCTATCTATGATCTTGTCAGCAGGGATACTTTGCTAACACCCATGTTGAGAAAAATAATAATCAAAGAGGACACAGTTCAATGGTTTGAAGGAGGTTGGCAATGCGATGAAAAGAAGTAAGTTGAAAGTTGAACAGTTTTGAATAAAAGGAAAATTTTCTTATTTCACATTAATGAATATAGCTTTACAGCAAGTCATTACTCCCAATTTAAGGTCACAATGCTAACCAAAAAAGTCTCAAAGGAAGAGTTTAGAGAGATAGCAGTTCCCCAAACACAATAGACATAACCATTAATATCAGCCACCAAAGTTAGGGTTAAACCCAATTAGTAGTAGCATTCCCAGATTGATTCAGGGATGTTCTGGTTGGTAGTCATGTACCTTAGGAGGTCTTACAAATCCCATCAATATGCACACACACACACACACACACACACACATGCACACACACACACACACACACACACAGTGCATCATTGATTCTGCAGGCATCTCTATAACTCTGACCTCTCCATTCTGGTAATATGCACAATATACATCCTAGTCATGAGGTCAGGTCTTTAAGACTCCTAGAGAAAACTTTTTTCAGTTTTTGTCCTACACATTTAAAACTAAAATCATCTAATCTAAAACATTATTGATGCTGGGTTTCTTTACAGGGTGAAGATTTGGACTGAAATGAGAACTTTAGCCCTAGAAATGCATGACTAAGAAAAGAAAATTTTCAGTCTGTGAGTTCTTCTCCATCAGCTGTGAGGCAGTAGAGCTCTGCCCATTAAGACATCTTTGCTGGTTGCATCTAGCATGTTTTTTTTCTACTAGTTTGAGTTTAATGATAATCACCACAGTAAGATAACAACAGGTAGGACATAGCATAAAATAGGGGAAGACCAAATCAGGAGACAATAGTTTAAAAAAAAGTAGTCTTTGGCAGAAACTGAAATGGCTCAAATTTATACTATTTACATTTGACATTATTTACTAGTAGTTGTCATTTCATTTTAGGGTTATCAGTATCATGGGCCTTAACAGGACTTGAACATCACTAACACACACATACACACACACATACACACACACACACACATACACACACACACACACACACACACACACACACACATCAAGGAATCTGTAAGCACTCAAATGTAATGGGCATTAAGGACACTGCTCAAAAATCACTAAAATAATTACATTTTTAGAAGAAACAATTATTCTAAACAGAAAGAAATTGCATGCTAAAAATGTTAATGTAAGTAGTATTCCAGTTAAAACTAGAACAAGGAAATGAATGCAATTCCATATGGAAAATAAGATTTGTGAATAAATAATCTCAACACTGTGACAATTTGAGATAAGAAAAATGAGTATAAATTTTTCCAGTTTGAATGACAAGTTGTCTTCATTTTCTTTGCAATGTTAACACTGAAGCATGCATACCAGAAGTGCAGAATACCAGAAGTGATGTATGGACTTCAATATTGCTTCTAAGAAGCAGTGAAATTGTGACCTGAAATAGTGATTTGTGAGATAAAATTCAGACATCTTGCTGTATCCCTGTGATGATGATGAGATCTCACTAGTTGCTCACTATTGAAATGGTGAATCTGATTATTTATAATTCACGTCTTATTTATTTAATATAAATAGCAAATTAAGGGCATTTTGACAACTCTAGTGGTAAGTATATCAGCAGACCAAACTTTTCCTGTTGAAATACCAAAGCAAGAACAGCTAGGGCTATAATTACTTCTTGAGTGTCCTGGATGGGGTGTCTACAAAGTGGCATTGAAGAACATTTTAGAGTGATAGAAATATCCAGTAGAAATTTCAACATCTTGGTGGTTTCTTGAGTCAACATATCATCTTGAATAGGATGAGCTACTCTGTGAAACTTGAAGCTCAATAGAGTGGCTCATGAAAGAAAGCCACCAGAATGCATCATAGTGAATATGTCCATAGATGATCTAAAATAATTTGATTTCACAATTTTATCTAGTTTGAAATATAGACTTACAAAAATGGTTATATTTAATATTACTTACATGAAAGCTAGATAGCATAGAATGCACAATGTAGGAATTTTGTTAGTCTCAGTTATCTAATGTCAGTGAAGACTCAGTGATTCATCAACAGAATGATCAGACACCCATGATCAAATCTAATTCATTTATAGTTTGCATTTTTTAAATTTGGTCTTCTGAAAATGGAACATCAATATATACATATACATACATACACATGTATACGTATATATTTCATGCTTCCATTACACAGGTATTTATTACCTTGATTGAAAGCAAGAAGACTTTTTGGCAATGAATGTCTGCTTAGAAAGGTTGACTCAGGCTTCTCTAGCGACCAACTCTCTGGCAGTTATTTCAACTTCAAGTGTTCAGCCCTAAATTCATATATATGAGTGTTGGTGGAAGGACTCATCCAGTTGTATTTGCATTTATCTGTTAATTTACATTTATGTGTCAATATATGTGTACATATGTATGTGCTTGTTCATGTGTAAAATATATTACATGACATGTATTTCATGCTACATTTATTGCATATACATTACATGTATTACATAAATGACATGTATATATAAGCACTTGTAATTAAGAGGTTGTAAATTAGAGAGGGAGTTTGGGGGTCATGACGATAGCTGGAGTAAGTAACGTGAAAGTGGGGGGAGATGAAGGGGTGAAATTTTGTAAATATAAAAGTGATGGATGAAATTCTCACAACTAAAAAATGTAAAAAAGAGAGAAATACTTTAATATGAGTGTCTTATAGAACATCTACCTAGAAAAACTCTGGCATGTGTATTCACTTTTCCCTAGTCGAAATACACGTCCACTAATTTATATGAAAACTAATATGCCCGCAGTCAATACTATATTCTGTAAAAGTATTACAACTAGGAAATATTATTTTATATAAAACCCATAACTATTTACTTAATTCATGTCAAACTATTTCCAATTAGAATTATGAGCAGTGGTGCACAGACTTGATTCCTTACTGGCAGTCTACTTATTTTTCATGACATCTAAATTAGAATAACTAGTGGTTTAAGTCAAACTATTTTTAAAAAGTATTTTAAAATATCTTTAAAAATTAGAAAAATTAATTAGCCATGTTTGAACAAGGAAACTTGGTTATGATTGAAGTATGAGTATTCAATTTAATACTTTAGTTTACAACCTGAGATATCATAGTAGTCGAATGGTGGTTATCCTCCTTTGTTATCAGTATTTAATTGTACACATTAATGTATTTGAATTTTTATGTACATCACATTAATTGCCTTTATATTTATCCATATTCATGAATACAACTTTATTTAAGTATTCTTACATATGAACTTTAATTTAAAATTTAAATAAAATGAAGGTGTTCAATATTCTATGCCAGTCTTGGTAAAAATGAGTGCACACTGATTTCCTTCTTTATTCTCACTGATTAGTTTTATTGCCAATTTATGAGAAAGAGACATTTAAAATATACATTATGAGATAAAACCTAAACTAAAGTTGTTTTTACATTTATACACTGGTAATTCACAATCATAATCTGGTTCATCTGGTTGTAACTAATTATGTGTTCAGTGACTTTTCATCAGCCTAAAAGAGAAAGTTTATGGTTTGTAGGGATGGAAAATCTGGAGAGAAGCATAGGGACTTTTATTGGGTGTGTTTCTAAAGGTCTTTCCCTTTGACTCTCAGGACCTTTCAGCACATTCACACTGAAAGACAGAAGGCTTCTTTTGTGAAGACTCATTTGTGATTTGTATCTGTAGTGTCATCTTAAATAAAAATATATTAAAGATATCCTTTTAATCTTACACTCATCGATTTTCTATAGATATGCTTGGAGTGTTTAGCTAGAGAGTTATCTCAGTTTCACATGAATTTTATGCATGGTATATTTTGAGAATGAAAATTGGCAAATATCATCATAAGAAATTATATATTCTCTGGACCCATAATGTTTGGAAGGGTCATGGTAAATTAGTCAGCTTATGGTTGTCAGGACCCTAGGGAAAGAAATGTAATATTAGCAAAAATTAAAAAATTGGATGGCAAATTTAAAGACAGGGGAGCAATATGAGTTAGTTCAAATGTGGTTCTTGCAATGTGGGGATGACAAAGAAGTAAGGTCAAATGTGGTTCTTGCTATATGGGAAGGACAGAGAAGTAAGGTCAAACGTTGTTCTCTCAAGGTGGGAAGGACATACAAGTATGGTCAAATGTGGGCCACTCAAAGTCGGAATGAAACATGGGTAAGGTCAAAAATGTTCCTTGTCAGGGTCAATAGTGTTTCTTGTGCTTGGTATAGGTTTTATTGACAACAACCTAGGATTTAGCTTTTTGTTAATAAAGAAAATATATAGACAATGAAGGAAACCCATTATATTTACTCAATATATTTTCTGAAGAAATAAATGACATTGCCTCAAAAATCCATGAAAATTAACTTTGAGAACTACAGTCGAATATTCTTTTGTACAGTGTGAAGATGTGTTGCTCTCATTCACAATAAAAAGCTGATTGATCAAAAGCGAGGCAGGATTTGGGGGCAGAGAAAACCCTGGGCAGAGTCAGAGAAGTCATGAGTCAGACACAGAAGAAATAACATGGGAAGTTAGTTGATGAGGTAAACAAGCCTTGGGGCAGCACACAGATGAATAGAGATGGGTTAATTTGAGTTGTAAGTGTTGGTTGGAGACAATCCTAAGCTATTGATTGGGCATTTATAATAAATAATAGGTCTCTCTGTGCTTATTTGGTGAGTGGCTTTTGGAACAGAACAGGCTGGTAGTCTAAACGGAAAACTCTACCTACAGAGATCCACATCGGAGCAGAATCACCTGGGACAGACTCTGAACATTACAGTGTGAAAATGTCAGGAGTTAAAGAGGAGAATTCAATCCAATCTAAACGTCAGACAAATAGGTAGAATATGACATGCTAGGAATCAAGATAGTGATACAGTTTTGAATTAAACAGAGAAAAGCTCTTTAAATAACTACAGAAAAACCACCTAGAAAAATCATCTCATTATGTAAAATGACATTTACTGTATTTATGGATTTTAAGACATTTTAGGATTTAAATGTCAATTATTTTCACAAACGTTCTATGAATATTCATGTCTAAATAATTTTGGAAAGAAAATACATGGAATAGAATCAGGCAAAGTATCACTCATTCCATCCCACACAATGCCATAAAGCAGGATTCAAGGACATTAGAGATGTACATGCTTTACCCACCCCCCCCAGCATGAAGAGCTCAAAAACTTTCCCACTGAAGGAGAAAACTCTGTTCCTCCTGCTTGTCAACTTCCACACAAGAAACACAACACCTTTGTGTAGCCATGTTACACCCAAGAGAAGAAATGTCTTCTCATATTTCTTTTCTGTTAATATTTTTTCTCATTTTAGGTTGGTAGAAATAAGCTATCAAATCAATTCTCAAGGGACAACTAATTTTGCCAGGCTTGCTTTGTCTTGAATCTTTGTTTTTTTCTGACTAGAACTGCATTAAAAGGCCCCTTTCAAAAACACTGCCCTTTGATCAGTGAAGCTGCACAGACACTGTTTTGTACAAGAAAGCAGAGCAGTAGCCTACTGGCCACATGAACAAATAGAAAGGGGCTTTGAGATAAGCCCTAGTTGATTCTTTCTGACTCTGTCTGTACTTATTGGAATTTGAGTTATTTGCCTTGAAATTTATAGGAAAAATATAAGTAGTAGTAGTAGTTTAGGCATGATTAAGAAATAATATCTGAAAGGAGGAATAGAGAATATCAATAAGAGAAAAATGCACATACACATGAAAAGGCAATAGATTGGATTAATATAGTAGAATAATAAGAAAAATACTAAAAGAAGAGAGAAACCACTCTCAGATCATACTATTCCCATAACCACCACTATAGATTGCTAATGTAATCATTATTGTAAATATAAATAGAACAGAACATGAAATCATAGTACTGAATGAATACCACACTCATGGTAAGTGTCCTAATTACATGATTGAACAATTCTATATACTGAACACATCACACAATTTATCATTTAATCCGCTCAATTACCCTATTAAACAACCTTATAATATTTTCATAGTCTTGAGAAATATGAGGCGTCATGGAGAGCACTAGGTTCTCACCACTTACAAAAGGAGAAGTATTTGCTCTTTGATTCTCTGTAGTTGTGTTTTCAATCAATCACATTGAACAGGAACAGAAAGTTGTATCAAGTAAACAATTCATAGCTCAAGAAACAGTATTTCATCTTTAAAAAATTACTTCTACTTTTGAATAAACCAGATACATTATAAAATTATAAGCACTATCATTACATATTTACTAGATTTTCTCACAGTCACAAATGACTCACGATGGCCGGAGAGGATGCCTGCATCAACTGGCTGGGTATGGAGTTAGAGACATCACCATGATGCTGTCTGACCTTGGATGGAAATGTGATCTGTGCATATAGGAAGGTCATGAGTAAAGAAAGGTACGATTTTGCCAAAGGTGAACCTTTCTTCTTTCTGGCTAGTGTTCACTGTATGTGCTACTTCAGGGGGAACAAACAGCCTTCAGGCATGAAGAGATTCTGTGTGGTGTTGTAAACCTTTTCCATTGTTTAGGAAAGATCTCAGAACAGTAATCTATGAACAAACCTTAAAATGAACAGTCGCTCCCCTGCGAACTATGTGTTTGGAGTCTGGGAAAATAAAACAGCACAGGATATTGCTACCAGTTCAGGTATTTGTTAAAAAAATAATTAATTTCTTTTTGAGATTAAATGTCATATCTATCTTATCACTTTGCCCGTGGTAAATGAAGTAAAATATTATTCTAGAGGAAAAATAAGAGGAAAAACTTCAGGTGTCAGGGAGTCTTAATGTTAAGAGCTGATAAATTATAAGAAACCAAAAACGATAAATGTTCATTAAATTGTAATATGACATCACCGGAGATTTGAAGAATGTAAAATCAATGAATTTTATTTTTAGAGAAAATACAGGATAAAATTATGAAGCTATTACAAGTATACCTTCTTTTGTAAAATAAATCTGCAGAGGATAATATGTGAGATAGATCATTAGCCATAAGGGTTGTTGTAAGCATAGTAAGTTTTGTTGTTAGAAGAAATTTGAAGGAATGGAAGCTTTAACCTGAAGAAACAGCTGACGGCAGACATTGAAAGGAGGGCATGGGCTGTGCTCCATAGGACGGTACAAGGTAAGTTGGAGATGAGAGGAAAAGCAGCATTTCCAAAGAAACCATAAAGCTGAAATAAGCTTGCTGAAGAGAAAGAATATTTCTAAGAATTAGACTTTGAAGGGACTGCAGAACTAAAGGTCTCACTGGTCATCTGGAAATGAAAGGAATATGAGACCCAGAAGGTGTGCACCCAGGCTGAAAGTAACGAAATTGACACTAAATATCTTGAAGGAAAGAATATATCTAAAAGACCCCTAATGAGTTCAAGTTATTGCTCAAGAGTAGAGTCTTTCCTGCTCGTGTGTGTAGCCTGTCTGTCCCCTACCAACATAATGAAAGGTCAGACCAAAAACAAATAGGTAAGTAGATGACACGTAATAGTAGATCCATCATAAATACAAGATTTAACTGCGACTGGAGATAATAGACATGTAATAACTTCCAAGCAGATACAAACCAACTTTCTAGTACCAGATAATCCAAGAATTGTAGCAGAAGAGGTAAATAAATGGGATTATAGGTTATTATTTAGGTAATATGCACTAACAAGAACATTGATGAGGAAGATAAATTCCAGAAGCTATAGTGTCAGTTTTTTTTTTTCTGGAAGACCATGAACTGAGGTTGTTAAGAGTATCCTTAGTGCCACCGAAATTACACCTGGCACCAATAGGGCCAGGGTTACAAAGTGGATGCTTGCATGACCATTGCATTCAATAGTTGTAGTTTTATGGATTGTCTCTGAAATCTCTGAAATGTTTAAATGTTTAAAATAGGACCAAAGTATTAATTTTCAGTTTCCCTACCTTTAAAATGGAAGGCAACTGTAAAATATAAGAGCGATTTACTGAACTAATAACAGCTGTAATGGAACCTGTCTCATCACTTTAAGCATCCCATAAGTATTTAGAGTAATTACACTGCATGTCAATCTTTCACTCAAATTCAGCGCACATGATAAATACAGAAACTTGAAATTAAGGGGAGAATGAATCCAAGATGAAATCACTTGATTTTTCTATTCCAGATAATATATGGAGTATGTCTTCTCCATTAAGTAGGAAATGAGAATAAAGTTCAGGGTTAATTTTTTAAAAAGCAGTTAGTTTGCTCCACTAGTGACAGAATCTATTAACTTATTGCTACTTACTCCATTTCTTTACACATGAGCAAAATATTAATTCAGCCCTGAATACAGCACCAATGCCTGGAAGTAGTTTTATCACCAGCTCATTAGGTCACTATTTGAAGTTTCTTATTGAAATATGATTTTTAAATAGCAAAAGATCTTCATATGCTAGGTGGAAGTAGATATTTAAATTTAAAGAGAATGCACTTTCTTCTCTAATTAGTGGCAATGAGACACTGAAATAAAGATGATTGGTGTGTCTTCACCAAATCCTTTATAGGGCAAGAGAATAAACAACTTCTAAATGCTCACTTCTTACTTGGTTTAGTTTGACAATTAGTTTAGCGAGTACATTTCCAATGTTTGTTAATGAAACTAATGGCACAGAGACCATGAGTGCTCTGTACATCAGGAGCAGGAACCTCACACCATCTAAGGAGATGAATCCCAAGCCACCTTTTAGAGCCAGCTGAGAGATCTTAACTTCAATGCATGCCTTGGGCAATGCATATGCTAGTTCAGGAAGGTTTATGAAAACCACTCTTTATGACTCTGTTCTTTGCCATGTTAGTTATAACTCTTGTTTTCTGAGTAAAGAGAACCACTGTTATAGAAGATCTTGAAAAACAGAAACAGAAAATACTCCAAACAGCCCCGTGCAGTTCCGGGAGACATTTGCTTTCTCCTTCCACGTTCTCCTTTCCTGAAACTTGGTGACATAGGCGCTGCGTGCTCACAAGCCATCCCTCCCACTGAACTGACTCCTCTCCTGGCAATGACAGATCTTTTGCCTGAAGACACAAAATGTTCGTGCTGTGTTCACCAGTGTAGCTCATCAATTTTACCAACCACAGCTTTTGAAAACAGAATTGTAAAATATCACTGAAAACACAGTTTGAAGATGGGGGATAAATTTTCCTATGACAAGAACAATTCTTAAACCCATAAGTTTGGTCTAGGTGACAAGTGCTTTGTCAGAAATGACAGTTCTGTTGAATTGTCAGGCTAAGGGGATTTAAGCAGCAAGGAGGGAACTGAACAACACAGTGAAGGCATATTGGTTTTAAGTTATGAATTTAGTATAATCTTAACATTTAATACATCCTAAACATTTATAAAGGAAGAAGGAATAATGAGTTGTTTAATTTAAAATGGGATTAGGGATAAGAAACAAGTTTGTAACTATGTTAATTATCTGATATGTTGACAAAAATAAAAACTGGAAGTTTATCACTTGCATTAAGTGTTTAAAAACTAATTTTAAAAATTCTTGACTCAGAAATAGAGAGGTGACCCAGCAGCTAAGAACCCTTCTTGCTCTTGCAGAAGACCCATCCAGATTTGGTGTCCAGTGCCTAGACCAGTAGGTTCACAAACACTTGTAGCTCCAGTTCCCAGGAATGTGACCCTCTTTACTGATTGTAATTACAGTTGGGATTGAGATGTAACACAGTTGGGCTTTCAGCCAAAAACAGTCACAGATAATAGGCTGCAAAATTTAAATAAAACTATCAATTTCTAGGAAGAGAATGTATACTTCTTTATTAAATACAATACCTGGCTATTAATTTAAGTGAATAAAAGTCACCCTACAAATTTGCAATCATGAAATATCTAGTTGAGGAAAATACTAGTTTTGTGTGAGAGAAAAATATGAAGTTGATGAATATACTCTTCGTTATGGGGTTCACTAATCTCACTGCTCTTCACTCTCATTGGCATAGGAGATTTTATTCCGCTTTAAATTTCAAAGAACAAAAATGTATTCTTATAGCATTCTTCTAAGAAAACTTAGAGTACAAGCCTTCGCTTAGAGGAGCCCAGGATTTTTATGGGATTGTTATGCATGCTTCGCAGTAGTGGTTTCTCATGACACTGTCACTCCTTGGTTTGTATTATAATTCTCAGTTTGGAAAATCATTTTACCACATTACCTGTAGAAACATTGAAATGAAATGTAGTTTTGGTCACTTGTTTGGTTACTTTCCTATGTCCTTAAAGAGCAAAGGGAAAGATATTTCCTGCGTGTATGAATTTTCCAAATTATTCTTGGATCTGGAGGTTCAATAAATAGTAGGTTTTATTGGTCTATAGTGAAGGAAGAATTGGAGATCACATGTTTGCCAACAGATTTACACTTCAGAAAAGTAAATAAAGCTTTCCTTAAGGATGTTTAAGATTCAGTGAGACAAATAAATAAAATTCCACAAAGAAAAAAAATAAGTTATTATAGTCTACCAAAATTAAATTTTATATAATACTTGCATTTGTACAATAATTTTGTGTGACTAGAGGTTTTTATCTAAAGTTCCAGAGAAAACATGGGAATTATTAATGATTTTTCCTAAAATAAGTCACTATAACTAAAAGCTCTACTCCAACTAAAATCTATAACAATTTTTAAAATACATATACTTTACAGCTCTTAATTAGTGTTCTAGTAAATTATATTTGTAGATATTTCTCATTTTCTGATTACAGATTCAGAGGACAGGAAGAGGCTGATGATTTAAGAGAAGGTGTTAGAGGTGTCAGGCCAGTCACTAAGCAAGAATTAAACATAGGTAAGGTACTGGAAAAAAAGGACAGAAAATGAAAATATCCTGCATACAACATTCCTGGGGCTCAGGGCAAGACTTTGTACACCAGAAGCACCCCACAGAAAAAGGAAAGTACTATAAGAAAACATTTCAAGTGAAGAAATTAAATTATTCAAGAATTTGCCCAAACCAGCAAGACAAGAACGAATATATTCAGAGAGAATATGTTATTTTGCAGAGAAGGATTTATCTATATAGGTGAGCAGTTTCCAACAAGCGGTTTTTGAGAAAGATCCTAAGACATGGTACTAAAGCCTAGTTAGGATGCCTCTTTGAAGCATGAGGAAAACTGATGTTTCATCATAATTAAGGCAAAAGTTCTAAAGCTACTATGGCCAGTAGTAAGAAAAGGGAAAATAGCTGTGACAAGCTGCCAAGTCAATCAGAGAAACTCTGATATAAGACAAGAAAACCTACCTGATGATTAGCACTTCCTGGAATTCTGGAATAGCACATAACTTTATAGTCATAAGAAACAGGATGGTAAAAGCCACTAGCATGGAGGTTGCAAATCAACTGTGATCTAAGACATGGGAAGAAATTGCTCTTACTGGTAGTCATGTCGATGGCAAGCTTACACAATAATGTAATGTATGTGCTGGCTATTACTAACTTAAAGTAGGAATGTCACATCTCCTGGAGCTAAGGTTAAGTAAAATCTTTAGAAAAATAAAGAACAGGTGCTTGACTCTTAGGCAAGGATCCACCACACACACACACACACACACACACACACACACACACACACACACACAGAGTTCTCTTTCATTTCTTCCCTTAATCTAATTGGCCTCTCTTTTCCTTCGCCTGAAGTTGTCTGTTCTTTCATTTCCTCTCTAGAAGTTCAAATATATTTTAAAAATAAAAATTATTCTTGGGGTACCTTGTCTGATTTCATGCCTGTAGAGTCTCATTGAGGGAAAGAAAAATTCTATGCAAATTAGAATCTCAATAAACATTGGGTTCGTACAGTAAAGTCACATCTTCTCTGTAATACTCTCAGGCATGTCTCATAATGAAATACAAAGTTCTAGGTCTCTCCCCGTAGCGAGTGTAAGAATAAATAAAAACATTTATGAAAAAGCTAGATTGGTGACCTGGGGTCAGTTCTCTGAAGCTCATATTTCTCACTTATAAAAGGAGGGTGTTAGAACATGTGATCTCGAAGGACCGGACAGCCCCCAAAGCTGTCTTTATATTATTGAAACTGTATGGAGAAAACCAACTTAGTCGGACGGCATTATGAAATTTTTAGCTTATTCCAGCTAGAGTTTCTTCTTAGCAGATTTTATGTCACAATAGAAACAGATGCTATTTGTCTTTATAATTTGGGTTTAATTGATTTACAGGCTCAAGGTGCCCTGCAGTGGAATGACTTCTCTACGTAAGAGATAAGTGCTTCTCTAGAAGACATTTCAACTCTCTGAGATGAAATTATGTTTGTGATTCCTGATGAAATTGTTATTGCCTTTATGACTTTCTAATGTCAGCTCTTGGTCTGCTTGCTTCTATTCACTGCCCTCTTTCTCTTTTCTTGCCCATTCCCAGAGGTCCTATCACTCCAATTTAAAATGCTGATCTGTGTTTGTCCACACTCTTTCCTGAATTCCTGATACATAGTTATTCTTTTATGACAAGTGAAGAATGTAGGGTCAACTGGAGCTCACTTTGTCTCCCTTTATACAATCAGTCCACTCATTCCATTATTACCTACAGATTCTCAGTCACTAAGATTGGAAGAGTTCTTTTATGCCATAATATTGTCTTTTCCCTGCCAACTCCCTATTAGCAAAAGAGTTCCATAACAGTATAAATGCTTCTATTTCAGGAATTAGATTGTCTAGTTTAAGGCCTCATTCCTCTGCCTCCTGGCTGTGAGTTCTTGGGACTCGGTTTCATGCTCTGTGAAATAGAACCAATAGTCTATCCAGGAGATTTTTATGCAGATAATATCAAATGATTCCTGTAATACCTATAAATCCCCTCAGTTCCCAGACTTTGCAGTAGTTTCCTCAAATCTCTACAGACCTGTTGACCACCATAATATGGTCTTCCTTGCCTCACACAACCATTTGCTCATTCATGTTCCTTTGCTGTTGTCTTAATCCACTCATATAGTAGTATCTGTCATCCTATTTTCCACTAAACATGGTTGTATTCCTGGTTTCCTACTGAAAGAATATTTATAGTTCAGCATTCCAGAGTCTTCACTGTGTGATCTAAATGTCATCTCTAAATCCATCTTCTGTAGCCTATAACCTGTAACTTTAGTGCAATCAGTTTTGAAAGGTTTGCATTTTTCCCACTGCACTGTGTAGCTTGTCCACATTCTTGGCCCAATCTTTTATATTTTCTTTACTGCTGTCTTTAGAGGCATAGTCTACTAACTCCACTGAGAGCCTGTATACTAATTAAGGTTCTGTAATCCTTTACTGCTTGGGAATTTTCTTTCACTTCTCTCATTACTGATAACTAACCAGTTAACTTCATGTATGGTACTCATTTCTCCCCACTTTTAAGTTGGTTATATATCTATTCCATCTCCCATGTTTAATTGCAAATGCCTTCAGCAATGAAATCTTTTGTGTTTAGACATGAATACTATAAAGAATAGAAATGTAAGCAATATTTTAAAATAATGAATGAAGGAATATTGATAGAAATACATTTTTAAAGTAAATAAACGTATGAATGAATTGACTGAATTCTGTGCTTTATAAGTTGAAAGAAAATTTAAAATGATTTTTTTCAGAAAAGAAAAACATCTAAGTAAATACGAATGGAAAAAATCATACTATAAAGGGCACTGCTGATGGATTTGACAAAGAAAAACAGCAAAGGTCACCACAAGTAATAGTAGGAGGAATTCAGCTTTCTCTCAATTAATCTATTTTCTCATCTTTAGAACTTACACATATGTGCAATTTTACCATATCATGTTATCCCTTGAATTCAATCATTTTGCTCTTGAGATATATGTGAATAGTATTAGAATGTCCCATTGCATACTGCTGTAGAGTTCTCAAATAATTTTTTATAATGTGTATAGTGTCATTTTTAATCTTAACAATGATAAAACATTCTGATACACGCTTCTATTTGTGGTATTTTCTATTTCTGTGTTTGACCAGTGATTTAATGTCAAAATGATTAAATTATCTGCCTACTTGATAATATATGTAAAGGCTCGGACTCGGTTCCAGTTATCAATTTTGTCTACTCCTATGAGGTAGTGGTTACCTACTCCGATTAAGCAAATCAAAAGATAGAGATACATATTATTGTCCTAACAACAAACTCCTATTCTGACTACTACTATATTTAGACACTTAAAGCAGCTTCAGTTTGTCAGCCTGCCATCCGCACTCTGTGCCACTCTGTCATTCACACCTGACCTCTCAACGGGTAGCCTCTCCCCAAGCCTATATGCTTACATCGCAACACACAGGCTGAACACACAGTAAACAATATTGAAAGATGCTTCCTGCTGGTAACCAAGGACTTCTAAATAGATCAGAATTTCAGAAATTCTTTCATACTATGACATGTTCTAAACAGATCTTTCCAAGATACCAGTTTGAATCACTTAGGAAGAAAAGGAAATTGTGAGAGCTTCAAGTCTAAAGGAGTGCTGTCCAAATGCCTTCCCTCTCCACTGCTTTAAATGTAGGAACTCTATCTAGAAAATATCGATTCATAAAAACCATGTATTTGAACATTATGTGGTTGGGGGGGGGGAGCAGAAACAAAGCCTAAGCCTAGCTTGGGGATTACCCCAGCAGAAAGTATTTGTAGAAATTACTAGCTAACCTTCTTCTAACAGTTTTAAGTACATCTATGTTCTTAAACATCCAATTAATTTTCTATTAAGAGCAAAGAAAAATGTTTCTTTTTACCTCTTCACATTATGTTCACTGACATAATAATTTGAAAATCATGAGGAGAAGCAATTATTTAATCACCGAAAATGTGCTAGAAAATGGAAATTTTATTGCAATAAATCTGGCTAAGATTGTTAAAGAACATGTTGCCATGAAACAGGGTGATTGCTGTGGATAGCTGTCTCCATGAATTTAAACCGTAGATGCATACCAACGTCCCTGTCCTTGCCATGCTGACAGTGCTTCTGGCATGACAGTAGTACACATTCAGGTCTAGAAGGACCTCACAAGGTCACCTTAACTTTAGTTTTACTCGTTTTATCTATAGCCCTTGCCCTGGAGAGAAACTTTCAAAGCCACTTACATTTGTCTTGTTTGTATCTTGCAGTTGGTAATAGATCAGGTAAAATAAATGCAACTTGATTCATAATTTTGCAACTAGGAATTAAAATTATCTTAGTGATCTCTTGAGAACTCATTCATTAACTTATTTTATACTCAAACCAGTGCCTTTATCCATAAACTGTTTTATATAGTCCTTTTCAAAGGGTTTATTTTGATAAAATAATAATTAAGATATTATTCAGAATCAATAAACAGATCTTTCCTAGATATCAGCTTGAATCACTTAGGAAGAAATGAAAATTTTAAAAGCTTCAAGTATAAAGGAGTGGTGTCCAAATGCCTTCCGTCTTCACTGATTTAATTCAGTAACTCTTTTGGTTCTTTAAAAATTTATTTAAAAGGAATATAAACTCTATGTTTGTCTGTGATCTAGCTACCATCTATTTATCTACTTACCTCTCTATCATCATTATCAATTCATCTATCAATCAATAAGTCTGTCTATTTCCTCCCATAAATATATTTTCATGACACAGGAACTATATAAACCATAGATGACGAATTTTATTGAGAAATGAATGATAAATATAGTGAAATAATATTATGAATAGTGAATGATGATTGGCAGGTTCTATATCATTGAAAGTGAGTCTCAGCAGAGATAATAAGTGAAAAAAATGTAGTAAACCGTTTCCTCTTTCATGTTGTTCAAATCTTTCTTCTTTCCCGTTGAGCATTTACAAATGCATTTGGTATCCATCCTTCTTCCTTATCTTTTCTCAAACATAATTCACATACTTAGTGCTTGATAATTGTAACAATTTTCAAAATGCATGTGAAGTCATGATCATGCTTTTCAAACACCAAAGAAAACTATTCATATGCTTCTTAAGCAGACCACTGCCTAAGATTATAAGGCAATGTATATTTTCTTCAAAGTTAGTGAGACTTCTGGCATATTCAACTTTGTAAAAACTGTGATTTTAAAGTGGTTATAGGACATACATTAATGGATCCATAAAGCTATGTTATTTGGAGAATTTTCCTTCTTTCTATGACTACTTTTTTGCTCAAAATAGTTTTATTACGATTTAACTAAAATTTTACATACCAGTTCCCACTCTCTCCCCTCCACTTACTCCCATCACTTTCCCCAGACTGTATCCCCATCCACTCCTAAGAGAAGGTAAGTCTTCCCATGTGGAGTCAACAAAGTCTAGCGCTGTGCATTGGGGCAGTATCAAAGCCTTTCCCACTATGTCTAGGCTGAGCACGGTATCCCTCCAAAGGAGAATGGTATCCAAAAGGACAGTTCAATCAGTAGGGATAAATCCTGGTCCCACTGCCAGTGACCCTTTTGACTGTCCCAGCCACAGAACTATTACATACATTCAGATGGCCTAGTTTGATCCTACACTAACTCCCCCACTGTCAGTCTGGAGTCAGTTAGCTCCCATTAACTCAGGTAAGCTGTTTCAGCAAGTATCCCCATCATGATCTTGACCCTTTGTTCCTAGTGTTGTTTCTCCCTCTCTTCAACTGGACTTTGAGAGCTCAGCCCAGTGCTTCTCTGTGTATCTCTGCTTCTTCTTGCTTCAGTTGATGAATGAAGTTTCTAGCTTCTCTGGGGTCATGGGCTATAGGCTCCTTAGTCTTTGCTTTACATTTAATATCTACTAATGAGTGAGTACAAGTCATGTTTGTCTCTCTGAGTCTGTGTTAACTCACGCAGGATGATTTTTTTAGTTCCATCCAAATGCATGCAAATTTCAAGATGTCATTATTTTGTACCTCTGAAAAGTACTCCATTGTGTAAACACATCACATTTTTGTTATCCATTCTTTGGTTCAGAGACATCTAGATTGTTTCCAGGTTTTGGCTATTACAAGTAATGCTGCTATGAACATAGTTGAGCAAATGTTTTTGTAATACAAATGAGTATCTTTTGGGTATATGCCCAAGAGTGGTATTGCTGAGTCTTGAGGTAGGTTGATTCCTAATTTTCTGAGAAACTACCATAGCGAGTTCCAAAGTGACTGTAAAACTTTACACTTCTACCAGGAATGGAGAAGTGTTACCCTTTCTTTGCATCCTCTACAGCATAAGCAATCATTGGTGTTTTTTATCTTAGTCACGCTGGCTGGTATAAGATGGTATCTCAGAATCATTTTAGTTTGCATTTACCTGGAGGACAAGGATGTTGAAGAGTTTCTTAAGTGTCTTTTGGCCATTTGAAAGTCTTCTGCTGAGAGTTCTCTGTTTATATTTGTACCTATTTTTAATTAGATTACTTGGTATTTCGACATCTAGTTTTTTGAGTTCTTTATATATTTTGGAGATCAGTCCTCTGTCTTCTGTGGGGTTTGTGGAGATCTTTTCCATTCGGCAGGCTGCTGTTTTTCCTTATTGAATGTGTCCTTTATCTAGTAGAAGCATTTCAGTTTTAGAAGGTCCCATTTATTTATTGCAGCTCTCAGTGTCGGTACTACTGGTATTGTGTTTAGGAAGTGGTATTCTGTACCCATGCATTCAAGGCTACTTCACTCTTTCTCATCTTCTTTTATATACTTTCTCTTCTATCAAATTTAGTGTAACTGGATTTATGGTGAGGTCATTCATCCATTTAGAATTGAGTTCTGTACATTAGGATAGATATAAATCTATCTGGATTCTTCTACATGTTGGCATCCAGTTATGTCATTACCATTTGTTGAAGATTCTTTCTCCTTTCCAAAACCCAGGTGTTCATAGGTTGTTGGTAAAGTCATCATAAAATTTTTGTCTAGCAACTGATGGAAACAGAGGCAGAGACCCGCAGTAGAACATTGGGCTGAGTTCCCAAAGTCCAGCTGAAGGGTGGGAGGTGGAAGGATATGAGCAAAGAGATCAAGATCATGATGAGGACATACACTAAAAACAGTTTATCTGAGCTAATGGGGGCTCACCAACTCCAGTCAGACAGGAAAGAAACCAGCAGAGAACCTAACTAGACCCTCTGAATGAGGGTGACAACTGTATGACTGGGGCAGAATGTGGGGCCACTGACAATGGCACCAGGATTTATCACTACTGCTTTACTTGCCTTTTGGAAGCCATTCTCTTTGAATGGATACATTGCTCAGCCGATATATAGTAGGGAGGGGCTTAAACATTCATCAAAGCAATGTGCCTTACACTCTCTGAGAAGTGAATGGTGGTGGGTTGTGGGGGAAGGTGGAAGGAATGGGAATCAGGGGAGAGAGTGGGAACTGGGATTGAAATGTCAAATAAAAAAAATAGTTTTCTTTTTTTAAACAATAAAATATAAGTTAAACCTTCACTATTTACAAATGATGTGATAGTCCAAATAAGTGATCCCACAATTAGAAGGGGGAACTCCCACAGCTGATGAACATCATCAGTAATGTGGAAGGGTACAAGATCAACTAAAAAAAAATTCAGTTGCCCTTCTAAATATAAATGATAAAGGGACTGAGAAAGAAACCAGAGAACCATCACCACTTACAAAAGCCCCAAATAAGATAAAATATCTTGGGGTAGCACTAATGAAAAAAGCAAAAGACTTATTTCACAAGAACGTTAAATCTTTGAAGAAAGAAACTGAAGAAGACATCAAAAAAAGCTAAAATTATAATATGGATCTTCTTTTGCTATCCTATAGCTCTCACTAGAAATTTGAGTATTATATTGATTGGAGAGAGTGGACAGACAGCCTTGTTCCGTTCCTGATTTTAGTGGAATTGCTTTGAGTTTGTCTCCATTTAGTTTGATGTTAGCTTTTGGCTTGCTGTATATTACTTGTATTATGTTTAGATACATTCCTTGTATCCTTGATCTCTCCAAGGCCTTTATCTTGAAGTGGTGTGGGATTTTGTCAAAGGCCTTTTCAGCATCTAATTATATGATCATTTGATTTTTGTCTTTTTGTTTATTTGTATAGTGGACTACATTGATAGATTTTCAAATGTTGTAATGGATTACCTTAATAGATTTTCATATGTTGAACAATCCCTGCATCTATGGAATGAAGTCAACTTGATCATGGTAGATAATTTTTTTGATGTGTTCTTTTGATGGTTTGCCAGTTTTAGTGAGTATTTTTGCATCAATGTTCATGAGGTAGATTGGTCTGTAATTCTCTTTCGTAGATGAGTCTTGGTGTGGTTTGTGTATCAGGATAACTGTAACATCATGAAAAGAGTTTGGCAATGTTCCTTCTGATTCTTTTGCATGGAACAATTTGAAGAGTATACATGTGAATTCTTCTTTGAAGTTTTGGGAGAATTTTGCACTGAAACCAGCTGGTCCTGCATTTTTTTTTGCATGGAAGACATTTAGTTACTGCACTTATTTCCTTAGGGTTTATATACCTATTTAAATTGTATATTTGATCTTGATTTAATTTTGGTATGTGGTACCTATACAAAAAGAAATGTCCATTTCTTTTAGATTTCACAATTTTATGGAGTATAAGTGTTTTTTTTTTCCATTCAAAAATTTATACTTTCTCCCCTCCTCCCATTACCCTCCCACTCTTCCACACATCCTCCTTCCTTAAGAGAGCACAGGGAACCCTGCCCTGTGGGAAGTCCAGGGCCCTCCTGCCTACATCCTGGCCTATGAAGCTGTGCATCCAAATAGACTAGGGTCCCAAAAAGCCAGTATATGCAATAGAAACAAGATCCACTGCCTTTATCAATGGCTTCTCAGTCAACAACCCAATGTCAGCCACATTCAGAGAGTCCGGTTTGATCACATGCTCATTGAGTCCTGGTCCAGCTGGATTTGGTGAGCTGCTATTAAAACAGGCACACTGTCTCAGTGAGTGGACCGACCCCTCATGATTCTGACTTCCTTGCTTGTCTTCTCCCTCCTCTGTCCTTCAACTGAACCTTGGTAGCTCAGTCCATTGCTCTAATGAGAGTCTCTCTCTCTATCTCCATCTGTCTCCCAACAAAGATTCTATGGTAATATTTGAGATAATCATCAGTGTAATAGTGGGGCAAGGACAGTTTAAGCCCCCTCTCCTCTGCTGCCCAATGACATAGCTGGGAACATCCCCATGGACACCAGGGATCCCACCTAGAGTCAAGTGTCTTGCCGACACTAAAATGGCTCCCTTAATGTAGATATCTTCTTCCCTGCTCCTATATCCACTCTTCCTCCATCTCCATCCTCCCACTCTCCCGAGCTCTCCCAAGACTTTCCTTTCTCCCTTCTCTCTCTCCCTCTCCCCTTTCCGCAACCCCACCCCTACCTTAATCTCCACCCCCATGTTCCAACTTTTGCCCAGCAATCTTGTCTGTTTACAATTTCCAGGAGTATCTATATATGTTTTCTTTGGGGTTACCTTGTTATTTGACTTCTCGAGGCTTGTTAACTATAGGCTTAATGTCCTTTGTTTATGGCTAGAATCCACTAATGAGTGAGTACATACCATATTCATCTTTTTAGGTCTGGGGTATATCACTCAGGATACTGTTTTCTATTTCCATCCATTTGCATGCAAAATTCAAGATGTCATTGTATTTTACTGCTGAGTAATGTGTATATGTGCCACACTTACTTTCTTCATTCTTCCATTGAGGAGCATCTATGTTGTCCAGGTTCTGGCTATTACAAATAATGCTGCTATGAACATAGTTGAACAAATGTTTTTGTAGTATGCTTGGGCATCTCTTGGGTATAATTCTTCTGTTGAGAATTCTCTGTTCAGTTCTGTGCCCCATATATTAATTGGGTTAATTAGAATTTTAATGTCTAGTTTCTTGAGTTCTTTATATATTTTGGAGATCTTTATATACTTTGTCTGATGCAGGGTTGGTGAAGATCTTCTCCCATTCAATAGGATGCCTTTTGCCTTAATGACAGTGTCCTTTGCTTTACAGAAGCTTCTCAGTTTCAGGAGGTCCCATTTATTCAATGTTGCTCTTATTGTCTGTGCTATATGGCCTCCTGTGCCCATGTGTTACAGTCTACTTCCCACTTTCTCTTCTATCAGGTTTAGTGTGGTCACACTTATATTGAGGTCTCTAATCCATTTGGACTTGAGTTTTGTTCATGGTGATAGATATGGATCTATTTTCATTCTTCAACAGGTTGACATCCAGTTATGCCAGCACCATTTGTTAAAGATGCTTTCTTTCTTCCATTGTATACTTTTAGCTCCTTTGTCAAAAATCAGATGTTCATAGGTTTGTGGTTTAATATCTAGGTCTTTGATTCGATTCCATTGGTCAACATCTCTGTTTTTATGCCAATACCAAGCTGTATTAGCCAATAAGAGGCTAGAATTTATTGTCTAATATGGGAACTTAATATGGGACAGGCAATATTTAAATGAATACAGTTTCCGTGTAATTATTTCAGGTAAAGCTAGCGGGAACCAGGTGGCTGGGCCGCAGCTCTTCCACTCCCATCACTACACCAGACTTAGGGGAAATAAGCTCCACACTTTGCCCCTATTGTAAACACTGAGCCTAGCCCCATAAAACTAATCAAAAGTGAGTGCCCAATAAGCACTGTGTTTCTGTATTCCCAATTGGTATCAGGAGACAGCAGGCCAACTTTTCCCATATGCCAAGTCAACTCTACCACCACAAGCTCCAGAATTCCCAGAGCACATGCCTTTATTCTTAGTTATGCTCTAGGACCAGGCAAGAGAGTTTGAGTGTGAACAGATAGAAGATTATGTCTCCTGAAAATGGAAAGCTAATGGAACAAGAGGATATATATTCATGGTATATAAAAAAGGGTTAAGTAAAAGTATATAAAGTGAGAGAAAGATTGTATAGTGAAAAGGGTCCATTATTAAGAAAATATAACACCTATAAACACGCATTACCTGGCATGTATCTGAACAGGGGAACCAAATATTAACAGTTCTGAAGAGAGAGAGAGAGAGAGAGAGAGAGAGAGAGAGAGAGAGAGAGAGAGAGACTCTAAGACCTTACAAGAAGACTACAGTATCACGCTGATAGAAAAGCACAAATTTACCATAGGACCTAAGCCACTTAAATAAGTCAGGAGTAAATGGACGCACTACACATGCCAAAAAGATTATTCCCAAAGAAGCAGAATACACACACTTAAGAACGTTTAAATTGTATCAGATAAATTTTGTGACCAAACTGGTAGAAGACTAGAATTAAGTAGAATTCTTTTTAAAAATATGTTCAAATGTTTAATACAGTGTACCCATATGTGTGATGTACTATGCCTACTTTTTGAACTCTGCCATTCACAGATGGGAAAACAATGTCTCGATTTCATATACTAGAAATATCCAACATTTTCCCCTTCATGTATAATTTCCTTTAATGTAGTTAATGAGCATCTGGTGGAAAAGATGTTGCCAGACTCTGAAACACTTACCGTTTTACAGACCAGAATGTTTTCCCCACTCCAATGACTAGCACAATGGGCCCCTGCCACATATAGACTCTTTGTCAGTGGGCTAGGGGATTTGATTGTTTACTAGAGAGTGACTTTTGGCAAGTTGTTCAACTCCTCAGTTTGAGGTTGTTTGAGATTAGGGTAAAAGAAGTATCAATTTGATGGATCCTTTGAAAAGATTAGGATGTCTTAGTATATGTAACATGAATTTAAAATAGTATAAGAATGTCAGTCAAGTCAAATATAAAGAACAATTTATAAGCTGTGGACCTAAACAAACTCCCATGTAATCTTTTACTGCGCTCTCTAGGAGGAGGACATTTAAATAAATTTCTTGGTTTGAAATGTTTCCTTTCAATATCTCTTTAGTATGGTAAGTACCTCTATTCTTCAACTTTATTTGCTAAAGAAAAAAACTCTTTGGTTTTCTTGACATTAAAAAAAAAACAATAAAGCTTAGGAGAAATGGTGTTAAAATAATTACTGACAGGTCAAACCTGAAATAGTATTATCATGAGTGTTCTGAGAAAATACTGGTAGACTCATCATAGAACACTTTCACTCAGTTGATTGTCCTAGATAAAGATGTCTCCCTTCAGAGAGGGTGAACTGGCTGATTATGAGCCCAATTCAGTGTCTCAGTGCTGGGAATGAGACTCATATTATTCATTGTTCAATTAGCTCCCACTTTGCAAGAGGCCTCATAAATTAAAGTTGTTGTCCCCTGTATGACAAAGCAACTACTGAAAATTTCTCATGTTAAACTATAGAACCTATAATTTTCCAGCTAAAAATCTCTGACCCAAGCAGAGATGATAACAGAACACTAATAGATCTCCAATCACCTTCCCCTGAGATTATCACTACATCTGTTAAGAACAGAATTCCTTTCAAGGGAAGTAAAACATTATTTATCGTTCCATTAAGGTACAATATAAGACAGAATATGATTGACTAAAACTCTGGTATGTGTGTATGTATATATGCATTGTATGTATGTGTGAGTAAGTGTGTGTGTGTGTGTGTTTATGAGCATGAGAGCGCTATGTACTCTAGATTTAAAACTGTGGAAACATTATTATTTATATCTTTCATAGTGAAGAAATTCTTATCTGAATCTCTCAAAACATATGCCAAGCTATATTAAATCATGTGAATCTAGTCCAATGAGGCACTGCAAAATAGAGATGTCATTTCTCAAAATAAATTTAGGTGATTTCTGCTACAAATGGGATATAAAAGTTGCATGGCTAGATGTATATTAAAAGCATGTTATTCATACATTTATGCCTGTTTAAATTTAAGGCAACATTTTCTATGCATATATGAAGCCAAGAACATTTTCACTAACATTCCAGTGAAATAAATCATATCACATATTGAACAAAATTCCAAGGTAACTCAATATAAGTATATTCATTTTTAAGAATTTGTTTTTTTCTGTTTTTACTATGTGCATGCATGTATATCTGTGTGGAGATATGTATATGAAAGTACAATTGGCTGAGGAGGAAGAAAGAGAGTGCCAGAACCTTTGTAGCTAGAAGTTCAGGTGATTCAGCTGAATAATATGAGTGCTAGAAGCAAGCTCCCACTCTATTCTAGAGTACTACATGTTCTTAAATGCAGGGCCATTTCTCCAAACCCTAGATTTAAGGTTGTTTCATAAAAAATTTCATGAATATAACTATGTGGCCATAAAATTGACATATCAGACTTGAATCATATTTGATACAATCACAGATAGTTACAACCATTATCATCATGAGTTTTAAGATCTTTGAGTCACATAGAAAATGATATATCATGTAGTTTTATTCTTCACTCTATATTCCATCATTAATCATTTGATATCTGAGGAGCTGCTCAGTAGTCCTGTGATTTTTATATGCCAACATCTCTTCATGTCTAATTGACATTCTTTTGAAGAGATTGTTATGAATAACCCTGAACTATTTAAATGATTTATGAAATGTATAGCTAGTTATGAAAACTATGTATATATCCTGTAAGAAAGGATTTTATTAGATCTATACTTTTCAAATATTTTATTTTATTCTTTTGATATTCTTTTTACTTCCATAATCTTATATGTCCTTTGAAGCAAAAATAAAGTTGTTAATTTTCAAGTTCAATTTCTTTCTTTAGATCATTTAATTATCAATTGAGGTATATGGCCTCCTTGGAACAATTTCTTTTGCATAATTTTCTATTTCTACCTCTGGTACATATCAAATATAATGTTTTTTGATCAAAGTCCCCCATATTATCAGCTCTTACACCCTGTCTTCCAGAATATCCCAATTGCCCTTTCTACTTTCAAGAGTTTATGTGTCTGCTGATGTGTGTGTTATGTTTATGTGAGTGTATGTGTGTGTGTGTGTATGAAAGAGAGAAAGAGAAAGAGAGAGAGAGAGAGAGATTCTGTGTCTTTTATATGTTATATGTGTGTGACTGTTTATCTCTCTGTGTGTGTATGTGTTTGTGTGAGTGTGGGTCTTTGTATGTGTCTGTGTATGTATATTTGTATGTGTCTGCGTGTAAGTATATGTGTATGTTTGGGTGTGTGTGTGTCTGGGTTTGCCTCCTGTATGTGTACATGTATATTCTTGTGTGTGTTCATGTGTGTGTCTGTATATGGGTGTGTATCTCTGTGTGTGTGCATTCCTATGTCTGTGTGGTTTTTTTTTGATAAGTTAATTTCTAGCAATATGACTTTAAAGTTACTTAATTGTTCTGATCTCTACCAAAATGGCTATTGACACTTTCTGTGGAATGTGTTTACTTTAACTTTTATATTTTCTTCTCTAGTATCTCTGTTGATTCTTTATGGTCAGTTTTTCCATTTTATTCTTGTACTGCTTTCTAAATTTTGTTAACTGCCCTAATTAATATAAGGATTCATTTGTTCCAGTGCTGGAGATCTAAGCCATACTCACATGCATTCTAGGCCAGCCTTCTAATAACTCAAGGCAATGAACACTACTCAGCTTTAGGAGTGATCAGTTTTTAGGGTGACAATGTTGCTGGCTGGTCTAATACAACCTCTGTTGGCTCTGTGGTGTTTTTACTAAGACCAAGGTTGGTATCTATGGCTCTGCCTACTTCCTTGACTTGTAGAAGGATCAGCAGCCGCTTTCTGTCACCCGGCTCCTGCCTAGCTTTACACAAATTAAATACACGGAAACCGTATTCATTTGAATACTGCCTATCCCATTAGTTCTAGCCTCTCATTGGCTAATTCTCACATCATGATTAACCCATTTCTAATAATCTGTGTAGCACCACGAGGTGGTGGCTTAACAGGAAGATTCTAACCCATATCCATCTCGAGTCAGAGCTTCATGGCATCTGTCTGACTCTGCTTCCTTCTCCTGGCATCCTGTTCTGTCTACTCCGCCTATCTAAGCTGCTACCCTATCAAAACCCAAGGCAATTTCTTTATTAACCAATGAAAGTAACATATAGACAGATGAACCTCCTACATCATTTCCCCTTTTTCTGTTTAAACAAAAAAGTGAGGCTTTCACTTTAACACAGTAAAATTACATATAACAAAACAGTTATCAAGCAAGAATTATTGTTACAATATTTATATCTATTTTATCTTTGATCATAACTGAGGGAAACTATAACTATCTATTTATTCTTCAACTCCATCAAAGACTTCAGAAAAATATAAAACTACATAAGTAAACAATAAATAAGCAACTTTCAAACTCTAGAAATGACAGAAACATCTCGCTGCCTAGACAGCCACCCAAAGTTTCTCTGTACCGTTGGATCATCCATCTTCAGCCTTTAGGCCCATAGTATCCAGAGACATTTCCATGAAGCAGGAAATTTCAAAGACAGTTCAGTCACTATCTGCTGTGTTTTGCAGAATGTCCTGCAGACTCTTTCATGAATCAGGAACCCTGAAGGATCATCTCACCTTTAGGCAAGTTCAGCAGTCCTCTCTCTGTGGGTTCTCTGTGTCCAGTCTATGCAACAG
This sequence comes from Myodes glareolus, assembly GCF_982192425.1. Taxonomy (NCBI): domain Eukaryota; kingdom Metazoa; phylum Chordata; class Mammalia; order Rodentia; family Cricetidae; genus Myodes; species Myodes glareolus. The sequence continues at coordinate 96,336,523 of NC_142033.1, read as the reverse complement.
TCCAGGCAAGAGTGGTTTCTTCCCCAAATGGCTATCAAACTCCATAAGTAGCCTCTTCAATGCCCATCTTCCTCTTGAAGTAGATTGGTGCTGCCTGGAGCAGACGTGTCTCATTGTCATAAAAAGCCCTAAGGTATTAAAACATTTAAAATGCCATATTCTGTAGTCTTTGAAAGATATGAAGAATGCCTATCTAACTGAAATATGTCTCTATATATCTAAAAAATCTAACTAACATGACTACAAGCTTGACTATTATTGATGATTATCCATTAACAACCTATATTCTTAATTATACATTGCATTTTAAATGAATTACACAATCACAATACCTTAATCAAGACCAAAAATACATATACATATAACAAAATTGACCTTAAAATCCATACCAATGCAAATTATTCATATCTATATCATGTCCCCCTTTAAATGTAAAAGAACATTTATAAACAATATTTAGGAATATGGGTGCAGTTATTTCTATCCAAACTGCTTCCTATTGTATGGGAGCACAGTTATTCAGGTCTTTCATAGTATAACCTGTCTGCTAAGTTTATCTCAGTTGGCAGTTGAGCAAAGTAATTTTTTGAGGATGTTCACAGCAACCTCTCAGGAGGGCGTGGTCTATCAAACCATATTGGGATAGACACAATCCACAGGGTCTCATCCTCTGTGAAAACAAAAGAAGAAACTCTTTTCCAAAGCATCATGTCCTTAGATCCAAATCCTGAAGTCAAGATAGTTCTAGAACATACATGTTGGATCAGCTTAGCAGCCCACACAATGAAATGTCTCTTTATATTTAGCCCTTTCACAGTCAAAAAATTCAAAGAAAATACAATGTACATAATCTAGACTCTCTGTGAATTTTCCATTTTTACGTGGCTTATTTTTATTTATTTCTTTTAATCTATAACTATCTGTACTCTTTCTCTCTAAATACCCTTTTTAAGGCATTAACTTTTCTGTCTATATTCCTTTTCTTCTCTCTCCCAAGCCTACATATACTCATTCAACACTGTGACTCATTTAGAGTCTTTTATGTCTGAATTTGTCCTATTGTGAATCTGTAATTTTTTACTGTCCAGGAACATTTTTTGCTTTGTGCTTTTAAATCGCTAAGTGCTTAAGAATCTAAGCTTTGACATTCCTTGGTCAAAAACAGGTACTGCAGGCTTGCCCCACCCAGTCCAACATGGCGGAGCAACTTGTGACTGAATCAGTTGTGCCTTTGAGTTGCGGGTCCACCTCTCTCCAATTTCAAAATGGAGAACGTACCATTTTCTGCTAGCTCTGGGGCCGCCAAGTAGGAGCCACACTCAGAACTTTAACTCTGAGACTAAGCATGCGGCACAGAAAATCTTTTCATCCATGTTACAGTCAAATCTGACATGCAGAACACTGAACAGCCTGGAAACATCTCTCTGTGTGGCAGCAGAAATCCACCATGCTCTCCCATCTGCCTACGTCTGATCCCACAGTCTGCCCAGATGCAGGTGAGGAGCGCTGAGCCATTGGCATGGTCTCAGAGTACCTTTTTCCTGATCCTGAGCAGGCACACAAACATTCAGTCCCATAAAAGCCATTAAAATGCATAATAGTCGGAGTGGGCACAGGCGGCACAGCCAAGGAAGTTGCGTTTTAAAAAACCGCGAAGCTTTTCTCCTGTTGAGGCTGCTGAGTCAAGAAAATTTCTCTGCAGCTCACCCTAGCAAACAGCAAAAAGCTGTGTTAACCTCTATATTTGTGTCTAGAATTCCTTTTAAAGCCCTCTTAGGTTTTGCATGGAGTTAGTTACCAAGTTGGGCAGCCATTTGTAGAAGGAGCAGCGGCCTCTTTCCACCACGCGGCTTCCAGCTAGCTTTACCCAAAATAATTACATGGAAACCGTATTTATTTAAACACTTCCTGGTCCATTAATCTAGACTCTTATTGGCTAATTCTCACATCTTGATTAGCCCATTTCTAATAATCTGTGTAGCACCACGAGGTGGTGGCTTACCAGGAAGATTCTAACCCACATCCATCTCGGACCAGAGCTTCATGGCATCTGCCTGACTCTGCTTCTTTCTTCCAGCATCTTGTTCTGTCTATTCTGCCTATCTAAGCTGGTGTCCTATCAAAAGCCTAGGCAGTTTTTTTATTAACCAATGTAAGTAACACATAGACAGAGCGGGAGAATTGTCTGTATTCTGTCAATCATATTTTAAATAAATACTGATTGACCAGGAAGGAAGTATGGGGGGAACCACACAGGAAATAGAGGTGGAGCAAAGAGAATGGGAGTATTCTGGAAAGCAGGAAGCTCTCTCCGCAGTTCTGCCCAGACCACTGGAGAGGCAAGATGTAAGCTGCCCCGTTGAGAAAGGTACTGAGTCATGTGACTAGCATAGATAAGAATAATGGGCTAACATAAGTTATAAGAGCTAATAAGTAGCCTGAGCTAATGGGCCAATCAGGTTATAATCTTATGGAGTCCTCTGTGTGATTTTCTTTGGAGCTTGCAACTATTGAGTATGGGGCATGGGGCGGGGCAGATGCCCCAACAAGCAGCCCCTCATGTTACATTGACTTGTTGGTTTAACCCATTAAATATCTTCTCCAGGTTCTCCACTGTTTTGAGGCCAAAGCAGACTTACTGAAAAACTTCTCAGAGTGCTAGGGAAGCTGATCTTTGTTCTATAACCCCAGGATTTCTTCATTCAGTATGAAGAAACTGGAAATGAAATGAGACATCCTGACTTCTGGGCACTTTGGTGGCTCTAGCCCTCTGGAAAGCAGCTGTAGAAGAGAAAGGAACTTTTGTTCTTGGTGTAAAAATCAAAAAGTTCAGCTTTCATCTCATTAAGCAGAGAAGAAAAACATTGGTCCTAATTCAAATTTCCAGACTCATGCTGTTTTCCCCCAAGATTCAGCAGATTTTCTTGATGAATGGTTCTTCATTTGCTATAATATGCCCAAAGGATAATTTCCACAAACTGAATATTTATAATAGCACTTAGCAGTTTCAGGGAAAACCTGGTCTGCAGATTTCCCCACACTGCTCTGCCTGAGATGGTTCAAGTCTTGAGTTTTTATTGACAGTAAAACTGTAAGTAATTCATGTAAAAACATTGTTTTCTGGCTGGAGAGATGGCTGAGCATTCAGGAAGTTATTGCTCTTGCAGAGTATCTAGGTTTTCATCCCAGATTCCATATTCAGAAATTGAAAATCTCTATAACTCCAACTCTAGTGTATTAACCAAAATACTCCCTACGAATCTCTAAGAGTGCCACATTTACATGCAGACCAAACGGCACGCACACACACACACACACACACACACACACACACACGCACACGCACACGCACACACACACACCACATGAGTCAAAACAACCCCTATTGAACTCTAGGAGTGCTGTGTTCACATACAGATGCTCCTTACACACACATGTAGATATACATACAAACTCATACACATAATTTAAAATAATGAAAATGAATCTTCTTAAAAGTGTTTTTTGAAATTTAAGTCATTAGAGAACTTAGAAGGGGAAGAGGTGATTCTCATACATCTCTCTTTAACTGCCCCCCTCAAAATATTTTTTATATATCCATTTATTGTGTCTGTTCTCCAAAAGTCATTTGACCTCAGCCAAGAAATACTCTGTCATGGCTGCTATGTGCTGTTTGATAAACAGTATGGCCTAAGAGCCATTAAATGATGTATATGCTATTATATATTTCCAAATGTGTCCCAATTTTCTGCTTAAAGCCACGAACATTCATCTCACTCCTGAGGGTCTTCATCCTGTGCTTCACCCAGGTCAGCGTTCCCTTTTCCCAAGCTATTGTAAACAGTGAACAATTTCCAATGTCTAAACATCTGTCTAGCTACCTGGCAACAGCACTGGAAACACTATAAATAAACTTTGTACTTGGAAGTGAACAAATACTGGAATAATATTCTTCTTAGCTATTAAGAACATGACTAAAAGTTTCAGAATTTACTATTTGTGTTGGTGTACTGAATGGAATAAAGAAAATTATTCACCAGATATGTTATTTTAATTTTTTGCTTTTTCCTGTATATATTTCATTTTAATTTTATATAGCTAAGTTTTATTTTGGCAATTTTACTCATTTTTATTTTATGAGAAAGATTGTTTTGCCTGCATTGGTATATGGGTACTATATGTTTGTGGGTGTCTCTGGAGGTCACAAGAGGGTGTAAGGTCCCTGGGACTGGAGTTAGAGTTGTGTGATAACATGTAGGGGTGTTAAAAACAGAGCCTAGGTCCTCTGCAAGAGCATCAAGTGTTCCTAAATACTGAGCCTTTTTTGTTTGGTTTTGTTTTGTTTTATTTTTTCCATTCAAAAATTTCCACTTCCTCCCCTCCTACCATTCCCCTCCCAGTCCCCCACTCAACATCCCCCACTCACCCTCCTCCTTCCCCCTCCAGTCTTAAGAGAGGTCAGGGTTCCCTGCCCTGTGGGAAGTCGGAGGCCCTCCCCCCTCCATCCAGGTCTAGGAAGGTGTGCATCCAAATAGACTAGGGTCCCAAAATGTCAAAACATGCAGTAGAAACAAGTCCCAGTGCCATTATCAATGGCTTTTCAGTCAACCCCCATTGTCAGCCACATTCAGAGAGTCTGGTTTGATCACATGCTCTTTCAGTCCCAGTCCAGCTGGATTTGGTGAGCTCCCATTTCTTAATCCCCCAGATGAGATCTTTAAAAATATAGCTATTATCTCTTAAATTAAAAATTGATACAAGGATATATGAAGCAGAAATTCCCCCTCTCATAACTCTCTCCTTACTCTTTCTAGAACTACTGAATATTATTTTCAAAGAAAACAGCACAGAATGGTATTGAACAAAACTTCTTCATGAAGCCCACATCTGACAGATGGTTTATTTTCACAATATATAAATAACTCCAGAAATTAGACATCAAAATATGAAATAATCCAATTTAAAATGGGGTACAGATATAAACAGATAATCCTCAATGGAAGAATCTCAAATGGCTGAGAAAGACTTAGAGAAATGTTCCTCTGAGTTTCCATCTTACACCTCTCAGAATGGCTAAATAAATAATAGATAGATAGATAGATAGATAGATAGATAGATAGATATAGATATAGATATACAGTGACAGCTCATGCAAGCAAGGATGTGGAGCAAGGGAAACACTCCTCCATTGCTGGTGGAAGTGTGAAATTGTACAGTCACTTTGGGATTGAATATTTCAATTTCTCAGAAAATTAATAGTCATTCTACTTCAAAACCCAGGTACTCTACTCCTGGGAATATACCCAAGGTATGTTCAATTATAGTACAACACTTGATCAACTATATTCATAGCAGCTTTATCTATAACAGCCAGAATCTGAAAACAACCTACATGTCCCTCAACTGGAGACGGGATAAAGAAAATGTGATGCATTTTCACAATAGAATATTACTCAGATGTTAAAAATAATGACATCATGGAATTTCCAGGAAAATGTAGGGATCTAGGAAAAGTCATCCTCCATGAAGTAACCCAGGCCCAGAAAGACAAACATGGTGTTTACTCACTCATAAGTACATATTAACTGTAAAATTAAAGATAATAACAATATAATTCACAGAACCAGAGAGGTTAGGGGGACACTCAGATCTCCCTGGAAAGGGGAAGTAGAAGAGATTTCATGGATGTACTGGGCAGGTGGGGATGAAAGCATCAGGGATCATGTTAGGCTGGTGGTGTGAGTATTGAAAGAAACTACTGGAAAGGTGATCATTTCAGAATCAGGTGGAAATTTGGTACAAGGGAAACTCCCATAAATATACAAGGATAACCCCAGCTAAGACTCCTAGCAATAAGGGATACATAACCTGTGAACTTACCATCTACTGTGACTAATCAAGACGTCTAGTGAGGGGTTGGGGCACCAGCACCACCACATAACCTTCAACCTACATTTTTCCTCCGCATGGCATGTGCTGGATAAGAATAGCAAGAGATTGCCCATTATCTATGATGGGATATCTTGCTCAGCCTTGATACAGAGGGATGTGGCTTGTTCCTGCCTTTACTTGGTATACCAGATTTTGTTGACTCCCCAAGGGAAGGTCTTAGATCCTCTAAGTAGTGGATGGGTATGGAATAAGGGGATATATGTTGCACAAAAAGAGAAGGGAAGGGGAACATGGGTTAGTATGTAAAATTAATAAATTTTTAAATAAAAAAGAAAATATAGTTCAATAAATTTGTCTTTAAGAGAGATGTGTTTAGTCAATTTATTCTCCACTTTTATATAATTGTATTACTTCCACTTCAAACTTCACTTTTGGCACATTAAACTGTTATGATTAATATTGACAAGAAACATTATTTAATTGCCATTTTCTCATTATCCAGCCATTATTTTAAATCATTTTAGCATATGGTGCCACAGGAGCTCTGCTTATGTATTTAGGAAAGATGATTTCAAAGAATTTAGTTGCATCTAAATGAAGATCCATAGAAAATTAGTGTGGCAAATTGCTTCAGTGACTAAAAACAATTTTTATTCTCTTTCACTTAAACACTACTAATTCTTAGGTAAATCTCCCATATATATATATATATATATATATATGTGTGTGTGTGTGTGTGTGTGTGTGTGTGTGTGTGTGTGTGTATACATATATCCCCATGGGTACACATATATTACATTTATAAAATATTCCTGAATCATAGAATTGAAATGCCATTCTCTGAATGCCCTGAAATTAAACATATTAGCCTTCTGAATAAATGCAAAGTAAAAAATGCAACCTTATTTGATATGTAAACATACATGGAAATTTATATTAATGTTAATATCCATGGGTTAAAATATTTGCTATCTTCAGTTACACCTGGTAGAGCTATGAAAGCTGTCAATCATCTGGGCAGTGATAAACTGAGAGAGAATCCAGCATTCAAGGTGATGAACCTGGAAAACAAAGTTTCTGTAGTAGCGAAGCTGAGCTGCCCCAATGGTGTTTAACACAGTCATGGCCAGCAATCCATTCAAAATAGAGTTACTTTAAAAAATAAATGTCTTGGCTATAATGGATTCTTAGCTGCTGGGAATTTTCTCTCTAGCATTCTGAACACAAAATGTGACCTCATCTTGCTGCCAAGATAATCAATTTATAAATAAGCATATACAAATACACCAAGAGCCATGAATGGTTCTAGAGTGCACTCTAATTCAAGTTGGGCAATCAGTGCCAAAAAAAACATTCTATGACAGTCTGGAAATGTGCTGTGTGTCTAGAAATTAACAAGAAAACAGTAGCTCCGGGAATAATACTGCTATTGGTGAAAGCTCTTGTGTAGTAGTGAGTGCTTCACAGTCTTTAGGAATTCCAACAACCCATTAAAGTGTGTGTTATAGTTCATCCTTTTGTGACTGGAAAATCTATGTTTCAAAACCATCTGTTTTATTTCTATAAAGTTTGAAAATATACAGCCACGTTCAAGTTGTTCTCTGAGTAGTACACAGACTTTGTTTCTTCATGTTTTGCTTTCCATTCTCAAACAATTCCTCAAAATTCTTGTCCTATTTCTCTCATGGCTTCGGTCCTAGAACACTAGTGGTCGTATCTTAGTTAGGATTTTTATTTCTGCACTGAAACATCATGACCAAAAAGTTAGTTGGGGAGAAAGTGTTTATTTGGCTTACAAGTCAGTATTACTGATCATCATTGAAGGAAGACAGGCCAGGACTATATGTGGGTAGGATCCCAGAGACAGAAACTGATATAGAAGTCATAGAGGGTTGCTGCTTTCTGGCTTGCTTCCCATGGCTTGTTCAGCCCACGCTTTTAAAAGACCCAGGATCAGTGGCCCAGGAATGGCTCATCATGATCACCCATTATGGGTGGAGCCATCTCCTATTGGTCACTAAGTTAGAAAATGCCTTATAGTTGGATCTCAAGGAGGGTTCTCCTCAGCTGAGGCTCCTTCCACTGATGACTCTGTAGTGTGTGTCAAATTGACTCACACAACACCCAGTACAGGAGGCAAGGGAATGAACAGAGGACTGGCAAGAACACACAGTGAGGCTGGAATTTGGTTCTTTTCCTGTTACCCCCATACGGACGAACCTCAGTGCCTTCAAGGACCCCAGGTGAAGGAGCAAGCTAGTCTCTGCAGGAGGTCTCTGTAAGGAGCACTGTCAGATTGGTAACAAACAGTGGAAGGAAACTGCAGTCTCTGTCTCTCCTACTCGGAGAAGCCTTTGAGAGAGGCTTTACCCAGCCATATGAGTAACAGTTTTGCCAATTGTCCCATGTATCAGAGGATTGGAGTTTCAAAATTGCTATGCCCATGTTATAATAGATGATGACTCAGGTCTTCACTCGCTCATGGTTTCCCCCACTCTCTACATTCCTGCTATGTGGGCAAACACTATGTCCCTCTGAGGAAAACACTGTCAGTATCTTTCCAATCATGTCAACAGGTTTGTCTCTTACTCAGCATGACATTAATGCCTTCTTAATAGGCCTAACAAGAGAGACCACAGGAACATGCTAAAACATCTGGTTAAAGAATTGATAGTCCATAGGGTTCCTACAATAGTTTTAGCTGATAGGTTCTCTAGATATGTTTTCACATGTCTTTTTATTTTTTAATTATATATGCACATGCTTTGGGATGTATATATGTGAGTACAGATACCCGTGGAGTTCAGAAGAGTATGTCTGACTTCCCTCTTGCTGGGGTCATGATGGTTGTGAGCTACCTAATATGGGTACTAGGAATAGAACTTCAAACTTCTTAAAAGGCAGAAAACTCTCTTAACATATGAGCCATCTCTCTAGTCCCCAAAATTCATTTTGAAGCATAAGATTAACAATTTCCTATAGGATATCACTTCCCTACTGTGCTTTCTTCCTACTCTTAGTTCCTACCTTCCTACTGCTAATACCTATTTCAGTTCTTCATGGTGTTATCACATAAAGTGTGGTGGATCAGGGTTCTCTAGAGGAGCAGGACCATCAGAATGACTGTATACAACAAAATATGATTTATTACATTGGCTTACAAGGTAAATCCAACAATGACTGGCTGTGTGCTGAAGAGGCTGAAAGTTCAGGAGAATTGTTTATTTATTCTGTGATGATGTTGGGTCTCCCAGCCATCTCAATCTGGTACTGAAGGCCTAGAAAATGTTCAGAGAACAGACAGTTTTCAGTCTGTACATTTGTAGGGAAGAGTGACAGATGTCAACAAGAGCTACATCCACCTCACCAGGTGTAGAGGGCCGCAACCACACTCTCCACCATAGATGGCGCTGCACCGCCAGGTGAGCTAGAAAGCTCACATGTGTTGGTATTTTCCACTACTCCCAAGGTTTCACCTAGGACTGGGAGCAGTTGACCAATCCAGGAATGACACGTCCAGAGCAGGGGCTGTTTCCTTTATAAGGGATGGGTTCCATCTTATCTGGGTCTCCGCCATGTGGCTTATGCTCTAGCTCCCAAGAGACATAAAGCTTTACTGCAGAAGGATCCTATGTGTACCGCGTGGTTCTTGCTGGCGAGACGGTAGCGCGGGACATCTGGTGCTGATACCCGGGAAAAAGAAGAACTTTGCACCACCGGAGACCCCTTGGACACAAGGAGGATTCAGAACTGCAGGGTGTTTGCTCAGAGAGGTACGACTATTCTTGGACTTTTCGGTTTTGGGCTTGATTTGTCTCCACCTTGGAAAGATTTTGTAGAGGCCTTGGTACTTCTCAGCAGTTCTCTTATCACTTTGAAATTGCTTAGAAGATAAATCCTGCCAGGCTGTTGTTGCAGACGGACAAAATGTATTGGAGGAAGTCCAGGATAGCATATCAGAAACTGAGTGCAGTGAGAGGTTAGGCGCGCCTGTAAGAAAAAGAAGTAAGGAAAAAGAACCCCCCGGTGGAATGGGGGAGACTGAAAAGGAAATAAGAAAAAAGGACCCCCCCGGTGGTTCTAAGAATGGGGGAGACTGACCTACAAGGTCAAAAGCTTTATGTTACAGTGGTTTCAGACCAGCAAGTCTGCTTCTGAGTTCTGCTTTACTCCGTGCACTAGTTTGGACTCGGAATGAATGCAACTGCGGCTGGAGGGTGGCTGGGGCGGAGCATTGCTGAGTGGCTATGGTGGGGGGCACGTCGCGCCGGCTCAGTTGGTGCCTGGCCTGGAGGGTATCACAGCAGTACCGAGAATGAGAACGGTGCCACAAGCTGCCAGGTCAGAAGGCTTGCAATGTGCCTGAAACTGTGAGGGGCTCTGAGGCTGGAGTGGCTTCTGTTCCACTTGGCTGAGCTGAGCTGTGCTGATCCTAGGTAACAAAGGCGGACCAATGGCCTGGGGCAACGGGCGGGGCGAACAATGCTGGCTACTAGCCCGAGAGATTTTCCATCTGAATAAGGAACTGAAGAGATAGCATAGGGGTTAAGAATGCTGCCTGCTCTTCCAAGGGTCGTGAGTTCAATTCCCCAGTGACCACATGGCAGCTTACAACTATTTGGTTTTAAATCTAATGTTTTAGGATCCACAGGGAGGTAGATGCAAAAAGCCCTTAGATTTTTAAAGTGATTGGGTCGTTGGCTGGGTCTGTGAGAGTTTGTTTACAGCTGCTTTTGCTGTGGCACAGGTGTTGAGAGTTGGCTAGTAGGAAAGCGGCCCTGTTCGCCGCCTCTCCCATTGGCCCCTTGAGCCGCAGCGGCTCTGGCGCGGACCTTGAGATGTTGCTGCCTGTGCCGCCTCGGTCTGAGTGTCGGCTCCCGCCACACTCCGCCACCAACACAGCCTCAGAGAACTAGGCTAGCCCCGCGGGGAAGGCAGGGGCGCCTGGGGGTGGAGCCGCCACTTCCTGGCCTGGGACAGGCGGAGCCGCACAGCGGGACACGGGGAGCCACGCAGCGAGCAGGTCCAGGGCCGCACACAGCCCTTGGATGGCGGGCGGGCTCTGGAACCCGAGGCCACCGTACTGGCAAGAAATACGGGAGCCAATAAATCTTAAACCTAATATCAACAAACAGGGCCTGGGTTTTTCCTAGGCGCCACTGGGACAGCACGGCCTATATCATAAAAAACAAAGACCCTCAATCAGTTATCTACCACAGTGGCTACAGCCCTGGATCAACAGGCTACCATAGATACATCTATTAGAGGTAAAATAAAGAACAGGTGGATAGCTTATGGCAGCTTGCCCAATTGGGCTATGTATGGAAAACTCCAGCCTTTTGTGTGACCAGTGTACCATATGAGAACTTTATAAAAGTGGCTAACTTGTCCCGAGAATTGTCTTTGTATCTTGCAGGAGAATTTTGATGATTTGCTGTCCTTCTTGAGATGGTCCATCGTGACAATCAACTCCACGCGAGTGGACATAAGCCTGACCAAAGGATTCCAGTCCTGGATCGTGTCCTTCATCCCCTACTTCAAAGAGTGGGTGGGGGTGGAAATGTTTTGGAACAGTCCTATGCTATGGATTAGTGTTTCTCCTCTGGATGGTCTGCTGACTCAAATCCCAAAGCCATAGGGATAAAGTGGTTTTTGCTCAGCGCTGGCTGCCCTAGAACAGGGGGCCTCTACTGATGTGTGGTTATCTATGTTAAAGCAGTAAGGTTTAAGCCAACCAGCTCCTGCACCCCTAGGACTGTGGTCCATTGCACAGGGTGGAGTGCTTGGCTTAGCTAGCCCTGAAGGTTGTCGAGCTGAAGAGCATCGCACAGAGAATGGCCCTCTCTGAGAGATAAGTCGCTCTGCTTAAGGGTTTCCTGCCGTATATTCCCTTTCCCAGAAAAATGGCAGAGGGCAGGCCGGATAGGTTCCAGGTGTCATGAGCCTAGGGACAGATTCCGTGTAAGCCCATTTTAATGTTTTCATTTTGGGAAGTGCGACCTCTATCTTTACCTTCCTAGGGAGTTGCCTTTCTGCAAAGAAGTAAAATTAGGGGGAGATGTAGAGAGCCGCAACCACACTCTCCACCATAGATGGCGCTGCACCGCCAGGTGAGCTAGAAAGCTCACATGTGTTGGTATTTTCCACTACTCCCAAGGTTTCACCTAGGACTGGGAGCAGTTGACCAATCCAGGAATGACACGTCCAGAGCAGGGGCTGTTTCCTTTATAAGGGATGGGTTCCATCTTATCTGGGTCTCCGCTTTGGAAGCTGATGCTCTCCCTCTCAAGACGCATAAAGCTTTACTGCAGAAGGATCCTATGTGTACCGCGTGGTTCTTGCTGGCGAGACGGTAGCGCGGGACAACCAGGAGGCAAGGCAGGAAGGAAAGCAGCTCTACTTTTACCTTGAATTTTTTTTATATACAGTCGGCCACTAGGTGCTGCTCACTCTTTGGGAAGCTCTTGCTCCTCCTGTACATCCTGAAATGTTCTTATGTTTTAGTATATCATTGAATCATTCAAATTGAGATTCAAGACTCACCATTTCAGATGTCAGAAGTTAGGAAACTAGATTAATTTCATTTCCAAGTTCTCCTTAATGCAACTGAGATGAATGTACCACTTCAGTAATCACCAGGAGAATTAGAGCAATGGCCATGGTGTGTTACGGCTGTGCATTTTCTCAAGCATTAAATTTAATGTATATTTTGGTTATGTTAGTTATTTCTCCCTTTAGTGTGTTTGTCTAACTCATGAAGAATATGTCAAAACTCTTCAAAATTTAAATTCAGCTCACATAAAAGTAAAAAGCAAATGTCTGTCCCATAAACAGAGATGGGAAGGACATAAACAGAAATTATGACTAGAAAAACAATTGCTTCATGTTGTTGAAACAAAATTCACAGAATTTACAAAATCATGACAGTGTGTAAATTATTGAACAGATTGTTATGGACTGGATTATTCTGCCTCACAATATATTGAAGTCCTTACTCTTAGATTTTGAATGGGGCTGTTTTTGGACAGGTTCTTGAAAGGTGTAATTATGTCTGGACTCACTAGAGTGGTCTATAAGTATAGCCATTTTCCTTGGGAGACAAGGGCACAGACGTGCAGAAATTATACCACGGGAAGGTACAGGGAAGACAAATAATGGCCAGTAAAGAGGAAAGTAGAACAATAAAAAATGGGAAATAGCAATAGAAAAGAAGGAAAAGAGAAATAGAAAAACACATGTCTGATAATAATTTGATTCTTGATTTTTTTCCAACATAACTTAGAGAAATGAATTCATCTTGTTTCACCAACCAGTAGAATCATCATGGCAGCCTTCTAGATGAGTGCATATGTTTTCTTTAAAAGCATTTGTTTAGTAGGAATATATAAATAGAAGAAGTCAAATGTGTTAAGAATTGTTGATTGACTACTGGATATAATATTTTAAAGACAGAAAACAGCACAAGTATGCTTAGTAGGAGAATAGACAGACACTTTATGATCACATGTAGGAAAAGAAGCAGGTATGGAAAATGAGCTTAGGAGTGCTATGTAAATATAATCTCAGTTACCCAAAAATCAATAATTAACCAACCTAAAGTTATTTTGGCTTATTTGCATGCTCTCTAGAGGTAAGATTTTTCGTTAACGCACAAGATTTCACAGCTCCTTTCAAAACATAGTTAAGGAGAGATTTTTATTAGTTATTTGATCTTCTAGTATGTATCTGTCTCAGTTTTAAGAATGTTGCAGATCACTTGTATTCATTTTAATCATAATTTTCTTCTGATACTTGCATAATCTTTATGTAAATCAAGTTTAATTCATTTGCCTTTTAGTTTTAAGATTTGATATTTCTTGTAAGAATGTTAAATATAGCCTGAGAAAATCCATTGATGTGCTTTTAGCACCAAAGCTGATGCTGGAGTTCTTATCACAAACACAAAGCTCTTAGTCACCCATCTATTTCCGCAAGGCGCAGTCACAGACCACCAGCTCTGTGATTAACAAATCCCTCCCTGTAGAGAGCAGTAGTAACAGAAAGAGCATGGTATTGCAACAGAAGCACAGATGCACACATTGTGTGGGGGGGGAGGGGGAGAGAGAGATTATAACAGAGGACATGAATATATGTTCACATAGCAATAGTCACCTGGTGGTTCCCAAGGATGCAAAAATTATAAAGTGAAGAAAGACCAAATCAACAAATTTACAGGAAAATGTGGATATAGCATGTAAAAGAATTATGTCAGGTCTCCAGCTCTTTTATATCATGCTTGAAATAAAATTTGTAGACACATAAGCCTGATTTGTCATTTTATCAAAATTTCCATAATCCTTATTAAGTAAATATTTAACCTCTAGACCTAGATTCTTAACCTTTCTAATGTTTCAGCTGTCCCTCATATTGTGGTGACCCCCAACCATAAAATTATGCTTTTTATACTTCATAGCTGTAATTTTGCTACTCATGAATCATAATGCAAATATTTCTGGAGATAGAGGATTAACAAGACCTTGCAGCCCACAGGTTGAGAACCACAGCTCTAGACTAATGCATATGATATTAAAATAGTTTTAAATAATTGTTACTCAAACATAAATAGTTTGTTTTGATTGGTCTAAAACAACGGACAAATCACAAAGGAAAATATCATGTCATCCAGGCAACTGAAGTTGAAGGAGCTAGATGTTTAAAGAAGTGAAATCATTAGGAATCATTAATTTCCAAAATCACCAGGGAAATCATTAGAACTGAGTTTATTATGCCCCTACCTTAAGCCAATAAATGTAGGTTCCATATTTCATATGACTTTCAAGCTGGGTTTATGAGTATCAATATATAATTAACACACCTAAATTATATAAAATAGGATAATTGTTCAAAAAGGGAGAAAAAAGAAACAGGATGGAAAGCACAAAGAGATTGCAAAAGGTTGCAAACTTGTATAATTAGTTCTAAGAATGAATATATATGAATTGTACATGTTTATATTTTATTGTATTTAAGTTATATTAATTAATATTTATATTTTCACTGAAAATATTTTCTCGTCTACTGCCTTAAGGACTTGTATCATCTGTTTTGCTCTTATCTTTAATAATTTTGTCTCTGAAACTTCTTATTTACATTGATAACAACCAGACATAAAATAAATGTATTAATGAACCAAAATGTGTGATCAATTAGTTGATATGAGCTTAATGAAGATGTGGCAAATAATGTGATTAGCAGATACAGATAGGTTCAAGGTTAGCAGAAGCAACACGGAACTTAAAAACCCCTTAAACTCTTAGCAAGCCTTTTATTTTTAATGTATATTTACTGCATGAAAATATAATTAATTTTCTTAATTTTTTCATTATTTTCTCCTATACCTAATACAATGAATTAGAAAATGTAAATATAATAATTATAATAATTCTGAGTTCAACTTAAGTCTATGTACATATTATTTTTATCATTGATTGAATGATTGACGTGTGTGTGTTATATTGCTGTGTGTTCATAAGTATGATACTGAGCTTGCCTGTGCTTGTATGTATAAAAGTCACTGACAAACATCGTCTTTCTTTATTCCTCTCCACCTTTTTGGTAACAGGGTCTCACACTAAAACTGGACTTCATTCTTTTTTATTTATTTATTATATTTTTATTATTTTTTATTAATTAATAAAAGTTTCAGCTTCCGCCCCTCCTCCTAATACCCTCTCACTCCTCCCACTCCCTCTCCTCCTCCCTCTCCAGCCCTAAGAGCAGTCAGGATTTCCTGCCCTGTGGGAAGTTCAAGTTCCTCTCCTCTCCCTCCAGGTCTAGGAAGGTGAGCATCCACACAGACTAGGATCCCAAAAAGCCAGTACATACAGAGGAAACAAGTCCCAGTGCCATTATCAATGGCTTCTCAGACAGTCCCCATGCCAGCCACATTCAGAGAATCCGGTTTGATCACCTGCTCATTCAGTCCCAGTCCGGCTGGCCTTGGTGAACTCTCATTAGATCAGTCCCCTTGTATCAGTGGGTGAACGCACTCCTCACAGTCCTGCCTTTCTTGTTCATGTTCTCCCTCCTTCTGCTCCTCATTTGGACCTAGGGAGTTAAGTCCAGTGCTCCATTGTGGGTCTCTGTCTCAATCTCCATCCATCGTCGGATGAAGGTTCCCTCTGATCCTGCCTTCCTTGCTCATGTTCTCCCTCCTTCTGCTTCTCATTTGGACCTAGGGAGTTAAGTCCAGTGTTCCAATGTGGGTCTCTGTCTCTATCTCCATCCATTGCCAGATGAAGGTTCTATGGTGATATGCAAAATATTCATCAGCATGGTTATAGAAAAAGGCCAGTTCTGGGACCCTCTCCTCTGTTGTCCAGGGAATAATCTGGGGATCTCTCCTTGGACCTGGGAACCCCTCTAGAATCAAGTCTCTTGTAAACCCTAAAATGGCTCCCTTAGTTGAGATATATACTTCTCTGCTTCCATATCCATTCTTCCTCCCTCCCCCCATTCCAATCCCCCAAGTTTTCCCCAATCCTCCCCTACTCCCCTCATTCTTTTACCTGCACTAGCTGATCACCTGTCTCTGGTCTCACACTGAGGTTACAGACCTGGACTGCCCAGATTTATGTGCCATCTGAGGATTGAAATTCAAGTCTTCACACT
This sequence comes from Myodes glareolus, assembly GCF_982192425.1. NCBI lineage: Eukaryota > Metazoa > Chordata > Mammalia > Rodentia > Cricetidae > Myodes > Myodes glareolus. The sequence goes on along the minus strand of NC_142033.1, from coordinate 96,319,981 downwards.
TATTTAACAAATACTTTACTCTATAAGCCATCTCGCTAGTTCATAAATTTTCAAAAAGACAATAATTTCTTCAAGTCACCTTGAAGCTTTTGACTAGTTGAGTTACCACTAATTACTTGCTGACAGATCGAATTGTTTAGCATAATATAACCAATTATTGAGTAAAATAATTTAACCAATTACTGACTAAAACAGAATTGTGTTCTATTTTAGCTTCGTGCTATTATATGACTCAGCATGTCATATGGAGAATGTTAACTACAAACATTAATTGTGAAAAATAACAGACAACACAATGAAGAAGAATCATAGTTCCTTTTGATTTGTCATTAAAACGCAGAGAATACATTTTCTAAACTGAATTATCTTTGAGATTTCCTTCTCACCTATTCTAATTCGGTGAGGAAAGTCTGTACACAGATGGGATGAAGGACATAGTAATCATAAGTGTAATTTTATCATTATATTGTTTATTTATGTTTACATTTAAATGAACCATAGAATTGTTTTAATTGGTAAAAATCACAGTGAGGTTCTCTACTATTTTAATATTAAATTTCTAAAGATCTCAAGCAGGTGTTCTACTTGAGAAGAAAATGATTGCATAACAAAGATATTCTAAGGTAAGGAGCACTGAGTCTTTCATGGGTACTATTTTATTTTTCTTACTTAGCAAATCAATTTTCTCATATGAAATTTCCCTCTGTATGCTGTGAATATCATTGCTTAATGAAGTAACTGCTTTGTGCCTATAGTATGCTGTAGGGGAACAGAGATAGGCAGGGAAAACTAAAAAGAATGCTGACAAAAAAAGGCAGAGTCAGAAAAAAACCATGTAGCCACCACCTGAGACAGACACTGAAATTTTGCTGGTAGGCCACGGCCTTGTGGTGATGCACAGATTAATGAAGATGGGTTAAATTAAGATATAAGAGTTGGCCGTTAAGTAGGTAGAGATAACGGTCCAAGCAGTGATTTAAATAATACAACCTTTGAGTGATTATTTCAGGACTAAGTGGTTGGGAAATAACAGCTGATCTCCTTACTATAAATTGGCACCCAATATAGTTGACTAAAATCCACATAAAACCTGAGAAAGCTTGGAAAAAAATCCTAGACACAAAAGAACAGAGTTAATCATGGCTTCTTGTTAGCTAGCATTTTGCTGGGAGCTTGTTGTGACTCCTTTAAGAGAAGTTTTTCTGATTCAACAGTAGCAGGAAAAAAAGCAGCAGTTTTGAAATTCCAACTTTCTAGGTCGTGCTGCCAGTACAAACTCTGACTCTTTCTGGAGGTCTGGCTACAGAGCATTTGAATGGGGTCTGTGAGCTACAACTTGCTTAATGGTAACATAGACTAGCTTTGTGCCTAAAAATGGGGCTATGAACATGACTCTCAGAGGCAGCAAACAGCTCCACAATGTTGGATAGGGTGGGACAAGCAAGAAGTATTGTATTTCCCCTAGTAATGTGGTCACTTATGTTCATAAGAAGGACTTAGCATTTTTAGAAGTTCTCCTGGACATTAAAAAATTACAGATATACAATAGGACAGATTAGACCTAAAAGACATAAAAAACTCTAAATGGGTCAAAGTGTGGATAAATGTTTGTAGGCTTGGGAGAGAGAAGAAAAAGAGTACAGAGAGTTACAAAAATGAGTAAATGTTTTTTTATAGTAAAAATAAAATGAAGTCTTTAAAGAGACAGAATACAGACAGTCATCGATTAAGGAAATAAAGATAATAAAATAAATATTTAACTTGTAAAAAAAGTAATAGAGTAAAAACTAGCTACATAAAGATGAAAAACTCACAGAGAATCTGAATTATGTATATTATTGGGCTATCTTTGAATTTTTTTACTTCAGAGAGACATTTGATTCTGGGGACTGCTAAGATAAGTCAACATATATATTTTAAAAGTTTCTTAAAGTCAAAATTTGAGTCTAAGGATATGTTGCTTTGGAAAAGAAGTTCTTTGGTTTCCACAGAGGATGAGAACCTATGAACTGCTTCCAGAATAATATGGTTTGATGAAGTAAGACCTCCTGAAAGATCATCTTGAACACCCCTCAAAAATTTATTTCTTCCAATAAAGAGCAAGAAGCAGTTTGAAGAAGAACTACACTCATGATCCCAAATATTGCTTATAAATGTTTCTTTACATTTAGAGGGGAATAGAGATTTGCATTGTAATCGATCTTGGTTTATTGATGCAAATTTAAGGTCAATTTTGTTATAGTTTGTGTTTTCAGTGGTTTTCTGCCCAGTTCCTGCAGTCATTAAGTTCCAAAGAAATTACACAGAGGACTACATTAACTATAACCTGATTGGCCTATTACCTCAGGCTTCTTACTAACTCTTATAATTTATATTAACCCATTATTCTTGCCTATGTTAGCCATGTTACTCGGTGCCTTATTTCGAGAGGCAGTCACAGCTTGCTCCTTCTGTGGCTGGGTCAGGAACACAGACTAGGACTTCTTTCTTCCCAGAATTCTCCTGTTCTCCTTGACCCACCTCTACTTCCAATCTGATTGTCCCACTTATACTTCCTGCCTGGCTACTGGCCAATCAGCCTTTATTTAAAATATAATTGACAGAATACAGACCATTTTCCCACACCATACTTTATATATATATTTCTGCTCTTGATTAAGGTGTTGTGATTTTGCAGCTCATTTAAAAATGTAATGTATATTTAAGAAATATATATTAATAGATAGTCATAATAGTCAAGCTTGTAGTCATGTTAGTTAGGATTTCTAGATGGACAGAGATGTATTTAAGATGGATAGGCATTCTTCAAACCCTTCAGAGACTACGGCACTTAAAATGGTTTAAGAACTTAGGATTTTTCATGACAATGAGACATGTTTGCTCCTGGCAAAACCAATTACTTCAAGAGGATGATGGGCATCAAAGAGACTCCTCATGGAGTTGATTAGCCTTTTGGGAAAAAAAAAAACCCTGCTCTTTCCTGAACTGCTTAATGAACTGGACATGCAAGACCTGCAGAGAAATGACTGCTGAACTTGCCTCTGGCATTTAGCTATCTGTTATATTTATAGAAAATATTCACTTGTTTCAAATTCATTAAGCAATTCTCTTTTTTTCACTTGATATTACATCACATTATAATGCTGGCAGATCTCAAATAATATGCTAATGACTGACAATGACTTATCTGAATGAAAAACTAAAGAACACAGAACATATTAACAAACTCTTTTCTTAAAGCCAAAACAGCTGGATGTGGCATTATAAGTTAAGTTGTTTTGCCAAATTTGTATTTAAAAATTACAGGACAGGCTCCAAAAGCTACAGAGAAACCCTGTCTTGAAAAATCAAAAAAAAATGAAATTCAGTGGCAAATCTTTACAAAGCTGATAATGTAAGCTCTACTTTTTTACTTTGTATGGAGTTGATTCTTCACACATGTCATGCAATTGCTCATAAATAGGCAGCATCCCAGCCCTGTTTTACTTTGTACTTTGAGGTGGTCTCATAAATTATCCAGGAGGAGCTTGAACTTGCTGTCCTCCTTCTTATCCTTCCAAAGAAGTAAATGATAGGCTTGAGCCACGAGGTTTACCTTCAGATCTATCTGGATACTATTTCATCCTGGTGAGGCTGCAGAAGTGAGACTGGAAGTGGGGAGTTCAAGTATCTCTGACTCAAAAAACAGTTTTAAAGAATGGGGGGGATGAGTTCATTTGAAAATCTGTTTGTAGAAAGTAAATATCTAAGAACGGATGTTGCTGAGGGAAATGGAGATGCCAGGTTGGAAACAGCACAATATCCCTAAATCTAGAAGTATTGCAACCCTGAAGCTAAGCTGACCCAGTCAGAGTTTGCCTTTTCTGTGCCTTCTACAAATTGGGGGGAGAAATGCAATTTGTGTTATTTACCTGAAGATTTCCTGTCACCACAGTTCTTCAACATCTGGAAAGGACATGGTTAATGATACTTCCCATGTGTGTTTATATTGTACATGATAGCATTCATTGGGTTTGGCCTTTTTCCAGTGACTGTTGGTCACAAAAGTTGATGGTTTAATGAACACTTAATATAAAGATGTAAAATATAATCGTCAGAGAATTTTTAAATTCTACAAAAGCAAGAAACAAAAAGAGAATGGAGTCACCTAGAGAGCAGAATTTAAGATGAATCTGATTTTAATCACATTAAAAACATGCAATCTGAAGACAATAGGCTGACAGAAGAGAAATAGAGGTAGAAAATGAAGAAGTCATGCTCTGATCATAGTATCTCTATTTCATGGAAAGCTTAGGTAACTGAGACCTCATTCCACCTCAGTTTCCTTTCTGTCTACTCAGAGGACAAAATAACATGCCCTGTATCCACTGCCAGTGCCAACTCACATGCCAGTTCAAATATTCCTCAAAGTGCATTTTGTCTTTTGGCTGCAAACAGTGGTGGAAGTACTACAAGGTGCATTTCCACATAAATGAACTGAAATTGGTTCATGTGTGGAAGGAATGAAGAGACCAAATTATGTGCTAAAGTAAGGAGAAAAGATTTTATACACGTATGTGTGTGTGTATGTGAAAGATGGATAGCAGGACAGAGACAGACACACAGACAGGTGATAGAGAGATGGATGATGACAGATAGATAGATAGATAGATAGATAGATTGATAGATGATAGATGATAGATAGATACATAGATACATAGATGAATACATAGATACATAGATAGAAAGATAGATGATAGATAGATAGATAGGCAAAATATATACCTCAAAGTAACTACATAATTAGTGATTCTTTGTCACATGCTAATTAAAAACAAGCACATTATTTAAGAAAGCACTATCATTGGTGGAATTAAAATTTGAAACATTAACCTGCTGTTAAAATGTCTGCTTATCATAGTTGTTATTTGCTACTATACAGCCTTTGACATACAGCAACATGAGGAGATTTAGCAGGAGACTGATCCCTGGGGGAAGACAGGAACACTCCCTCCACTTTTAATTTATATCTGCTTTGGATTCCATTGAATATTCCAGCACTTTCACTGAAGGTCTCAGTTCTCCCTGAACACTGTACCCAAAGGAAGTGAATGTATGAGCATGCACATTTCCTTCACTCACACAGATGCTCTGCTATCCCATGACGTTTCATTTGTAGAATGCATATTAGACAAAATACTTAGGAATGTCAATATAATGACAATAGAAAAATATCAGCCATTCCCAACTCAAGCGCTTCACTGTTCATATGCTCATGAAGTGGGCTCTGCAAACAGTTTAAGCAGGTAAACTAGTTATTGTGGAATTAACATCCCAGGACAGTAGAAAAATTGGCTGGAGACTTGTAATGTGGAACAAGTAGCACATGAGAGAAAGATACCATGTGACAGAGCTCAGGTGTAGCGGGGGTTTATTGGGGGAAAGAGAACTATAAAAGGGGGAAGGAAAAGGGGTTAAGCTGTTTCTTCTTCACAGATAGTAATGTGTGGGAGGAAGAAGGCATGCCCGTGCCATGGGGTTCCACCTTAGATTCTGTTTTTCTGACTGTGTTTTAAATTTTAAAGGTATTGAATAGTCTCCACGTAAGAAATCCATTATATATTCCTTTACTAATGAATTCTTGTAAAACTATTATTTCAATGTATGTTTATTTTGTGTTAATCTGTTATTTTCTTAAATCTTGTGGAAAGATCCAATAAAATAAATTTAACAATTTAAAACCTTGGGACTTCTTGATGTGCATAATGAAATATTCATATTTTTCTTTTTTGTTTCTGATTTATAACACATTTTGCTTTTTATAGGTCAGAAATTATGTATCTAAAAAAATGTACCTGTGGGATCATTGTTTAAAATTATTTCCTCTGTTTTTGACTATAATGTAATTGCATCATTGCCTCTCTTTCTTATTCTTCCAAGCTTTCCATATGAACCTCTTTGCTATCTTTCAAATTGATGACCTTTTTGCCATTAACTGTTTTATATGCATATAAACACACACACACACACACACACACACACACACACACAGCATAGCAAATTCATGAGCTCTTCCCTGGGAAAGGATATTTATCTTATTCTGATAATTTATTTGTTGCCTATAGATCTTGAGTAGGTTTGGGCCTTGTGGTGTTTTAGATGGGTTTCTTTATCTCCCTCAATAAAACATGTTGCAACAAAAACAATGTATCAAATTCAATTTTACAATAAATAACCTTAAGCATGTTAAATGATGTATTTTATTAATTAATAATTAATAATGTTAATTTATCTTAAAATTTTTATAGTTTCCAAACAAGTGAGATCAGGTAGACCCATTGATTTGGAACTTCAACAAGAATTTCACATAATGGCAGATACATAGCAGACATAATCACTTATACCATGAGCCAGGAAACTGAAAGACTATGAGATTCAAGACCCTCTGTCTCCTCTGCTGATACAAGTCTCACAGTTGTGGTAGCTGCCACAATGTCAGTCAAATCTTCTGAAGACTTCACCATGGTTAATACCTAATGTGAAAATTAAGACATGAAACATAGAGCTTAAGCAGCACTCATCACAACAGGAGTATTTTTTTCTTACTCCCATTTGTTCATGTCTACCTCATAATGCAAAATACTTTTATCCTATCTGTAAATCAACTTTTCAATATTAAAAGAATAATATCTAAGACTTAGGACATGTTAAACCCTGAGCCCCTATATAATAAAGATATAATAATATATACTTCTGAGCTACAGCATTAAGAATGTCATAAAGGAACAAGGATATTCAAAATAGGTGAATTGAGGCATAGTATAATGAAAAATATACTAAAACATAGTTAAAAGACTCAGGCATAGCAAGGCAAATATTGTATCTCTAAGTCTCATTTCTAGTACTTTTGGCCTGATGGGGAAACCCCTAAACTCAACAGCTTGTACAACTCCACCTCCACAGCTTTGCTCATTGCAATGCACATGCCTTACACCCTTGATATGGCTCTGGTTGGTGGTCACTGTCTCAGTGAATGAGTGTTAATTTTTCTGCCTATTCTATCTTCATAGTGTCTTCCCATAACTTTGCTCATACAATTTTATCATGCATTGTTCCATAAGGGATTCCTCATGGAAACTCCAACTTCTCAACACACTCTTTTGACTCTTGACTTTCCTGAAATTTAGATGTCAGCGTACATGATTTGCACTCTGCAAAACTGGTATCACAGAGAAACACCAAGGTCACTATTGATATAGATTATTTTGAGGCCTGTGGAATCACACTATACCTATTTATTGCTCTGTAACCTGAAGATGGAGATATGAATCCAAGGCAATGTTGGTACACAGGGAATTTCAGAAATGCCTTTATGCTAGAAAGGCTTAGAGATAAGTTTTCTCTCTTTAGAAACCTTTTAGTTAGTTCTGTGGATAAAGTGCTTGTAATACAATTGAGATGTCTGGATTTAGATCCCCAGAACACATAAATACTAGGCATGTGTGTTCTGATAGGAAATCAACCCTCCCTCATGAGGTATAATAGACAGACAGGGGATTCTTGGAGCCAACTAACTAGACTATATAAACTATATAAACTTCAGGTTTAATGAGAGATCATGCCTCAATAAACAAATTGAAGAACTACTGAGGAATACACCAATGCCAATGTTGGACCTCTATAAGCATGCAAACACATGGGCATGTGCAATCACAAACATACATGACACTTCACATATGAAGACATTCAAATACACACAGATATCGCATACAAGCACTTTTAAAAATTCTAGATATTTCAGATCAGATGAATTAATAATGATAAGTGTTTCTGCCTAGGGTGACACAAAAAACATAACAAGGTAACAAGCTCCCATGTTTATACTGATAACAGTTATTTAATGCTTAACAACTGGTTTTAATAGCTTGTGAGAAACATTTATTTGAAGTATCAAATACTCCTCATATATAAATACTATGTGTATATACACATATATAGGTACCTGTGAGTCAATTATATACAGACATGTGTATCAATAGACATATTACCTATGTTTGTTCATATAAAAAAGTGTTTACATTTCTATGTATCACATATATTTGTGCATGCTTATCAGAGTTTTTAAAGTAAAATTAAACATTACATCTGTCCCAGAAATTCACAAGGTTTCCTTCAAATTTGGATTTTAGTTATTCAATTTCATGCTTTGTCATTTTATGTTTTTGGTTGCGAGAGTAGCCTCTAATGCTGAGTCATCTCTCCAGCCCACATGCTTTGTCATTTTAACAAGTAGTATAAACAGTATTGTGGCATATGGCCTATATTGTCTCTTTTGAGTAATTCCAGGGTTGTTGAAGTGAAGTAGCAGAAGCTACCATGGACAGAGATTATTTGGATTTATGATGGATGGCAAGTGTGGCAACAGGTACAGGTATTTATATAACAAAGCTTAGAGGCACCAGATTTGACTATTCACGGGAAGCAGCAAAAATCAATCAGAAGTGAAGTCATAATACAAATGATAAAATATCATCCAAATTTGATGATTGCTTCATCAATGATCTACTCTCTAAAAGTTCTATAATCTAGCCAGGCCATTGTGGTGCATGACTTTAATCTTAACATTCTGGAGGCAGAGGCAGGCAGATCTCTGTGAATTCAGGGCCAGACTGGTCTACAAGAGCTAGTTCCAGAACAGATTCAAAAGCTACAGAGAAATCAGGTCTTGAAAACAAAATCAGAAAAACAAATAAACAAAATGTTCTATAATCTTCACACACAAATAACAACACCTACTTGGAACCATGTGCTAAAAAGTATGAGCACATTGGGGGCATTCTCATTCAAAACAACTATAAGTTATGAATAATATTAGTATTGCTGTCTTCTAAGAAGTTGACAAAAACTAACAGATTGCATACATATTAAATCATAATCATTTTTAAAATGAGAATAATTTTATCAATAACATCTCAATCTGTCTTCATCAGTCATTTAAAATGTATAATATTTGAATTGATTATAAAGTACAATCAGGAAAACATAAGTGAGAAATATTTCTATTTTTTTCTTTTGGGCAATTGTATAATATTGAATGATTGCTTTGAATTTAAGTTTATCACAGCAGATGACAAATACAGACAGATATAATCACAATGATAAACTCACTTTCAGTGTGATACAAGAATGAATATATATTTAGCTTTAGAATTCAATTAACTTTGAAGCCTTGAAAAAAAATTGAGATAAAAGAAACTGATTCAGAGCTTTAAGAACTTTATGGCAAGCATAGAAAATTCAAAGTGTGGCAGATATTGTTGAATGCAAAATATACTTTTAAATATGCTTTAATAAGGAGACTGCAATTTGATGAAGTATCCCTCTGAGCAGGGAAATGATATTTCCTTTCTAGAGTCCAGTTAAGTTATGGTATCCATATGACATATTTCTGGATTCTGTAACATAGGAGTTACTCACATCTGTCTCCCTTGCTATTTGACTTCTTCTTGGTTTATGACCTGTACTGACAGACAATATAAACCGTCATATGTATCATTTAATAGATCATGGTATGACTTTAACACTCAAGCTGTGAGCCTTACAGCAAAGACCTCAGACAATGTGAAGAAAACATAAATTATATCTTCAATTTCCTGTCTGACTTCTTTAACTTCAAAGACTACATCACACAACTTTAATATTCTGAATGTTATCTTTGGGAAAAGTCACTGAATATAAAAAGTTATGAGTAGAATGAATGTACATTAGATAAAATCAATAAAATAAATCCAAATATTCCAAATATCATTGCAAAAATTGTTCATAAAAAGTCTTTATCGAGATTAAACTCCACCTAAAAGTTGAGAATTAATACAGAAAACAAGATTTTGGCAATGTACCTAAATTTTTTGAAACTATGTTTTATTATCTACACTTAAATCATTGTCACAAAAATGTGTTTAACAGAACTGGCAAAAATACTTCTGATTGATAACTCTTAGTTCATAATTTAATCAATGACATATCATATAAAAATCAACTTTCCCTTCAATTTTCCACCAATGACAATAGGATATTTCTTACAAGTAATTTCACTAAGTCATAAATCTATCTGTAGTTCTATAGATTTTCTTTTTAGTCTTAAAATGATGTGTTTAAACAGGTAACTTCAAACTGGAAGTACTTTAAATAGGCTCTTCCTACTGTGGTAGACAAATGTTTCTTGATCCAACAAAGAAATAGAAATTACAAACTAAAAGAACAATAATCCAAACTTTATTATAGTTAAAATATTTTATTCAGCAAATAATAGCTGATTTTTTTACCTATTAAAAAATTTATGGAGTGGAATACTACATTTGAAACCTAATTATTTCATCAAAAATTTATATTAATAACATATAAATTGCTTCTTGTGAATCCTAGTAAAAATAATAAGCTTCATTTGGTCTAATGGTCACAATAAAAGTAAAAAAAAAGTTTATATTTCTGACATATGAATTAGAATTGGAATAAATATTGACCATGGAAACAGTTTCTGACATTCTTATGTCTTTAACTTATGTCAGACTGTAACTGAAGGAAAGTATTTCTATCTGTTCTGAAAGTTAGAATTTTGATGTAGGAGTTCTTTCTGTTTGTGTGTTGCTTTCATTGGTTAATAAATAAAGAAACTGCCTTGGCCTAGTTGATAGGACAGAACTTAGGTAGGAGGAAAAAACAGAACTGAATGCTAGAAGGAGGAAAGCAGAGTCAGAGAGATGGATATCAGTTAGAATCTTGCTGGTAAACCACAGTCATGTGCCAATACAGATTAATAGAAATGGGTTAAATTAAGATGTAAGAATTAGTCAATAAGAAACTAGAGCAAATGGGCCTAGCAATGTTTTAATGAATACAGTTTCTGTGTGATTATTTTGGGTATAAGCTAGCTGGGTGGCCAGGATGAGCAAGCAGTGGCTCTCTTCTGTAGCAATTGGCATCAATGTGTGTAAAAGGAGTGGTGGGCTGCTTTTCGTCCCACCAGGCTGCTAGCCACCTGGCTAGCTTTACCCAAAATAATTACACAGAAACTATTCCTTTAAACACTGCCTGGACCATTAGTTCTAGCCTCTTATTTGCTAATTCTCACATCTTGATTAACCCATTTCTAATAATTTGTGTAATGCCATGAGGTGATGGCTTACTGGGAAAGATTCAGCATGTCTGACCTGGTGGCTGGTTCCATGGTATCTGCCTGACTCTGCTTTCTGTCTCCCAGCGTTCTGTTCTGTCTACTCCACCCACCTATGTTCTGACCTATCAGGCCAAGCAGTTTCTTTATTAATTAACCAATGAAAGCAACACATAGAAAGAAGACCCACCTACATCAAATGTGATGGACTAAATCCACTTAAAGCACGAGAGAGCTTAATTTTAAACACAAAAATACAGTTAAGCACAGCTTTTTGATGTTTCCTGGTGGCATGCTATAGAGATATTTTCCTGACTCAACAGCTACAGTAGAAAAAGTGGTAGTTTTAAAATGTCTGCCTTCTGGTCTATGCTGTTAGCATGACCTCTGTCTCTTATGGGAGACAGAACATTTGGATGGGCTTTATTAGCAGATTGCTGCAGCATGCTTGATGGCAACATGGACTAGCTTTGTGCCTGGAAGTGGGGCAGTGTGCTTGGCTCTCAGAGGCATGGCTCTGCCATGCTGAACTGGGCAGGGCAAGCACCCAGTACTTGTATTTGACCTAGGAATGTCACAACTTAGATTCTTAAGTGCTTAGCATTTTAAAAGCACAAAGCCAAATTGTTTCTGAAGAGTCAATAATTACAGATTCACAATAAGACAGATTCAGACATAAAAGACCACTAAATGGGTCACAGTGTTGGATAAATGTATGTAGGCTTGGGAAAGAAAAGATAAAAAAATATTGTCATAAAATAAAGTTAATGCTTAAAAAAGGTAAAGCCTTTTAAAGAGACAGAGTACAGATAGTGGTGGATTAAAAGGAGAAAAGAAAAATAAGCCATGTAACAATGGAATATTCAAAGAGAATCTAAATTCTGTATATTATTGTGATTTCTTTGAATTTTTTGACTGTTAAGGAGCTAAGTAAAGAGAGATATTACATTGTATGGACTACTAAGCTAAACCAGCATGTATATTAAAAAGGTATCATGACTTCAGAATTTGAATCTAAGTACATGTTGCTTGGGAAAAGAGGTTCTTCTTCTGTTTTTACAGAAGTTGAGACCCTGTGGATTGCCTCCAGGCAAATATGGTTTCATGAACCAAGGCATCATCAAAGGTTGCCGTGAACACCCTCAAAAACTTAATTCACTCAACTGCTGACTGAGATGAACCTAGCACAGTGCCCTCATAGAGCATGAAGCAGTTTGGAGAGAAAAAATTACTCCCATATTCCCAAATATTGTTTATAAATGTTCTTTTTCATTTAAAGGGGGATATGTATAGATATGAATAATTTACATTGGTGTGGAGCTTGGTTTATTAATATAAATGTAAGGTCAATCTTGTTATATGTATATGTCTGCTCTTGATTGAGGTGTTGTGATTCTGTAGTTCATTTCAAAAATGTAATGTATAATGAAGAAATATAGGTTATTAATGAATAATCATTTATATTAGTCAAGTTTGTAGTCATGTTAATTAAGTTTTCTAGATATTTAGAGATATATTACAGTTTTTCAAATATTTCAAGGACCTTCAGAATATGATATTTACAATGTATAAGAATTTAGGACTTTTCATGACAATTAGACACATCTGCTCCTGGCAGCACCAAGCTGCTTCCTGAGGAAGATGGGCATCAAAGAGGCTACTTATGGAGTTGCTTAGCCATTTGGGCAAGTAACTGCTTTTGTCTGGAACTGTGCACATGAAGAACCTGCAAAAAAATGACTGCTGAACTTGACAAAAGGTGAGATGATCCTTTGGGGTTCCTGATTAATGAAAGAATCTGTAAGACATTCTGCTGGATCCAGAAGAAAGTGACTGAACTCTCTTTGTAATTTCCTGCTTTATAGAAAAGTCTGCTGGATACTATGGGCCTGTAGGCTGAAGATGGATGCCCCAATAGTAGAGAAGACTGGGTAACTGTCCAGGCAACGAGATGTCTGTCAATTCTAGAGTTTTGGAAGTTGCTTACAATGCACTTTATGTTAACTTAGGTAATAATATATCCTTCTGGAGTCTTTGATGGAATTGAAGAATTTATAGTTACAGTTTTCCTTTGTTATGATAAAATATAAATAGATATAAATATTATAACTGTAATTCTTGCTTGATAACTGTTTTGTTATATGTAATTTTACTATGTTAAAGATAAAGTCTTCCTTTTCGTTTAAACAGAAAAGGGGAAATGTTGTAAAAGTTCCTTCTGTTTCTGTGTTGTTTTCATTGGTTAATGAATAAAGGGTAGAATTTAGGTAGGTGGATAAAACAGAACTGTATGCTGGGAAGAAAGAAGCCCATTTCTCTGCAGTTGTGACCCAGCCACAGAAGAAGTGAGATGTAACTGCCTTACTGAAAAACGTACTGAGTCATGTGGCTAACACAGATAAGAATAATGGGTTAATATAAGTTGTAAGAGTTAATAAGAAGCCTGAGCTAATGGACCAATCAGTTTATAGTTAATGTAGACCTCTGTGTGACTTCTTTGAGACTTAATGACTTTAGGAACTGGGGAAGACAGAAACTCAGTCAACACAATTTATAGGGGATTTTTTATATCTATAGTCAGTCACATTCTAAATTTGGTGTCACCAGTCAAAAGTAGTCCTTGGGGTGCAGTTTAAGTGGGGCACTGGTTTGCCTAGGATCCTTAAAACATGGGTCAACTCCCAAAGCTGAAAGCAAAACACCAAAGACAAAGAAGCAAGCAATCCTCAGCCACATTCAAATAAGACAAGTATTTGAAAATTAAACTCCCTGTGTGTTACCACTGGTGTTGCTTCCTTAGACAAACATGTGCATGACTTTTTAAGAGCATTGTTCTATTTTTATTTTATATCAATATTATGCAAAAGTAGTCTAATAGTCTGCTGTTAGAAAATGATGTTGGGTCAAATTTTTTTCTCAGTTCCCTTATGGCTGTGCACATTAAGAACTGAATCAAGCTCATATTATATCCATAAAGTTCCAAATGAATGAAAAACCTTGAAAATAAGAAAATTTCACTGTAATGAATTTTAATAATATTCATGTTTTAACAATAAGTAAAAAAATATACCCATGGTTCACATTTCTTTTCCCATATTTTAAAAAAATTAACAAATGAAAACTTTTCCACAGATGTCATTTAAAATAAGTGTTTCTGATACTTTTTAAAACATTTTTCCAAATACTTTTTATATATAAGATAGTTAGAAAACTATATAGTTGGCTAGTGGTGACACATGCCTTTAGTCCCAGCACTCAGCAGGTAGAGGCAGACAGATCTCTGTGAGTTTTAGGCCAGCCTGGTCTACAAGAACTAGTTCCAGTACAGTAGTCACCAAAGCTACAGAGATACCCTGTCTTGAAAAAACAAAAAGAAAGAAAGAAAAATAGAAAGGAAGAAAGGAAGGAAAGGAAAAGAAAGAAACTAAATAAATTTACACAAATGACAGATCACCAACTATACTCCTTAAGTTCAATCAGTATCTCACTTTTTATTTTCTGTAGTATAAAACTCAATCTAGCCCTTATTTTAGATATTATTGACTGTAATCTTTTAAACACAGTGGATATCCTTAGAACAGACCTTGAACACTAAGGGAGATTCTAGTAAAAATATGTTTAATAGTTTAAAGTATTATAGAAAACAATATGCAAATATTTTAGCTAGGAGTAAGGAGGAGAGGCTTAACAAATGTTGCCTTTATTTTTTCATTGAACTTGGGGCACTGCTGCTGTCTTCAATTGGTAGAAAGTTTTGTTTTAATATTTATTTCTCACTTTTAAATGAGCTCATGCATTATCTAAAATAATATAGATGCTTTAAATATCTTCAATTTGGCAGCTATATAAGACTAAAGTCATAGGACTAAAGTAATCTATCCATGGTTCCTCTCTCTGCTTATAGACTCAATGCTCCAGCCTCTTATTTCACAGTAGTGCATTCTCTTGTGGGGTTGAAAGTATGTAAAATGGCATCTATTTCTTGTTAGTAATGTTAGAGACATGATCCCATTTGTTGCCAGTACTTTTATCACCTTTTGCCTTTTCTTTTCCTCTGGTTTTAATTTCACTAAACTGGTCTACATTTCATTTCAAATTTTTAATGTTTCTTTAGTGGCAAAATTCCAAGTGAATATTTCTATTAAAAATGAAGCACTCTGGGTACCTTATAATATGTATATAATATTCATAAAGGCCCCTTTAAATATATTTTTTTGGTTAAAAATAGTTACCTATGTGTGATGGATGACAATCTTCTCAATATTGTTTATTATGTGTGATGGTGATTGAAGAGAAAAATGTCCCTCATGGGATCACCTATTACAAAACTTGGTCCCTGGTTGTGATATTAAGAGATCATTGAACCTTTAGGAGGTATATCCAGCAAAAAAATATATCATTGAGTGCAGACGTTGAGAATTTATGGCCTTGATTCACTTTTAGATTCTAAGAGTTTTCTGACTGTATCTGACATGCAATACATAGACTTATTACTATGATTGACTGCTGCCCTGTCTCCCCTGCCATTATGGATCTCTCCATGAAATTATATCCCAAATAAACTCATTTCTTCTTAAAGTGACATTGGTTAAGGTATTTTATTATATCAACAGCAAAGAAGCTAATATATATGGGTCTTGATATGTTTATCATTTTTCCCAAGACATTTAGAAGCAATGCTCTTTCAGTGACATTTTTCTCTTTCTTTAATTTTAAAAATTTAGTTAATATATTTTCATAATCATATAAGGTATATACACAAAGTAGAATTTTGTGTTTTTCTACATAATTGCTATAGTACTGATATTTTACGCATCAAATGTTCTTTGCTCAACAATCTGCTACTAATATACTTCTAAAGTCTGGCAATAATGTACAGTATATACATATTTATAATTTGTTCATTCAGTGAATGTTCATTATCCAAAAACAATGTTCCAGGCTTTGAGATAATTTCTGAAAATAAAATAGCAGGCAATTGAGGGCTAGCCATTAAAATACTATGGTTTGTAATTAATTGATGAACTTACTCTAGCCTCCAATTAAAACACATAAATACACTCCTCCCAGGGAAGCAGGAAGCTGACTTCTTATCTTCAGCTCTTTTGCTTCTCCAAATCCAACCCCCTTATCCAATCTCCAGCTCTGCAGCAGAATACCCGGTACCTCATCTCTAGTGAGTCTCACAGGTCTACCATATTAACCTTCATCTCCCCCATCCTCTTTACTTTGTCACAGCCCCTAACTCCAGCAGACACTCCCAGAGATATCTTAGCACACATTGCTGAGGGAAGTAGATAGGCTAGGTACCTATTTTCACCTCCTCTTAACTCCTCTAAGTCCAATCTCCAGTCTCATTTCAGGCTCTACAGAAAAACTTTGACTATGGCTTCTTCACACTCTTTGCAGACTCATTCCCAGGGTACTAACTAAGATCCTAGCAGAAAACTCTGCTTTCCTCTCTCCTGTGAATTACTGCCACAAAGTCCATCCCTGTCCCTATGTCTCAGGTCCAAATACCCAAAAAACATTTTACTAAAGGAATCACCAGCGGTCACATCTGTCAGAACCTTAGTAAGATCAAGGCAGCAACACCCACTATACTCCCCTAAGAACCAGTGAGGAAACCAAAATCAAGGAACAACACACCCACACAAGAAAGATAAGACCAAATATCAATACCTAGAATTATAATCTTCCCCATACCAGAAGCCCACACTCTAACATATAAATACAATACCAACTAGGACAATATTTCTCTACTACAACAGCAAGCCCTGAATATTCCAACATAGCCAAATCACAAGAAGACCTTAAAATGGCATTTATGAATGTAATAGATGTTCTTAAAGAGAAAATTAATAAATCTCTTAAGAAATTTATGAAAACACAAAGAATCAGTGGAACAAAATGAATAAAAGAATGGAAGACTTGAAAGTGTGATGTAGGTGGGTCGTCTTTCTATGTGTTGCTTTCATTGGTTAATTAATAAAGAAACTGCCTGTCCTGATAGGTCAGAACATAGGTGGGTGGGGAAGACAGAACTGAATTCTGGGAGGAAGAAAGCAGGGTCAGGAGAGCCACGGCCATGAAGCTGCCATGTCGGATGCTGAATCTTCCCTGGTAAGCCATGACCTGGTGGTGACATACAGATTATTAGAAATGGGTTGAGTCAAGATGTAAGAATTAGCCAATAAGAGGCTAGAATTACTGGGCCAGGCAGTATTTAAACAAATACAGTTTCCATGTAATTATTTTGGGGGTAAGCTAGCCAGAATCTCATTTAAACAGAATCAGAGAAGAAAATTTCCTTAACCTGGTTAGATGCTGATTGTATAAATAGAAGAAGCATGCACAGCACCAAGTGCACTAAACCAGAAAAGAAAGTAAAAACATATGGACCAAAAAGAATATTAAAAACTGTTAGGGGAAAAGGCCAATTAACCTATAAAGTCAGACCTAATAGAATTATACCTGTCTTTTCCATTGAGAATCTAATTTCTAGTTAAAAGGCTCTGGATAATATGCTGTAAACAATAAGAGATCACAGATTCCAGCTCAGAAAGACTTTTAATCACCATAGATGGAGAAAATAAGATACTCTGATATAAACAAATGTAAGCAATATATCTCTACAAACTGAAACCTATAGAAGGTTCTAGCAGGAAAACGTGAACCTATCAGGATCATCTACCTTCAAGAAAACAAGGGAGTAAATAATTCCAGACCAGTAAAACCATTAGATAAGAGTAAACACAAACATATCACCACCAAGAACAACAACCACAAAATAACAGGAATCCACAATGACTGGTCATTGGTATCTCTACATATCAGTTGTATAAATTCTCAAAAATAAACAAAAAAATAGAAGACATGAATTAACACATGCAAAACCAGGAAACATTATTTTTTGCTTCATTCTGAAAATACACCATGATGTTAAAAATAACATCAAGGATAGACATCATCTTAGAATGAACGGATAGAAAAAGATATTCCAAGCAAATGGATCTAAGAAGCAAATCATTGTAGCCAATTTAATATATAACAAAATAAACTTCAAACCAAAACTAATCAGGGAATGACACTACATACTCATCAAAGGAAAAAGTCTGCCAAGGTGACACTGTAATTCATAACATCTATGACAAACACAAGGACAACCAAGTTTGTAAAAGGAACATTATTACAACTTAAATCATATATTTATTCTCACACACTGATAGTAAAGGATTTCAATAACCCACTCTTAATAATGAACAATTTATCCAGACGAAAACTAAGCAGACATATGCTTAAGATAAATGATCTTATAAACTAAATGAACAAAACAGATATTTAGAAAACATTTTGCCCAAACACAACAGAATATACCTTCTTAGCACTTCTACCACCATGGATTAAAGCTATATGTAAACAAAAACAGAGAGCTGACAAAACTTTGTAAGCAGAATAACTTTACTGAATGAAAAATAGATCGCGAACTTAAGGTTTTCTGAAATTAAATGACAATGAAAACACAACACACCCAAACTTTTGGGACACAATGAAAAGTGATTCTAAGAGGCAAGTGTCAAGTTGAAAGCATAGGCCCCAGTCCCTCGCATCTATCCCAGACACCAGGCCTGGTCTGGACTCCAAATCCCAGCAGGTCAGATGGGGTCAGGACCACTCCCCAGGGCACTTAAGTGATCTCCTGAAAGAGGAACACGTGGTCTCCCTATCTTTCTCCCGGGTGTCGCATTTCTGCGGCTTCCCGTTTCCCCTTCCGGGCCCCCAGAGACTGTAGATCTCCCATTAAACCTGGATATTTCTTAATTTGGTTTGTTTTGATTTGGCTTGATTGGGAATTTTTGTGTTGGCAGGGAGCTAATAGTAAGAAATATTCCTAACATTTTGGAGGTTCCACTGAGCTAGGGCAGGCCCTTTCCACATGGCAGGCCATGTATTGAAAGACCCCAAGTCTACAGTATGAGCTCTCTATGACACACTTTGAAGGACCCCAACTCATTTTAGCCACAGTTATGTCATTTTGCAAAGAAGCTCAGTTCAGAGAAGGGCCCCCGGAAGGCTGACCAAAGCAGGATACCTGAGGTCAGAACGAGGACAGCCTTATCAGGCTGCAGGACAGGGGATTTATGGTCAGACATCTGGCGAGATATCCAGGACAGCCTTATCAGGCTGCAGGACAGGGGATTTATGGTCAGACATCTGGCGAGATATCCAGGACAGCCTTATCAGGATGCAGGACAGGGGATTTATGGTCAAGACATTCTGGCCTGAGTGGAAACAAAGACTTCAAAAGACGACCATATGTGCTTGAGATAGGGTCTGGTCAGTTATCTGGTTTCTTTGATCCAGGCCAAGGACCACGAGGCCTGCCCTCAAATTCACCCCTCGCCTCATTCAAACTGGCCAATGGGACCCCTGTAACCGCACTTTTGCTTCTGTAACATTGCTTCTGCCTATATAAAGATACCCCAAGACGTAGCTCGGGGTGCTCAGTTCTCCATGTGACTGCAGCACCCACAGGCCTGTGAACAATAAAGTTTGCCTCTTGTTCTTGCATCCAGTGGCTCTCGGACCTGGTTCTTGAACACAGGTCTCCACACGTGTGAGACACCCTCCAGGTGCTCTTTCAACTTAAAACCGGCTTCTGGGCTACAGCAGCTGTGTCTTGGTGAGTCCCTTTTCTTGTCTATGCTATAGGGTTTTGGGGTGATGCATTCGTAGTTATTTTTGTCATGTTCGAATTCCCGCTGAAGTCTTGTGCTCACTCCAGGTTTTCGAGTCAGGGTGTGGTCAATCCTACGGGATCAGGCTTGGCTGAAGCGAAGATCTGTCTGTCCTGGGACACCGGGCATTCAATCTCTGTGGCCCCTTTTGGACCTAAGAGCCATTTTGGAGGATGCTCTGAAATGGACTTAGCCCACATGGTTGGGTATAGATGCTAAAATGGGCACTTAGAGTTCAACGTCATGTCTTTTGTTGCCCCTATAAGGCTCTTATAAAAAATCTTTTTAAATTGAACCTTCCTGATACAAACATGGTTTTTGGTCTCTGCGCTCTTGCCTCTCCCCCCCAGCCAGTCTCTCACAGCATCACATTGCCAAAGGCACTGGCCCCTCCCCAATTCCCTTAAGCCCACACTTCCCAATCCCCCTCCTGCAGAGCAACATTCTTTCTCCTCCCTTTCCCTATTTGGAGGTTCAAGGTCAACTTCCCCCTACCCTCCTACCTCACTGTTCCACTCCTGGACCCCCTCTGCACACTGGGTTAGTCCCTCCCCTGTTCCCTTTTCTCTTCCAAACCTCTCAGGTAGAAAAGCAGCTAGGTTCCTTTTCTACTAATCATTCTGCTTCCTCAGTCAGTACCAGATATTAGGGGAAAAAGAAGTTGAGAATGGTCCACAAACTCCTATTCGGGAATTTGTGAAAATGGCCTTTACAGTTTTAATGCCCAGGAGAAATCAGCTGAGTCTTCCCCACAGACAAAGCTACAACAATCTACAGGCCCAGGCCTTACCAGATGCCCTAAGGTGACAGGAAGAGGGACAAAGGAAGCCAATTACAGGCTCTATCATGTGTGGCCTAAATGGTCATGTGGCATGATATTGCACTACACCTTCTCCGAGGTTGTGCCCTATCTGCCAGCAACCTGGACACTGGAAATCACAATGCCCCCGTGCGGACTTGTTCTCTATGCCAAGCCACGGAGGTCCAGCCTCATCACCATCGGCAGCCAGCCTTCAAATGTCTCAGCCTTGCAGAGGACTGACACTGCCCATAACCCTCTCCTATCCTAGGGTCATGCTACAAGAGGCAGATTCTATTTTTCAGGTTCACTCCTCCTGCCAGATGTGTGCCCAGGCCAACCCACAAGGAGCTGTCCACATACACCAGCTTCGTGGGCACCAACCGGGCAAAGATTGGCAGGTTAATTGCACCCATTTGCCTACTCAAAAAAAAAAAAAAAGCTTTGTTATCTCTTAACACCTGTGGACACTTTTACAGAATGGATAGAAGCATTTCCAATCTCCAAGGAAACAGCAGATGTGTTGGCTCAAGGTCATGGAGCTTGTGTCAGAAGCTCTCAACACCTGGACAATGGGACTCATCAAACAACAACTAACTGTACTCTTCACTGAACTCAGGTTATCTTGGCCCTCACCTCAGGGCTACCCCATGTTCCCCCACAGGCCTGAGCCCTTTTGAATTGCTTTATGGCAAGTCTTTTCTCCTTAACCATTACCTCCCAGTTCAAACTCCTCCACTGGTGTGGTACCTACTATATCTCTCCCTTTTAAGGTCCCTTCTCCTCTCCGTTCACATGCTGACATTTGTCGTCCTGCCACCACACCAGTGAAATCTAATGCCCCTAAACCTGCCCCACTCTTCCCAGAGGACAGAGTACTCTTCAGACAGTTAACTCTTAGGTCTCTCAAGCCTCGATGGACAGGATTCACACAGTAATCCTCACCACCCCTTCAGCTGCCAAACTCTTGGCATACCCATGCTGGTACCATCTCTCCAGGCTCAAGCGGGCACCTGTTCAAGACACTTGACACCTGCCTTCTTATCTCCCCCAAGGAATGATGCCTGCCTTCTCCGGGATGACAGTTCATGGGATGCTAAACATGGACACCTGGTTCTCCTTTTCCCCACACCGCCCCGTGCCCAAGGGAATTAGCCAGATTTAAGTCTACGCCCTTTTCTCCCAAAGAGAGCCTAAGTGTTTGTCATAATTACCACTCCAATTTTCTGTCACCGCTATATCCAAAGAGTCTGGAACATCAAGTTGGGAATGTAGGCCCCAGTCCCTCGCATCTATCCCCAACCCCAGGCCAGGTCTGCACTCCAAATCCCAGCAGGTCAGATCCTGTCCCCTCCTTGGGGATGTGGTCAGGACCACTCCCCAGGGTACTTAATTGATCTCCTGAAAGAGGAACTTGCAGTCTCCCTATCTTTCTCCCAGGGGTCACGTTTTTTGCGGCTTCCTGGTTCCCCCTCAGGGCCATCCAAGACAGCAGACGTCCCATTAAACCTGGATATTTCTTAATTTGACTTGTTTTAATTTGGCTTGATAGGGAATTTTTGCATCAGCAGGCAGCTAATATTAAGAAATATACCTAACATTTGGAGGTTCCTGCCGAGCTAGGGAAGGCCCTTTCCATGTGGCAGGCCACACGTATTGAAAGGTCCATAGTCTAGAGTTCGAGCTCTCTATGCCACACTTAAAACCGGCTTCTGGGCTACAGTGGCTGTGTCTTGGTGAGTCCCTTTTCTTGTCTATGCTATAGGGTTTGGGGGCACCCATTCATACTTATTTTTCTCGTTTTCGGATTCCCAATGAAGTCGTGAGCTCATGCTGGGAATTCGAAGCAGGTTATAGTCAATCCCGCGGGATCAGGCTTGGTTGAGGAGGAGATCTGTGTATTGTGAGATGCCAGGCATCCAATCTCCACAGCCCCTCTAGACCTAAGAGCCATCTTGGTGGACGCACTAAGGTGAACTTAGGTCATATGGGTGGGCGTAGACTCTAAAATGGGCACATCTAGTTCAAAGCCAGTTCTCTTTGTGCCCCTTTAAGCATCTTACAGAAATCTTTTTAAATTGAACCTGCTTGATACAAATGAACAAAACTTACATATATATGTCCATGATTTTTGGCCTCTGCCCTCCCCCCCCCATGCTTTAGTAGCCAGTCTCTCATAGCACCACACTGCCTGAGGCACTGGCTCCTCCCCCACCCCCCACTCCCTCAATCTTACACTCCCAACCCCTCCTGGTGGAGCAACATTCTTTCTCCTCCCTTTCCCTATTTGGAGGTTCAAGGTCAACTCCCTCTCCCTCCTACCTCACTTCTCCACTCCTGGACCCTCTCTATGCACTGGGCTAGTCCCTCCCCTGCTCCCTTTCTTCTTCCAAATTTCAGGTAACAAAAAAGCGGCTAGCTTCCTTTTCTACTAATCATTCTGCTTCCTCAGTATGTACCAGATATTAGGGGGAAAAAAGGTTGAGGATGGTCCCCACATACGGGAATTGGTGAAAATGGCCTTTAAAGTTTTAATGCCCAAGAAAAATCAGTTGAGTCTTCCTGACAGACAGAGCTACAACAATGGACAAGTACAGGCCTTACCTGATGCCCTATCGTGACAGGAAGGGGAATAAGGGAAGCCAAGCACAGGGCTCTATCAAGTGTGGCCTAAATAGTCACGTGGCACAATATTGCATTACACCTGCTCTGAGGTTGTGCCCTATCTGCCAACAACCTGGACACTGGAAATCACAATGACCCCTTGTGGGCTTGTCCTCTATGCCAAACCACAGAGGTCCAGCATCATTATTGCCATGTGAAATTGTGCCAGCCTTCAAACGTCTCAGCCTTGCAGAGGATTGACGCTGCCCGTAACCCTTTCCTAGCCTAGTGTCATGCTATAAGTGGCGGGTAAGTCCATTACTTTTAGTTTCACTCAGGCCTTAAGATTCCCTCATCAATTTCAGTTATAGGGGTAGATGGGACCTGTTTCTCCCCACTAAAAACTTTACCATTGCCCTACAATCTTGCAGAACATTTTTTTTTCATTCTTTGCGATACCTGCTTGCCCAGCACCTTTACTGGTAGAGATATCCTTAGCTGCTTGCCCACAGCTTTGTTTCGTTTCTTGTAGCCCTCTATTAACCCTACCCATCTCCAAGAATCAATTTTACAGGTTCACTCCTCCTGCCATATGTGTGCCTAGGCCAACCCACAAGGAGCTCTCCACATACACCAGCTTCGTGGACACCAACCGGGCAAAGATTGGCAAGTTAATTTCACCCATATACCTACTCAAAATAAACTTTGTTATCTTAATACTTGTGGACGCTTTTACAGGATGGATAGAACCATTTCCAATCTTCAGGGAAACAGCAGATGTGGTGGCTCAGAGTCATGGAGCTCGTGTCAGAAGCTCTCAACATCTCCTGGATAATGGGACTCATCAAACAACAACTAACCAAGCTTTCGCCTCAGGACCACCCCATGTTCCCCTATGGGCCTGAGCCCTTTTCAGTTGCTTTATGGCCCGTTCTCCTTAACCATTACCTCCCAGTCCAAACTCCTCCACTGGCGGGGGTACCTACCCAACCTCTCCCTCTTAAGGTCCCTTCTCTGTTCACACGCTGACAATTGTCTTCCTGCCACCACACCAATGGACCCTAAAGACCCTAAACCTGCCCAGCTCTCTGCAGAGGACAGAGTACTCCTCAAACAGTTAACTCCTAGGTCTCTTGAACCTCAATTAACAGGACCTCACACGGTAATCCTAACCACTCCCTCGGCTGTCAAGCTCTTGGGACACCCAGCCTGGTACCATCTCTCCATGCTCAAGCAGGCACCTACTCAATACACCTGGTCTGTCCAGCAGACAGGACTTTCCACCCTCTGTTTTTCCGGGATGCCGTAATGAAGGGCCTACCTGTTCCTCATTCTGGCACAATCATCTTTAGCAATAACATTTTTTTCCTCAGACACCTGCCTTCTCATCTCCCCCAAGAAATGATGCCTGCCTTCTTTGGGATGACAGTTCATGGGATGCCTTTTCAGCCACACCTCTCGCTAAACATGGACACCTTGCTCTCCCCTTCCCCAAACCAACCCATGCCCACAGGAAGTAGCCAGATTTGAGTCTACACCCTTTTTCCAAAGAAAGCCTAAATATTTTTCATAATTACCATTCCAATTTTCTGTCACCCCTTTATCCAAAGAGTCTGGAATGTTAATTTGGGAACGTAGGCCCCAGTCCCTCGCATCTATCCCAGACAACAGGCCTGGTCTGTTCTTCATATTCCAGCAGGCCAGGTCCTGACCACTCCCTAGGGGTGGGGTCAGGACCACTCCCCATGATACTTAAGTGATCCCCCAAAAGAAGAGCACGTGGTCTCCCTTACTTTCTCCTAGGAGTCGCGCTTCTGTGGCTTCACGGTTTTCCCCTCAGAGCCACCCGAGAGTATAGATCTCCCATTAAACCTGAATATTTCTTAATTTGACTTCTTTTGATTTGACTTGATTGGGAATTTTTGTGTCATCACAGAGCTAATATTAGGTAATATTCCTAATAGAAGGAAGTGCAGGGCACCTCCAGCTCCTGCTACAGGGGCTTCTTTGTTTCATAATACCCTGCCCCTACCTAGTCTGCCCTTTTGTCTGCCGGGTCCTTGTACTACCAGGAGTCCCTGTTCCTGTACTGAGGAGATCCATCCAGAGGGGTGACTGTGTGCCCCACCCATGGTGGCCGGTCTGGAAGGGAGTAGCCAGGGCTCCTCCAGGTGCTGCTGCAGGGGCTTCTTTGTTCCACATGACCCAGCCTCCCCCAAGCCTGCCCTATTGTTTGTGAGGTCCTTGACCCAGGAACAAATCCTGCTCCTGCACTGAAGATATCCAGCCAGAGGGCACAGCTTTCCATCTGTCGGATCCTTAGATCCACCAGCACGACCAGCTCCAGTGCCAGGGGCCCTAAGAGAGGCCAGACCAAGAAAATTCCCCAAGTACACAGTCAGTCACAGCAAAGATTGGACCAAGACGCCAAGACTCTCCTGGCTGCATTTGAAGGAAGAGATGGGCAGGCACCAATGTAAGAATTCCTCCAATAACCTGAAAGGCAACAAGGCAACACTAGAATCCAGGAATCATGCAACAAGTAGACTTGAACACTTTATTCCAGAAGAAGTAGAAGAAATAAACTTTAAATGCAACATTATGAAAATAGTAGAAGACCTTTAACAGGATGTGAAAAACTCCTTTAAAGAAATGTAGAAGACAAACAAAAAGGTAGAAAAAATGGATAAATCTCTCAAAGATACCCAAGAAAACCAAGAAAAAGCAATCAAACAGGTAATGAAAACAGTTCAAGACTAGAAAAATGAAATAGAGTTAATGAAGAAAACACACACCGAGGGAAGGCTGGATATGGAAAATCTGGGTAAATGAACAAGAACTACAGAGACAACTATAACCAACGGAATACAAGAGATAGAAGAGAAATCTCAGATGCTGAAGATACTATAGAGAAAATAAACGAACTGATCAAAGAACACAAAATATCCAACAAATTCCTAGCATAAAACATCCAGAAAATCTGGGACAAAAAAAGACCAAGAAAAATAGGGGTAGAAGAAGGAGAAGAATTACAGCTCAAAAGCCCAGAAAATATATTCAACAAAATTACAGAATAAAACTTTCCCAACCTAAAGAAAGATATTCTTATGAAGATACAAGAAGCATACAGAACACCAAATAGATTGGATCAAAAAAAATCCCCTTGCCATATAATCAAAATACAAAAAATACAAAAAAAAGAAAGAATATTAAGAGCTTCAAAGGAAGAAGGTCAAGTAATATATAAAGGTAAACCTATCAGAATTACACCTGACTTCTCAATGGAAACCATGAAAGCCAGAAGGTCTTGGATAGATGTCCTGCAGACACTAAGGGACCGTGGATGCAAGCCCAGACTACTATACCCAGCAAAGCTTGCATTCACCATTGATGGAGAAAAAAAGATATTCCAGGAAAAATAAATTTAAACAATATGTAGCCATAAACCCAGCCTTACAGAAAGTACTAGAAGGAAAATCACAAACCAAGGAAGCCAACAACACCCATAAAAATACAGGCAACCCTCCACCAGCACAACTCAAAAAAGGGAAACACACAAACACTACCACCAAAAAAGAATAACCAGAGTTAGCAACCACTGGCCATTGATATCACTTAATATCAATGACCTCAATTCGCCTATAAAACAGCACAGATTAAGAGAATGGATATGAAAACAAGATCCAATATTCTACTGTTTACAAGAAACACACTTCAACCTCAAAGACAGACACTACCTCAGAGTAAAGGGTTGGGAAAAGATTTTCCAAACAATATATTTGACATAAGAAACAAGTGGGAGTGGCTATACTAATAACTAACAAAATTGACTTCAAATTAAAATCAATCAGAAGAGATGGAGGACACTTTATACTCATATCAGGAAGGAAGTCTCAATACTGAATATCTATGCCCCTAATATAAAAGCATCCACATATGTAAAAGAAACATTACTAGAACTCAAAGTATACATCAAACCCCACATGCTAATAGTAGAAAACTTCAACGTTCCTCTCTCACCAAAGGACAGGTCAACCATACAGAAACTTAACAGAGAAATAAGAGAAATATCAGATGTAATGAACCAAATGGACCTAACAGACATCTATAGAACAGTCTACCCAAACAGAAAAGATTATATCTTCTTCTCAGCATCTCATGGAACCTTCTCAAAAATTGATCACATAATCGGTAACAAAGCAAACTTCCACAGATACAAAAAATATTGTAATAACCACCTGTGTACTATTGGATAACCATGGAATAAAGTTAGAATTCAAGAACAATTGTACCCCCAGAAAGCCTAAAAACTTTGGAAACTGAACAGTCAACTACTGAACCACACCTGGGTCATGGAAGAAATAAAGAAAGAAATTAAAGTGTTCCTCTAATTCAATGAAAATAAAGACACAACATACCCAAACCTATGAGACACTATGAAAACAGTGCTAAGAGGAAAGTTTATAGCACTAAGTGCCCACATAAAGAAAATGGAGAAAGCTCACATTAGAGACTTAACAGGACACCTGAAAGCTCTATAAAAAAAAAAGAAGCAGATTCACCCAGGAGGAGTAGAAAACTGGAAATAGTCAAATTGAGGGCTGAAATCAACAAAATAGAAACACAGAAAACAATTCAAAGAATCAATGAAACAAAAAGCTGGTTCTTAGAGAAAATCAACAAGATTGACAAACCCTTATCCAAACTAATCAAATGGCATAGAGAACATGCAAATTAACAAGATCAAAAATGAAAATGGGGACATAACCACAGACACAGAGGAAATTCAGAGAATCATTAGATCTTACTACAAAAGCCTGCATGCCACAAAATTGGAAAATGTGAAAGAACTGGACATTTTTTAGGTAAGTACTATATACCAAAATTAAATCAAGACCAGGTGAACAATTTAAATAGACCTATAAGTCAGGAGGAATTAGAAGTTGCCATCAAAAACCTACCAAAAAAGGCCCAGGACCAGATGGTTTCAGTACAGAATTCTACCAGAACTTCCAAGAAGAGTTAATACCTATACTCCTTAATGTGTTTCACAAAATAGAAAGAGAAGAGTTATTGCCAAACTCCTTTTATGAAGCTTCAGTTAACCTGATACCAAAACCACACAAAGACTCAACAAAGAAAGAGAATTACAGACCAATCTCACACATGAATATCGATGCAAAAATTGTCAATAAAATACTGGAAACAGAATCCAAGAACACATCAAAAAATATCCATTATGATCAAGTAGGCTTTATTCCAGAGATGCAGGGCTAGTTCAATATACGAAAATCTATCAATGTAATCCATCATATACATAAACTGAAAGAACAAAACCATATGATCATGTCATTAGATGCTGAAAAAGCATTTGACAAAATTCAACAGCCCTTCATGATAAAGGTCTTGGAGACATTAGGGATACAAGGTTCATACCAAATATAATAAAAGCAATATAATAAGGGTTTGGTCATGATATCTCATCACAGCAATAGATCAGTATCTAAGACAGATGGTCTAACTAGGGAGTGTTGTGTTGATGTGATTGGCCTAATTGTGCTGTTGTTTGGAGGCACATGTATGAATTTATCTCTTTGAATTAGTGTAGAGAGCTGCTTTGTTCTGTGCCTTGAAAATGGCGCTGACTTCCGCTCTTCACCCCTGACCGGTGGACATTCTCTGGCCCTAAACATCTTTATTTATGGCCAAATATGTGACCTGGCTTGCTTCTGCATACTTAGCCCTATCCGCATTTCCCATGTGGCTTGCTAGGGTTGGCTACCCAGGGGCTATTCAAGCAGCGAGAGGACTTTTTCCATCCCATTGTTCACTACTCAGAAGTTGTTCAAGGTCCTGAATAAAGCTTAGGAAAGAGAGCCACGTGTGGTGTTCTTCTTGCTGGTCAAGTCACCACCGCAAATTAGGAAAGCAACTGAATGCTTTAAGAGGAGATTAATGGGCCATCCTAGTAGGAGCATGAAAGACAGTGCTAAGAGTAATATGGACTATGCAGGCTCTGCTCAAAAGGTTTCAAAGGAAATAATTCTTATGATATTTTGGCAAAGATTGTGGCTGATTTTTCCATTGTCTTAAAAAATTTTCCAGAGGCTAAACAGTTTGGATTAATAACCTTAGCAGAGAAGATTCGAGACAGCTTGCTGTTGTGTCTCATGGTTATTAGTGATCACTCATGCATTTCTACAATGAAAAGACCAACTATGGAACAAAAAAATGTAAAGTGTACAGATTGAGAAGAAAAAGGGCCTCCAAAAAATGTAATATTGGAGCCAAGTCTTGAGTTCAAGGAGATAAAAGTTTAAAGGACAGGTTTGAAATGGAACAAAGAGAGTGTTAACCTTAGGACAAGATCTCACCCTGCTAATCCTGCAACCTGAGAAAGGAAAGGCCTGAGATTTCTTGGTCTAGAAACCAACAACAAGTCAAAGGTTATAAAACTGTATGTCTTCCAGGTATCCAGATTTCAGCCAAAAGAAGAAGCAGAATTTGGCACCTTCATTCAAGTGTATTTGAACATAGAATCAAGAAGAAAACAAGAAAGCTGTTATGGAATCATACCTCATAGCTAAGGAAAACTGGCAAGGCCAGGTGCTTGCCAGGGAGGTTCATGTGTGGAGGCCAGAAGAGGATGTTGCATGAAGCCTGCACTGTGATGGAGACCTCAAGATCTTTGAAATCCAGAGCCAAGAGATACCTTCCAAGTAGAGCTAAAGACCAGGTATGGATTCATCCTGAAGAGAAAAGTGTTCTGAAATCTCAATCCACAGTCCCTTGACTATAGAATGATGACTAAAAATTCATGCAGTTGGAAACATGTGGCAGGAGATGTTTTCATCTCATACCAGTGAAATAAATATGAAGAAACTGGTTGAGAATTCCAAAAGGAACAATGACCAGTGACCCATTCCTACAGCTGGTCCCACCACCTAGTTTCCAGAGCCACCAGCAGCTAAAAACCAAAAGTTCAATTCATGTGTCTGTGGGTGATATTTTGTAATCAAAACAATACCATCAACTTAGAGATGCAATCCAGTGTTTTTTTTTTCCATTCTTCTGTCCCTCTCTTTCTCACCCCCGCATATATGTGCATACAAGTATACATTCATGTATTCAGGTATTATTTATAAAATCCTCCAAAATATTTGGAAAATCATACCTTCAGCTAGTCTTAGAATCTTCTTATCTCCTAACAAAACTTTGATCCACTACTTTCATGTGTGTTTTAAAGTTCCATAATAAATAATATTAAAAAATGGAAGTACAAGTCTCCTTTTTAAGAAGCCAGTGAACTCAATGTTCTTTCTGAGGAAAAACATTGGGTGCAGACTTGTAAGTTCATTACAGGGACAGCTGCTGATTGAAATTATAATACTGAAACTTCAAACTCAATATTGTGAAACTGAACTGAATCATGCTACTTCATCAAAAGATAAGGTGAAAGTTTCACACTAATGAGATACAGGTTTGATCTTATTTTTATATTTGAGCTGAAAACTATTTTTAGATCTTAATGAACTCAATTCAGTGATGTTTCTAACATTGCAAAAGCTATTTGAATACCAAATTTTAAGTTAAGCAAAATCATATTTAAAATATAATTTTTTTGCAAACCTACAAATTCTGGAATTTTAGGTTCATTGTAGATAAATAAAAATATGTAAGTCATATCTACCTGCAACATATATATATATATATATATATATACACATACATATATGATCACAAAGTTTAATTTATTTTTCTAATTCCTTTTCCTTTTTCTTCAAACTTATTTTTGAGTTCTTACATTGTATTCGTATTTTACAAAATAACCAAAGAAACATAAATGGGCAATATTTTATATATTTCATAAAAACCTTCAGGTTGATAAATTTGTCTGGCCCAGATTTAAATTCTTTCTTATGCACTAAATTGCATCTTCACATTCTGCTTAGTTTTGTTTAGTTTTTGGCTGATTAGTAGCCTATTATCAGGATGCAAACTTTTGAACACTATGTCTAATTGCACCTGATATAAAAAATGTCCAGACTTTACAAAATTATTACTGAAAAAGATAAAATAAAAAAATGCTTTCATGTGATTTTCTTCTCAGCTATAAAATAACTAAAATTCTTAAGGGAGTCTAATATGTCTGCTGTAGCATTAATAATAAAAACCCAGAGAAATTTATTGGGTTCAACCTGAAGATTAGAAAAGCAAAGCAGTCTAAGTACTAGAGAGGTTTTTCCTCTCCCAAAACTCAGACAAGCAAAGGGGTTATACTGCAATGTTCTGCACCAACATCAGGCTCAACACTCCCCTGAGCTCTTGTCTCTTTTCCTTTATATTCTTCTTCATTCTAAGCCATATCACTCCTGTCTTCACCTCCCTAGTGCTGGGATTAAAGGCATGTGTTCCCAAGTGCTTGGTTCACCTTTATGTGACCTCTGTTTCTTTTTTAGAGAGATTCAATGTTTTTTAGCCCAGGGTGGCCTTGAATTTACAGGGATCCACCTGCCTCTCTCTTCTGGTTCCTGGCATTAAAGGTTTGGGCACTACTCCCTAGCCTGTATAACTGACTATTAAGGCTATTTTGCCCTCTGATCTTCAGGTAAGCTTTACTTATTAAAACACAAATATTAAACCTCTGTATTTCCTTTTTCTAAAATAAAAAGAAGGCTGTAAATGATACCAGAAAAAACTGTATACAATAAGCATAATAACATGTACAGACAATAAATACATCAGCAATGTCTAGTCCATTTGCATTTGACAAATTCAGAGAAAATACTCTCTATCTATTCTGTCTTGGTAAATCCAAAGTCTTATACCTAATATAGTTTCTATCATAACTTGCTTTCTGTGTTTGGTATACAAGGACAACTATAGCAATCTAGTCTTCAATTCCCTTAGAGACTCAAGAAATATTAACTGAGTAAGTAGGAAGTGTAAGCAAGCAACTTCCAAAAAATGTGAAAAATGACAGAAACAGCTGGCTTTTTAGACAGTCACCCAAAGTTCCTCTTCAATCTTGGAGCATATCTCTTCAGCCTAAAAGCCTAGCATATCCAGTAGACTTTTCTGTGAAGCAAGGTATTCTGAAGAATTATCCATCCTTGTCTTGACAGTGTTTGACATTCACTTTCTTTTGTGTCCTGTTTGTCCAATTAAGACAGGATATTGTCGGATGTCAAGTCAAGGGCATTTTCTTGCCCAATGGCTTACTTTTGCCCCAAAGAAAGTAAATTCCATGTCATGTTTCTTTGATGTTCATCATCTTTCCTAAAGTAAATTGGTACTGCCAGGAACAGACATTTCTCATTGTCTTAAAAAAGAAAGAACCTATGATATTGAAGCATCTTAAATTCAATATTCTGTAAGTCTCTGAAATGTTTGAAGATGACCTATCTAAAACATACATTTGTTTGAACTTGAAAACATACCTAATATGACTACATGTTTGACTGTAATAAGTGGTTAATTACTAACATACAATACTTTATTATTCTAAACTTTTGGTAATAATACTTTTCAAGGACTAGAAATTTGCATTGCTTTGTTAAATAAGTTGTATAGGTATAAAACTTTGAACAGGAGTATAAATGTTTGTACAGTACATTCAAACAAAATTAACCTTACATTTGTATCAAATTCTAGTATTTGTGTACAATATTCAAAACTCCAAACAAATGTAAATTTTTTAAAACTTTAGTTGCTTAGTTGCTTTTTTATTGTTTCTTTTTTGTTTATTTGTTTGTTTTTTGTTTTTAGAGACAGGGTTTCTCTGTGTGGTTTTGGAATATATGCTGGCACTCTCTTTGTAGACTAGGCTGGCTTTGAACTCACAGAGATCCACCTACCTCTGCCTCCTGTGTGCTAGGATTAAAGGCATGCACCGCCACTATCTGGCATATTAGTTGCTTTTTTAAAAGTAGATTCAATAATTTATGCTTTTATCATTTTATGTTTATATTCTCCCTATTTATTTCTAGAGTGGATTCAATAATATAGCATTTATCCTTCATATCTGTATCTTTTTTCAAAGTGGATTCAATAATCTACAGTTTTATCCAGTAATATTTATATTCCCCTTTTTTTGAAACAAGAATCATGAATCCAATTTCCTTTGTTTAGTTTTCCTCCTGTTTGTAACCAATAGCAACTTGCAACCAATCCCCCAAAACAATAACAAATATCCATAACCCATTAAATGATCAAAATCTACCCACTCCACCTCTTGGGAATGTGGGCATTATGTTCTTTAATTTGTTTCCTGCTGCATTGGAATAATGATATCTTTAGGTATTCCTGGAAGAAAAAATTTGGGTTAATTGTCAAGTTTTGGGATAGGTAGCTGTACATATTTTTCCAGTCTGTGTATAATGGTAAAGTGCAGGGATTGTCTCATGTCTTGGCTAGAGTAATCTGCTACACTGATCATCTCAGACAGCCACCTAAAAGTTGTTCTGAGCAGTTTGTAGTCCAAAGTCTATCTTTAGGTGATGTATTTCAGCTTATTTCTGTTATCATAGTTCCAGAGGAATCATCATTGTGGGGACCCATCCTCCTTTTAGAGACTTCAATAATATACCACTATAGTCTGATGTTTATAATTCTTCAGACTAGCTTTCTATTTGTAGAGGCTCCTTACCCACCTTAGCCCTTCAGAGATTCTGGTGCTTGTATGTTTGACTCTGGAGCACCTGCATGACTGCACACAAAATCCTGTGTTAGTCTCTACTTTTCCTTCAATGTGCTGTTCATCTAGTCTATATTTTCCTCAAGTTCTGTTCAGAACATCTCTCTTCTCTTTTCATATCTACTGTCCATTATTATAATGTATACATACTTAAAATTGGTGAAACAAACAGTTTAAAGCTGGAAAAATATGTCATCCTCTTCTTTTTGATAATTTTGCATAGTCAGTTGATGCCGACAGAATATTTTCATTGATGCTTTCCAACTTTATTGGAATTACAGGTATTCAAACTCTAATCCAGACCATAGAGGGGTGACACAGATGACCCATCTACAGTTGAACACACACAGCTGCTTATTCTTAACACTTACCAGATACCAGTTTCTGCAATAACTGTACATTATTTTGTCTCCCAGAAATGTAATTATAAATTTATAATAATTACTACTGAAAAATTAATCTCCCTATTTAATGTTCCATTATATTTTATTAGTAGGAAATTTAATGATCTGCATACAGAAATCTGGCTTTTTTCTTTGAATTTTGCCAGAATGTTTCATTCTTAGTCTAGTTCTAATGTTGTTTTTAAAAATGAAATAAAATTCCCTTAAAACACTCTCAATTACATTTCTGTCATAAAGGAAAAATACCCTCATAGTGTGTTGGTAAGGTGTGTATTTGTAATCACAAAGCGTTTTATGTTACTAATAGAGTTGCAATCATTGCCTAATCTGTTTTGTAATATTTGTTAATTATGATCTCCTTGAATATAGAAAGATTTCTTATACCAGGTGGTTAGTAGTTGCACTTTGCCTCCTTACAAGGAGAGAGATGCAGATTATAAGTCTGTCAGACTCATGGAGACACTAGTCTCTTCATTAAACAAGGGGGGGGGGAAATGTATAGTGATAAAAATGGATGATGAATGAAGTGTCCATAGGTAGAGAACACAAAGCATCACAACTGGATTACATGAAGTGCATTATTCCAGATGTAAATACAGTCTGCTTTATACTAAGGTCAGGAATGTGCAAGTCAGTGAAGCCTAGTAATAGCATCCACAATAATCTTCCTCCTGCAGTGAAAAGTACAGATTAAAGAGTGGGAAAAGAAAACCTTAGTTCTTCCAGGGAAAGAGTTGAGGCCCCACCCTTATATCATTTCTGAATGCATTTAATTTCAAAATATTAAATTGTGTGGTATATTCTTTCTTTGTCACTTCAAAAGCTACTGTATATAATATAATATGTAGTATATATGTTAACTTTCTCCAGTCAGCACTATGACTCAGAAATACCTTTGTAAGGAACCCAGAAATAATTTCTTTGAAATATAATGATGCAAGAACATAGCATTCCTGGGTCTCAGTTTTACTAATCAGGGAGAACCTCAGCAACAGGATTCAAATTTGAAACCTGTCTCCTCAGACAAATTTAGGAAAGTTATTCTTCATTTGGATAAAGGAAATAATCAAACAGGTCACTATGTAATTACCAAGTGAATTAAGGATACAGAAAAATGATGTTACTAAGTCCTGCTCCTGAGGAATTATTACTAATTATGTATAGAAATATGGTTCTCTAGTCTGTTTGACTATTTGTATGAGCAAGATTCTGCTGTGCCTCTGAGATCTTCTGAGTGGATTACCTGTGCAGAACATCACAATTTGGTTTGCTGCTGAGTCAAACTGAAGGTTTTTTTTTTATTTTTCCCTTTATAGCTTTCCCAGAAATTTCTGATACATTATAATGAGGGTTTTAAAATATTTATATTTCTTCAACTCACTGTTTCTATACTGCTCAATTATAATATAAAATGTTTAGTCTATAAAATCTTGGTTTGTATGTGTATAATATATGTGTATGATATACACATACAAATTGAAGTAAATTGGGAATTTCAATAGCCAAATTCCCTAAAAAGGATAATGCATCAGACAGAGTAGCCGATATAAACATTTTCTTGATTTCAAAAAGATAATGAATTTCAGGGGGTTAAATATGGTAAAAAATTAAACATATAAATATAAATAATTCTATGAATAATTTAGGATTTCATAGGAACAATAAAATAATTTATTTACATACTCTACTTTTGAATGACTTGCCAAAAACTTAATTAGATATTTTTGAATATTTATGTAGACATTTTAATTAACTTGTAGATGATATAATTCTTGCTGAAATAAATGTCATTGCTTACCTATACACCTTATGGTTTCTTTCAATGAACTTAACAGAATTATATAAAATCTGGGATTATTTTTTACAAAGCTAATACATAATATCTGAAAAATTGTACAATAATAATACTGCTTCCCAAAATACACTGGAAATCTATATTCTTTGTGATACCTGGTTTCTCAAAAATGATGAAACGTGGTTTGCCAGAGGGATAGCATTAGAAAGGAACCACAAGGTCATACCCACCCATGACCTCATTCAGTGGAAACCAGGAGGTGAGGTGAATCTTAAAATCTTACACTTTAATAGAGCTTCAATATCACCTCTCTTAGTTTGACCAAGAATTCTTGCTCTTAGCATGTTTAAATATGGTGTTAAATACTGGTCTTAAATTGGTTGTGGTTTGATATTACATATTTCTCTGCATTATCTATCAAAAAATGTTGAAGTGGTAGTATATTTATATTAAGAAGTAACTTTTCTCTTTGGATGGAAAAAAGTCACATAGTCAAACTAACAGTGGAATTGAGCTCAGAAAATTCATCTTCATGATTTTCTATCTGAGTATTTCTCTGTAT
The DNA here is from genome assembly GCF_982192425.1 of Myodes glareolus. Lineage (NCBI taxonomy): Eukaryota > Metazoa > Chordata > Mammalia > Rodentia > Cricetidae > Myodes > Myodes glareolus. The sequence continues at coordinate 96,283,231 of NC_142033.1, read as the reverse complement.
AACAGTCCTGGCTATTCTGGAACTCAATTTGTAGATTAAGTTGGCCTCGAACTCACAGAGATCCACTTGCTTCTGTCTCCCAAGCTCTAGAATAAAAAATGTGCACCACCACTGCCAGGTCATCTTCATGTTCTTGCAATGCCTAGAATCAATGTGGCTCTGTAAAGGGAAGTCCCTCTCACCTGACTTCATTACTTCCATGCAAAGCAGAAACATTACTTCAGTACTGTCCCCATGTGCTTTGAAAGAATGCCTATAGTGTTGTTTTGAATTAATAAAAGATAAAAGAAGGGAGATAGCAACTCACAAGAACAGAAACCTAAGCAAAACCTGTAATTTGATGATTCTTTGTTCAAGTACCATTCCTAGATGACCCAGGGAAACAGGTTTTCTGTGCAGCTCTTTTTCTCTTGCTGTGCCACTGATATGAATGAAGAAAGTAATTGCAAAAGCCTGTTTTAAAAATGTGCCTTTCACAAATTTGGCCTCATGTTTCTTTGTTTCCTTGCTTACTTTCCTAAAGAGAATGTCACAGAGTTTATAACTTTCACATGAGGCCAAGCACAAGGACTGTACTTTTCCATTTTCAGTGACCTTTTCATGGCGAATCATTAGCTTACATTGTCTGTGGCACTCCAGGAGCTCAGGAGACTTACGGTCCAGGAATTTCTGAAAGGTTACATATGTCATTGCCACTCATGTGGTAGAGATTTTACTATTCCTTTGAATTTGCTGCACGAAGCTCAGTGTCACTAGAAGCTTGGTCAATGAGAGCATTTAAACACATTAGATTATTAAAAACACATTATTTCCTATTAGAAGTCATTATAATATTAAAACCATTTTTGAAAAAATTGTGTTTCACATCAGGGATAATTCCATTAAGCAGAAACATGCCCAGGATGCCAAAAACTTGACAGGAGCCAAATGTACTCTTAATCAATCTAATATTTTGCAATTTGTCTATCATGATTACCAGATACCAATGAGATTATACTCTTTACTTGTTTGATTAGTTGCATATTGTTTTGAAGACTCAACAATCAAAGAAATCTTATCCATCTATTAGTTTGCAAGAATTAAGATAGAACACAGATAGCTAATGTGAATATTACACATGTATCTACCCACTTACTTCATGACACAAGTATATTGGGGATGTAAATTTTTAAAAAGAAACTTATACTAGGTATAGAATATCTCCTCTCAAACAGGTGGTCAGAATCTTAACTAGAGACAAATCAAACCATAAATATTATTGCCTCTGGTCTTGATTGTCCACCCAAATTGATGGAAAGATCCTACTGCCGAAGATTGCACACACATGAAAACAGCAGGAAATTGCAGGACATGAAAACATCAAACTGGTACTGACTGGGAAGCTGTCTACCTGCTTGTTAACTTTCATAGTACCAAAAGATGTCTTTTAGGCTGCTAGGATGGAAAGTGAGTAATATTCCTACTCAGACATGAATTCTATGAGCCACACTAATGATCAGCCTGTCACAATGTTTCCATGGGTATGAGAGTGATATGAATATTCTGGGGTAACTGATCACTTTCTGATTGAATTTCAGACCCACTCTATGAGAAGAAACTCCCACCTGGTACTGTAAATCTAAACTAGAACCTGTACTGAGGAACTAATAGGCCTTAAGGATCAACCTTCTTTTATTTTTCTAAGTGGACTTAGTATCAAACTGGCTTTTGACCGTGTGTCTTTGTACCCATAGATTAGTGCATCTCTCTGTTAGCAAAGAAGCAAAGAAGCTGATTGACATATAAACGCACAACTACTCAGAGTGCAGAAAATATGTGTCTGTGAAATGCTCACCCATACATAGAAATCAAACACCCCAAGTCTCAGGAAATGTGACAGACAAGGGGCACTGAGAAGAAACAATGTTTTCTTGACAGGAAAGGACTATTGTCCTAATGACTCACATTGCTATGGCTGCCTGCACAAGTTCAATCCAGTCAATATTCCAACAGACATGGGCATATGTGTATGAGCCCCTCCAATAGAGGCACTATTGCAGTGGATGACTGCTGGGGAGGGATACACACTCTTTAGAGGTGTCGTCCCTGGCAAGCTGATGGTGTTCCATAGGATGTCCCCACACTCATGTGCATGCACAGCACTAACTGGACTCCATGAGTTCTAAAAAATAATAAGGTAGAAAAATAAGTTGGGAAGGGTGAAGAGGAAATCAAGGGGAAACAAAAGAGTTGGAGTAGCATGGATATGATTGAAACATCATACATGAAATTCTCAAACGGTAGTTGTTTTTAAAATGAGAATTAAAATCTGCTCAGGAGGTAAAAGTACTCATCATCAAGCCTGAAAAGTCTGAACCCAATCCTCAAAACCTACACTGGAAAGAGTGGACTCATTCTTAAAAGCTGTTATTGGTTCACACATGTGCAATAGTAAGCTCACCCGCCTTCCCTGAAATATAGCATAAATGAATGAATGAATGAATGAATGAATGAACAAATGAATGAAGGAATGAGAACTGTTGGCATGATTATCTCTAAAAGTAGTGTAACATGGAATATTTGAGTAAAATAACCATATAAAGCCTCTAATCATGTTCTAATAGTCAATGTTAACTGTAAATTGCAGAATTTGCCCTGAAAATTATTCGACTTCTCAAAGAACAAATATTTGGGATTTTATAGAACTGTAAATGTCTAAATTAATATAGTATATCAAGTTGAACGTTTTAGAGTAAGAAGAAAATCATATTCATGTGAAGATCTAAATTCCCTCTTGGGAACTTCTGGAAATTGTTTCTATATTTTAGTGAAGATTCACAAATTTGCAGGTTCCTAACTAATATTTACAAATTTAGGAGATAAACTATAGATGAAATTGCTATATTTTTAAAATAGGTATACAAATCACTTAAATTATAACCTCAAAGAGCTTTCATTATTGAGCCCATATGAAAATTTTATTTTTGTGTCATTTTGAATGCTTAGTCCACACATCATAGAGCTATACTTGGTGATCACTTTCATTAGCAGTGCTCTGTTTGTAATTTTAAATCTCTATCCATGATGCAAATGCCTGAGTCCCTTGGAGACTGCAGGGATATCTGCAGGAATCTTCCTTTTCTAAGAGCTATGTCATTGTTCATTTGTTTCATTCATTAAAAATAATCCCAGAGGACTTCATTTTTTTTTAAGTTGTTCAGTGCGTAAAGCAGAATAGAAAACTGTCCTCCAAAAGTTTATTAGTACTGGACTACCCATTTTATTCAAATACTAATATAGTTTTAGCAGGCCATATAAATAAATGAATGGTATTGACCATATGAATGACAAGTTTTAATTATGAAGCTCATTTTCCTACATTAGCATTATTCATACATATTGTTTTTAGTGCTATTTACTATATTAGAAGCTCATAAACATGCACAAACAAGTCTTATACATGTGTATAACTATATCTCTTTATTAAGCATACAGCTGTTATAAATTATTTGATCTTAGAAAGCACTGTGCTTTGGGTTTTAAGAAATATGGTTGTCACATGACTTTTTATTGGGAGATATGAACAAATACCTATTTTAGACAGGGAACCAACAGCAAACCAAAACAATGATTCTACCCAAGTCTAAATGTTCAAGATATATGTTTGACAAGAGTTATTTACAGTAGTGTGGGTGGAGGGTTAGTTACTGGAACATAGGTGACTCAAAGGTAACCTCTTCATCAGACTGCCCAACACTGCATAGGTGCTGTGGAAACTGTGTTTTTGTGACTCCCAGAAGAGCTACAGGTAACTATTCTAAAAAATATGTTCTTAGGTCTATGACCTCAGAAAAGACCTCACAAGACTTCAAATTTTCTCATCTTTCTGAGTCTTAGGAACCTCGCCCCTAGTGTTCTGATTTGGAGGAGATCACTATGACAACATGACACAGCACTTTTACAAGCTACTACAAAGGAAAGACGAAATCATCTATGACATAAGATAAAGCAAAATACTGGAAAGTGGGAAGTGTTCATTGTGCAACAATGCTGTTAGTAATTTCCACTTCATGAATAATTTACTATAGTTTAAGAGGAATAACATATATAGTGTAAGAACTCTTTACCTGAAAGTCACAAAGTGAGTAAGTGACAGAGCTATAGTCTATCGTCATAGCATTTGCACACAAAGCCCTCCATTGTGCTGTCCATAATACAAAAGGAGCATTAGTTAATACACACCAGGATTACACCATGTCTGAAAGAGAACAAAAAAAGCAAATCTTTGTGAATGAAATACACTTTGATTGCTGACGCTTTTTTATTCTAAAGGAAGCAAGTTTTTGTTTCCAAGTTTCTCAAATTAAGCTGGATGAGTTGGGGGAATTAATTACTTTAAGATCATAAGTAAAAATCTTTTGAGGAATACTTACAAGGACATCAGACCTTACATGATATTAGAAAAATATCACTATAAAAAAGCAATTATATATCAATTAAACATTTTGAATGTGAATGATAAAATAAAAACTTTTAAGCGATGAGGGGTATTACTGACATAAATAGTAAGTTGTGTGAGAAGATAACTACAATATCATTTTGCTTAAATACAACCACATGTGTATGATAAGAACAAAATATCAAGTGTGATCATCACAGTATGATGTGGAATCACCTCTGTGTGTTGCTTGCATTGGTTAATGAATAAAGAAACTGTTTTGGACTAGTTGATAGGGTAGAACATAGATAGGTGGGGAAGACAGTGCTGAATGCTGGGAGGAAGAAAAGCAGAGTAGGAGAGAGACACCATGCAACCATGAGAGACAGAAGTGTCAAATCTTTCCTGGCAAGCCACTGCCAAGTGGTGATATGCAGATTAATAGAAATGGGTTAAACTGAGATGTAACAGTTAGCCAATAAGGAGTTAGAGCTAATGGACCAAGCGGTGTTTGAATTAATACAGTTTCTGCGTGATTATTTTGGGAGTAAAGTAGCCAGGCAGCCTGACAAACAATCAGCCCCTACAACAAATTGACACTCCAATGTGGTCAGCTATATCCACATAAAGCCTGAGAAAGATTGAAAAGGAATTCTAGACACAAAAATAAAAAGTTTAACATAGCTTTTTGCTGTTTGTTGGCAGTGTGCTGCAGCTCCTTTAGGAGAGATTTTTCCGACTCAGTAGCCACAGCAGGAAACAAGTGGCAGTTTTAAAAGGCTGGCTTTCTAAGCTGCTGGCATCAGCTCTGACTCTTTGAGGCAGGAGGTCCAGGTACAGAGCATTTGAGTTGGGTTTGTGAGCAGAGTGCTGCAGCTTGTTTGAAGGCAATGTGGACTCCCTGTATGCCTGGAAGTAGAACATGAAACATGTTCATAGCAACATTATTTGTAATAGCCAGAACCTGGAAACAACCCAGATGCCCTTCAATAGAAGAATGAATAAGAAAGTATGGCACATCTACACATTAGACTACTACTCAGTAGTATAAAACGATGGCATCTTGAATTTTACATGCAATGGGATGGAAAAAGAAAACACTACCCAGAGTGAGATAACGCAGACCCAAAAATATGAATATGGTATGTACTCACTCATTAGTGGATTCTAGCCATAAACAAAGGACATTGAGCCTATAGTTTGCCATCCTAGAGAATCTAAGTAATAAGGTGAACTCAAAGAAAAACATATATAGATCCTCCTGGAAACTGGAAGCAGAAAAATCACAAGGCAAAAGTTGGAAGCATGGTGGTGGCAGTGGGGTGTGGAGAAGGGAAGAGGTGAAGAGGGGAAGAGAGAAGGGAGAAGGGGAGGGTTGGGGAGAGCTTGAGAGAGTGGGATGGTTGAGATGGAGGAAGGACAGATATGGGAGCAGGGAAGAAGATATCTTAATTAAGGGAGGCATTGTAGGGTTGGCAAGAGACTTGACTCTAGAGGGGTTCCCAGGTGTCCACAGGGATGTCCCCAGGTAGGACCCTGGGCAGTGGAGGAGAGGGTGCCTGAACTGGCCTTGTCCCATTGTCAGGCTAATGACTATCTTGCATATGACCATAAAACCTTCCTCTGGTGACAGATGGAGATAGAGATAGAGACCCACATTAGAGCACTGGACTGAGCTTCCAAGGTCAGTTAAAGAGCAGAAAGAGCGAGAATATGAGCAAAGAAGTCAGGACCACGAGGGGTTGGTCCACTCACTGCAACAGTGTGCCTGAGCTAATGGGAGCTCACCAATTCCAGCTGGACTGGGACTGAATGAGCATATGATCAAACTCGACCCTCTGAATGTGGCTCACAATTGAGGCAGACTGAGAAGCCAATGATAATGGCACTTGAATTTGTCTCTACTACATGTGTTGGCTTTTGGGGATCCTAGTGTATTTGGATGCATACCTTCCTAAACCTGGATGGAGCTGGGGAGGGCTTTGGACGTTCCACAGGACAGGGTACCCTGCCCTCTCTTAGAACTGGAGGGGGAGAAGGGTGAGTGGGGAAGCCGGAGGGAAATGAGAGGAGGGGAGGAAGTGGAAACTTTGAATTTATTTATTATTTATAAAGCAATTAAAAAATTTAAAAATATGGGGAAAAAAGGAAACTCCAAAGAAATAAGGCAAAAGTCTTGTGGCCTCAGTTTCTTCAAAAACACAGGATTGATTTCAGAGTATGCTTTCATGCCCTTCCAGGTGCAGCAGGTAGGAGTGAGTTTACTTCAGATTACTTATTGGAACTGTCTGTTGTTATATGTTTTCATGCCTGCCTGGAAAAGCATGTTTTTGCCATGTGCAGCTTGTTCTTGTGATTTTACACTTTATTCATGTGACTCTTCTGAACCCTCAGATTATAAATTGTCTAATGCTTTGAATAAAGTTAGCTACTGTGTGAGGCTGCCCCATTTGTTGACTCCATTCTCCTTATTCCCACCACCTCTAGAGTGGTGAACAAAAGAAAGACAGGAAAATACTGCTGTTAATGGAGATAAGTGCAAACATGCCCAAGGCACTGGGGCTACAGATATCTGTCCTTAGTTCTTCTCAGCCTATAAAGAATGAAGGCATTTCCTAAAAGTCTAGGTATTTTTATCCACACACTGGACAGAATTTTGCTAATGAAGCAGAGGTTTATTTCCCAAGAAACTTTCTTGTTAAAAATAGCACAAGAAAAAGGTACTTTGGAAAGAAATCAACGTGGTATTAATTTGTAATTCATCTTTAAAGACATTCTCAAGAAATTTGTCTTCAGGCAGTGCAAGCTACCTGATACTCTGTGGGAAGTGTTCAGGACTTCCCAATTCCTTCCTAGAAGCCCTGTTGTGGGCAGGAGATCTCAACTGTTCCCCATTGTGATGAAATTGAGGGTAGAATGAACTCTAATTGTTTTTAATAACAAAAACCCAAAGTCAGATATTAGGGAGTGAAAGCTGAAAGATTAGAGAAGAAGTGAAGCAAGTCACTAGAGACACCTGTTACCTCTACCAAATCCTTAGACTGAAGGGGAGATTCTCTCCTAAGAATTCTCAGACTGCATCCTCGGATTTTATCCTCAAACCGCATCTGTCTCCTCTCACCGTATATTCTTCTCTCTGCCCAGCCATATCACTCCTGTCTGCAACTCCCTAGTGCTGGGATAACATGCATGTGACTCACAAGTACTGGGATTAAAAATGTGAGCAATCACTGCCTGGCTGTTTCTCTTTGAGCCTATATCAATCTAGTGTAGCCCAGAGTGTCTTTGAACTCAAAGAGATGAATCTGTCCATGTATCCTGAGTGCTGCGTTTAAAGGTGTGTGCCACCACTGCCCAATCTCTATTGCTAGATAGTGGCTTAGCACTGCACTCTGATCTTCATGCAAACTTACTTTGTTAGAACACAATCAAAGCATCACTACACCAAGGCAACAAAAACCTCAGAAAATTTTGACCAAGATTCACATTTAATGATTTGCTTTCTTTGATGAAAACACAATGCTTAAAAGTATATTTAGCTGTCCAGATGCTGGTCAGAGAGGCCTTTGAAATCTGGCTGGCATCTGGACTCAGATCCAGTGCTTCTGAGTCAGTCAATCCTAGCACCTACTCCATCTATGAGCGGTTGGATCACAAAGAAGGTCTGTTGCTGCAGAACAAAATCTAAGAGCATGATATTGTTATTGAAGCCGAAAACCTGAAACATGATTCAGTATTTATGGTGCTTCAGAGAACATAAATTTGATCCATAACAATGAGTATCTGCATGTAGACTGTGTTAGCCAAAATATACTGAGTGTTACGTTGCAATTTCCAATGCCATATCAAAGAATGAATTAGCAATGGACTGTTGGGACCGATGGAGGAACAGAGTGATGCATATTCAGCAGAGAAAGGCTGAATCATGTCAATGTCTGAGTACTAAGCTACTGTCAAGGAACATCTTGATATGAGTAGCCTGTACTGCTGTCTGACACCATGTTGATGTCTGTATTCAGGATGCCATGGGAGAGAGGTAACACTGAAAGTCATTTGGATTTTAGCGTTCTATACTGCTGCCTGAAACCATGTTTATGTCTGAGGGCTGCAATGCCACCAGGAGCCAAGCACATGTGAGTAGCCTATACTGCCACCTGGGATGTTGATGTTCATAGTCTATGTGGCATATTTACACAATGGAATATTACTCAGCTGTCAAAAACAGTGACATCAAGAAATTTGAAGACAAATGAATGGAACTAGAAAAAAAATAATCCTTAATTTTGTAACCCAGACCCAGAAGATACACATGGTATGTACTAACTCGGAAATGGATATTAGTTTTAAAGTGCATGAGAGAGCCGGGGCGGGCACCGCGGGCTAGGGCAGGCGGTGAGAGCAAAGGGGCGGGAATCCCTTTGTTCTGATAGCTGGCCTGCAGCAGCTAAGTCCGCAGGCAGGGACTCTTCTGACCAGCGAGGGGCTCTGATCCTGTGCAGGGGTAAGTGTGTGGACCGGTGAGGGGACACACAATATTCCTGCCATCCTTATCTCCCTGGCTACTCCAAAGGGGCAGCTTCCCCCAGCTAATCCCTCTCTCCTGCTACGCCATCACAGCTTTTGGCCTCGAACCCCTCCCCTCCCCTCTCCCTTTTTCAGGGCTTAAATTCCTCTATCTCAGCCAGGGTGGGCACCACGGGGCTGGAGAGGTGGTGAGTGCAAAGGGAAGGAAGTCCCTTTGTTCTAATAGCCTGCCTGCAGCTAGCTAAGACTGCAGGCAAAGTGATTCCTGGATAGCAAGGGTCACTAATCCAGTAGAAGAAGACCCAGCGGAGGGAAGAGCCATTGGAGAGCATCTGAAGGAAGAGATGGGCAGGCGCTAAGGCAAGAATTCCTCCAACAATCTGAAAAAAAACATGAAATCACCAGATCCCAGCGATCTTACGACAGAAGGACTCGAACGCCCTATTCCGGAAGAAGCAGAAAACAGTGTCATTATGAAAGCAATAGAGTCTCTAAAACAGGGTATGAATAATTCACTTAAAGAAATAGAAGAGAAATATAACAAAAAAATAATAGAAATGAGTAAAGAAATGGAAGACAAATATAACAAAAAGTTTGAAGAAATGAGTAAATTCGTAAATGATACCCTGGGAAACCAAGAAAAAGCAATTAAACAGGTAATGGAATCAGTGCAAGAATTGAAAACTGAAATGGAGGCAGTGAAGAAAACACAATCCGAGGGCCGGCTGGATATGGAAAATCTAGGTAAACGAACGGAGACTACAGAATCAAGCTTAACCAATAGAATGCAAGAGATAGAAGAACGAATCTCAGATTATGAAGACACCATAGAGAAAATAAACGCCCTGACCAAAGAAAACAGCAAATCCAACAAATTCTCATCACAAAACATTCAGGAAATATGGGACATAATAAAAAAACCAAATCTAAGAATAATAGGAGTAGAAGAAGGAGAAGAATTGCAGATCAAAGGTCCAGAAGATATATTCAACAAAATTATAGAAGAAAACTTTCCCAACCTAAAGAGGGATATTCCTATGAAGGTACAAGAAGCATACAGAACACTGAATAGACTGGATCAGAAAAAAAACGTCCCCTCGCCATATAATAATCAAAACACAAAGCAGTCAGATTAAAGAAAGGATATTAAGAGCTGCAAAGGAAAAAGGTCAAGTAACTTATAAAGGTAAACCTATCAGACTTACATCAGACTTCTCTATAGAAACCATGAAAGCCAGAAGGTCCTGGATAGAGGTACTGCAGAAATTAAGGGACCATGGATGCAAGCCCAGACTACTTTACCCAGCCAAGCTTTCGTTCACTATCAACGGAGAAAACAAAATATTCCAGGATAAAAACAAATTTAAACAATATGTAACTACTAATCCAGCCTTACAGAGAATACTAGAAGGAAAATTACATCCCAAGGAATCCAACACTGCCAACACTAACTACAATAATTCAGACATCTAGCGACCCTTCACTAGCACAATTCAAAGAAGGAAAACACATACACTCTATTACCACCAAAAAAATGACTGGAGTCAACAACCAATGGTCATTAATATCTCTTAATATCAATGGACTCAATTCACCTATAAAGAGGCACAGACTTAGAGATTGGATACGAAAACAGGATCCAACATTCTGCTGTTTACAAGAAACACACCTCAACCACAAAGACAGACACCTACTCAGAGTAAAGGGTTGGGAAAAGGTCTTCCAAGCAAATGGACCTAAGAAACAAGCGGGTGTGGCCATTCTAATATCTAACAAAATCGACTTCAAACTAAAATCAATCAGAAGAGATGGAGATGGACATTTCATACTCATAACAGGAACAACTCATCAGGAAGAAGTCTCAATCCTGAATATCTATGCCCCTAATGTAAAGGGACCCACATATGTAAAAGAAACTCTTCTAGAACTCAAGGCAGTCATCAAACCACACACGCTAATAGTAGGAGACTTCAACACTCCTCTCTCACCAATGGACAGGTCAATCAGACAGAAACCAAACAGAGAATTAAGAGATTTATTGGAGGTATTGAATCAAATGGACTTATCAGACATCTATAGAACACTCCACCCAAATAGGAAAGAATATACCTTCTTCTCTGAAGTTCATGGAACCTTCTCGAAGATTGACCACATACTCGGCAACAAAGCAAACTCCCACAGATACAAAAAAATATTAGTAACCACCTGTGTCTTGTCAGATCACCATGGATTAAAATTAGAATTCAACAACAATGCTATCCCCAGGAAGTCAACAAACTCATGGAAGTTGAACAGTCAACTACTAAATCACCCCTGGGTCAAGGACGAAATTAAGAAAGAAATTAAAGTCTTCCTTGAATTTAATGAAAACAAAGACACAACATACTCAAACCTATGGGATACTATGAAAGCAGTGCTAAGAGGAAAGTTCATAGCAATAGGTGCCCAAATAAAGAAAACGGAGAAAGCACACATTGGAGACCTAACAGCACACTTGAAAGCTCTAGAAAAAAAAAGAAGCTGATTCAAAAAGGAGGAGTAGAAGACTGGAAATAATCAAACTGAGGGCTGAAATCAACAAAATAGAAACAGAGAAAACAATCCAAAGAATCAATGAATCAAAAAGCTGGTTCTTGGAGAAAATCAACAAGATTGACAAACCCCTAGCCAAACTAATCAAACGGCAGAGAGAGCACATGCAAATTAATAGGATCAGAAATGAAAAGGGGGATATAACCACAGACTCAGAGGAAATTCAGAGAATCATTAGATCTTACTACGAAAGTTTATATGCCACAAAGTTGGAAAATGTAAAAGAAATGGACATTTTTTTAGATAAGTACCATATACCAAAGTTGAACCAAGAACAGGTGAACAATCTAAATAGACCTGTTAGTCGTGAAGAACTAGAAGCTGTTATCAGAAATCTCCCTACCAAAAAAAGTCCAGGACCAGATGGTTTCAATGCAGAATTCTACCAGAATTTCCAGGAAGAGCTAATTCCTATACTCCTTAACGTATTCCATAATATAGAAACAGAAGAGTCATTGCCAAACTCCTTTTATGAAGCTACAGTTACCTTAATACCAAAACCACACAAAGACACAACCAAGAAAGAGAATTACAGGCCAATCTCACTCATGAACATCGACGCAAAAATTCTCAATAAAATCCTGGCAAACCGAATCCAGGAACACATTAGAAAAATTATCCATTATGATCAAGTAGGCTTCATCCCAGAGATGCAGGGCTGGTTCAATATACGCAAATCTATCAATGTAATCCATCATATAAATAAACTGAAAGAAAAAAATCATATGATCATTTCATTGGATGCTGAAAAAGCATTTGACAAAATTCAACACCCATTTATGATAAAGGTGTTGGAGAGACTGGGGATACAAGGATCATGCCTAAATATAATAAAAGCAATATACAGCAAGCCGACAGCTAACATCAAATTGAATGGAGAGAAACTCAAAGCCTTTACACTAAAATCAGGAACACGACAAGGCTGTCCACTCTCTCCATACCTCTTCAATATAGTGCTTGAAGTTCTAGCAATAGCAATAAGACAACATAAGGAGATCAAGGGGATTCGAATTGGAAAGGATGAAGTTAAACTTTCGTTATTTGCTGACGATATGATAGTGTACATAAGTGACCCCAAAAACTCTATCAAAGAACTCCTACAGCTGATAAACACCTTTAGTAACGTGGCAGGATACAAGATCAACTCCAAAAAATCAGTGGCCCTCCTATACACGAAGGATAAAGAAGCGGAGAGGGAAATCAGAGAAACATCACCTTTCACGATAGCCACAAATAGCATAAAATATCTTGGGGTTACTCTAACCAAGGAAGTGAAAGACCTATTTGACAAGAACTTTAAGTCTTTGAAGAAAGAAATTGAGGAGGATACCAGAAAATGGAAAGATCTCCCTTGTTCTTGGATTGGGAGGATCAACATAGTAAAAATGGCAATTCTACCAAAAGCAATCTATAGATTCAATGCAATCCCCATCAAAATCCCATCAAACTTCTTCACAGACCTTGAGAAAACAATAACCAAGTTTATTTGGAAAAACAAAAAACCCAGGATAGCCAAAACAATCTTATACAATAAAGGAACTTCAGGAGGCATTAGCATCCCTGACTTCAAACTCTATCACAGAGCTACAGTATTGAAAACAGCTTGGTATTGGCATAAGAACAGAGAAGTCGACCTATGGAATCGAATAGAAGACCCGGATATTAACCCACAAACCTATGAGCACCTAATTTTTGACAAGGGAGCTAAAGGTATACAATGGAAGAAGGAAAGCATCTTTAACAAATGGTGCTGGCATAACTGGATGTCAACCTGTAGAAGGATGAAAGTAGATCCATACCTATCACCATGCACAAAACTCAGGTCCAAATGGATTAAAGACATCAACATTAATCCGACCACTTTGAACCTGATAGAAGAGAAAGTGGGAAGTTGTCTACAAGATATAGGCACAGGAGGCCTCTTCCTAAGTAGGACCCCAGCAGCACAGACAATAAGAGAAACAATGAATAAATGGGATCTACTGAAACTGAGAAGCTTCTGTAAAGCAAAGGATACTGTCAGTAAGACAAAAAGGCTGCCTTCTGACTGGGAGAAGATCTTCACCAACCCCTCATCAGACAAAGGTCTGATCTCCAAAATATACAAAGAACTCAAGAAACTAGGCACTAAATCTCTAAATAACCCAATTAAAAAATGGGGTACTGAACTGAACAGAGAATTCACAACAGATGAACTTCGAATGGCCAGAAGACACTTAAGGTCATGCTCAACCTCCTTAGTGATCAGGGAAATGCAAATCAAAACCACTTTGAGATACCATCTTACACCTGTCAGAATAGCTAAAGTCAAAAACACCAATGATAGCCTATGATGGAGAGGATGTGGGGTGAGGGGAACACTCATCCATTGTTGGTGGGAATGCAAACTTGTGCAGCCACTGTGGAAATCAGTGTGGCGGTTTCTCAGGAAACTGGGAGTCAACCTCCCTCAGGACCCAGCAATTCCACTCTTGGGAATTTACCCTAGAGATTCCCTAGCATACAACAAAAGCATTTGTTTAACTATGTTCATAGCAGCACTATTTGTAATAGCCAGAACCTGGAAACAGCCGAGGTGCCCCTCAATAGAAGAATGGTTAAAAAAGGTGTGGAACATATACACGTTAGAGTTTTACTCAGCGGTAAAAAATAATGACATCTTGAATTTTGCATGCAAATGGATGGACATAGAAAACGCTTTACTGAGTGAGGTAAGCCAGACCCAAAAAGAGGAACACGGTATGTATTCACTCATAAGTGGATTCTAACCATAATTAAAGGTCTTTGAGCCTATTATTCGTGATCCTAGAGAAGCTAAATAAGAAGACGAACCTGATGAAGAATATTTAGCTATCCGCCAGGAGGTAGGAAATAGTCAAGAGTCCCAGGTAACCTTGGGTGCATGGGGGGGGGGGGTGGGAGGGTTGTTGGAAGGGGAGATGGTTAGAGAGAAGGGAGTAGGGGAGGAATGGAGAAAGCTCGGTTGACCGGGATGGGGGGAAGGGAGGAAGGATGAATAAGGGATCAGGGAAGAATATATTTCAACTAAGGGAGTCATCTTAGGGTTTATAGGAAACTTGATTATATATGGGATCCCAGGTCCAAGGAGAGATCCCCAGATTGTTCTCTGGACAGAGGAGAGGGTGCCTGAACCGGCCTTGGCCCACAACCATACTGATGAATATTTTGCATGTCACCATAGAACCCTCATCTGGAGATGGATGGAGATGGAGGCGGAGAACCACGTTGGAACACTGGACCTAGCTCCCTAGGTCCAAATGAGAGGCAGAAGGAAAGAGATCGTGAGCAATGAAGGCAAGGGCACAGGAAACCTTCATCTGACGTTGGATGGCGATACAGATGGAGACCCATATTGGAACACCGAACTGAGCACTCCACAGTCCAAATGAGGAACAGAATGATGAAGAAAATAAAAAAAGTAATCAGGACTGCGAGGGATGCGAGCACCCACTGATACAAGGGGACTGATATAATGGGAGTTCACCAAGGCCTGTTGGACTGGGACTGAACGAGGACATGATCCAGTCAGATTCTCTAAATGTGACTGGCCCGGAGCCTTTTTGAAAAGCCGTTGACAATGACACTGGGACTTGCTTCCTCTGCATGTACTGGATTTTGGCGCTCCAGTCTGTTTGGACTCTCACCTTCCCTGGACCTGGAGGGAGGGGGGAGGAACTCGGGCTTCCCACAGGGCAGGAAACCCTGACTGCTCTGGGGGATGGAGAGGGAGGGGGAGAGGGAGTAGGGGGAGTGGGAGGGTGGTGGGAGGAGGGGCTGAAATGGAAACTTTTATAATTTAATAATAATAATAAAAAAACAGAAAAAAAGAAAAAAAAAGAAAAAAAAATAAAGTGCATGAGAAGCAGGCTAAAGTAAACAACCTCAGAGAAGCTAGGTATCAAGGAGAACCCAAAGAGGAAGGCATGGATTACCCTGGCAAGGGGAAATAGATGAGTTCTCCTGGATAAACTTGGGGTAGAGAAGAGGGAAGGGGAGGTGCAGATGGGAACATGAGAATTAGGGTTGGGTGGCTTGGGACAGGATGGAAGGGGAGAGTAATGAAAGAAATTTCTTGTCGGGGTCTCATTTGGGAGCTAGAGAGAACTCTGGTGCCAGGGAAACTCCCAGGAATCCACAAGGATGACTCCAGATAAGACCCCGAGCAATAATGGAGTGGGTTCCTGAACTGTCCTTCACCTGTAAACACATTGATGACTACCCTAATTATCATCAGAGAGCTTTCATCTAGTAACTGATGGAGGCCAATGCAGAGATTCACAGCCAAGTACTGGGCCAAGCTTCAGGAGTCCATTCGAAGAGATGACTTAAGCCACTGGGAGTCAAGATCATGATGGGGTAACCACAGAGACAGTTGACCTGAGCAAGTGGGTACTCGCTCACAGACAGCTTCACCAAGCTAGGGGATGCTCACAGATTCCAGATCGAGAGCTAAAGAGTCTTCATAGGACTGATCTAGGCCCTCTGCATGTGGGTAAGAGTTGTGTAGCTTGATCTTATTGTGGGTCCCCAAGCAGTGGGATCAGGACTTGTCCCTGGTGCTTGAACTGGCTTTTAAAAACCTGCTTCCCATGCTAGAGTGCTTCACCCAACCGTAATGCAAGGGTAGGAGCTTGGTCTTGCCTCAACTTGAAATGCCATGTTTTATTGACTTCCATATGAGGCCTGTCCCTTTCAGAATCGAAGAAGAGAAATGGGTAGAGTGCAGATAGGAGGTCAAGGGGAGGGAGGGAAACTGCCTGGTATGTAAAATAAAAGAAAATATTAGAAAAGAAGAAATGAAAATTCTCTTAATCAAAACACAAAATTAAACTAGTATGTGCCATGGGTTTACCGGAAGTTGTGACCCCTGTTAGCAAATCTATGTCTCTAAATGCACTTGCATTCATAATAGTAGCAAAACCACAGTTATGAGATAGCAACAAAAAATAATTTATGGTTGGAGGTCACCACAACATGAGGAACTGTATTAAAAGATCGCAGCATTAGGACAGTTGAGAAACACTGATGGAGCCCTAATGGACATTTTTCAGAATTTTAAAAGACTATCTTGGTGTCAAATAAATAAAACCTGACTTGTTTGTTTTCAAATTGGTATTAAAATTTCATAAATATAAATATATTTAAATTTCATAAATATAATATCACTTTGGACATAGTGGACAACATATGTCAGAATGTTTTGTGTTGTTTTTGTTGTTGATGATGGAAATTAATTTCCTAGAAATTGTTTTTGTTTCTTTAGTGTGACCACCACCAGCTTACTATTTAAAAATGTATTTTTATTTTATGTATGAGAATTTTTCCTATAAGAATATATGTGCACTGTGAACAAGTGTGGTATATGTGATAGTAATGAGAGGACACGATATTCCCTAGAATTGAAGTTGTAGATGTAGTAAACTGTCACGTGTATCCTGGTAATGGAACCTAGAATCTCAAGAGCAGCAAGTGTTTTCAATCATTTAGCCTTCTCTTTTGTACCAGAGGAGAGGAACATCCACTCACCCACCCCCCCACACACATACACAAACACACACTCACACACCTACACACATTTTACTTTATAGATGTTTGTGCTGATTATAAATAGGCTTTCTAGCTTTTCTTTAACTGACTAAAATTTTGTTAGAACTATAATTTGCCTAAACTGTGTTAGAAGAGTATTGTTATCCTATTAATTGTCAGGATTTACATGAAAATTCCAACTTCATATGCAACTATGCACAGTAGGATTTAATTCTGAGATATGTTAGAAATTTCATAAAAAATCATTGTCATCTGGTTTTGAGAACTTATTAAGATTTCACCTGTGGTTTAATATTTCTATGTATTTCCATAAATTCTTACAGAAATCACATCTCTTTTGTCAAATGTCATTGTACCAGTTCAAAATAAAGCAGTTTCTTATTTTGAAAGCAATGATGGAAGTTGACTGATGGGAATGCTTTTTCAGTGTTCTCTCTGAAAAACATGAAATAATTGCATAAACATTAAGTGTGAGCAAGCCTGCATATTCTCTGTTTATGCCATATGTCATTATATTCACACATTGACCAAAAAAGTAAATAAAACTACACTGTTGCAGGATATTTCATCACACTGTAAAAGATCCTTGTTTTACCTCACCTTCTGATTTGTTTAATAAAGAGCTGAATGATCAATAGCTAGGCAGGAGAGAATAGGGAGAACTTCCAGGCAGAAACAGGAACTCTGGGAAGAATTTGAGAGGTAGTATTTACCAGTGAGACATGAATGAAGTCATAGTTAAGGTACTAAAGAGAGGTAACAAGTCACATGACAGAATGTAGTTTAATATAAATGGGTTAATTGGAGTGATAAGAGTGAGTTGGCAACAAGTCTAAGCTAAGACCATCCTTTCAAAATTAATAAAAAGTTTCTGAGTCATTATTCAGAAAGTGGTGGCCCAAAGAGTGATGTTATACTACACAATCTACTATCCATAAAGAATAATCAAGAACAAATTAATACTGGTACACATAAGCAAGAATATAAACATCAACCTCAATTAGTGCTAACACTTGAGTGCTCAAAAAATAATTAGAGAGGCAGAGGAAAGTGGCTATTCCCTTCCATGTAACATGGGGTCTGCTTGTTGGGGTTTCTGTCATGTCCAGTTCCCACAGCCGGCAAGTCCCAAAAAAGATCACACAGAGGTCTCCATAAGATTATAAACTGGCCCATTAACTCAGGTGTCTTATTAGCTCTTGTAGTTTATATCAACCCAATATTCTGGTATATGTTAGCCACATGACTCAGTACCTTTTTCAGCTGGGCAGGTCACATCCTGCTTCTTCCATGATCTGGGTAAGACTGGGAGGAATGGGCTTCCTCCTTCCCAGAATTCTCCTGTTCTCATGGCCCCTCCTATACTTCCTGTCTGGTTGACCCACCTATACTTCCTGCCTGGCAAATCAGCGTTTATTTAAAACAAGATTGACAGAATTCAGACAATTCTCCTGAACCACTTCCACAGAGAAAGGAAGGAAGCTGTCTAATTTACCTTGTGAATGTGAAGAATGAGTCTGAAACATAAGTCTGATCTCACTTCACCAGCAACTGGAAAGTAATAGGAAGAATGATGAAACATATCAGGAAAATATGGTCTATTTATAGCTGATTAGTGCTTAATAAGAAAGCAAAGGTAGTAGTAATAAAATTTGCTGTGCAACCACTTTTATCGTTCAATAGGATGAAGATACATTAAAGAAAAAAATAAAACAAAAGTGACTAAGTGGGCACTCAGATCACTTTTGAGTAGCAGACTCATCATTCAAGACTTTTTCCACAGAGAAAGAGAAAAGAGGAGAGTAGAGCTTGTCATCAACAACCACAGAAATGATAACAGATATCAGGAAGGAGTGACTAACCTTAGTCGTGTGTACACGTACAGAAACCCCACACTTACACTTGTTAGTCTTTTCTGTTGGTGTAATATTTCTATCAGGCTGTGAATGTTGTATACTGTATATTAGCTTGATCATCAGGTTGTGAATGTTGCATACTGCATGTTAGCTCAACTATCAGGCTATGGCTGTTGTGTACTCTATGTTACACAGTTCTATCATCAGCTACAATTGTTGCATACTGTATACTTGACAGCTCTATCATCATGTGCTGAATGTTGCATACTATAATATGCAATATTAGGCTATTGACATTGCAGTCTGTATAAAAGACAGCTCTTTTCTAATTGGTCCTATCTTGTAGACCTATATGGAGCTTTCTGCTACTTAAGATAAAATAAAATGATCCTTACAAAGAAAGTCTGAATAGGTATATGAAAAATATTTATTTTATTGCCCGTTTTCACACTGAATATTTAATTCAGGGCCTTGATTGTGCAAGGAAAGTTACCTACCCTGAACTAAATCTACGTTTAGTTCAATGAAAATTTCAATGAATAAATTTACAGATACGTCATTAGAAAGTTATCTTTTAAAAGACCTAAATCACGCTTGGTGGAAAAATTAAGAGGCATAAACAGAAAGGGACTCTGTGTTCATGGATTACACAAACTAATATTGTTAAATATCCATATATCTACATAAACTGCAGATTCTTAATTTCCTATCATACCATCAGTAGCATTTAAAAGAACAGCACCAACAGCACCAAAATTATTTGGAAGCACAAAGTACCTGAATAATCCCACCAATCTTGGGTGAGGTTCCCACTCTGTATAAGCAAAACAGTCTTAATATCTAAATTTAAAACATAACAAAATGGAGGAAAAGCACTAACTAGGAGGCTTGATTGTGATGAATTTGTGAGAGACAGTGGCCTAGAATTGGGAGTACTACTTATGCATAGGATTACAATTTCCCAATCCTGCATTTTCATGGACCTGAAAGTCACCAAAGAAAATGCTACCATTAGTAGTTAGGACAGCACCAATATTCTCCAGGATGTCTCTGCCCCCAGAAGTTTCTTGATACTGTAGAAACAATAGGGTGAATGGCTCCATTGTTGCCATGTAGGTTTTTCCTATGTACCAGATGGGAGGTACGTTTCAAGTTTTCTTGGCCTCCTACTCCACTAATGAGAGGCCCAGATCTAAATTCACAATGGAGGAAGCAGAGCATCTCCATTTCTGTTAATTTGGTGATATCTGTACCCATGTCCATCAATCCTCTAACAGCTTATTAATCAAGATAGATGGTCACTATTGGGTAGTGTGGAAAACTGGGAAGTGTTCATTGGGTTACTAGTGCCTCCTCTTACACCAGGGCTGAGAAACAGCCTGCCTGGAGTTTAAAGGGGCAAATGTTTTGGCAGACTGTGATCTGCAGTCCTTTGCCCAATGAATTCCCTTATTGCAACTGTGACATTGGGTCCTAGGTTTTGCTGAGGGACAGTTATGCCACAAATGGCCTGGTTGGCCACATCTTCAGCAAGATCTATCTACCTGGGGGCACTTGGGTGTAATATTGGCATGATGCCTGTCCACAAGGAGGGCATCCAGAAAAGAGGTGAAGGCATCAATGAGACTATGACTAGTGTCTAGATATCTTGTGGCCAGTGTCCACTTGTAAATATTCTCATTGTAGACCACTGCAATTGCATTGCAGGCAGGGACATTAAGCCCCTTCCAAACCAATTGTTTTATTAACCTTTCCTTAATGGGGCCCATGCTCCACTGCCTCAGTGACATGTGTGAGAAAATCAGTAAAAATTTCCCGTAGCTGTTGAAAAAGTTTGCAGAAGCAAGCTGATAGATCATGTGGGATCCATGCCTTAAGAGCTTTGAAGACCAGGTGAAAAATCTGTTGGTAGTAGGCTTCATGGCCAATCTGTGCTTGATGCATAGGATGAATAAAGTTACCTTGTCCAGTGAGACTGTCAAGGGTCTCTGGAACATTATTTAAGAGGTTTGTTCATGCTTGAGCTTCTTCTTGATGATTGTAAGTCATTTTCCAGCTAAGAAAAGGTGGCCAGCATCAGCACAGCTTTCAACAGACTATACCAATCAAACTAAGTCTATAGTTGCATTGACCATTGAGTGAGGACTGGCTTAAAATGAGGTGAATCCAGGCCTTACTCTTTAGTTGACTTCTGAATAAGAAAGTTCAGCTACAGGGATGGGACTCTAAGGCTTGTTAATAGCATTTGTTCCTAGTTGACCAGGAAGGCTTCCACCAGCCTTTATGTCTTGAGGCAGGGGGTCTGTGGTGGTTGGGGGTCATACAGCAGAGCAAGGGAATTTCTACATTCAGGAGCAGGAGGATTTTGAGGCACTTCACTCCAAGAGTACCATGGCAGAGGCATAGCCTCCCACAATGTGAGTGGAGCTGATAGGGAAATGGCATGTGTGGTCTTAATTGTGGCAATTCTCTCCTTAGCATGTTTTGTGGGACTTGAACTGTCTTTCTCCTCATCATTGAATGTCATGGAGAGATCAGACATCACAGGGGTGAAAGTAAAATGAGTAACTCAGAGGTTACCCATTTTATAGAGGTAGATAACAAGTAGGCAACAGGCAGAGAAAAGATGACAATTAACAGGGATGGAAAATAGTCATACCTTCATGTTTTATGCTTGGTGGAGAAGCCAAGCAAACAGAAACAGAAAAATTGAGTCTTCCTAGCTAAACAGGCAGACTAACACGACAGTCAATACAAAGTAAGGAGAAGATGGCAGTCCCAACACTTACCTGCCTTACCTGCCTTAGTGACCAAGAACATACAACATTGAGAGGCCTTCCCACCAAAATACACTGTCTTGGGGGCATGGTCCAGCACCACAAGTGAGGATAGGGAGATGATTAGAACCTGTTATGGGAAAAACCCAAAAATTACAACCACAACAATAACAAAAAGGGACTCTGATCAGTCAAGCTCAAACCTGTGCTAGCAGTCCTTGTTCCTAGTATGAGATGTTGCTGGGCCCTAATGGTTCCTTGTGGGAGGCGGTGAGTATAGGGGATGAATTATACAGGCCCATATTCCTACACTGTATGGTGGTCCGAATAATGAGCAAACTACAAGGCACAATTTGCACCTGCCACAGAAGGTGGTCTCCTAGCCTTTTGATAGTGAAACAGCATGATGCCATCCTAGGCAAGTGGTCAGGATATGCTAATGCTGTTCTGAAGAAGGACGCTTAAAAGAAATCCCACACTAGCTCAGAATTGAGAATATGGAGGGTTATTTATTTAGGGGTAGACTCACAAATCAATATCCTCTGCTAGAACGGAGAACATCAACCAAATCCCATAGCTGGAAAAGAAGCCAGAGGAGCACTTTTCATCAGCATAAATAGTATAAGAGGCCATGGCCAAGTGGGAGGGTAACCTAAAGGTTAGCGGCTATAGGATTTTCTACAACATTGTTCTGCTTCTTCTATTGAAATTTAGGTGGTCACCTGGGGAAGAGGTGTTTTTCAGTCTATGTGACAAAATGAGCATGGACATGGATGTGATGACACAAGTTCAGCTATGGACATGACCTAAGTCTTTTCCCCTAGCTACCTAGGAAACAGAATGCTAATGAATCCCCCCTACTCAGTTTACATGTTGATATAAAAACTGTTTGAATAATAAATGTGGGTGATCTTCAGGATTTGAATGAACCCTGAGACTCCCTCCCAATATAGTTGTGTGAATTGGGCTTCATTTATTCCCACACCTCAACTCTGGTATGAGAAATGATTTATATCAGGATTGGTCCCCAACATATTGGTGCTCTGCAATGTGAGGCTGATTGGTGAATCCTGAAAACCACAGAAGAAGTAACCAGAAGTATGGAGGAGAACATGGAGAACCCAAAAGAAAACTGCACCACAGGTGGAAAAGTAATGAGCACTCAGAAATAAGGAGTAGAACTTTTAAAAGCATAGAAAGAAGTAAGAGAATAAACCAAGATTAAAATAATTGTAAATAATAATTTATAAATATGGGACAAAGAAACAGTATTCAGACAGACAGATGATAGATAGATAGATAGATAGATAGATAGATAGATAGATAGATAGATAGATAAAGGAGCCAAGGAGCTTATACGAATAATTCTAGAGCTTTTAACAGAGATAAGGATTCAGGAATTCTCCTAATTTTATGTTTACAAGTTAAATTAAAAAGATAAGGATAGAAAAAATTGGCACAGCTACATCCACCAGAGCTTGTGATGGCACACTATGAACTTAAAGCAGTCACGCTGACAGACACCAGAGATCCTAAAAATGTATCAGTCACCCCTAACACTGACTTCTGATGTTACTTTTAAACTTTGAAAGCATGACCTGTGCCCAGGCAGAGCAGACAATGAGAGATCGGCACCATCTGGTCCCTAGTACTTAGAAAGGCAGGGCCAAGCAGAGGAGAGAGGGTGCATGTCCTGCCCCCTGCCTCATGGCCCAGCTTCAGCTATGAGATGACAGGCAGGCTTAAAGAAAGTTAGCCTCAGGGAACTGCAGCTTCAAGGACAGTTATAATAATAAAAAATAAGTAGTTAGATTGCTTTCCTTTTACATTTCACATTTTTTTTTGCTTCTTTATCAAAACTTTGCTTTTTGTAGGTGTGTGGGTTCATATCAATTCCTTTGGTCCTCATATCTGTTTTTATGCCAATATCAAGCTGTTTTCAGTACCATGGTTCTGTAGTGAAGTTAAAGTCAGAAATTGGGACACATTCAGAAGTTTCTTTATTGTACAGAATTGTTTAGGCTATCCTGAGTTTTTGTTTTCCTTATGAAGTTGAGGATTGTTCTCTCAAACTCTGTGAAGAATTTTTGCTGTAATATTAATGGGCACTTGCAGTGAATCTGTAGATTGCTTTTGGCAAAATTGCCATTGTAGTTATGTTGGTTCCTCCTACCCCAGAGCATAGCAGATCTTTCCATTTTCTGATGTCTCAATTTCTTTTTCAAAGACTGAAGGTTCTTATCATACAGGTTTTTCCACTTGTTTGGTTCAAGTTACTTCAAGACATTTTATGGTGTTTGCAGCTATTTATAAAGGGTGATGCTTCTCTGATTTCTATCTTAGCTCATTTATAATTTGTGTGAAAGAGGAGCATTTAGGCTGTTTTCAGATTCTGGCTATAATAAAAATAATTCTGCTGTGAACATAGTTCAGCACATGTCCTTATGGTATGGTTGGTAGGTATAAAAGTGGTATTACTGAGTCTTAAGGTAGATTGTTACCTAATTTTCTGAGAAATTGCCAAGCTGACATTCAAAGTAGCGGTGCCAGTCTGCACTCCCCCCAGCTATGGAGGAATTTTTCTTTAACCCACATTATCTTCATAAGTTTTTAATCAGTGTTTTTAGCTTGGCCATTCTTACAGGTATAAGATAGAATCTCAGAGCTGTTTTGATTATCATTTTTCTAATGGCCAAGGATGTCAAGCATCTTTTAAATATCTTTTAGTCATTTTAGATTCATCTGTAGAAAGCTTTCTGTTTAAGTTTATACCATATATTTTTATTGTATTATTTGTTCTTTTGATGACTACTTCCTTGAGTTTGTATGTTTTGGAGTGGATTAGTGATTAGTAAAGATCTTTTCCCATTCTGCAGGCTGATGTTTTTCTTGTTGCCTATGTCCTTTGCTTTACAGAAGTTTTAGTTTCAAATCTCATTTATTATTTCTCTCAATGTCCATGCCACTGGTGCTTGTATTTGAGATATGCCAATGCATTCTAGTGTACTTCCAACTTTCTCTTGTATAAGGTTCAGTATTGTTGGTTTTATGTTGAGGCCTTTTATTCATTTGAGCTTGAATATTGTGCACAGTGATGAAGATGGATCTGTTTTAATTCTTCTACATGTTGGTACCCAGTTATTCCAGAACAATTTCTTGAATATGCTTTCTTTTTTCCATTTTCCTATCAGCTAGACATACTTACATTTAAGAATAAAAGAAAAATAGTTTGCAAACTTTTAATTAGACATACAATGGCTAAAGCCTTAATTATAATATTTGTATAAGAGACCTTGAGCCACTAAGTAAAATTCTTAAAGGGAACAATGAGCCAATTTTCAATAGATAGCTTATAGAAGCTGCCAAACTGGTACTCAAGCAGGTAGAGTATGCTGTACAATAATTAGTAAGTATGCTATATTAATTATGATTCAGCCTTAACAAGCATGTATATTAAATACAAAACTTATTCCTACAGCAATTTATGGGCAAAATGGTCTGCTTTCTATGGCTGTACCTTTCTACTTTGCCAGTTAGATATTAAACTCTTAATTTGAAGCAGTAGGTTATTTAATTCAGAAGAGCAGGATGAAATCTAGGAGATGTTTTAGCAGAGTACAGACTATGATCAACATTTCTTATACGAAGCAATAGATTAATTGATAATTTTAAAGTAATAATTCTTGGACAATTGTGTTTGCTCAATTTAAAGGTCATAATAATAATATTTTCCCATCTGATCATTTCTGCTATTTGCACAACTATATTTTGCTAATGTTATATCTAAAGATCCCTTAAATGATGTTATGCTAAATTTGACAGATGGTTCTTTCAATGGAAGAACTGCATATATGCTTAATAATGAAGGGAACTGTGGAGTGTGCCTATGACTCCTTGAAAGCAGATTAAAATGATAAGAGTTGCAAACAGATTCTGACATGGTGGCACCAAAGTGACCTTTGATAAGGCAAGGTGAAAAATTTTTCACAACAAATTATAAAAAGACCATGCCCTATATTAATTTGGGATCAATGATGTGTTTGTGCTTTTTTCACAGTAAGAAAATAAGGCTGGATGAGATGACTGCATGCACAGGAAAGAGTGGCAGACCCAATGACATCTTAGTTGATAATGTCTCCATAGAAGAGTTGGAATAAAAGGAGCTAGAGAGGAGTCCATAGACCAGTCTTCCCCACACCCACAGAGAAGATTGCCTAATCCATGGGACCTGCTGCCATCACTCTGCACTGCAGGGTGTCATTCTGCACTGAGGGACATGTGCTGAGCTGCTTCCAGACACTCAGAACACACGCAGAGTCACAGAGACCCTGCTATGATGACCACAATGATTACAACTTGCAGTCTGAATCCTGTTTGATTTGGAGCTGAATTAGAAATGTAGACTGAACATTTGACTGCTTAATCTTTGGAACACAGAACTCATTTTGATTAAAATATTAGAACTAAAACCTAAACTTTCGCCTCAGGGAAAGAAAGACTCAAAATAAGGAACAACTGAAGCCCCTCTTTGCTTAAGAGGGGGCAGCCTAAGGGCTTAACTGCTGCTCAAACACTGGAACTAGTATTTGATAACAGCAATGTCATTAGACTCTCACCCATCAAAAAAAAAAAACCAAACTTTTCTTGTCTTTTGATTAATATGAATTTAAGAAAATTGTGATATATTAAATTGTGGATTTATTATTAATTCTCATTCTAGAATTATGGTATTGACCTGATAATGCTTGTAACTGCTTATAAGATGTTGAGAAAGGTTTGATATACCCTGTAAATGTTTGGATTTAATGTATATGTTAAGAGTTCTAGATTTTCACACAGTATAAAATTATTAAGAGATGCTCTAGACCAGGTGAAGAAACATTTTCAACTCACACCAACTCCCTCTCCTTTAAATAGGAGACTATAGTCTTTAGGAGCTTGACTACTCATAAAACATTATGATCTCTCCTGGCAAGAAAGTATGGCTCCAAGACATAGAGCTCAAAGGTATTTTTTTCACTTAATCTTTTGTACAGAGGTCAGCAGTCAGAGACAGGTTTGAAGCTTCTTCTCCCCAGATGCCTAAGACAGGAACTTGAATGATTTGAATGCTTGTTTCTGATGATGGGTAAGAGTAGGTAAATGAAGAAGTCTTTGCATAAGACAGACATTATCATCTGCACTGTTGCAGATGCATGGGTTTTATTAAAATTAATAAAAGACAATATATTGTAGGGACCAAGGTATACAGTCCCATATTCCTACACTGTATGACAGTCACAATTCTGAGCAAACTATTTGCCACATAGAAGGTGGTCGCCTAGCCTTCTGATAGTGAAACTTCATGATGCCATTCTAAGCAAGTGGTCAGGACATATTAATAAAGTTCTGCTCATTCTGTTGTAATCTAAGAGGTTGCCTGGGGAAGAGGTTTTTTTTCAGTTTCCATGACAAAATGAGCATGGGTATGGATGTGACAAAACATACATAGCTATGGACATAACCTAACCCCCACACACACCTAGGAAACAGAATGCTAGTGAATTTCCCACTCAGTTTATGTGTTGATATAAAAGCTTTTTTGATAATAAACACGGGTAATCTTTAGGATTTGAATGAACCCTGAGTCTCCCTCCTGATATAGTCATGTGATTTGTGCTTCATTTATTTCCACACCTCCACTCTGATATGAGAAATGGTTTATATCAGGGCTGGTTACCAACAGGTGAGAAGGGGCAGGATCAATGACATAGACACTGGAATTTAGGTGAAAGGGAAGCAGCAGACTCATTTACTTAGCAATAGGGGGAATCTTATGTACCCTCTCAGTACCTAGGTGTTCAGATCCTTGACATCACACGGTTACCCTTCATTGGTTAGGCATGATCAGAACCTCTGACAACATCAGGCAGACTCCAGGTTGGCTTGTATCTTGGCCTGGTAGGCCCTAACTTCCTACATAGTCACCCTTTCCCCCCCCCCTTTTTTATTTATTACATAAGTGTTCAGCAGGAACCAGAGTTCTTTGCTTTGGTCCTGTTGACCCCACCTCAGAAGGGCTCAGCAACTGGATTGTGCCTGTCTTGGGCAGCCCTGCCAAACAAGCTCTTACCCATCATTGACAAACAGCCCTCAAAAAGCATTCATTCATTCCTGGCAAGCTGCAGGGGGATGGAGGGAATAGGTAGCAGTGTCTTGAATTTTAGATAACCAGACATACATAGCCTCCTGTGGAGGATTGCAAGAAGGATGATTAAGAGCCATTAACACCTGAAGATGCATCTTAGTCCTGCTGTTGAGTCCAATATGTTGTGGGAGACATTTAAAGAGAATAAGAATCAACAATACCCCCCTGCCAACTAAAGCATATGTGAGCATCCAGGAGAGATAAAATAGCTTTTTTTAATCATGCCAAACTTATTTTAAAAAACTCATGAATCATAGGACATAAATAAAATATCATTAATGCATGCCTTATTTAATAATATATGCACAAGTTATTTGTGACACTCTTAAATACAAAATATTAGAAAAGTATGCCAATTCATAGTAGTTTTAGAATAAGAATTATTACTAGTTTAGCATAATACATAATTATTTGGATATATAAATATTTAGAAATTTCATATGACTGAATATTGGATTTTATCTAGGATAAAGTGATAAGTAAATACATGCTACTTTTAAAAGCTCTAGTGTTTCTCTATGTCTGTTTTCAATATTTGATGTTGAGATGTTTATTCTCAATTTGATCTAATTAAGGAGGACCTAGGTGGGTAGTGAAATATAGCCTGTGTCAGAGAAGATCTATCATCAGTGTGGGTCTAAAATGTAACAAATGGCAGTGGGGTGACAACTTGAACCTTCTCCCTCTCTGTTTTCAAACCATCAGGGTGTGATCTTCTCTACCCAATATGTTCTCCTTTCCAGAATTGATAAAATCTCTGAAAGAATGAACTAACCCAATCTAACCCTTTGTTTTGTTTTGTTTTGTTTTTGCTTGTTTTTCAAGACAGGGGTTCTCTGTAGCTTTGGGAGCCTATCCTGGAAGTAGCTCTTGTAGACCACACTAGACTCGAACTCACAAAGATCCTCCTGCCTCTGCCTCCTGAGTGCTGGGACAAAAGGAATTAAAGGCTTGTGCCACCACTGTTCTGACTAACCCTTCTTATTATGTTATTTTGCAACAGAAACAAGTGTGTCTAACATAAACTAAGACATATTATTGAATTTAAATCACCTTATATGAAGCTCGATACTTATACTCAAAACAATATTGAATAAGATATTAAGAAATATTCAAGTATATTCCCTTTCATATTATTCATCCTCATATTATATTGAATTAGAAAGAGGAGTTTAAGAATGTATCTACTCTATTTGATACAGCTCCAAAATGCTCAAAGGCATTCTGAACTGAGATAAACAAATTTCTTCTTTAATTATGTTTTCACTTGCAGTCTTTGCCACTCTCTTTGGGCAGTCTATGACCACCTTGTCAAGTGCTGCCATTTGGATGAATACGGGTTTCCAGTGGAGGAGCAGGTCAACAAGTCTCTCTCTTTCCAAGGAAACGTCATATATTAGTATGTGGAGCTAAGATTTACCAAGACACAAACAATTTCCTAAACTAAAAGCCTGGGATAACGTTCAAAGGTAAAAAATAAAGATGTTCCTTCTGACTACATTGAAAGGTATTACATTTTTCTGATTATTATGGAAATGTTGTTTACTATTTTGAAATGCTTGTGGCAATAACTACACACTGATACCGGGTCTCCCACCTCAAGTTTGGGGGCAAGGATCATATGGAAGAGATAATTATAAGAACTTACAAGTCATTTGTCCTGACCTTTCATTGTCTAATGAGACAATAATGAGGCAGTTCAAATCTTTACACTAAAAAGCAATTTGTCTTCTATTACATGCATGGTCTGTGAGGAGGCACCAAACAGACTGCTCTTAAGGAAATTAATGCTTCTGCATGACTCTGCATTCATTTGGACAGGCTTTTCAGTAAATCTAATAAAACTTCTCACTTCAAAAAATACCTTCTCTGTTTCTTTTGTCACATTTGTATTTTTTAAAAATCGTCAGGAAAAATTATGAACTTATGAGTTTGTAAAATAAACTCATCAAAGAGAGGGCCCCAGATGCTGTTGTCTTGTGGACATTCCATTCTGTGCCATTTATGGGTCTCTACATCTCCAGAAGTTATAAATTTTACTTATCCTGCAGCATAGGTTTGTTGCCATCATCTCCATATGCAAAGAAACTTCCTTGGGAAACACCGTGGCAGTTATTTTGACTTTGTGATAATAAAATGTCCTGAAGATTGCAATGGAGTCCATAGACTTCCAGAGGGCCCTCCAGGACTCCACGCATGGAAGGAGCCTGTCATAACTCAGTCACTCACATGCATAGTTGAATTCAAGATGAGTTTTGTGAAGAAAATCTTAAAAGAGAAAAGTTCCTATTCTGACAAAGAGAAACAGGAAACATTGAAGTTTGATGGGAAAAAAATTATTTCTGTGCATTTACAATTTGGTAACATAGTCCCACTATCTAAAATATTATAAATAGATGGCTTTTAAATAATAGCTGTGTAGAAAGACTATCTATTTTCTTTGATTTAAAACGTTTAGTTTTTCCAACTAATGTCCTAAGCAGTATTATTTTCATATTACTTTCAGTAAAATTATATTTTTTCATTAAAATTATGTACAACTCATTAAAAATTCATTTAAGTGATTAATGGTTTCTAACATTCTGACTTTAATCAAAATATTAAGGAAACATTTGTTCTTGGCTTAAAAAAGGGAAGAAATCTTTATTTTTCTTTCTTGATCTATAACGTGACCTTGCATTTTGTAGTGAGAGACATTTCTACCTTTATAACTACGACTCTCAGTGAGTGATCCTGGAATGACCTTTCAGTTAGACACAGGTGGGTGGGTTCATGGGATATTACCCTGAGCTTAATCTTTTAATGGTGATGAGAATTGTTGTAGCTATTCCTTTATATTGTGGGAAAATGTGTCACTATGATTCGCTTAATAAAAACTAAGCAGCCTACAGCTGGGCAGGGACTTCTGGACAGAGAGGTCTCTGAAAAGAAGAAAGGTGGAGTCACTAGCCAGACACAGTGGAAGCAGAATGAGAAAAGTGGAGATGAGGTAACAAGTTCACGGAAGAACATAGATTTAGAAATATGGGTTAATTTAAGTTATGATAGCTAGTTATAAACAAGCATAAGCTAAGGCCAAGCTTTCTAATTAATAATGTCTCTATATTGTTTTTCGTGGCCTGGCTGCCCAAAGAAAAATCTATCCATAAGGATTCGTACACATAGATATGCTGTTTTTAATATGAAGCCTTCCACGAAGAATAAAAATTTATCTTTCAGTTACAGATAATTGATTATTCAAAGAAGATTCCAATAAGCAAAACGTTATCCATTCTCCCTCATTCTAGTTTACTTGGTATTGAATATGGAGCAGAGATAAACTCTAAGGGTAAGCAAACAACCTTATGAATTTACCACTATTTAATTTAAAACACTTTTGGGCCTATGTAACTTTTTAACTACTAGGTAACAATTTTAGACAGCATAGTCTCAGCTATACTATGTAGCACTAACTGATTTCATGCTGCATATGGCAAATTAAAAATCAACACAACTTTAGTACTAGATAAACATCTTGATTTTCATTGAGAGACAGTTGAAGATAGAAGAAGCTTTAAAAATGTAAATGACAAACTCATCCAGAGGCTCATCCACACCCCATCCCCAACACTGCCTTAGCCTTATGCAACATCGGCGGAACTCGCTCCAATACTGAGGGGACTTAAGAGGTAAGTGAACAGTCACACAACAGGACACTCCACTCTCTAGGACCACGAGAGTGGGACAAAACCCTGGGCCCCTCTCCTTAAACCCTAGGCTTTTCTAGTCAGCCAGCAGGGAGTTTCCTGGGGATAGGCTCCCCCAAAACTGAAACCAATCTAGCAGCCCATCCAAACTACAAGCCACACCCCATTCCCAAACCAAGCTATCCTCCTGTAACCTCAGTGGAACTCTGAAACATAGATTGCTAAATAGTGAGGGACTTAGGAGGTGAGTGAACAGGAACACGATGGAACACCACACTCTCTAAGCCCTCCACAGTGGGACAAATCCCCAGGCCTCTTCCTCAATTCCCTTGGCTTTTCTAGCCAGCCAGCAGGGAGTTTCCTGTGGGTAGGCTCCCCCAAAAGTCAAACTCATCAACTGGACCCTCCAAGCTACTAGCCATATCCCACTAAAGATCTCAGAGCTTGCTATAATACTGAGGGGACCAAGACCTTGATACAACATTAAAGGGATTAAGAGAGAACACCAAGAGAGAAAACCAGGAGAGACTACCAAAAGAGCAGGTTTATGGAGAACTCAGGGATTTTCTTGTAACATGAGGGTTTGCTTGTTGGGGTTTCTGTCCTCCCACCAAGTCCCACAGATGTTTAACCCAAAGAAAATCACACAGAGAGTCTATATTAATGATAAACTGATTGGCCCACTAGCGCAGGCTTCATATTGACTCTTAGAACTTATATAGCCCATTATTCTTACCTATGTTAGCCATATGGCTCGGTACCTTTTTCAGTGGAGCAGGTCACATCTTCCTTTTTAGTGTCTGGACAGGACTGTAGGAGAGAGCTCCCTTCTTCCCAGAAGTCTCCTGTCCTCATTGCCCTACCTCTACTGCCTTTTTAGCTATCCTGCCTATACTTTCTGCCTAGCTACTGGCCAATCAACGTTTATTTAAAACATAATTGACAGATTACAGAATTGTTATGCACCATTTTCTGAGACAGACATTGACAATACAGAGCTAATCAAGAAAAACACCAAAATGCTCAAAAAGCCACTGCAAGGATTGGACCAAGATGCAAAGACACTGCCAGCCTCATTTGAAGGAAGAGATAGGTAGGCACCAATGCAAGAATTCCTGCAATATCCTAAAGAAGCAACATGGTAACACCAAAACACTGTGGTCACACAACAGGAAGACTCAATAATTTTAACCCAGAATAAGTAGGAGAAAACGACTCTCAATGTAAAATTCTGAAAATGATAGTGGGAATGCAAGCTGGTCCAGCCCCTTTGGATGTCAATGTGGCAAATTCTCAGAAAATTAAGAAACAACCTTCCTCAAGACCCAGTAATACCACTTTTGGGTATATATCCAAAGGATTTCAATCCTGCCACAAGAACATGTGCTCAATTATATCCATAGCAGCATTGTTAGTCATAGCCAGAACCTGGAAACAACCTAAATGCTCCTCAACTGAAGAATGGATAAGGAAACTGTGGAACATTTACACTGTGGAGTACTACACAGAAGAAAAATAATAACAACAGCTTGAATTTTGCATGAAAATGGACGGAGCTTGAAAACACCATTTTAAGTGAGGTAACCCAGACCCAGAAAGATAATTATCATATGTACTAACTCATAAGTGGTTTTAAACATAAAGGAAAGAAAGTCAGCTTGCAAATTGCAGTCCCCGAGAACCTAGACAATAAGGAGAAACTTAAGAGAGACATACATAGATCTTATCTACATGGGAAGTAGAAAAAGACAAGATCTCCTGAGTAAATTGGGAACATGAGGACATTGGGAAAGGGCTGAATGGGGAGGGAAGTGGCAGGGAAGGGTCCAGAGAAAAATGTAGAGCTCAATAAAAATCAATAAATAAAAAGAAAAACACCTCAGCCTCAGAAACAAACACTACCTCATAATAAAGGTTGGGGAAAAGGTTTTACAATCAAATGGACCTAAGAAACAAGTGGGTGTGTAGATCTTAATATTTAACAAAATTGATTTCAAACTAAAATCAATTGGAAGAGATAGATAAGAACACTTTGTACTCATAACAGGAACAATCCATGAAGATGTAGTCTCAATCCTGAACATCTATGACCCTAATACAAGAGCATCCACGTATGTAAAAGGAACATTATTAAAACTTAAATTACACATCACACCCCACATACTAATAATAGGAGAC
Organism: Myodes glareolus; assembly: GCF_982192425.1. NCBI lineage: Eukaryota > Metazoa > Chordata > Mammalia > Rodentia > Cricetidae > Myodes > Myodes glareolus. The sequence continues at coordinate 96,249,446 of NC_142033.1, read as the reverse complement.
TTCAACACTCCACTCTCACCAACTGACAGGTCAGCGAGACAGAAACTTAACAGAGAACTAACAGATGGCATGAATCAAATGGACTTCACAGACATCTATAGAACATTCCACCTAAACACAAAAGAATATACCATCTCAGCACCTCATGGAACCTTATCTAAAATTGATTACATATTTGGTAACAAAGCAAACCTCCACAGATTTAAAGAGAAAATGGAGAAACCCCCTGTGTCTTACCGGATCACCATGGATTAAAACTAGAATTTAAAAACAATGCAACTCTAAGAAAGCCTACAAACTCATGGAAATTGAACACTGAACTACTTACTATACCGCCCTTAAGTCAAAAAAAAAAAAAAAAAAGAATTAAAGACTTCCTTGAATTCAACGAAAATGAGGGCACAATGAATACAAACTATGTAACACTATGAAAGCAGAGTTAAGAGGAAAATTCAGAGCACTAAGTTCCCACATAAAGAAAATGGGGAAAGCTCACGTTAGTGACTTAATAACCTGAAAGCTCTAGAACAAAAAGAAGCAGACTCATCCAGGAGGAGTAGAAGATAGGAAATATTCAAATTGAGGGCTGAAATCAACAAAATAGAAACAAAGAAAACAAAACAAAAGAAAATCAATGAATTAAAGAGAGTCTTTGAGAAAATCAACAAGATAGTCAAACCCTTATCCAAATTAAGCAAAAGGCAGAGAGAACACCCAAATTAACAAAATCAGAAATGAAAATGGGGACATAACAACAGACATTGAGGAAATTCAGAGAATCATTAGGTCATACTACAAAAACTTGTACTCCAAAAAATTGGAAAATATAAAAGAAATTGACAATTTTTAAAATAGATACTATATACCAAAATTAAATTAAGACCAGGTGAGCAATTTAAATTGACTTATAAACTGCAAAAAATAGAAGCTGTCATCAAAACCATCCCAAACAAAAATAAAAGCCCAGGGCTGAATAATTTTAGTGCAGAATTCTACCAGAATGTCCAAGAAGAGTCAATATCTCTACTCTTCAAAGTCTTCTACATAATAGAAACAGAAGAAACATTTTCAAAATCTGTTTATGAGACTACAGTTACCCTGATACCAAAACCACACAAAGACTCAACCAAGAAAGAAAATTACAGACCAATCTCAATCACAAACATGGATGCAAAAATATTTAATAAAATACTGGCAAATCAAATCCAAGAACACATAAAAAAATCATACACCATGATCAAGTTGGTTTTATCCCAGAGATGCAGGGCTGGTTCAACATAAGAAAATCTATCAATGTAATCCATCATATAAATAAACTGAAAAAAATATGATCATTTCATTAGATGCTGAAAAAGCATTTGACAAAATTAAACCCCCTTCATGATGAAGGTCTTGGAGAGATCAGAGATACAAGGAACATATCTAAATCTAATAAAAACAGTGTACAGCAAACTGACAGCCAACATCAAATTAAATGAAGAGAAACTCAAAGTGATTCTAATAAAATCAGGAGTATAGTTCTTGATGTTTTAGCAATGGTAATAAGACAACAAAAGGAGATTGGAAAGGAAGAAGTCAAATTTTTGTTATTTGCAGATGATGTGATAGTATATATGAGTGACCCCAAAAACTCTACTAGAGAACTTCCACAGCTGATAAATACCTTCAGTGATGTGGCAGGATACAAGATCAACTCATAAAAATCTGTATCGCTCTTATACACAAATGATAAAGAAATTGAGAGGGAAATCAGAGAAACATCACCTTTCACAGTAGCCACAAATAACATAAAATATTCTGGGGTAACACTAACCAAGGAAGTGAAAGACCTATTTGACAAGAACTTTAAGTCTTTGAAGAAAGAAACTGAAGAAGATATAACAAAATGGAAAGATCTCCCATGCTCTTGGATAGGTAGGATCAATATGGTAAAAATGGAAATCCTACCTGCAGCAATCTATAGATTCAATGCAAACCCCATCAAAATCCCAACAAAATTCTTCACAGAACTTGAGAGAACAGTATTCAACTTCATATTGAAAACCAAAACTCCTAGAATAGCCAAAACAATCTTGCACAAGAAAGGAACCTCCAAAGGCATCACCATCCCTGACATCAAGCTCTATTACAGAAGAACTTCAGTAATAAAAACAGCTTGGTATTGGCATAAATACAGAAAGGTCTACCAATGGAATCAAATAGAAGACCTAGATATTAATCCACACACCTACAAACACCTGTTTTTTGACAAGGAAACTGAAATTATACAATGGGAAAAAGAACGTATCTTCAGCAAATGGTGCTGGCATAACTGGATGTCAACATGTAGAATAATGAAAATAGACACATATCTACAGCCATGCAGAAAACTCAGTCCAAATGGATTAAAGTCCTTAATATAAATCCAACCACACTGAACATGATAGAAGAGAAAGTGGAAAGTATACTTCAATGCACAGACACAGGAGACTACTTCCTAAATATATCCCCAGTAGCACAGACAATGAGAGAAACAATAAATAAAACGGACCTTTTGAAACTGAGAGGCTACTGTAAAGCAACGGACACAGTCAATAAGACAAAAAGGCAGCTTACTGAATGGGAAAAGATCTTCATCATCCCCATGTAAGGCAACGAACTGATCTACAAAATATATAAAGAACTCAAGGAACTAGACATTAAAATTCTAAATAACCCAATTGAAAAATGGGGTACTAAACTAAACAGAGAATTCTCAACAGAAAAATCTCAAGTGACCAAAAGATACTTAAGGAAAATTTTCAACATCCTTAGCTATCAGAGAAATGCAAATCAAAACAACTCTGAGATACTATCTTATACCTTTCTAAGGTAAAAAAAAAAACACCAATGATAGCTTATGTTTGAGAGGATGTGAAGTAAGGGGAACACTCATCCATTACTGGTGGGAATGCAAACTTGTACAACCACTTCAGAAATCAGTATGGTGATTTAACAAATTGGGAATTAACCTACCTCAGGATCCAGCAATACCACTCTTGGGCATATACCCAAAAAGATGCTCAATCATACTACAAAAGCATTTGTTCAACTATATTCATAGAAGCATTTTTGTAATAGCCAGAACCGGGGAAAAAACCTAGATGCCCCTTGAACAAAGAATAGATAAAGAAAATGTGGCACATTTACACACTAGAGTTCTACTTAGTGATAAAAAACAATGACATCTTGAATTTTGCATGCAAATGGATGGAATTAGAAAACATGATCTTGAGTGAGGTAACCCAGTCCCCAAATGTACTCACTTATGGTATGTACTCACTTATAACTGAATACTAGCTATAAACAAAGGGCATTTAGCCTATAGTTCATGATCCTAAAGAAGCTAAGTAATAAGATAAATCCAAAGAAAAACATATATTGATCCACCTGGAAATTGGAAAAAGACAAGATTGCCTGATAAAATTGGAAACATGAGGGTGGGGGGAGAAGTAAGAGGAAAAGGAGGAGAGGAGAACTGCACAGTTGATGAGAACTTGAGGGAATTGGATAGTCAAGATGGAGGAAGGACAGAGATGAGAGCAAGGAAAGAGATATGTTGATTGAGGAAGTCATTAAAGAGTTAGCAGAAACCTGGTTTTAGAGAAAATTTCAGGAATCGACAAGGATGACCCCAGGTAAGATCCTAAGCAATAGAGGAGAGGGGGCCTGATCTTGACTTGCTCTGTAGTCAGACTGATGATTATCTTAAATATCACCATAGAGCCTTCATCCAGCAACTGATGGAAACAGATGCAGAGAACTATATCAGAGCACTGAACTGAGCTCCCAAAGTCCAGTTGATGAGTGGAAAAATGAGTATATGAGCAAAGAGGTCAAAATCATAATGGGTTCACACACTGAAACAGTCTACCTGAGCTAATGAGAGTTTACCAACTCCAGCCAGACTGGGTAGGAACAAGCATAGGACAAAACTAGTCCCTCTGAATGTGGTTGACAGTTGTATGCCTGAGACTTAGGGTGCAATGGTGGTGGCACTAGGATTTATCCCTACTGCATGTACTGGCTTTTGGGATCCTATTACTGTTTGGATGTTACCTTGCTCATCCTATATATAGTCAAGAGGGCCTTGGTTCTTCCCCAAAGCAAAGTGCCTTACCCTCTCTGAGAATTGAATGGGGGTCAGTTAGAAGGTTGTGTGGAGGGAATGGTAGGAAGGGAAGGAATGGGAACTTGGATTGGTATATTTTAAAAATCTAATAAATTTAAAAAATGAAAATGACACTTGTTTGTCATTTCCAAAATGGTATCCCGTTAAATGGATGTTATTTTAAAACATTATATCTGTCTCAGTTCTAGGGCTTCTCTGTGAGTTCTGAAGCTAGTCATCAGGATTATGTTTTTAAGCTGCTAAATTCCTGTTATAATGAAGAGAGTAATTAACCTGAAGCTCTTTCAGTGAGGCAGGTTGGCACTTTCAAGAATTTTTCATCATGGATGATAAAAATTGTTAATAGCCTCCCCTGAAGACTTATTGAGGGCAATATAAGTACATTAATCATGTTTGAAACCGATTACACAAAATGTTGTTTGGCACAAATGAAGGAATATTTAAAATTTATGGGCAATCCCTTTAGAGTTACAATTTAGATACGATCAGCGATCCTTCTTTGCAGTGATGTCACTAGTCTCTCTTGGGCTAGATGGAACTCTTGTCAGGAAAAGTTAAGCTCAGGCTACACTATTTATTTAAAACATATAGTTTTAGAGTATACCCCCACTTGAAATTAATGAAAAAAAATGTTGGAACTGTGTCCCTAATGACCCAAGGTTGAATCAGATCTAGTAATATAAAAAGAAGTCTAGAATGGCAATGAGAAATGCTGTTACTCTCTCTCTCTTCCAGCATTCTAAGCCTGTTGTTGGTACTGCCCTGTCTCGTCAGTGAAGGACAGATGGGCTGGTTTAACTCAATCCTTTTCCACTTCACAGTCTGCTATGAGTTGAAATGTTCATGCTCCAAATTAATATATGGATATCCAAACTCCCAAGACCTCAAAATGACACTTTTGTGAATTGGACCACTTGAAACGAAATGAGCTGAGTCAGGAAAGGGTCATATTGAAGCTAAATAGTTTTCTTAGTCCAGAATAATGGAATGACAAAGTAAAATCAGACAATCAACAAATCAAGCATAAGGAAAAACAGGGAAATAAAATGCCATTGTTTCTTTGGTAAATTAAGACAACATTTGAGGAGGAATATAAATTAGCTGCTTTTCATTACAGATAACACAAGCTTTCAAACTGTTAAACTTAGTTTCTGGATCGCACGTATTTAATTAGTAAAAATCACAAGTAAAATTCTATAGTGTTTTTTTCATTTTTAATTTAACTTTTTGTTTGTTTGCTTGTTTTTTTTTGGGGGGGGGGTTCCTCCCATTCCCTCCATATACCCTCTCACCCCACTCCCATCAAATCCTCAGGGTGTTTGATTTTGAACAAGAAAATCTTACTAATGTCCTCTAGGCAATCCAAGACCAAGTTTCTGTCAGATCTTAAGCATGGCACTTGTGAGTGTTTTATTTCATTATAATGGGAAAAGATACTATTAAGTATTTTGAGGCAGTAATATTATCATGAGTATATATCATATATATATATATATATATATAAACTTTATATGCCTATATCTTCATAAAAAGAGGATGACAGGACTTGTCATTGAAAAAGAGTAGGGGTGTAGATTTGTAGCAACAGAATAAGACACAACCATGACATCAGAAAGGAATATTGGTTCCAGAAATCAAGAAATCTGCAAAATCCAGGAAATAGCAAACAGTATTTCAAGAACTTCTCTAAAGAAAGCACCCTGATGACATCTAACTACAACTCAATTTGGGACGAGGGCCAATGGTCTTCTGAAACCATGAGCAGTGAGCAAGTTGTGTGTCTTACCTCATATTGTTATAAAAAAAATCACTCAAAATGTGGTGATATTTTATTTGTGTTCTGAAAAATAAAGCTTGTCTGGAGATCAGAGTATGCAGCTCGTCACTAGTTAACCATAGAAGCCAAGCAGAGGTGTTACACACCTTTCATCCTATTACCAAGGAGGAGGAAACAGGAAATGATATGGTTAAGCAGTAAGAAGAAGTGAAAAGGCAGGGCAAAGACAAGAACTTTGCCATTTTTTGGCAGAGAAGTTGGTGAGGTAAGGGGTGTCTGTGTCTTGTTCCTCTGTCTCTCTTATCTTTCAACATTTCCCCTAATATCTGACTCCAGGTTTTTATTATTTAGATCAATTAGAATTCATGCTACAACAAACAGCTTCACTTCTTTGTGAGATTTGGGGAGATTGAGTTTATCTCTCTGCTATCTAAGTTTTCTCTCAGTCATCTGTTATTTCTTGCTAAGGTATGTTCAGTGATAGACTCAGCAGTTTTCTTCTGCTCTTTACACCATAGAAAGCAATTTTCCACTTGTTAAACCAAACCCCTAATTAGTAGGCACATGTTGTAAACCGCGGTATTTCCTGCTACACTGTGAATAGAAATGTGGACTGCATAGATACTGGCACCTGTGGCATCTGTGGATTGTATGTGGAATGACTTTCAAGACAGAGTAGGTACTGAATCAGCATGACAAGATGTGAGATTCTCTATTTCTTTTGAAATACTCTACCTATCCAATAATGCCATTATTCTTCCTGCTGAAAACAAATTTCACGAGTATTAGCTAATTCCTTTTTATTTGGAATAACAAAAAAATGATCATTAGTTAGAGGCAAAGTGTTTAAGATGTCTTTCTGCCAATGGTTCATAAGAAGGAAAAGCATTGTTTGCCTGTTTCCATTCCTCACTGAAGCAATGCTTTTAGTCGATACTACTGCTAATAAAGTGTAAGCAAGGACCCATTTTCTTAAAGGACTCTGAAGTCATGCTGTAATAGATTGAGGTAAAAATAGATGGACCAATTTGTTGTGTCATGAGAACAGTGACATACAGTGCTAACAAAATGACAAAATAAAAAGAGATCAAATGATTCAATCCCAAGCAAAGAAAGTATTTTCAAAACTAGTAGAAAAATAAGTGACATACTATCTATGTAGACTTTGAGAATAACTGATGGCAGCTTCCCTGACAGAAATAAACTGAAAATAAAACAACATTTTAAGAGATTTTAAAACTCAGGGCCAGGACCCAGAAAAGTACCCCAGAGACCTAGGATAGAATCAAATATGATTGGGGGAAAAACAGTCAATGAAATGATTCCTAATGATATCCTGCTTTTTTCATAGATTGATGCCTAGCCTGTCATCAGAGAGACTTCACCCAGAACCCAATGGAAACAGATGCAGAGACACACTGTCAAACATTAGGCCAACCTCAGAGAATCCTACTAATGTGGGGGAGGAAGGATTGTAGGAGCCAAAGAGCACAAAGACACCACAAGAAAACTCAAAGAATTAATTAACTAACCTCGGCTCATAGGGGATCACAGAGACTGAAAAATAACTAGGGAGCCTACTTTTATTATATTTAGGTATAAACATTGTAGGGGTGTTGAATTTTCTCAGATGCTTTTTCAGCATCTAATGAAATGATCATATGGTTTTTTTCTTTCAGTTTATTTATATGATGGATTACATTGATAGATTTTCGTATGTTGAACCAGCCCTGCATCTCTGGGATGAAGCCTACTTGATCATAATATATAATTTTTTTGGATGTGTTCTTGGATTCGGTTTGCCAGAATTTTATTGAAAATTTTTTTTTGACAGCCAAATCATCTTTATTGAGGGAATGGGTCTTGGGGGAGTCGGGGTCACTGGGGCCCTCACTGCATAGCTTGTTCATTGGCACTGCTTTCAGAATCCTGCGGCTTCATCACATCTGGAAGCTCTGGAGTGCTGGAGAAGGGCTCAATGTGCAGTGCTTTAAAGGCATCATCGGCTCGAAAGGCCAGGCTCACTGTGGCTGGGACCTGTGGCAGTGCTGTCTGGCCAGTGAAGCCACACTCACCTAGAGTTTTTCTATCATCAAAGAGCTGGTCATCCTTGTACAGCCTCTGCTCATCCGGTGGCCACTTGAAGATGCCCTCAACAATGTGCTTCAGCTCGAACATGCTACTCGACTCCTTGGCATCCTTGAAGATGGTGGTCTTGTGGCGACGGAGCATGAGAAACACATCCTGAGGATGGCCGGACCGCATCAATGCCAGCCTGAGGCCCCTGGCCTGGCCCCGGCACCCCCTCCGCCCCCGGCCCTTTGTGTCTATGTTCATGAGTGAGATTGGTCAGTAATTCTCTTTCTTGATTGAGTCTTTGTGTGGTTTTGGTATAGGGTAACTGTAGCTTCATAAAAGGAATTTGGCAATGACTCCTCTGTTTCTATTTTGTGAAACACATTAAAGAGCAAAGGTAAACTTCTTGGGAGTTCTGGTAGAATTCTGTTTTGAAACCTTCTGGTCCTGGGCTTTATTGGGTAGGGAGGTTTTGATGACAGCTTCTAATTCCTCGTGACTTGTAGGTCTATTTAAATTGTTCACATGGCCTTGATTTAATTTTGGTATATGGTTCTTATCTAGAAAAATGTCCATTTCTTTCACATTTTCCAATTTTGTGGCATACAGGCTTTTGAAGTAAGATCTAATGATTCTCCAAATTTCCTCTGTGTCTATGGTTATGTCCCCCTTTTCATTTCTGATCTTGTTAATTTGCGTGTTCTTTCTCTGCCATTTGATTAGTTTGGATAGGGGTTTATCAATCTTGTTGATTTTCTCTAAGAACCAACAAGTTAGACTTGTTTTGTAGAAGTCTAACCAAAAAGTTAGACTTTAAGTTATTATATTAATAACTGTATTTAATCTAAAAAACAATTTTCCAGACAGATCTTGAGAGTACTCCCATGGTGTAGAAGGGTCTTCTTTCTATGTGCTGTTTTCATTGGTCAAATAAAGAAACTGCCTAGGCCTTTTGATAGGCCAGCCCTTAGGTGGATGGAGTAGACAGAACAGAATGCTGGGAGAAAGAAGCAGCAATAGGTAGATCCCTTGGCTCTCCTCTCCAAGATGGATGTGGGTTAGACTCATCTCGGTAAGCCACCATCACGTGGTAATATACAGATTATTAGAAATGGGTTAATTAAGATGTGAGAGTTAGCCAAGAAGAGGCTAGATATAATGGGCTAGGCAGTGTTTAAATGAATACAGTTTCCATGTAATTATTTTGGGTGTAAGCAGGCTGGGATTCGGGCAGCAAGAAGCGACCCATCACTCCACATTGCAACACTCCCATCCAAAGAGAGGCAGAGCAAACACTCTTTAAAAATGATTCAAAACTATTCAAATCAAAGGAGCATTAATCATGAGAAAATAGAAAAGACCTCATAAATATTACTGCAAATCAACCTGAGTATAAATGAGTGTATCTGAGAAGTGATTTATCTTATACATATCAGTTAAAATTGAATAATCATATATACATATGCATATAAGGAAAGAGAAATAACACCTGGCACTATTATTGCATATCAAATCATCTCTTCATAACGTGCAAATAATTACACACAACTTAGTAGCAAAGTATAAGGCCTAACTAGCACTATGATTTACATTAGACAACCCCAACACTTTTATGTAAACATGTACCACTTGCTAAGGTATCCATTTATTGCTTTACTAAGTAAAATTCAATATACTAAGGGGAAACCATAATTAACTTATAATTTAAATTTATAAAGAAACATACTTAGAAGAAAACCTCCACACTTGGGGAGAGTGGGAGAAAGAGATGGAGATGATAGAGTTGGAGATACATGCAGGTACATTTGGGGGAAGAAGACGGAGAAGGAGGAGCAGGAGGGAGCAAGGTCAGTCAAATAAATACCAACAATCAAAGATAAGACCATTGAACAGTATAAAATGTGGCCGCTTTAAATAGTGAAACATATGATAATAAAGCCTGATGCACATATATAAACTCACAGAGGCTGTGAAAACAAGCACAAGGCCCACACAGGTTCAAGTCTCAGCACTGAGATGGGGAAGTAGGCCTGTGCTCACACCCCTAACCAAGAAGCCATCTGCAACTGACATCAACTTGTAATGGAAAAATTAGTTTTCTGCATTGGAATCTCACTAGGTATATTATCCACACTCCTTGGTAGGCTGGTGTGGGAGAATTATCTGTATTCTGTCAATCATGTATTTTAATAAAACGCTGATTGGCCAGGCAGGCAGTATAGGCGGGAAAGCCAGACAGGAAGTAGGGGTGGAGCAATGAGAACAGGAGAATTCTGGGAAGCAGGGAGGTTCCTCTGCCACTCCTGTGCAGACCACCGAAGAGACAGCATGTAACCTGCCCAGCTAAAAAAGGTACGGAGCCATTATGGCTAACATAGATGAGAATAATGGGTTAATATAAGTTATAAGAGTTAACAAGAAGCCTGACCTAATGAGCCAATCAGTTTATAATCTTATGGAGTCTTGTGTGTGATTTTCTTTGGGGCCTGCCTGCTGTGGGGTACTGGGCAGGACAGATACCCCAACAAGCCAGCCCCTCATACTACAGTAGGCCTTATACCCAGGAGTAAATGGCCATCACTGAGCAAAACTCAATGTTTACATGTTTGACAATTTTTGTCTTGGTCTTTAATACACTATTTGGAAGGTAATTAACCATATAATATATTTATACTAATAAGTAATATAAATGTCAATGCAAAATATAAAGCAAACAAAATAAGTAAACCAAGCTTTTATTAAATATGGCACTGATAAACATCTGCCTATAATTAATAATCAATAAAATATACATTTTAGAAATTAAAGAGAGACATGATTATAAATTACAAATGTAAGAAATAATGATTAGAGGACAGAAAAAGCAATCAACAATTATAATTCATACATAAGATTCTAGCAAATATCCAATGAAATAAACTATGAAATCCAAATATATGTAAACAGAAGGCTTGTATGCAGGAAAATAATGTCAGGATATGATGTTTATATTCAACATAGCAGGAGATTCAGTATATAAATACTGTCTAATTGCTAACATATTGGCAATGTAGAAACTGGAAAATAATTTTAAAATCAATTATTATTAAAACATATTAAAGAATATATATAAATATATAAACTAAAGAATAAATAAAGATATTAATTCACAATTAAAACTTTGGCAGATGGTCTACCTCATATCTAGTTTTCCAGGCAAGCACTAAACCTTAAAAAATAAATTAATACCAATATTATTTCAAAGTCAGAGTAGAAAGAAAAGTACACTCCCTAACTTATTTTACAAGGCCAGAATTTTCCTCAAATCAAAATAAAGCAAAAACTTAAGAAAAGAATATTATAAATTGACTTTCTTGTGAATACAGATTCAAATATACTTAGTAAAAATTATAGCAAATTGAATCTAATAAAGTGGGATTTATTCTAGCAATGAAAGGTCAGCTTGACATCAAAACCAAATCAATTTAAAATGCTGCATTAGCAGAAAAACAGCAGAGATGGCTATGATGATTTCAAATGACACAGGTAAAGCATTTGCTAAAATTGTAAACCAATTTCTGTTACAAACTCTGAGAGTCCTAAAAAAAATGAAAAGTGTCTATCAGGAAGAACAGCAGATATTCACTAATGACAAAGAAAAAATGCCTTTCCTCCAGAACACAGCCATCCACAGCAATAGCACTATAGACTAATTCTAAAACAAAAAACTAATCTTTGCATGTGTACACCTACTTGTGTACTCTTTATGTGTACTTCTGTGTGTGGCATGCTCATTCTGTGTGTGACTCATTGCTCATGAGTAAAAGCAACAGATTAGTCTTGGGTCTCAGTCCTCACCTTCTTCTTCAAGACAGACTCTCCATTTCTCATGGTTGTGTACACTCGGCTGTCTAGTTTGAGAGCTTCATGGGAGACTCCTTTCCGAAAATAATAGTACTTCAGTTGAGACATTGTGTCTAGCTTTAATTGGCTCTGGAGAATCTGACTTGTGAAGCAAGCTCCTTACCCACTGGATCATCTCAGCAGACTACAAAATTGATGTTTACTTTATGCCAGACACCCTCCCTTTTTTCAAATAACAAAATTAATAAAGCCTGTTAAAATAAAAACATTGTAGCTATAGACCTTGTTAAACTGCATAGATATAATTTAATAGTTAAACAAAATTGATTAGTTAAACATTTATGGAACACAAACCATAATGAGAAAAATATTAAACATATTACAAAGGTATAAATTTCTGTTCCTTAAATGTCACTATCAAGAAAATATCATGCGCAGACCATTATTTTTACACTAATTAAAAAGACTTTATTATAAAATTAAAATATGGGCATGAAGAAATGGTTCATTGATTAAAAGTGCTTCCTGTTCATCCCCAAAACCCATATAGTACCTCACAACTCTCTATAATTCTGGTCCCAGGGATTCCAATGTCCTCTTCTGGTTTCTGTGGTCACTGCCTTCACATGGTACATATAGTACAGATAAAACACTGAAACAAATATAAATAAAAAATAAAAATACCATTTAAAATAATGTAACAGACAAAATTTGTAGCACTTTTTCAGTAGTTGGGTGGATGTCATTAAAAACATACACAGGATTTTCTTGGCTCAAAAGCATGAAAACATATGCCCTTTAAAACTGTTCCAAAGCAGTCGAGGTCAACTGCAGCACACCACAAGTTCTTTTACAGTGAGGCTTCTATTCTGTATCCTGACTTAGGGAGTGGTTGTACAGTTTTATGACTTTTACAAAACTCACAAAAATCTATGCCGAATGGAATCAATTTTCCCTATGTAATTATGAAAATCAACATAAATATTTGAATAGGGTTTCCTCCCAAAAGATGTATATGCCAAAAAAAGCATTGGTACAATACCACCATTGAGAATATAGAAATTAAAACAATCACAAAATTAAGGACACTAAAAATGTGGAGAGTATATATGAATTTTATGGAGAAACAATTCTTACTGCTGTTGCTTAACCAGGTTTTCCAGGCAATGCATACATGATTACCAAATGATAAAGTATTTTAACTCTCAGCTACTTAGTAAAAGTAAATGGAAATCAGTATTTACAGAAATTTCTGAACTCAATCTTAGCTATACACGAGGCCTTCTATAGTAGACGCATTTCCATGTCCAAACCGTGGTATTTCGATTTCAACTTGTCACGTGTGCACAACACGTTTTATCTGCTAAAAGAAAAGATCATGAAAAAAGATGGAAGAGATAAAGTTTACATTTTAAAATTTTATCAGGACCGCGAGGGGTGCGTTCACCCACTGATACAAGGGGACTGGTCTGGTGGGAGCTCACCACGGCCATCTGGACTGGGACTGAACGAGCATGTGATCGGGCTCAGAACAGTGCTCCAATGTGGGTCTCAGTCTCCATCTCCATCCATCGTCGGATGAAGGTTCCCTCCGATCCTGCCTTCCTTGCTCACGCTCTCCCTCCATCTGCTTCTCATTTGGACCTAAGGAGTTAAGTCCAGTGTTCCAATGGGTATCTCTGTCTCTATCTCCATCCATCGCCAGATGAAGGTTCTATGGTGATATGCAAAATATTCATCAGTATGGTTATGGGCTAAGGCCAGTTCAGGCACCCTCTCCTCCGCTGCCCAGGGAACAATCTAGGAACCTCTCCTTGGGCCTGGTAACCCCTCCAGAATCAAGTCGCTAGCAAACCCCAAAATGACTCCCTTAGCTGAGATACATACCTCCCCGTTCCCACATCAATCCTTCCTCCCTCCCCCCATCCCATTCCCCCAAGCCATCCCCAATCCTCCCCTTCTCCCTTCTCTCCAATGCTCTCCCCTTACTTCCACCCCGTCACGCCCCGTGCACCCAAGTTTGGCTGGCAATCATGTCTAATTCCAATATCCAGGATGAAAACTGTATGATTTTCTTCAGGTTCACCTTCTTAATTAGCTTCTCTAGGATCACGAATTATAGGCTCAAAGACCTTTAACTATGGCTAGAATTCACTTATGAGTGAGTACATACCATATTCCTCTTTTTGGGTCTGGCTTACCTCACTCAGTAAAGCGTTTTCTATTTCCATCCATTTGCATGCAAAATTCAAGATGTTATTGTTTTTTACCACTGAGTAAAACTATAATGTGTATATGTTCCACACCTCTTTTAACCATTCTTCTATTGAGGGGCACCTAGGTTGTTTCCAGGTTCTGGCTATTACAAATAGTGCTGCTATGAACATAGTTGAACAAATGCTTTTGTAGTATGATAGGGCATCTCTTGGGTATATTCCAAAGAGTGGAATTGCTGGGTCCTGAGGGAGGTTGACTCCCAGGTTCCTTAGAAACCGCCACACTGATTTCCACAGTGGCTGCACAAGTTTGCATTCCCACCAACAATGGAAGAGTGTTCCCTTCATTCCACATCCTCTCCAGCATAGGCTATCATTGGTGTTTTTGAGTTTGGCTATTCTGACAGGTGTAAGATGATATCTCAAAGTGGTTTTGATTTGCATTTCCCTGATCGCTAAAGAGGTTGAGCATGATCTTAAGTGCCTTTAGGCCATTCGAAGTTCATCTGTTGTGAATTCTCTGTTCAGTTCAGTACCCCATTTTTTAATTGGGTTAATTAGAGTTTTAGTGTCTAGTTTCTTGAGTTGTTTATAAATTTTGGAGATCAGATCTTTGTCTGATGAGGGGTTGGTGAAGATCTTCCCCCAGTCAGAAGGTAGCCTTTATGTCTTTCTGATGGTGTCCTTTGTTTACAGAAGCTTCTCAGTTTCAGGAGGTCGCATTTATTCACTTATTCTCTTATTGTCTGTGCTACTGGGGTTCTACTTAGGAAGTGGTCTCCTGTGCCTATGTCTAATAGAGTACTTCCCACTTTCTCTTCTGTCAGGTTCAAAGTGGTCAGATTAATATTGATGTTTTTAATCCATTTGGACTTGATTTTTGTGCATGGTGATAGATATGGATCTATTTTCATTCTTCTACAGGTTGACATCCAGTTATGCCAGCACCATTTGTTAAAGATGCTTTACTTCTTCCATTGTATACCTTTAGCTCCCGTGTCGAAAATCAGGTGTTCATAGGTTTGTGGGTTAATATCCGGGTCTTCTATTCGATTCCATAGTTCGACTTCTCTGTTCTTATGCCAATATCAAGCTGTTTTCAATGTTGTACCTCTGTAATAGAGTTTGAAGTCAGGGGTGATAATGCCTCCAGAGGTTCCTTTATTGTATAAGATTGTTTTGGCTATCCTGGGTTTTTTGTTTTTCCAAATAAACTTGATTATTGTTCTCTCAAGGTCTGTGAAGAAGTTTGATGGAATTTTGATGGGAATTACATTGAATCTATAGATTGCTTTTGGTAGAATTGCCATTTTTACTATGTTGATCCTCCCAATTCAAGAGCAAGGGATATCTTTCCATTTTCTGGTAACCTCAATTTCTTTCATCAAAGACTTAAAGTTCTTGTCAAATAGGTCTCTCACTTCCTTGGTTAGAGTTACCCCAAGATATTTTATGCTATTTATGGCTATCGTGAAAGGTGATGTTTCTCTGATTTCCCTCTCTGCTTCTTTATCCTTTGTGTATAGGAGGGCAACCAATTTTTTGGAGTCGACGTTGTATCCTGCCACATTACTGAAGGTGTTTATCAGCTATAGGAGTTCTTTGGTAGAGTTTTTGGGGTCGCTTATGTACACTATCATTTCGTCTGCAAATAACGAAAGTTTAACTTCATCCTTTCCAATTTGAATCCCCTTGATCACCTTATGTTGTCTTATTGCTATTGCTAGAACTTCAAGCACTATATTGAAGAGGTATGGAGAGACTGGACAGTCTTGTCGTTTTCCTGATTTTAATGGAATGGCTTTGAGTTTCTCTCCATTCAATTTGATGTTAGCTGTTGGCTTGCTGTAAATAGCTTTTATTATATTTAGGTATGATCCTTGTATCCCCAATCTCTCCAACACCTTTATCATATGGGGTGTTGAATTTTGTCAAATGCTCTTTCAGCATCCAATGAAACGATCATATGGTTTTTTTTCTTTCAGTTTATTTATATGATGGATTACATTGATCCATTTGTGTATGTTGAACCAACCCTGCATCTCTGGGATGAAGCCCACTTGATCATAATAATTTTTCTAATGTGTTCTTGGATTCGGTTTGCCAGTATTTTATTGAGAATTTTTGTGTCGATGTTCATGAGTGAGATTGGCCTGTAATTCTCTTTCTTGATTGTGTCTTTGTGTGGTTCTGGTATCAGAGTAACTGTAGCTTCATAAAAGGAGTTCAGCAATGACTCTTCTGTTTCTATATTGTGAAATACACTAAGGAGTATAGGTATTAGCTCTTCCTGGAAGTTCTGGTAGAATTCTGCATTGAAACAGTCTGGTCCTGGGCTTTTTTTGGTAGGGATTTTTGATAACAGCTTCTAATTCTTCGAGACTAACAGGTCAATTTAGATTGTTCACCTGTTCTTGGTTCAACTTTGGTTTATGGTACTTATCTTTAAAAATGTCCATTTCTTTTACATTTTCCAATTTTGTGGCATACAGGCTTTTGTAGTAAGATCTAATGATTCTCTGAATTTCTTTTATTTCTGTGA
This sequence comes from Myodes glareolus, assembly GCF_982192425.1. Taxonomy (NCBI): domain Eukaryota; kingdom Metazoa; phylum Chordata; class Mammalia; order Rodentia; family Cricetidae; genus Myodes; species Myodes glareolus. The sequence continues at coordinate 96,232,842 of NC_142033.1, read as the reverse complement.
TTATGTCCCCTTTTTATTTCTGATCTTATAAATTTGCATGTTCTCTCTCTGCCATTTGATTAGTTTGGATAGGGGTTTGTAGATCTTGTTGATTTTCTCCAAGAACCAGCTTTTTGTTTCATTGATTCTTTGGATTGTTTTCTGTATTTCTATTTTGTTGATTTCAGCCCTCAGTCTGATTATTTTCAGTCTTCTACTCCTCCTGGGTGAATCTGCTTCTTTTTTATCTAGAGCTTTTAGGTGTGCTGTTAAGTCTTCAATTTGTGCTTTCTTCATTTTCTTTAATTGGGCACTTAGTGCTATGAACTTTCCTCTTAGCACTGCTTTCATAGTGTCACATAGTTTTGAGTATGTTGTGTCTTTGTTTTCATTAAACAAATTCTAACTTTAATCCATGGTGATCTGACAAGATACATGTGGTTACTAATATTTTTTTTTGTATCTGTGGAAGTTTGCTTTGTTACCAAGTATGTGGTCAATTTTCAAGAAGGTTTCATGAGCTGCAGAGAAGAAGGTATATTCTTTCCTATTTGGGTGGAATGTTCTATAGATGTCTGTTAAGTCCATTTGATTCAATACCTCCAATAATTCTTTTATTTCTCTGTTAAGTTTCTGTCTGATTGACCTGTCCATTGGTGAGAGAGGTGTGTTGAAGTCTCCTACTATTAGTGTGTGTGGTTTGATGACTGCTTGAGTTCTAGAAGAGTTTCTTTTACGTAAGTGCGTGCCTTTATATTAGGGGCATAGATATTCAGGATTGAGATTTCCTCCTGGCGAATTGTTCCTGTTATGAGTATGAAATGTCCATCTCCATCTCTTCTGATTGATTTTAGTTTGAAGTCAATTTTGTTAGATATTACAATGGCCATACCCGCTTGTTTCTTAGGTCCATTTGCTTGGAAAACCTTTTCCCAACCCTTTACTCTGAGTAGGTGTCTGTCTTTGTGGTTGAGGTGTGTTTCTTGTAAACAGCAGAATGTTGGATTCTGTTTTCGTATCCAATCTCTAAGTCTCTGCCTTTTTACAGGTGAATTGAGTCCATTGATATTAAGTGATACTAATGACCAGTGGTTGTTGTCTCCTGACATTTTCCTTTTTTGGGGAGGGTAGTAGAATGTGTATTTCCCTTCTTTGAGATGTGCTTGTGAAGGGTCGCTAGTTGCTTGAGTTATTGTAGGCAATATTGGCATTGTTGGATTCCTTGGGTTGTGATTTTCCTTCTAATACTTTCTGTAAGGCTGGATTTGTGACTACGTATTACTTAAATTTGTTTCTATCCTGGAATATTTTGTTTTTTCCATTGATAGTGAACGATATCTTGCCTGGGTATAGTAGTCTGGGCTTGCAACCATGGTCTCTTAGTTTCTGCAGTACCTCTATCCAGGACCTTCTGGCTTTCATGGTTTCCACAGAGAAGTCCGGTGTAAGTCTGATAGGTTTACCTTTATAAGTTACTTGACATTTTTCTTTTACAGCTCTTAATATTCTTTCTTTAATCTGAATGTTTTGTGCTTTGATTATTATATGGTGAGGGGATTTTTTTTTAATCCAGTCTATTCGGCGTTCTGTATGCTTCTTGAAACTTCATAGGGATATCGTTCTTTAGGTTGGGGAAGTTTTCTTCAATAATTTTGTTGAATGTATTTTCTGGGCCTTTGATCTGCAATTCTTCTCCTTCTTTTACCCCTATTATTCTTAGATTTGGTTTTTTTTATTGTGTCCCACATTTCCTGAATGTTTTGTGATGAGAATTTGTTGGATTTGCTGTTTTCTTTGGTCAGAGCGTTTATTTTCTCTATGTTGTCTTCAGAGTCTGAGAGTCGTTCTTCTGTCTCTTGTATTCTGCTGGTTATGCTTGTTTCTGAAGTCTCCGTTCATTTACCTAGGTTTTCTATAGCCAGCCGTCCCTCGGTTTGTGCTTTCTTCATTGCCTCCATTTCAGTTTTCAAACCTTGAACTGTTTCCATTACCTGTTTGATTGTTTTTTCTTTGTTTCCCAGAATTTCTTTTATGGATTTACTCATTTCTCCAAACCTTTTGTTATAATTCTCTTCCATTTCTTTACTCATTTCTTCAGTCTTTTTGTTATACTTATCTTCCATTTCTTTACAGCAGTTTTTCACCTCCTGTTAAATTCCTCTAATATTTTCATAAAGCTCCGCTTAGAGTCGACTTCTATTTCTTCTGTAGTAGGGTGTTCAATTCTTCTATTTTCGTGATCCCTGGATTCTGGTGATGTCATGTAGCCTTTCAGGTTGTTGGAGGAATTCTTGCATTGGTGCCTGCCCATCTCCTCTTCTCTGTATGGAACTCCTCAGCACTGAAGCAGGGACAGCCAGTACTCCAAGGACACAGGAGACCAAAGGATGACAGTGGGGGCAGGGAAGTGTCCCGTGGAACACCGAAGACCCTGTCGCTGGATGCTGGGGGGGGCTGTGCTCTCTTCCGGGACAGACCGCCCAGGCTAGCACTTACTCACCTCTCTGGATAGAACTCCTCAGCACTGAAACAAGGACAGCTGGCATTCCAAGGACACCTATTGATGGCATTTTTATTGGATTGTTTGAAGTTAATCAAAATACTTAATCAGTATAACTAGGATGTGGAATACGCTTATCTATAGTTACTGACAGTGACTACTTGTGGAAATATTCATATATGTACATTACAGTGGAAACACAGGCCTTCAATTCTTTACATACTACTTATGCTCTTCTCTTTGCTGGCCAGTGAAAATGGATGTGATGTTTCAAACAAACTTAGTTCTCCAGTTATTTCTGCCAACAGATACCCCATAGTAATAAAGACTGACATACTGTGAGTGACTAAAATCCTCACACTGGGTATTCTGTCCTAAGGAAGGTTATGTGTATTAGAGAAAATGGGACTTGGTAATGTACTACCTGTTAATATTACTGCCTAAAAACACAGAGACAAAGAATCTAAAGTTCCAAGACAATCCTGTACTTTGGACAGCCTGCTTTGGAGATATGCACAATAGCCTCGGTTAAGCTTTTATGGTTGGCTTGTACTCTTCCCACTGAGCAGAAGTCCAATTGGATCTAGGTTGCATACAGAATCTTTGCACCTTTTGAAAGCACTAATACCAAAAAAGGATTTGGCAGCAGAATAGATGATAATATTCAGATAGCCACTTTTTAGCGGAGCATTTGAAAAATGATTTTATGAGATTTCAATTTTATCTATCATTAGTGCCTGTGTGAACATTGTGGGAAATTAATACTTTTCCCTTTTGGAAAATGGTTAAACATTTGATTAAACATCTTTTAGGTTTAGTGATTTCGGTGTTGGGGCAGAAATATGTCCCTAGCAAGGGAGGAGATGTTCTAAAGGCAAGTATGTGTGTCTTTCCCATAATGCGCCAATATACTATTGAAAAATTTGAAACTCCCAAGGAATTCAATACTGAGGCAAGGGAAAGACTGAAGCTCTGGTGCTGGAAAGAGCAGACACTTGACTCAGAAAGAGATTTCACACAATTCTGATGACCTTCATAGCCCCTTAGTAGAGAGCCAGGACACTGGACAATAACTTAAATAACAATGACTTGAACTACATTTTGACCATGATTGCTTAGTCATATGTTCCTGTTGCCATCTATCTAAACTGGACCCATAGGTCAGTACTTCCAGAGACAGCCCTGGGGTGCCTGGATCCCTTTTATTCCTCTTACCAGTGTGATCACTGTGAATTAATTTTCCCTCTTTGTTTTTCATTATCACTCACTTCTTTGTTGGATTTGAAAGAATTGACCCAATATAGCTTGTTAAGGCTCCCACAGCTCAGTCTTTCACTCTAAAAGATGAGATATTCTAAAAAGAACTATTTAGATGGGCAAATTTTGGAGGATTACTCTTCTATAAATAACTATTTATAATTTTTGAGAATTTTATACAATGTGTTTTAATTATATTCTTCTCTGATTCTTCCCTAGTAACTCCTCCTAGATCCATCCCCATTTCCATGTCTCCAAACCTTAATGACATTTTAAAATATAACACAATGAACCTAATTGTGCTGTTCATATATTCCTGGATGTGAGGCCATCATCAAATTGAACATAAAAGTCAGCTTACCAGTGTCCACAATCTCAACAAAAATGATGTCTTTCTCCTTCAGAAACTATCAGCCATCCATAGATTGCCGTAGCTACTGTGGTTGTATTCACAAGTTGAAGCCAGGTGTGGTACTTTGAATGTGGCTAGTCCCCATAAGCTCATAGGAATTGGCACTATTAGGAGGTGTGGCTTTATTGCAGTGAGTATGGCCTTGTTAGAAAAAGTGAGTCACTGTGGGGGTGGGTATTGAGGTTTTCCAATCTCAGGATACTTCCCAACATCTCAGTAGATTTTCTGTTGCCTGCAAGATATAGGACTCTCAGCTGCTTCTCCTGTACCATGTCTGCTTGCACACTGCTGTATCCCTAACAGGATAAGAGATTGAATGTCTGAAACTGTAAATGAGCCACCATAATTAAATGTTTTCCTTTATAAGAGTTTCCATGGTCATGGTGTATTTTCAGAGCATTAGAAACCTTAAGACACCAGCAACATTCTAGTCTAGGGAAGGGATTTATCAGCTATGAGTTTGTGAATAAAAAAGGTCTTGTCATGTCTAGAAGACACTGTTTTGCTCCAAGACTCTTTTATTTAATTTCAAGACAGGAATTCTTTGAATATCTCTGGCTCTCCTGAAACTCACTCTGTAGACCGGGCTGACCTCAAACTCAAAGGGATCGGTCAACCTCTGCATCCCAAGTGCTAAGATTAAAAGTATGCATCATCACTGCCTAGCTGCTCCAGGACTCTTGATACCTGAATATTATAATGCTTCTGCCTCCCTTCTGAGGGGAGTTCAACCTTATCCTTGGTGGAGGAGTGGTAATATAACTGTCTTATTTGTGGCTGAACACTCTATAAATACTTATTTTTGGCACTTTGACCACTCTCCACTGTACAAGTAAACGTCTCTGGTTATATCTGAGAGCTGTGCTAATATATGGACATAAAGATATTGATTTAGAAGGAAGTTTGGTACTATGTCTATTTACCAAAATAATACAAGTATATTTACCACTGGGGCCTGCGAACTCCAAAACCGTGGGTTTGTGATAATATTTGCAATGACACATGTTTTCCTCTGTGGAGCAGGTCTTAAATCAAATAGAAAGCAACTGGTTACCATCATAGCATCTATGACAGTATTGTACTCATGAACATATCTTGCCTGGATGGTCTTAATTGTATTTCACAGGGTCACAGCTATGTAACTTTGTTGGTGACTTTCCCCCACCAACAGCCAACATAGCACTTTTCTGCATTGTGAAGCACAACCAGTACACTGAAAGCAAGAAGTAATTTCCTAGTCACTAACAAGCTGTTTTATCTGTATGCTATCACCAACATGTGTAGTATCTTCAGCAACAGGGTCATGCCATATGTTATAGAAGGAAATCAGGAGCCTGTATTGATTTGGGGGGGGTCTTTGGCACACCTCTTGATCAACAATTTGAGCACTTATAGATTTTTTTTTGTAGAATGCGATGACCACCAAATCTTAAAAGACTTTTTATAGAAAATACTCCAAAGAACAAAACAACCTCCTTTAAAAAGAAGAGGCTATTTTGAACCAAATATTGAAATCTGAAGGAATAAGAACCATGGACATAGAGCTGTTGACACAATGGCAAAAGACGTCACAAAGTATTGGAATGAAAGAGCAGTGGTGAATCATAGGATGCAAGAACACTGTATTTTCACTAACAGAATGAGGGCACCACATAAAAGTAGGTGCTGGTGAGCTTTTATCCAAGATGAAATCCCTCAGAATAGTAGGTAACTTGTCAGGGAATCAGCTGAGTGGCAGTTTTGAAGCTCTGCTTCCCTGGGATTATTAATCTGTCTACACGGTTGTCACTCTAAGGAGGACAAATAAGTACCAAGCCATAGAATTGCCTTTCTTTCCACAGGCAGTGGTGTAGTCATTGATGTTGACCTCTGAGTCTTTGAGCATCTTATGCACAAGATAATCCCTTGGCTCTCAATGGCAGGGTGGCAGATAAAAGCAGGGCACGTTGTAAAGAGAAAAGGATGTCTCTTCTGCTGGTGAATTGAGAAATAATCACTCCAAAAGAATAAGAAGTACTCTTTTTCATTTCTAAAGTTCTGTGGCAGCATGTACCAAGTTAAAGGTCAATATTTTGAGTATTTAAACTGTTTCAGCAAGTCCCAAAATAAAGATTCATGAGAAGTATAAGAATAGGAGGAATTCTATATTTTGGCTCTGTTTTAAACATCACCCATGATATTACTATGTAAACCTCAAATATTAGTCATGGAAAAACTATTTTTAAAGTATCTTTATTGAATTAACACAATGTATAGATAATCTTGGAAAATGCTAATAAACCTGACACAAAGTATTTTATAATTTCACGGCATCTGACTTCAGATGTGCAAAGTCTACATTCCAAACAGTTGTGAGACCATACCAGGAGGAAGAGGGAAACACCTTCAGGTTATTGGAAGACAAAAAAATAAATAAATCTTGAATGTCAAAAATTGTTAAGACAGACAAAAATAAATTCTTGTTTGTCCTATGTTTGTTCAATCCATCTGCACAAAATGTGCTTGATTACATTTGGGTGGGGAATTCATGGGATAGAAATATGTCAGGATGTGTACCTGATGGGAAGGAAACACTGTGGCCCTATGATTTTGCCCTTTTTAAGCCTCCTCAAAACATGACTTATGACTCATGATCATTTTCTGAGACTCCGTCATCCTGGCCCGTATTTAATTCAGATTTGATTCAAATTTGGCTTAAAAATGTGGAACAAGCCTTTCTCTTGTAAATCTCAGGATTTATATTCTAAGTCCCCATTTTCTATGTTTCTTTTCTGAGATCTGAATCTTAGTTCCATGTCTTGTGAGGTTTCAAACCTGAGAATGTGTCTCTTCAGGACTCAAGCCTGTTCTTTAAATGCAGTCACCAGAGAAAAAGGATCCCCAATATTTCTCAGTCTCTGTGAGGGTGAGATCCAAACACTGGTAAACCCCAGTTAGCAAAGCTGATTTTTGGTTCCTCCCTTTAAGTTCTGCTTACTAAGAATAACAAATGAGAGAAAATGTAGGTTATTATTTTTTAATATCTGACTTATAGACTTACTTTGCTAAACATGAGTATCTCCAAGTACATTTATTTTCCAGACAAATCTCAATTCCATTCTTGATGGTTTAATAATACTTGATGGTGGCCTACAGAATTTGAAATATATACTTATCTTTTAATATATAGCTATAATGTTGAGAAAACTTGGCTATTGAAAATAATGCTAAAATAAAGATCATTTTCAAACATCTTTGTGATTATGTTGCCTAAAAACCCAGTAAGGTAACATTGACTTAAAATGGAAGCCCTAAATTTGGAACTGAGTTTCATAGTGGTTAGACCGTTTTACCTTCAGTGTTGAATGAGGGTTTTCTCTACCTTACATTCTTGCCAGTATTTACTGCTTGTCTTCTTCATGATGGCCATTCAAGCTAGAGAAAGATTAAATTTCATATAGTTTTACTGTTGTGGGAGCTCCCGCTGTGTGATGTGATTACCATTAATAAATAAAGAAACTGCCTTGGCCTGTTGATAGGGTAGAACTTAGGTAGGTGGGGGAAACAGAACTAAATACTGGGAGAAAAGAAGGACAGAGTGAGGGAGACACTATAGAGCCACCGAATATAGACATGCTGAAACTTTGCTGGTAGTCCACGACCTTGTGCTGGTGCACACATTAATGGAGATGGGTTAAATTAAGATGTAAGAGTTAGTCAATAAGAAGCTAGAACTAATGGGCCAAGCAGTGATTTAATTAAAACAGTTTCTGTGTGGTTATTTCAAGGCTAAGCTGGCTGGGACAAACAAGCAGGCCCTCCTCTTACAGTTTACTATGTTTATTTCCTATTAAATAGGTATGTTAATATTTTTCATATGCTTATTGGTCATCTGTGTTTCATCTTTTAAAAATGACCATTAATTTCATCATTCCATTTATTGATTAAGTTGTTGGATTTTTATGTTATTTTAAAAAATTCTTTATATATTTGATTATTAATTATGTCAAATATACGCCTATCAAAGGTTTTCTACTCTTATATGAGATGTCTTTTACTCAATCACTTGTTTTTCTTGCTGCTTATGGTTTTTAGAATTTTATACAATCCCATTTGTCAATTCTTGGTACTATTTCCAAAATCATTAGAATATTTGTTTGGGAAAATCTTTACATATTTCTATTGTTAGCTTTTGAGCTACTCAGGGTACACATGAGTGCACAAATATGTACACTATCCACACATATACACACATAACAGCCGTTTTCTTTCTCTACCCTGATAACTGACTTTAGATTCCATTGCCACAGGGAACTGACAGGTACCCTACCAAAATCGCTTTCCTTTAATTCTATAATCCTCACTTCCACAAAGGAAGTTTACTGAGACCTTAAAAAGTGAAGGACTAGATGTACCACATTTTTAGTATGAATGCACTTTAATGAAACGGCCAAACTTTACCTCCTTCCTTTCTCATCAAGATGTCAGAGGCAACATGAGTACAAAGATGTACTAGGAGCTACTCATCAGCTTCAAGACATGAGATTTCTCCATCAATTTGAAACCTGTAAAAGGAGATTCACAGTTAGCCTTCTGGACATGGAATCTCCTCAGAACCCCTACATATCCTTTGTATTTATAGTATAATTAACTTGTCTAATACATTTTTCTTCCAAAAGAATAATCTACCTCAATGTCCCCTTGAGCCTCAAATCTGAACCCCCTTGTCATGACTTGGATGGGTATTTCCTTGAAACAGCTGGCCCTTTAAGGACCCCTTGAACTTTTCAGTTATTTCACACCCCAAGACAGCTTCATTTGGAGAGTTTCTCAGGTTGTCAGCCTGACTGCCATCTCCGGATAATACAAAAGTCAACACTGAATCAGGTACCTTTCACAGGTTTATGTTAGACCATATTGTCTAAAACAAGTGAATTTAAGGGCATTAATCATACACAATTTACTATTTGTGACACTGGTTTCACATAAATAAGGAAATCAAGAGACACAAAGACACCTGCTGCTCTTACTTCTTCCCACCTATTGGCCACCAGATCTAATGATATCACAAAGTTTTTAGGAACATGGACAGTTTTATCCAGTGAAACACCTAGTGGGTAGAGGGCCATTTTCCAATCTTAAATATGCTCTTTACTTTTCCAGCCTTACATTGTTTACCAAATCCTGTTGTAGCACAAAAGATCTATTCCTCCCCAGAACCTCTTTTCCCAGCAGTTTGAAGCCTGCAACCTTTCTCTACAGAACATAACACAGCTGCTTTCTAGCCAGATCGCTGCCCTGCTGAGCTTACAGCAGCCCCCGCTTGCCCAGGATGGTGTCACTAGGTTTCTCATTCTCACAGAACATAACACAGCTGCTTTCTAGCCAGATCGCTGCCCTGCTGAGCTTACAGCAGCCCCTGCTTGCCCAGGATGGTGGCACTAGGTTTCTCATTCTCTCCTGATATGGAGTGGTTTTTGGCTGCTAATGTTCTCTTTTCTGAGAGCCTTTCTATTGAAAGATTAATAAGATCTGAAGATTATGAGATTTTCTACTAAAATATTCACATTTTCCTACACTTCCTATTTCTTTCCCTGGACTAGCACTGGCACCTGTTCCATAGCAGTAGCTCTTCATCTTCCTCTGTGCAGGTACCTGTCCAGAGTTGCCCCTTTCCACAATCCACATTCTCAAGGAAATATCCATTATGTTTCCACCTGCAATTTTCCCTTTTAGTCAGATCAAAGCAGGTGTCAAACATCCGTCTTCTCTGGAATAGTAAGGCTATCCCTCCCTTGCTGCTTACTTATGGCCAAATAAACAACATTTTGACCATAGCAGTGAGCTTGACCCCAAAAGAGGTCTTCCATTTTTTTCCTCCTCTTGCCCTCTAATTTATTATTAAATTACATTTTGAGTGTCAGAGGGAATGGCTCGGGATCCGGTTTCCCCATGTAGCCCTGGCTGTCCGGGAACTAGCTTCACAGACCCAGCTAGCCTCGAACTCACAGAGATCTGCTGCCTGCCTCTGCCTCCCGAGTGCTCGGATTAAAGGCATAGACTCCCATTACCTGGCCTTAATTTACATTTTCTAATCAAGTAAGCAAGCAACTCAAATCGTTCCTGTAGCCTGAAAATTGTCTCTGCTACATCTCTTCTCCTCTCCTTTGGTATTCCCAGGATCTACATACTAGAGACACAAGGGTTTAATCCTGTTGATCTTCTTTCTACACACAGCAAACTTCTCAGTCACACCAACAAAAGACAGTATGCCCTTTCAAAGAAAGTTACAACATAATAATGATACAAAGGAGAAACTACTTAGGTAATGGAAATTCTTTTTCCTGTCTGGTTAAATTCCTTGACATCATCCTTTTAAAAAGGCTTCATACAGAGCATCCAAAGCATTCCACTCTGTCCTTTGTCCACTGAATGGTTAATGTAACCAAGCTACATGCTAAATCGTGTACTACCTAGTGTCATGTGCATTCCTAAGGGTTTACTAATATGTTTTATGTGATCTGTTTAAGTTCAGAAAATGAACTGAATATAAAATCTATGGCCATTTTACATTATATATAGGTTATATGCCTGAATTTAAAAATGTATACCTGCATACTAGTGTATATGTGTGGGCATGTCTTGATAAGGCTGTATATGTACGGTTATATAAACATTAATGGTAAAGAGGGCTTTAAAAGAAGATCTAAAAGTACATCTTAGAATTTGCATGTATAGATAATCTTAATTTAACCAAAAGGTGTTAAAATCCCTCCCGTCCAAATGTAATGTGCTGAGATAAAACTGATGCAACTATTAAAAAGAAAAAGACATTTCTTTTAAATGTTACTCTGTTCTTGATATATTCACATTTTTTTTCTAGATAAAGCATCCAAGATTTAATAACTGGACATTCAAATACTAACTATCTTTCTAACTTGCCGAAAACAGTAGGAAATTTTCTATTTAAAAAGTTAATCCTTAGAAATTCTTCCCAACTAATCATAAAACATATTTTTCTGAGCAATTACACGAACAGCTAAATCTATTTTTAAATTTGGCCCCTTGTACACAAATTTCATTGTGCCTGTGATGTTCAGTCCTGTAGACGGATAGTGAAGCCACAAAACTGCCGCTAGTAAATTGTCCAAACTGACTAAAGACTTAAGCCTGAAAAAAATTCCATCAGTTCTGCAAAATCCAAGATTAACTCCTTTTGAAAAACGTTCATTACCTCCTTACAAAAAAAGTACATGCCATTGTATAAAAATGTTGTGAAAACCATGGTTGTCTCTGTTCCAGAGAGACATGCACCAGAGTGAAGAGCTTTAATGATACATGAATATCGGAGAGGCACCTGGTGATTTTTCCCTGGAGAAGCAGTAACAATCCGGGGACAGAAAGCTCCAGCCCCAGGTGTTGTATGTTATGCAGAGCTACTACAAGACTGTACCTAGTTGAGAACCGTCTAAGCATACATGCATATTATACATTTAATTATAAATATCATATATAAGTTATATATATAAATTTTATAGAAAAGCATAAAGTCTTAGATATTAGTGGTATTTTTAAAGAGAAAAGCAATATAGTCAGAAAATGGGATGTTTTCTTGGAAGTCATGTGATAATGTTAGAGCATTACAGACCATCCTGATGTCTGACTTCTGGATCAATTCCACTGTGATGTCGCAAAGGCTCCTCAGAGACAAGGCTGCAGCAGGTGCTGAGGAAAGTGCTGTGGGAAAGAACAGATTCATCTGAGATTGGGTGAATCAAGATGTGTTAATGGTCCATTTTTTTCTTTCTTTCTTTTTTTTTAAGAATCAGCCTTTGATCCTGAGTTTGATTGAAAAGTTGACCATGGGCAAGCGTTATGAGTCTCTTGTGAAGTTTTTGTTCACTCCTCTTTGAGGGACAGTGGCCCGCACATCCGTTTGATATTAACAGAGATTGACAATTAGCTTCTACATTCACACAGCTTCAAAATCAGTTCAGGTTGTTCTGTAAATGAAAACCCCACTGAAGCGGTTTCTCTTATCCTCTTCTTTGTCTAAATCAGGATCCTGGACTTCAAAGCTAAAACTGTAGCCTCTTAGAAGCAATACAATCAGTAAAGACGAAAGGAAAAGTGGCAGGCCAGCCTCTTCAAACTTTGAAACTAAGATGAAAAGAACAACTTAAAATTCTATGGAGAGTCAAATGCCCTATTAATCATAGAAACTGATTCTGCAGGGGCAGAGGGTGCAGTCCAAGTCATTAGAGCAAGGTAAGTGACTAGATTTGCTTTTTAATACCCATAGATAGGTTCCTCAATCCATTCAAAAGTTACAGTACATCTCCATGAATGCGTGTCCTTTGTGTTGTAATTGGTCAGTAAAAATTTCTAAAATCAATTTTAAAAAGAACGTCACAGTCTTAGATACCATGACAGACTGCCTGTCTTTCAAATCTAAAGAGTGACTATTAGGAATTGGACAGTCTAGTGTCAGAGAAGTATATTAGTGTTTTCCAATGCTTCTCCAGATGAGGCAAAGCCCATAAGACAGTCTCACTTGGCAAGGACCAGTGGACTTCGGGACAGCGCAGAATACTGCTGGGACGTGTAGTCTGCACACTCTTCCCTCTCATAGTTCTGACGATTCTCTTGGGAGCTTTTAGTATCACTTTGCCAATCATGCTTGGGACACAGATATGATCATTCCTGAAAACCCCATTTTTTCTCAAAATACCTTCCCCTAAAATTCTCTGGGTACTGATGCTTCTTGGGGTTCTTGTCTGGGTATGCAAGCTGTTACATCAGAACCTGGGAGCTGTCCTGGTTCAATGCTGAAAGAATCTGAGGCAATTCACACCTTTGTAAATATACTCTGAACAATATTGTTGTTCTTGGAAATGTGTGCCTATGTTTATCAGCTTTTAGCTTTGTAAAGACAGAATATACTTGGTTGGTATTTGTCCAAATTAACAAAGTGATAAGTGTTGTTTTTTGTTTAAAAGATGTTTTGTTGTAAAAGTTGGAACAAATATTTGACATATTTGTTTTTGCTATAGGTTAGTTATGGAGGGTGGGAAAAACTTGTTTGTTAGACGTTGAAGCTATTCGGGGCTAGCCACTCGTGTGAACCTCATGTAGTGGTTGGACAATTTATTTCTTTGTGACAACTTCCCTTTCCCTTCTCAGGGCCTGAACCTGGGCTGCAGTGAGACTGTGTCAATTGACTATACTCATTTTCGTTTTATCACTGCTAAAGGAAAAGACAGAAAACTCTCTTTTAAGATCTGATTTTGAATCTTAGGAAAATATCATTCAAATACACCCATGTCCTTATGGTTACTCGAGTCTAGTGTGGAAGGCAAATTCACAGGTTCATAGGACAGTGTGTACGCAATAATTTTTTACTCTTCTAGAATTCATGGTACTGAAGAAATAAAAAATCACTGGTTCTTCAGGAGAATAAATTAAAGTTTTAATGCAGAGGCAACAATAGTATTCAAACAGTTATGAAAGGTCATGGTATGGCTGAGCAGCTCTGTATCAGCTAGTATCTAGAGCATAACACTATAGGTCAGCTGTGATAGATGCTCAAAGCATGACAGAGTATGAGCTTTGGTCTGTAGGAGGTTAGCAACCAAGAAGCATGATGTCCTATCATATTTCCTTTGGGGTATTTTTTGAAATATTAAATTAGCACTGAAATGATGAACTTGAGTGGAAACTGATCCATGCAAATATGAAATAGGTTGCCATAATGATGCTTGATGTAAGTCAACAGGCAGTTAGATAGGTTGCAAATAGGTTAATTTTTGTGGTACAATCAAGAGCTTATAGAAGAATGGATGGGAGATAAATAGTTAAACTTCAAAATTTCAAGTTAAAGAAGAAAGTATTACAAATAATCACTATGGAGACTACTGTAACAGAAACGCACTGAGGAGGCTATGCCAGCAGATAGGTGTTTAATTAAGTGCTTCAGATACCTCATGATTCCTAAAGTTTTAAAAGATATAGTATAGAAGAATCATCCATTTCAGAGATAGACATGCAGGTTTTGTCCTCAAACCATAAACATAATATATGAGATTCCTAGTTGAAGAACTTACTCAGGACATCTGTAATGAACAAAGGAAAAGTCAACATAATGCTCTTGGAAGTAATAGTATTTGAGGCCACACGAGAGAAGAAAATTCAATGAGAAAAGATAATGAAAAACATAAAATTAGAATAGTTTCTGGGTTCTAAAACCTAAAAGATATCAATTTGGAAAGACAGAACATGTATCACATTGTCGGTATGCTAACCTACTTTCATGAGTTTCTCATTAAGATTTGATTTTTATTTCTTTTAAACAGTTACATAAAGAACAGGTAGTAAGATACAAGAATAGTGTCACGTGTTTCTTTTTCCTTTTGTGCTGCATATAGATATGCAAGTGAATTGTACTGTTGCAGGGAGGAGGCTCCTCAGGTCCTGGCTGCCTGGCTAGCTTAGAACTAAAATAATCACACATAAACTGTTTTAATTAAACCACTGCTTGACCCATTAGCTCTACCTTCGTATTGGCTAATGCTTTTATTAATTTAATCCATTTCTATTAATCTGCATATTGCTGTGTAGCTGTGACTTACCAGGTAAAGTTTCCATCTTCTGTCTCCGGTGGCTCCATGACTTCCCTCCAACTCCACTCTTCTTTCTCCCTGCATTCAGCTTAGTTTTCCCTGCCTAGCTAAGTTCTGCTCTGTTATAAGTCCAAAGCAGTTTCTTTATTCATTAATGGTAGTCATAGCACACAGAAGGGCCTCCCACATCATTGTACTTTTAACTATCTTGTTTCTTTTTATCTTTAATCCCCTCCCTATTAGCGATTGCATTAGACTTAAAGTAATGCAATACTAAAATTTCACATTTTCCACACTCAAAGATATCATCTCTCATTAAGCAGATATGAATATCTTAAATATCACCATAGAACCTTCATCCAGCAACTGATGGAAACAGAGACAGAGACCCACATCAGAACACTGGACTGAGCTCCCAAAGTCCAGTTGAAGAATAAAAGGAATGAGAATATGAGTAAAGAGGTCAAGACCATGATGGGTTCAACCACTGAATACAGTTTACCTCAGCTAGTAGGAGATCACCAACTCCAGTCGGACTGGGAAAGAACAAGCATAGGTCTAAACTATTCCCTCTGAATGTGGTTGACAGTTGAATTGCTGGGACAGACTGAGGGGCCACTGGCAATGGCACCAGGATTTATCCCTACTGCACTAACTGGCTTTTTGGGATCCTATTCTCTTTTGATGCATACCTTGCTCAACCTAGATATAGTAGGGAGGGCCTTGGACCTTCCATAAGGCAATGTGCCTTACCCTCTCTGAGTATTGGATGGGGGTGGGGTGGGAGGTTGTGTGGAGGGAATGGGAGGAGGGGGAAGGAGTGGGAATTTGGGCTGATTTTTTAAAAAATCTAATAAATTTAAAAAAGAAGTTACTATGGTCATTTTTGATGTGGAATTTCCATTTGTATGCTGTGATTACCATTGATTAATAAGGAAACTGCTTTGGACCTATAGCAAGGCAGAACTTTGCTAGGCTGGGAAAACAAAGCTGAATGCTGGGAGAAGGAAGGCAAGTCAGAGAGAAGCCTTATAGCTCTGCTGGAGACAGATACCAGCACTTTACCCAGTAAGCCACAGTTACATGGTGATACACAGATTAATAGAAATGGGTTAAATTAATAAGTAAGAGTTAGATAATAAGAAACTATAACTAATGGGCAAAGCAGTGATTTAATTAATATGATTTCTGTGTGGTTATTTCAGGTCTAAACTACCAAATTTCCAGAATGAGCAAGCAGCCTCCATTAACACATTTTGTCTGTCATGTTATCTTTATGAATTTGTGGATTTAATATGCCCATCTATTAGTGACTAACACTATTCCATTGTATGGCTTCTAGTCTCAAGACCAAAGTGACTACTGAAGTTCAGCTCATCAGAATTGATCTGAGATTTTAATGTAAAGAACAAAGGGAAGATCAGAAAAATGATGCTTTCCACACATGATTTTGATGATTTAAAAGAGGTTTCCAAGAATCCTAGATCAATATTTATAGTCATAAAAGTCTCAGCTATATTTGAGATTAGAAATATAGTTTTTATTTTTAGTGGTGATGGGTCAAATTTGGAGTATAGAAATAAAGGGTGGCACACACTGGGATTTGTATTACTTCATTTGCTTCTGTGATAAACAATCATTGCCAGAAACAACATACGGACGAGTTTATTTAGGTTCAGGGTTCGAAAGGGAGAGTATATAACATTGGAGGGAGTAGGTAACAGACAGTTGGAGCAGGAAATGGAAAGATCTCATCTTCATCTGCAAATATGAAGTACTAAGAGTAAACAGAAGTAACATAAGACCATAAACTATTAAAGCTGTCACCAGTGATGTCACTTCCTTGCTGTGGAAGGAGCCTTTTGCGCATTGTGAGAGTGTGGTGTTGTCATTGTTAATAAAAACTGATTGGTTGATAGCTGGGCAGGAGAAATTGGCTGAAACCCAGAGGGGATACTGGGAAACAAGGGGCTTAGTCAGAGAAGATGCTAGCAAATGCAGAAGGAGCAAGACACGCTGGAGGACATGTAAAGACACTAGCCATGTGACAAAATGGAGATTAAGAGAAATGTGTTCTTTCAAGTTGTAAAAGCTAGTTAGCAATAAGCATGAGTTTTCAGCTAAGCATTTATAATTAATATTTTCTCTATATGGTTATTTGGGAAATCACCACTAGGACAGGAAAATTCTGCCTACACTTCCTTCAGCAAGGCTCTCCTTCTGAAAGGCTTCACAATCTTCCCCAACAGTAACAACAACCAGGAACCATATGTTGAAATATCGGAACCTTTGGTGGGCTTATTTCATTCAATCATCCAAAGTATTGTGCCTTCCTATGTCCACAATATGTGCATAGTCTCCAAAGATACTCATGTAAACTCAAGAGAATGAAGATGTACTTGACACTTGGAAGTTAGCTGATGAACCACTTGAAGCACTCCAAGGGAGAAGAAAATGGCAAATAAACCATAACCTGAGTAGCAAGGATTGCTTTAAGAAGGCTGGAATAAGTTTCTTTGCAACTCTTAGTTTTATCTTCTTTAATTCCTTTCTGTTTCCCTTGTATATCTTGAATTCATGTTCATCACAGAAATCCCTAAGGGTCTTGGGGTTTCAACAATGAGTCTGTTTGGATGTAGCCTTTTCTTTGTTGGGAGACTATCATTGTTCCATTCTTATTGCATATAGATCTAGTTTCTTCACGTAATTTTGGTAGCCATGCATTAAAATGTATCCCTCTCCCCTAAGTTTTATAATTCATTGAGATATAATTGTCAAAATATTTCCCAGTGATTCTCTGCGTTTCAGTTATATCTGCTTTAATTCTCCCATTTCTTACTACTAATTATATTAACTTGTGTTTTGTCTCTCTTTCTTGTGATTAGATAAGGGTTTGTCAGTCACTTTTCAAATAACTAGCTTCATATACTGACCTTTATTTAAAGAATATCCAAATGATTCCATATGAAATAGCTATTTGCATAATTGAAAATAATATTCAAAAGAAGAACCAGAGCTGAGAATATAGTTCAGTAGCATGGTATTTACCTTACATATGCAAGACCCTGGGTGGTATCTTCACCACTGAAAAGAAAGGTGAAAGAAAAATAAACAGGAAGTCATTATGACATTTTGTAGACACTATAAATTATGTGATAAAATAAAATTTATGTTTTAATATCTTAGTAAAATAAAATAATTCTTGAAATATAGTAGAGGATTTATACTTATTTTATGTCTGCACTCAGAGCAACAGCCACATAGACAATGCTGCAGTTGTTTCTATTCTCCACTGCTGTAAACTGTTACTTACAGGGAGGTTGAAGGACATTTCTAAAAGTTACATCAAATACTATACGTCTTCCTTATTTTATCATCATTTCTCTTATATATGTTTAGTTTTAATTTGTTTGTTTTTCCCCTTTTGTTTTTTTTATATTCAAATTAGGGTCTATCTCTTTAGAATTATTAACATTTACCATTTAACAGCGGTGAATGAACTGGCATGTAGACTATAAAGTCATCAGAGTATCTGTAACTCTCTGGCACTAACAAAGATGTCTTTTCAAGTAATTTCACATTGAGGTATCACTTTAACTTTAATACTAAACACACCAAATAGCCAAGAAACAATTTATTCCATAAATACATTAGAACTGTAACTGTAGAATTTGATGAATGTGTTTTCTTTTAAATCATGTCCCTTGATGATATAAGTAATTATTTTTGTCTCTGCAATAGATTTTCCTGGACTCAGAACCCATGTGCATCTAATTTTAATAATAATGACAATACCAATGAAAAGGATAACACTTGCAAAGTAAGCCCTAGTGTCCCAGGACAGGATTTTCTTAAGCCAAAAGTGGGGCAGCAGTATAAACTTCTATGTTTAGCATCATGCTAAGCTCTCCATGAATGTCTTCTGTTATTTATTTTCTGATGTTCCAAACAGAAATGAACTGACTGAAAATGAATTACAGCTATGGGCAAGGACTCACAGAGAAAAGTCCAGGAGCCATGACAGAATATATTAGCAAGATCTCTGCCTTCAGCGAAAGAGCCTGCTTGGGGAAGGAGGTGGGGAAACCATAATCCTGAAGGAAATTAGCACTTGAAATTCAATCCAAATGACATTCAGCTAGCACCACCACCTCCTTTTTCTTAGTTTTCATTCAGGAGAAAATAAAGCCACTGCTGACTGTGGAGTTGGCATGTTTTTACTGTTTGAAGATAGTGGCAACAGGAGAGAGAACAACAAGACTACCAAGGAATCCAAATCAAATACAAAAGGACTAGTCTTGTACCTCCTTTCATTAGCACCCAGAGCCATCTGCACCTTTGAAATGCTCTCAGAGAGATGGCAGGGACTATTTGTTACACCTTCATTTCCCCTTCAAAAACAGTTCAAAGAAAACAAACTCTGACCCAGCAATAAAAAGGGCAATGAAACTCAGAACATAGACTCCCTAAAATCCTATTTGTTCTACCCCAAACCTCATATGAATGAGTGACAGAGACAAAACTGGAAAAGAGAAGAGGTAAAGGTCACAAACTTACAGCACAGACATTCATTACATACCTTAAAGGTTGAATCTGTTCCTGACAAATGTCTATCATATTGCTTCTGTTTCACGCCACATGTGCGTTCCCACAGTACCTGCTCTTTTTTAACCCTGTTCAATACCTTGACATTTATTGTACTATTGCTATGTGGAAGGTCCTTTATACTTTGTTTTATTAATGTTAACTTTATGTGTATAGTTTTTTGCCTGCATGTCTGTGTACCATGTGCTTGCTCACGGAGTTCAGAGTAGATCATTAGGCCCCTGGAACTGGAGTTATGAAGGGATGGGAACCACCATGTGCTTGCTTACAGAGGTCGGAAAAGGGCATTAGATCTCTGGAACTGGAGTTACTCAGGGTATGAGCCTGCCATATTAATGAGAATTGATTAACTACTGGGTTTTTGCTATTTCGATATCTTTTTTTATTTCATTGACTAATACACTCTCTCTACCCTAATTCTTTTTAAACTGAAATACAGAAAATCAAAAACAGAAAAGATTCAGAAAAATTGAGATAAATATACAAGGAAGAGCACCAACTTTGCAAGTCCTGTTATGAACCTGACATACTGACGGCCTAGGATACAGATCTGTGAGGGCTTAGTGTGTGTTAGAATCCCTAGAGCCTTCATAAAGCTAGAAGCAGCACTGTATGCCTACATTCCTCTAGTCCTACCGAACAATGGGGAAAGGGACATGAGAATTTCTGGATATTTCTAGGCCTCCTAACTTGACAAACAATGCAATTGCAAATAACAGCAACAACAAAAGGCCATGTCTCAAACAGATGGAAAGTGAAGACTAATGTCCAAAGATGTACCCTGACTTCTACTCATGCATATCACACACACACACACACACACACACACACACACACACACACACACACACCCCAACTGGCACTTCTGACAATATTAAGATAAACTGTCAGATAATATATTTCTGGGAAATAAGATCACTTTGTTTAAACAATCTAAACAGGAAGATAAAGCTACAAATGGTACTAGAATTCAGTGTCCTCTGGTGAAGAGATAGCAAGACTGGGCTACACTTATAGGACATCCCAAGCCCTTGTTCCTCACACGTCCTCGTGAAGGTATGGGCTGGTAGACAACCTACTGAAGTGTCTCTCAGAGACATTGTTTTCAGCTGTAAAATATTGTTTCCTTTGTGATTCTTTAAGCAAATTTAGTTATTTAGTTTAATATCAGTTCCATGCTGGGATCCTCTTCAAATCCCAGCAAACATCTGTATACATGTATGAATTTCTACCATATATGTTTTCTATAATCGCATATTTCTTTTGAGTCATCATGGTTACCAAGCATGTTTACCCACTAAGACAGCTAACCAGCCCAAACCTTTTCTTTTCTTTTGTTGTTGTTGTTTGTTTGTTTTGAGAATGGTTTCTCTGTAGCTTTGGGGCCTGTCCTGAAACTATCTTTTGTAGCCCATGCTGGCCTTGAACTCATAGAGATCTGCCTGCCTCTGCCTCCAAAATGCTGGGATTAAAGGCGTGTGCCACCACCGCCCAGCCCATACCTTTTCTTATACCGCCTCTAGACCTAGTAACTCTTCTGTTGTACCAGATAAAAAAAAGAACAAGGATATGCATTTGTGAAGCCCTTCTGAACCATTAACAAAATAATTAGACTCATTTTATGCTAACCTCTGAAGTCATTAATTCTGCCAGTATTAATATGCCCAGAACAATCAATACCAGTTAGACTTTTAGTGGAGAAAGCATATACAAATAGTCATGTTGTAAAAATTTCACAAAATACCCTTTTCTTCCTTACTGCCCCCAAGTCTTCAACCGGGTCTTAGCCATCTGTGTTTTCCTTAGGAAACCCCATTACTCTGTGTGCAAGCATTCTTTGCTGTTGTTCAAAAACAAGAAGGAATGCAGACAATATTAGACTTGTTTACAACCTTCGTAGGAAAGGAGCATAAATAATCAAAAAGTAATTCCCAATCTTGTCAAAACAGAGTCATTTATTTAGGGCTGATTTGTCTATGTTGGAAAAGTGACTAATCCCACAAAGAGTATAATCACACAAGAATTCACAAGACACTGTTACTTTTAAAATACAACTTTTCTTGTCCATAATCTTATAACTTTTAATTTATAATTTTAATCTATAATTTTTTTACTTTACAATTTTAAAATTTACAATTTTATTCTTTTCTATAATGACAAATCACATCTTTAATTTAAAATTAGCAATTTTTTAGGCCTTTGTTGGCCAGCAATATTCCTGCTAGTCTTTGTGGTCACATAGTATATTGTCTCAGCACAAATCAAGTTCTACTTATGGACTTGTATCAGCCATATGCCTTTAGAAAATTCACCTCTGATACTGTCCTTTCCTTTATACAGGTTTGGAAGATTAATGCAAGGATTTCCTATATTCTCAATCACACTTTAAAGTTCTCTCCACTGTAAAGGGTCATGAGAGTTACAGTTAGTGACAACTAGTGGTCATAGGTCAACCCCCTAGAAGAATGACTGTCTGATG
The DNA here is from genome assembly GCF_982192425.1 of Myodes glareolus. NCBI lineage: Eukaryota > Metazoa > Chordata > Mammalia > Rodentia > Cricetidae > Myodes > Myodes glareolus. The sequence continues at coordinate 96,211,012 of NC_142033.1, read as the reverse complement.
GAGGTCAATCCTATCCAAAGTCTGCAGGACCATCAACTCTGGAAACTGTTGCTTACTTATGCTGAAGCAGCTTGGTATCTCCTCAATACCTACTGGTGTAGGAGGTCCTTCTGTATATGTGTTACTCTCATTGGTTAATAAAGGAACTGCTTTGGGCCTATAGAAGAGCTATAGGGGAACAGAGCTAGGCGGGGAAAACTGAATGGAATGCTGGGAGGAAAAAAGCAAATTCAGAGAGATGTCATGGATTCACTGCAGACAGACACTGGGAATTTTACCCAGTAAACCACTGCCACGTGGCAATACACAGATTAATAGAAATGGGTTAAATTAACATAAGAGTTAGACAATAAGAAGCTAAAGTTAATAGGCCATTAAACATAATAGAGTTAATGTTTTAAATAATATAGTTTCTGTGTGGTTATTGTGGTTCAGGGTGGCCAGGACCAATAAGCAGTTCCCTGCAACATACTATAGTGTGTAATCTCATGTTATGTTTACACATAATCTCATGATTGCATCTCAGTAGCATACATGTCTGTGTATGGTCAGAAAAAAAATGACTTTTCATTTTCCTTGATATATAGAATATATACTGGGACATGCTTCATAACTGGATCTATTTGTCCCATAAGGACCATTGATACATAAGAGCCTGCTTTGTTCTTTTGCTTCTTGGGTGACTTTCCCTGCCCCATGAGTCCTCTAGTGAAAAAATTTAGTCACAAAGTCAGAAACCTTGGTGCCTACAGCCTAATCTCCACTTTGTTCCCTGAGATAAATTTAGAAGCCATTTCCTTACAGTTGTCCTTTATTAGGCAGAACCTAATACTTATCAGGAGAGGAGTCCTTCCTGATAAGTAGACTGAGTGTCCCAAATTCACCCATAGCTAACTTAAGAAAGTACTAGCCTCAGCTGAACCCCACTCTAACCCTAAAACATCTATTAACCCCCTTTATCTGCCCTCACCTCGGTTTATCAATACAGGATTTTAACCTAGGAACATAGGTTATCACCTATAGGTGCTATAGGTTATGCACCAACTCCCTTCTCCCTTGTTCAAATTTAAAGCTTCTTACATCAGCCTTTATGCCTCTTAGTGCTGTCCAGGAGTCCTTCTAGCCATGCCTACCTGGGGCCATAAAGATGTTGACAGTGTTAGTCAGGACAGCTCTGATCTGCTTTTTGACCCTGAGAAATTCAAGCTCAGAGAGTTGCCTTTGTTTGTGTTTGTATATAAGCTGAAAACTTTGCAGTACAAAAGGAATATACACATGATTTAAACAACTCTTGTGTGAACTCATCCTGTACTTCTTAGACCAAAAATTCTCTAAGTCCTTTAACTACACTGAGGCAATTGAACCTGAGCCTTGGCAGAGAATTAGTAAAGGTGGATTCTGCTGGTCCCCATTACTCCCCAAGTCTTCCTTTTAAAAATTGGGTTTTTTTCAAATCTTCCTAATCAGGCTGTTTATGATTGTGAACCAAAGTATTCATCTCTTGAAAGAGACATTGAAAAAGTCTTGACTCATAGTATTTTGGATATGGGACACCAAATGCAACATTGAAACTTCAAGGACACAAGCCCTGAATTCACTTTTCATATATAATAAAACTTAGAGTTTGCACAAGTGGAAAGTGTGAGAATGAAATCAGTCTTTCTTTTAACATCAACCACCTGAGTCCCATGATGGATATCCATGATGCATAATTTTGAACTTTTCAGATGTGATAATAATCATCCACTTTGTTAGTACCTATCTTTTCTACAAAATGATTCAATTATTACAACATTGACTGTGGTAATTATACTCTTGAATTCAATAAATACTCTTAGAGAAACAGATAAAGGTATGGCACCTGAAAGACATGAATAGAGGACCAAATTCATAACACAGCTATGTCAGTCCTTATTTCTACCTTAAACTGAGAATGGTTGTTCACCTTAGATGTTCAGGCACTGCTACTTAATGTTGTTTCCCCTAAGGTTGGAACACTTGTGTCCTGTTTCATTCACACTAATTACCCATACATGTTCTACGACTCATTTCTACACCAATATCCTCATTTTGTGAATCTCTTAAACCTGGAAATTTCAACTGAACTGTAAGCAGCAAAGTGAGGTCACCCTTGATTTTTCAGACAGTGTGTCTTGGGAAATAACTGACTTTTTTACAAGTCAGGAAATCAAAACTGTGTTCTCCTTTGAGAGAAGAATACAGATAGGAAAATCTATAATAAACACATCACTAACTCTATACTGTGGAATGTGACCAATGAGACCCACTCTGTCTTATATAAAAGATTTCAGTCTCAACTAATTGGCACAAATAGTGTTATGCACTTTCACTTTTCATAGATTTTCTTTTCACTGGAGATAAATCCTTCCTATTGCCATTTTTCTTGCCACATTGGAGTTTGTGGAACAGCAAGATAGAATAGACTGGGAATCACCTTAATGAAACAGCTACCTGAATCTCTAGGGATTATTCTCATGGCCTCTGAAATTTGTTGTCCCCTTGATTGGATAATTAGGGCTACCAAACCTTAGGCACCCTATAGAAACTGTTAAATATTGATGATATTTTCATGCAGTGATCAGGATGACAGACCAGTGAATTCTGTCTACAATTTTAAATGTATCCACACAACTTGTTTTCCTCAAATGACTTTTAGGAAACTGCAACAGAACACTCAAGACATCCCTGCACAGGCTGATGGGATGAATAAGCAGCCAGTGTCTGTGTCATTAACCTTCACTGCACTGGCCAGATTTTCACAAGCTAGAGAATAACCAAGACAGAAACTTGAACAAAGTATCAATATACATGAATAAGGGAAATGTCTGCTCCATGCATTAAAACAGAAACCTGAAGAGGTGGAAATTTTTAATAAATTAATTAATTAATTAAAATTAAAAAAAAAAAGAAACCTGACACCGTTTTAGCAGAAACCAACCTAGAAATGGAACAATCTCCCTGTGGCCATCAGACAAGAAGAGGGAACATTTGGCCAAGAACTTCCAGTTTCCTTATTTTTGAGTCACATTTTTTTCCTCTTTTGAGTCTTCACTTCCAAACTAAAAGGTGGAATATGCTCTCCACACCATTGTGTATGATGTCTTGCTTCTGACAGTGTGTACCATTCTCAAGCCAAAAATGTCAATCCGACAGGTACTTAATTTACAAATATTTCCTTAGAGAATTTTTCCCACTTCACCTTTTTTTTCATTCCATCTTTCTCTGTATGATACTGGTGTTAGTGGCTAACTTCTTCATTCTGATATCTCTGGACAAAGAGCCACATTTTTTTTTAATCTGATAGGTCTCTTTAATTCATATAATACTTTCATTCACTTGAGCTGGCTAAAATTTGTTTCTAAAGTTGTCACTATCTGAAAAGAGATAACAATAAAGAAAAAGAAACAAACCCAAGAATATAACATTTAATTAATTTTAGGAGAAATTACTCATATTAAAAATTCTATCATATAGCCTATTATAAAATTATTATTGTAAATATTGTGTACATGAACATTATGTGCTGGATCCTTTTTCTAGTATGTTGAGGCTATCATGTTGAAGATTAGTTGAAATAAATTTTAACTTATTTATAGCTCATTAATCTCTTACGTTGTCTATCATTTTTAATTTTATTTACTTTTTAAATAAATTTATTTATTTGTTTGTTTGTTTATGTATTTATTTTACAGCCTGGCCACAGATTTCCCTCTCTCCCTTCCTCCCAGTCCTTTCCCCAATTCCCTTTTATTCCCATCTCCCATTCCACTTCTCCATTTCTGTTTAGAAAAGGACATGTCTTTCATGAGTATCAAGAAAACATGGCATTATCAAGTTTCAGTAAAGACTAAGTACTGTTCCATGTATTAAGGTGGGGCAAAGTGACCTAGTATGAGGAATAGGGTTCCAAAAACCTGGAAAAAGAGTTGAAAACACTCTCTGTTTCTGATGTTAGCAGTCCCACAAGAGGACTAAGCTACACAATTCTAATATATATGCATAGGACAATCCCATGCAGACTCTCTGGTTATCAGTTCAGTCTCTGTGAGCCCAGGTTAGTTGACTCTGCGAGTTTTCTTGTGATGCCCTTGTCCTCTCTGACTCCAACATTCCCTTTTCTTCCTCTTCTGAAGGATTCTCTGAACTCTGCTTAATGTTTGGCTGTGGGTCTCTATCTGTTCCCACAGGTTGCTGGATGAAGCCCCTCTGATGACAACTGGGCTAGGCACCTATCTGGTCACAGGAAATGGCCAGTTAAGGCTACATTTTTTTCTATTGCCAGGAGCCTAAATTGGGGTCTTCATTATTTTTATTTATTTACTAGATATGGTCTCACTACGTGTTGGGGGAGGCTGTTTGTTCATTTCCCGAAAACCCTGACTAGAAATAATCACAGAGAAACTATATTTTTTAGATAATTGCCTGGTCAATCACTTAAACGTATTGACAATTAGCTTTTATACCTTTAGTTAACTTATTTCTTTTAATCTGTGTATTGCCACATAGCAGTGGCTTACTGGCAAGCAAGTCTGTCTCCAATGGCTGCTATCTCCCTGACTCTGCCTTCTTCTTCCCAACATTCAGTTCAGTCTAACCTGCATAGCTCTACTCTGCCCTACCATAGGCCAAAGCAGCTTTGTTATTCAGTAACCAATAAAAGCAACACATATACAGAAGGATTTCCCTTATCATTTCTCCTTTTCTGTTCAAATAAAAAGAAAGTTTTAATTTTAACATTTTAACAAGACAGGAATTAAGCAATAATTATAGTTACACTATTTATACATACTTTATTTTTATCACAACTAAGGAAAACTATATCTACTTTTCAACTCCATCAAAGACTCCAGAAAATATATTATTACCTAAACTAAAAGAAAGTGCACTGTCAGCAATTTTTAAACTCTATAGTTGGCAGAGAATATTTTGCTACCTGGACAGTCACCCAAAGTTTTTTTGTAATGTTGGGTCATCCAGTCTTCAGCCTATAGGCCCATAATAACTGGAAGACTTTTCCATTAAATGGGAAATTTTAAAGACAAATCCACCTATACTGGCAGTTTGTCAGTCACTTTCTTCTGTATCCTGCAGAATGTCTGGCAGTCTATTTCACGAAGTAGGAACCTCAAAGGACAGTGTCCCCTTTAGGCAAGTTCAGCAGTCATTTTTTTCTGTTGATCCTGCATGTCCAGTTCATACAGCATAATATCAAGCAGTCCAGGCAAGAACAGTTTTTTGCTCAAATGGCTAGAAAACTCCATGAGGAGCCTCTTCAGTGTCCATCTTCCTCTTGAATTTATTGGTGCTGCCAGGAGCAGATGTGTCTCATTATCATAAAAAGTTTAAGTTCTTAAAATATTTTAAATGCCATATTCCATTGGTCTTTGAAAGATTTGAAGATTATCTAACTAACATATATCTCTCTATATATATAGAAAACCTAATTAACATGACTTCAAGTTTGACTATTATAGATTATTTTCTATTAACCTTTATTTCTTAATTATACATTATATTTTGAAATGAGCTGTACAAGCACAATACCTTAATCAAGAGCAGAAGTACATATATAATAAAATTGACCTTAAATTTGTATCAATAAACCAAGATCCATACCAAAGCGAAGTATGCATCTTTATAGCATATCCCCCTTTAAATGTAAACAAACATTTATAAACAATGTTTGGGCATCTGGGCGTAGATATCTCCAAAATGCTTCCCGCTTTTTGTTGGGTGAAATAGTTTGGGGGGGGGTGCTTACAGTGACCTTTCAGAGGTTATGGTCCATCAAACCACTTTAGTCTGAAAAAAATTCACAAGCTTTCATCCTCTGTGGAAACAAAAGCAGAACCACTTTTAGCAACAAATCCTTAGACCCAAATTTTGAAGTCAAGATAACTTTAAAATATATATGTTGGTTTAGCTCAGCAGCCCATATGATGAAATGTTTCTCTGTACTTAGCTCCTTCACAGTCAAATAATTTAGAGAAAACACAATAATATACATAATACAGACTCTCTGTGTATATTCCATCTTTATGTGGCTTATTTTTTATAACTCTCTATATTCTTTTTCTTCTCTCTCCCAAGCCTACATACATTTTTTGAACACACCATTACCCATTCAGAGGTTTATTTTGTCTGTTTTTTTGTTGCATATTTGTGATTATTTTCTGACCAAGAGCACCTATTTTTATTTAAATGCTAAGCTGCTAGGACTAAGGCTGCTTTGACGTCTCCTCTGCACAGTCCTACATGGTAGAGGCATGTTTACCACTTTTTCCAGCTGCGCACACAGCTGCAGTTCCAAATATGCAGTGAGCCTATGTTGTGCCAGTAAGTTGTTTGTAACATCCTGTTCACAAACCCCATTTACATGCTAGGTCTCCTGAAAGAACCAGAGTTTGTGCTGGCAGCACATTCCAGGAAGTCAGTTTCAAAATTGTGCATTCTTTCTCCCCCCCCCCCCTTTTTTTTTGTTTGCTATCTCTGAATCAGGAAGACCTGGCAACAGAGGCCACCAGAAAAAAATGCTGCTCCAAAAAACCCACACTTAGCTCTGTTCTTTTATGTCTAGCATTCCTTTCCAAGCTTTCTCAGGTTTTATGTGGATTTAGTCAGCCCCACATTTGTGCACCAATTTATTGGGGGAGGCTGGTCATTCATTTCCTGACCACCCTGACTCAAAATAATCACACAGAAACCATATTATTTAAATCACTGTTTGACCAATCACTCACATGCATTACTAGCTAGTTCTTATATCTTGTTTTATCCATTTGTATTAATCTGTATATTGCCACATGGCTGTGGCTCACCAGCAAGGTTCTGGCAAGTTTGTCTCCCATGGTGCCTACATGGCTACTACCTGACTGTCTTCTTCCTCTCCGCATTAAGGTCAGTCTTACCCTCCTAGCTCTATTCTGACCTACCATAGGCCAAAGCAGCTTCTTTATTAACCAATAAAAGTAACACATGTACAGAAGGATTTCCCATGCCAACTATATGTATCTTTGAATCACCTTGAACTTGCAGCAGCTCCACTGCCTCTGTCTCTGCCTTGGAGTAGAGGGAGGAAAGGCATACACCACCATACAGCATGAATCTTTTCTTAATACAACATTCTTTATGTTTACATATGTATGTATTTAAATGGTTATACATCTGTTAAAAAAAAACTTGGGCTAGAGAGGTGGCTCAATGGTTAAGAGTGCTTGCTAGTCTTCTAGAGGACCAGAGTTTAGTTCCTAACATCAATGTCATTCAGCTCACAGCTACCTGTATTTCCAGTTCAATAGGGTTTGATTTCCTCATTTATACTCCACAGGCACCCACATGCATGTTTAAATACTCACAGATAGACATACACATATTCACATAATAAAACCAAAACCAAAATCTTCTAAAAGTACATTTAAATGTAAGCAATTAGGGTTTGAAAGATAGTCATGGGTAAGCTATTTGTTCTCAGATTGCTACTGTTGATATTTAGGTTTCTCACTCTTATAGAGGGTTACAGAAAGCACCAGTATAAATGACATGTCCAACTTTTGAGGAGATTAACATGTATCATGTGTATAACTTCCTTAACGTATTTATTCATTTTATTTATTTATTCATATCTGACATGATCTCTTTTATATATTTTATAGCCTGTCCAAAGTTTATCCTCCTCCTCTCTTCCCAATCCCTCCTGCCCACTTCTCCTCTGTTCCCTCCACACAATATACTGCTCCCACATTTCTGTTAAAAAAGAGCAGACCTCTAATGGATATCAACAAAACATGGGATATCAAATTACAGTAAGATTAAGTACCTCCCTCCTTGTATTAAGACTAGGCAATTCAGTATGAGAGATAGGTTCCCATGAGCCAGAAAAAGACTCAGAGATAGTCCCTGCTTGGACTGTTAGGAGTCCCACAAAAAGATCCCATTGGGATCCATGTTTGTAGACTCAGTCTCTGTGAGCTCCTATGAACCCAGGTTAGTTGACTGTGTGGGTCTTCTTGTGATGTCCTTGACCCTGCTGGCTCCTATAATCCTTTCTCCCTATCTTCAGTAGGATTCTCTGGGCTAGGTCTAATACTTGGCTGTGGATCTGATTCTTCTTCCACCAGTTGCTGAATGAAGCCTCTTTGATGCCATCAGTCTGTTAGTGTAGCATAATATCATTATGCATTATTACATTGAATTCTTTTTTTTTTCTCCAGGCTTGTTTAATTCTATTCCAAGTCTCTGGATCATCTAGCCTCAGGGCCCCAGTGCACCAGACAGTGTCAAGGGTAGGCTCACACTCATTCATGGCATAGGTATCAGGCATGACCACTTGTGGCCACTCTCACAATCTCAGTGTCAACCTTATCTCAGCACATCCCATAGGCTAGACCTACTGTATGTTGAAAGCTATCTGGCTGGGTCAGTGCACCAATTCTTCCACTGATTGGTCACAGGAGGTGGCCATAGGAGGTGATCACTTTAGGCTAAGTATTGTTTATTGCTCGGAATCTTAGCTGGGGTCATCCTTGTAGATTCCTGGGACTTTCCCTTGCACCAGATTTCTAACTGACCCACAAATGACCCCCCTTTCAAGTTGACTCTTTCAGTGCTCTCATCCCCACCCCCCCCCACCTGTTCCCATTTCTACCTGCCCCCAGTACACCCAAAAATTTCTTCTTTTTTTTCTTCCCAGGGAAATCCTAATGTCGCCCTTGAGCTCTCCTTGTTACCTGGCATCTATGGATGGGTGGATTGTTGCATGGTTATCCATTACAGCTAATATTCACTTATAAAAGTGTACATGCCAAGCCGGGCAATGGGGGCACAAACCTTTAATCCAAGCACTTGGGAGGCAGAGGCAGGTGGATCTCTATGAGTTTGAGGCCAGCCTGGTCTACAAGAGCTAGTTCCAAGACAGGCTCCCAAGCTACAAAGAAACCCTGTCTCAGAAAAAAAAGTGTACATGCCATGTTTGTCTTTCTCAGTCTAGGTTACCCATCCATTTGCCTTCAGACTGTGATGCTGTGACAAGGAGAAGAGGGGTGACTGGTATTATATTGAGCAGGCATGGGTGGAGTGGGGGCAGTCTTATCAGGGATTCAGGATTCTGGCCTAACTTTTGGGGGTGGGCTTCCTCCAGAAGTATAGGTCAGGATCACATGGCCTAGTTTTTATTTATATATCTGCTAATTTCTTTTTTACTGCCTTCTTTTTAAAAACTCTGCTTTAAAATACAAAGTCAAAAAAGTCCCATCCCAGGTTTTGTGCTCTGGCCCCTAGTTTCCAGCAGATGACTTACATATGTAATAAAAATAAGAGAACAGAAGGTGCGCTAGTTAATTCTAAAGGAGTAGAGGTAGAAAACACGTCCTTTCTAACACTGATCTCATATGATCTCACAAGAAGATCGTCACCTGAGTTTCATCTTTGAATAATGAATAAAATTTCTTGATAAGGAAACCACTGGTATTATGAAAGTTATCTATATCTTATCACAATAACATTCATTACAGAAGTTACAGATATCCATGGATGTCAGGGAAAGACCTTTGTGTGAAGCTGTGAATGGCACAACACAGAGCAGGGAGTGGTGAAATATGTGAACTCCAGATTAGTAGGAAAAGCATTATCAGTTCACACTTTTATCTTAATGAAAATATCAGATCACTGATGTTTTTGGAAAAGTGCCGCACAATCAAATTTCTATGCCACAGGGCACTCCTAAAATTATGTAGTGATTAAATCTTAGTTAGAATCTGAGAGCTTATGTGGCCTATCTAAAGAAAAATTATTTTTAAAATATGTATATATTCTAATCACTGGTACCTATGAATATTCTTTGTTACTGAGGCTATTAATCAGAATTATTAATAACCAGATCGGCTGATGAAATTTCAAGAGCTTTTAAACATGGAAGCAAATAAGTAAGTGTCAGAATGACACAGAAATACTTGGTGTGCCGTTTGTTGGCTTTGGAGATAGAAGAGGGTCATAGCCAAATAGTAGTACCCTCTCTAGAAGATTTAGGGGCAATATAATGTGTTCTTCTCCAGAATGTACAGTAAAGAACAACCAATCTTACACTTTATTCCTTGATTTCCATTTTGACCTTCTAACCTGTAAAGCTATGAGGCAAAATATGTGCATAATTTTAAGCTATTGTGTTTAGAGTGATGAATTTTGTCAGGGAGAGGAAACTAATATAGCACATAGTCTTCTGGACTTAATCATGAAATTGGTAACTGGTTCAACTTTCTATTTCCTCTGCCATCATTCAGAAATATTACATCATTTATCATTTAAGGAATGGAAATGGAGTGTCAAGCACACTGCTGACAGGAAATAAGCACAAGAGGACATGGGCGCGATGGAAACAATAGTAGCTGCATAGTATTGTAAAAGTGAGCTTCATGGTTAAGTTGACACAACCTAGAAGAACCGTAGAATAGCGTCATTAAAGGATTGCCCACATTGGGTTAGCATGTGGGCACATCTGGGAATGGCAGGATTCTCTTAATTTATATGGGAAGATACAGATTAGTGTGCATGACTCCATGTTTTAGTTCAGGAGTCACTAAAAGAGTGGAGGAACCAAGCAGAATGCAAAAAGCAAGCAAGTGTGTGTAATACATTTATTCTTACTTTGGTCTTGAACGAGGATGTGACTAGCTTCCCCATCATCCTGCCGCCTGAGTTCCCCTCATGACAGGCTATAACTTGTGAGGTAAAAATACACCCTTTATCCCTGGGGCTGTTTCTGGTAAAGATATTGTGTCAAAACAGGCATGAAGCCAAAACAACTATCTCCATTTTCATTTGCAGTATTGTGAAATAAATAGCATAGGGTAAATACAAATTTTGAGTTATTATACTCATTAGAAATGATAGGTTCTAAACAAAGGTAATACTGATAGGGAGAGCAAAGAGAAAGTGAATTGACAAATGTTTAAGGGAAGAATTGAAAAAGCTTGGCTGGTACTAAAAGTAAAACATAAAAGAATTGGTTTTTTTCTCCATTTTAACCGATAGAAAACATTTCACAAACATCAATTGTGTGTAATGACCCATGTCGATTCAAGCTGACAGCCACTTGAGAGACTGTCTCAAATGCACAGTCTTTATCCACTTAATTAAAGTAGTAAGATATTGAATATCTCTGTGCTGAGCTACAAGAGAAGCAGATTCAGTACCACACAAGCTGAGCTACCCACTGCCCCTGCTCTGTATGATCCTTAGTAGAATCTTCAAAACTATGGTAGTCTGATGTACCACATCCTTCATAAATCCTTGCCCACAACATAGCCACAATGTCCTGTAATGTGTAGGTGTTCTACAGTCTAATAATTAGCTTCTATAAAAAGCTGTTTTAGAAACAGGAGAGTTTCTTCATTGCTATGGATTCATGACCTACAGTATTTTGTTAACTCTCAAACCTAATCCTCTCCTTCTACCAGTAGTTACTGAAGTAGATATTTTCCCTTACCTTATTTCATTGTTAAGAGCAAACACTTACATATTGAAAACATATATAGACTCGCATCCTGCCAAAATATGCCATATTTTTTTTCATCCAGCCCTTGGACGTCTGCTGACTTTAATCCTTATAAATTATCTAGAGAAAGAAAATAACTTTGGACTAGCCAGAAGTGCCAATCAACCATAATTGCAGGCAAGGAAAATGTAGAAGCTACAACAGGTGGAGTTCATTGTGCTCTGTTGTTGAATGGAGTATGGTAATCATAATATAATAGGGAAGCTTGTGAAGCATGCTATATGCTGGACATAAATGATAAAGAAACTAACAATTCCATTTAATAGGAACACATGAATTTGGATGCAAAATTTTGGATTAGTCTGTCATAAAGGGTGTGAATTCTGTGAATCATCAATTAGGTCAGAGAAAGGAAAAGACCCACTAAATTGATTCACTTTTTAAAAAATTTATTTTTAATTGTTTCACATTTTGACTGCAGTTCCCCTCCATGTCCTCATCCTAGTTCCCCACATTCTCTCTTAGTTCTCACCACCCAAACCATTCCTCCTGCATTTCTGTATACACATCTCTCAACGTGTTTATCCGTTCTCCCACTGAGGACATTTAGATTGCTTCCACTTTAGACTATTTACAAAGCTTTCCTGAATTGTCTTGCATGTTTATTTTTAGAAACAAGCTTTAATGCACTGTAGGCACTGCTGAGAGAGTAGGTATATCTTTAATATCATGGAAGATAACCATATAGCTTGTTACCACAGGCATTGCTATTCCTACTAGCGAAGACTGTGATGACACCACCAGGTCATATCCTTACCAAATCATTATGTTTAAATGTGCTATTCTGTGTGAAACGGCTCATTATTTTTAGCTTAGAGCTGCATATTTATGAAGATTAAATATATATAATACCTTTCAAGAAGCTCTAGGATACAGTTCTTCCTCTATATTGAAATTCTATCATAAATATATACATCATATACATGTGAATACTATAAACAAATTTATGTATATACAGTATGTTGTCGACACATATGCATAGGTTTACATGAAGAGATTTATGACATATATGTATCTACAGGACTGTAGCTTATATTTTCATATTATAAACAATATCTCTAAATAAAAGGGGCTTAGCATACAATTCACTTAAATTTCTTTTAAATTTAATGTTTTGGGGTATGGGGAGATAGCTCAGTGGGTGGAAGACACTTTCTCTGTAAGGTTGAGGATCAGAGTTTGCATTCCTGAGACAAGTAAAAATGGTTGGGAATGCCACAGCCTGCCTTTCAGCATTGGGAAGCAAACATAGGTGGAACCTGAGAACTCCCTGAGTGGAGTCAGCGAATTGAAATGACAGCTTTCCATTTCAGTGAGAGACCCTTTATCAAGACAGTAACAGGGAAGATTAAAAGAAAATCCTGGAAGTCAGGACCACGAGGGGTTGGTCCACCAACTGAGGCACTGTGCCTGTTCTAATGGGAGCTCACCAAATCCAGCTGGACTGGGTATGAATGAGCAGAGAGTCAAACTGATTGTGACTGACAATCGGGGCTGACTGAGAAGCCATTGGTAAAGGCTCTGAGACTTGTTTTTAACTGCATGTTCTGGCCTTTTGGGACCCTAGTCTGTATGGATGCACAGCTCCCTAGGCCTGGATGTAGTGGGGAGGGGGCTTGGACTTTCCACAGGGCAGAGTTCCCTACCCTCTCTCAAGCAGGGTGAGAGAGGAAGAAGCGGGCGTGGGGGAGTGGGAGGGGATTGGGAGGAGGGAAGGAAGTGTAAATATTTGAATGGAAAAGTAATAATAAAAAAAGAAGATCCTGGACATCTTTCTCTGGCTTGTTGTGTAATAGTTTCCAATAGTTTCCTTCCATCCTACAGGAAAGATTCTTGAGTCAGAAGGTAAACAGCTCAGAATAGCTTCAGGAAGTCACTGAAACTGAACAGATTCTCTAGTTCTCAACCTCCCCAAGAGTGCTAAAAGTCACTCCCACACAGACCAAGATGCAAAGAAGACTCTGAGACCAGATTAATTTCCTAGAAGAAGCAGAAACCAGTTGAGCTGCGTAAAAGAGGTTCAGACCAAGTCACTTGGAATGAACACTCTCCAAACTGTTAAGTGTCCTACAGGCTATGCGGTATCATCTAGTTTCCCAGATTTTGTGTGCTGTCACCTATGCTGGGGTAGGTTTTGGTGATATAGCTGTTTTTGAGTCTTTTCTGCTTCAAGTAACCCTTCACCTGTATTCCTGTAAGACATCACAGTAAAGCGCATGGTTCTTCAAGTTGGACTTCAGTGACAGCCGTACTTTAGATAGACTGTTGTACACTCCCTGAAAGGAAATCCCACATAGCAAGGGCTCCCTTCCAGACCCTAGATTAAGAACAAACCACATCCAACCACCTGTTTTTACAAAGATATCCTTTATTTAGTGGGGAGGAAAAGTTAACGTGGTTACTTTCTGACTCAGCACAAAACAGCAGCAAATGACCTTACAGGTGTCATTCTTAAAAAGAGAAAAATGGGAGGCCGGTTGTTGTATGAGCTAGAACAACATTGTAAAAAGGAGAAGGTAAAGGAGACAAGGGACAGAAGAAGGATATTTGTCACAGAGGGACAAAGAACTGCCTCTGGATAGAGGAGACAGACATGGCACATAGCCAAATGGTGGTTTATAAAGGTGAACGGGGAAGGCCTGTGTTAAGATGAGGTGTTTACTTTTAACTGGACATGTTAATTAGGTGAACCAAAAAGGGATTCTTATTGTGAGACCTTGGTTGTCAGCCTCAAGAGGAAGAAGTTGCCAAATAAGGGAATAGACTTTGGTGGCTAGCTTTAGGAAAGCAATCTAACATTTTTTAGCAAGGCAGAGAGAATGATTAGAAGGGCAGGGCTTCTCAGCATTACATGGTCAAGTGGGTTAGTGTCCCTTCACTCCCTATCTGGGGTGAGTAGACATGTGTGTTGTATCTCCCCAGTAAGAGTATTGTCACACAAAGGGTTTCTTCATTTGTGTTAGCATAGGCACATATATTCATGCACATGAACTATATCATATGCCTTGTACCTGCACACACACACACACACACACACACACACATGCACAAACTCACACACACATGCAGAGAGAGAGAAAGAGAGAGAGAGAGAGAGAGAGAGAGAGAGAGAGAGAGAGAGAAAGAGAGAAGGGGTATATATGTATATATTGCACTGTCTTCTATAAGCATCAAGGTTAATTTTCATTTTTATATATTATATCTGAAAGTAAACCCTCGTTGAGCTATGATATGAATCAAGGTACAATCATTCCTTTATGCTCTTTTGCCTGTGTCTAACCAATTTTCCCATCTGTCTCTTTTGAATAACTCTTCTTTCCTTTCTCTTGGTTTGCATAAATGATTATCTAATTTCAGGTCCTCTACAGTGCTTCTCTGACCTCTTCATTCATCTGACACCAACTCTGAAGTGTTTTTTTTTCCATGATGTAAGCCTCCTACTTCAACATTATTCTTATATTCATGGATTGATTTTCTGAGCAAATCTTAGCAATTATTTGTCAAAATCTCTTCTAAACTGAATTTGGTGCAGAGTGGGTGAGGGTACTGTTAGAGAGATGGTAAATGGGAAGGAGCACGTGTTGCTCTTCCAGGTTGTATTCCCAGCAGTCACATGGTGACTAACAACTATTCATAACTCAAGATCCAAGGAATCAGACGACCTCTTCTGGTCTCTGCGGGCATGGCATCCATGTGGTACACAGACACACATGCAGGAAGAATGTCCACCCGTAAAGTGCAAAAATAAAATAAACAAATCTCAAAACACCCATAGATCAATGTTATAATTTCTTTTTTTCAAGTTATATTTCTAGGGTATTAGTCTTCTGAGGCTGCAATATGAAAATATCAAATACCTGTTTAAACAATTACAAGTTATTCTCTCAGAGTGTCAAATTATAGGAGCTCAAATCAAAGTGTCAGAAGGTCAGGCTACTTCTGATGACAATAAGTAAACATCTTATGGAAGCCTCTGGAATTTTTGACTGTGATGACATCACTGTGATCATGACTCCACCTTCACTGGTTTCCTTCCTGTGTCTCTCCACGTGTCTACACTTTCAAGGACACTGTTCAATGGGGTAAGGGCTGCTCTAACACAAAATGACTCTCTGTTAATTTAAGACCTTCTTTTCTTTCTTTATAAGTAAAATCACCTTGAGTTCCTGAGTGATATGAATTTAAGGAGATACATTAAAAATATTGCATTCTATGAACAGAAACAATTTCTTTTGTTTAATGAACAATCAACTATCTGAGAACCTCACTGAGTTCACACACTACATTTTAGCATCTTCGTGTGTTATGCAGTTTTACACAAGTCTGTGCAGGAATCATTACATTCCTATCTGCAGCATTTATTTCCCTCCATTTTTATTCTCAAGGCACCTTCCAAGACAATACTCAAAAATAATGACTATAACACACCATTCCTTTATCCAGTTTGCATGTAGAAAGGCATTGTCTGTGGCATTCTTACCAAAGGCATTTTATCATATGAAGGAGGTTCTTTTCAGTGCAACATCTCTCAAATTTCTTTCGATAAGGAGATTCTGCAAACTACTTTCAGTTAATACATTGATGATAACAACTTTTCCTATTATTTTGTGTTTTAATAAACCAGTGCATACTTTTTTGTGTGATCTTTTGGATGTTTTAACTCTTCATTTTGTTTATTTCTCCACTCATATATATTACCTCTTTCCCTTTAGTAACTTGGATTGTTTGTTCTTCTTTTCTAGTACTTTGAGATTCAATAGTAGATTTGGTTTTCATGTAGACATAAATGACTATAAAGTTCGCCCCAAGGATTACATTTTCACATCTCATGGGGTTTGTTATATTGTATATGGATTTTCATTTGCTTAAATAATATTTTAATTTTTTCTACAAAATCTTTCCTTTTGATAATTTGATTATTAAAATGTAAATTGCATGATGAATGCACAAAAGAAAAGAAAATTATAGACAAATGTACTTGATAAACATAAATACAAAAAAATAGACTTGCAAACCAAATTTAGAATGCATCAAAAGGTCATCCTGTTTTCTGCTTCCTATAGCTACAGTGATGGTTCATCATATGAAAATCAATAAGTGTAATTCACCAAATAAAGGGACTCAAGGTCATAAGTCACATGATCATTTCAATAGAACCATTTAAAGCCTTAGACAAAATACAGCATCTCTTCATGACAAGAAATGTAGAAAGACAAAGGATAAAGGGGACATATCTCAACATATAAAGACTAAATGCAGCAAACCCATAAGCATAATTATGCTAAATGGAGGAAGACTAGAAGCATTTCTACTAAAATTAGGAACAAGACCAGGGAGGGTGTCTACACTCCTCAACCCTCTCCAATATATTCAATATATTCAATATATTGGAGATATATATATATATATACATATATATATATGAGATATATGATATATATTGAATATATCCTTTCAAGTTCCTGTTTGTAGGGAGAGACTGCTCCTTTGTTCTCAGCTTCCCAAACCCAAAATAATCACTCAGAAACTAAATTATTTACAATACTGCTTGGTCAATAGCTTTCTTACATCTTAAATTAACCCATTTTTGTTATTTTATATTTTACCATGAGACTTGGGCCTACTGACAAAGTTCCAACTAACAGCTCAGGTCTTTCTCCTCTGGAGGCCACATGGCATCTCACTGACTCTAACTTTCCCCCAGCATTCACTTCAGTCTTCCCTATCTCACTCTATTTGACCTATCCCAGGCCAAAGCAGCTTCTTTATTCATTAACCAATAAAAGCAACATGTATATAAAAGGACTTCCCCCACCATTTCACCTTTTCTGTTCAAATAAAAAGGAAAATTTTAACTTTAACATAGTAAAATTACCTATAAAAAACAGGTATCAAGCAAGAATTACAGTTACAATATTTTTTATATCTACTTTATCACAACTAAGAAAAACTACAATTCTAACTATCTATTTTTCAACTCCATCAAAGAACCCAGAAGGATATAATATTACCTAAGTTAACAGGAAGTGCATTTTAAGCAACTTCCAAAACTCTAGAATTGACAGAGACATCTCGCTGCCTGGACAGTCACCCAAAATTCTTATGTAGCATTGGGGCACCCATCTTCAGCCTAGTGGTCCATAGTATCTGGCAAATTTTTCCATGAAGCAGGAAATCCGAAGGTCTCTTATGCCTTGTATTGGCAAAGTTCATTAGTTGCTTTCTTCTGTGTCCTGCAGAATGTCTGGCAGATTCTTTCATGAAACAGGAGCTCCAAAAGATGGTCTCACCTTTAAAAAAGTTCAGCAGTCATTTTTCTGTAGGTCCTGAATGTACAGTTCATCCACTATAACATCAAGCAATTCAGGCAAGCGCAGTTTCTTGCCCAAATGGTTAACAAACTCCATAAGGAGGCTCTTCAGTGCCCATCATCCTCTTGAAGTAGATTGGTGCTGCCAGAAACAGATGTGTCTCATTGTCATAAAAAGTCCTAAGTTCTTAAACATTTTAAATGCCATATTCTGTTAGTCTTTGAAAGGTTTGAAGAATACCTACCCACCTGAAATATTTCTCTGTACATCTAGAAAACCTAACTAATGTGACTACAAGCGTGACTATTATAGATGATTGTCTATTAACCTGAATTTCTTAATTATACATTACATTTTTAAATGAGCTGTACAACCACAATACATTAATTGAGCAGAAATTAAAGAGCAGAAATATACATATAACAAAATTGACCTTAAATTTGTCTCAATTAACCAAGATCAATATAAATACAAATTATTCATCTCTATAGCATATTCCCCTTTAAATAAAAACATGCATTTATAGACAATCATTTAGGGAATTTGAGCAGAGTGCTCTCCAAACTGCTTCCTTCATTTTGTTGGGCAAAGCATTTCTGGGGTAGGTGCAGTTCACAGAGACCTTTGGGGGAGTCTTAGGCCATCAAACTACATTAGTCTGAAAGGATCCCACATGCTCTCATCTTCTGTGGAAACAAAAGCAGAACCTCTTTTCCAAAGCAACATGTCCTTAGATCCAAATTACTTCCCACACTGGCTGTTGGTCATGGTGTACCATGTCTCTAAAAAAATAATTAAGTAAATTAATATTTCAGAAAATAGGAAGTCTTATTAGATATTGAAAATTGAAAACCAAGCAGCACATCATGTTGCACACCTTTAATCTCAGCACTTGAAATGTAGAGTCATGCAGACCTTTTTAAGTTTGATGGCCGTCTGATCTATATAGTTACAGGGCACCAAGGTTTGCACAGTGAAAACCTGTCTGAAAATAAAAAGAAAGAAAAGAAAATCAAAAGACTTTAAAATTCAATCTCATTCTAGTCATAAAAACTATCATCAAGGAAACAAGTGCTAACATAATCTGGGGAAAAGGGAACTCTAGTTCATTATTAATGCAAGAATAGATTGGTACGACCACTGTGGAAATCAGTATTAAAGTTTCTCCAAAAGATAAAATATCTGTACATGATCACACTATAGCTTTTCTGGATGGAATCCATATCCTCAAAAGACATGACAAAGAAATTTACACCATATTCATTGTAGCTCCTTTCATAATAGCTCAGAAACTGAATCAGCTAGACTGTGGTGTATATAATCAATAAACTGTTTTCAGCTGCAAAAGTAAGAAATTTGGGAAAAATAGATGGAACTGGGAAAATATTATACTGAGTGAGGAAACCTAAATATGCAAATCATAAGTTTACTATAGAGATTTCTATATCGAAATTGAACTGAGTGGCTGAAAACACAAGCTGTGAAACATCCCAATACTTTCCAATCCTGAGTTCAAATTACTGAGTCATACTTATACAGTCTTTATCTGAGAATATCAACTTTTGTTGAATCTTTTCTCCCTCTTTATAGAAAAAAAATTGATTTAGTTTTCATTTACCTTAAGTTCATTGAGTTTTCATTTTGTTAATCTTAGTTATTTAATTTTAGACACTATATTTTTCATTTTGGCAATTTATAGTTGACTTTTTTTAATAATTTCCTCATGCTTATTTTTTGACATTTTACCCTTTTTGAAATTGAAACCTTCTATTTTTGCTTAGAGATAAGGACTTTGTCCCCCATTTCCTTTAAAAATGCCTTCCTCTTTATTTTATAAAAATTTTATAATATTTCCAGGTAATATGTTCATCTTTATTTTATAAAAATTTTATAATATTTCCAGGTAATATGTTCATCTTTAATATTTTTGTTCAATCCTACCTTATGAAACAATCTAAGTCTGACCATTATATCCACACAAAGGACATATGCCTATTCACTCATTATACCCACTGTGCTTAGCATTTCTATTGTTGAATTCTGCACTCTAATGTTTCTCTTTGTGTCCCCTTCATGATTAAAGTTCCTGTATTTAATTTAATTATTATGGTTGCTTTTAACACTTCATTTATAGGTTCTAGTGTTTCTGCTTTCAGTAATTCTCCCTGTCTCTGCAAATTTAAGCCATTACAGAAAATTAGTATCTGTGAAGAGGTACTTTTTAGCTCAACTTCATCAGCCGAAGAAGTTTTACACAGGATGGAGACATCTATTTATAATTGCTTATCCTAACTTTATTGTATAAAGATTAAAAGAGAAAGTGGCAGGGTGTAGGAAACCTGCTATGTAAAAGGATTGGTGGGCCACTTCCTGCCGCCCCCCTAACTTTACCCAAAATAATTACACCGAAACTGTATTCATTTAAACACTGCTTGTCCATTAGTTCTAGCCTCTTCCTGGCTAACTCTCACATCTTGACTAACCCATATCTAATAATCTGTATGCCACCACGAGGTTGTGGTTTACCGGCATGAGTCTAGCCAGCATCTGTCTCGGGAAGGGGAATTATGGCGTCTGTCTGACTCTGCCTCTTTTTCCCAGCATCCTGTTCTGTCTACTCCACCTATCTAAGCTGCTGTCCTATCAAAAGCCAAGGCAGTTTCTTTATCAACCAATGAAAGTAACACATAGACAGATGACCCTCCTACATCACTGCTGTAAAGCAGAAGCAAAGACATGACCCTCCCCCAAAACATAGGAGAAGAATTTACAGAGTATTTCTGCAATTTATTCTCTTGTTGCCTTCACAATAACCTTCCTCACAAGACCTTAAAACTCTCAATATTCTCTCCTTGTTCAGGAGAGATTTTTTTCTCCTAACAGAATTTCTGCTGCCAGTGGTGAAATAATTTTTCAATATACTTCTTTGCATCTGTAATTTCTTTATGATGGAGTTGAGAAATAAAAAATAACTCCCTGCTTCAAATATTTTTTTTCTGATAAGTATCATATATCTTTCTTTGCATACCTTTGCACTAAAACTAGCATATTTCCTGGAGTATAGAAGATACAAAATAAGGGCTTCCCAGTAAATTCAGTAATATGCCTTTTTTTTCATTTTGTTTCCCAGGTGATTTTTGCCTTCTGAGATTTGTGATACCCTTTCTTTTTCTGACTTTTCTATTTTTTCCCAAGTCAAGTTAAGCTTCCTTCAAGCCTAACACATAATTTCTAAGGTGTATTCCATAAATTTTGCTCATATTATGCCTGCTGTACTGCTTTTACAGCACAAGATTTACTATGTTTACCCCATGAGCTCACAGGGAGAAATGGATGGCTTTCACAAGGAAGAATGGGATTTTGATCAATTAAGTTGGTTGATTGCTTATGCTAAGATATTTATCATTATACTGCTAAAAATATGCAGTTAGAATAAAAGGATAAGGTATGTTTGCTGTGTTTGTGGATGTGAGAAACACAGCTAATGAAGATTCATGTCTAATATGTCTCTTTCCTTGCAATTATGCTTTCTCAGAATAAAAGAAGTTAATATAATATTTTAGAGTGCCATAAGTTATCTGTGGTTTCTAAAACAAACTATTGATGAGACTGAAAGTGTGATATTAATGAATAATATTTCAAAACACCTATGTACCCAAGTTAAGAGGTATAAGTAAAAATATAAAGAAGTAAGATTAGTAAGATTATCAGCATTTGAAAGCAATTTAATTTATGCATAAAACATACTGAGAGACACTGAAAATCTCTTTAAACTAAACCCTCTCAGCAAATACATGAGATATAAGATCAATATGCAGAATTCAGAAATGTTTCTGTATTCTAATAACAATCAGACTGAGAAAGAAATTTAAAAATCCCATTCACAATAAACTAGAAATAACTTTATTAATTAATAATTGATTACTGAAAATAATAGATAGCTATATCCAGAGTAGGGCCAGCAATTGAAGATATGGCCTATATTTTAGAGAAAACCCTTGCTAACTAGTCATCTGATCTGTCCAGAATACATGAAGACATCAAAATCTAAACATTCAAAACACAAACAACCCTGTATAAATGAACCAGTAACATGCAGGTCCAAAAACGTGACTCACGCGAGGACAGTACACATATAGTTAAAACTGTTTATATCTTCAGCAACCAGTGAAAATCAAATTAAAATGACACTCCAATTCTATCTCTTCTCAGTCTCCAGTGCTATAGCAACAAATCAAAACACAGCAAAAGTTATTTGATCAGAGTACAGGGAAAGGGACTCACACACACACACTGCTGGCAAAAATGTAAACTGGCCTAGGTTCTATGTGATTCAGTGGGGTGGAAGCTTAGTAAATTCAAAGTTACCCTACCCGAGGTAGAAGCCCAAAATCTCTAAGTAAAGATATTGCTAAATTGCTTGCTGACTTCAAGTGTCTATTGCTGTGACAGACAACATGACCAAAAGAGGGTGTGTTTCATCTTACAACTCTCGGGTCACACTCCACACTGAAGGAAGTCAAGGAAGGAACACAAGACAGAACCTGGACATAGGAACTGAAGTAGAGGCCATGGAAGAATGTTGTTTACTGGATTGCTCACTCAGGTTTCTCAGTCTGCTCCCTTAGAACACCTAGGACCACCCGCCAAGGGGTGGTTACCACAGTGAGCTGGACCCTACCAGTTCAGCATCCTCATCAAGAAAATGCTCCATAAGCTTGCTAACAGGCAAATCACATGATGCATCTTTTTGTCAATTAAGTTTCTTTTCTTCCAAATGACTCTAGTTTATGTTCAAATTGGCATAAACTTGCCAGCGCACTCTCACATATGCCTTATTGCAATATGATCTTCACAACTCAAGCTATGGATACATCCTTAGTGTTATAGTATCTAGTAGATAAATGCATTAAAGATAAAATATATAATGAAATGAAATATACAATGAAATATATAATGAAATTTTATTTGGCCATAAGGAAGACTCTAATGATGCCATTTGAAGGATATAATGATGGATATAGTCCATCTGGATATAGTTGGATATATCCAACTGGATATAGTCATATTAAACAAAACAAGTTTAACTCATAAAACTAAACATTATGAATTTCATACTTGTGGCTTCTAGATCATACATGGATACATAAAAGGATATGTTTATATATAAAAGAAGAAGTGAAGTGAAAAGGAAGGAGCCTGGTGGGGAAATTGAGGAAAAGGAGGTGGCTAGGAAGGCTATGATCACAGTACATGTTGTGTTTGAATGCATTATTTTAACCCATCACTATAGCACAGTGAATACACACCAATTTTTTTATAATAAAAATGACAGGAAATTTCAAGCCTTAGGTACGTTGTATATTATCACTTCTAAATTTATCTCTTTGCTTGCCATAATATTTAATCAGTATTCTAAATTCAATGTTAATTTATTCTTTGTTTTTATTATATATATATAAACATATATATGTTTTATTATATATATATGACTCTCTGTATATATATCTGCTCATAAATAATACTGAATTTTCCCATTCACAAAAGTATGAGTTAACAAAGTCATATTTTAAATATTCATAGATATATTTCATCTCCCTAGCTAATATTAGAATTCATATTCAATTTACATTAATGCAAATAGTTCCACATTTTCATATTTACTAAAATAAGCTATTTGCTTTTATAAACATGATATTTAGTTATTGGATCTCCACATGCCTTTTTCTTATTTGTCTTTGGCTAATATGAGCAATTCTACTATAAATATTTATTCCTGTGTCTCCCACAAAACATGATTTTCTACAGTGATAATCCCTTGATCATCAGTACCTGCATCTTCTTCTTATTAGGAAACACCAGCTGTGAAAGAGTTATTTCTTTATTTTTGGTTTCACTTTATGATTTTCCCAAGCTAGATCACCTGTTTGAATTATTGATGTTCTTTATCTTGAAGGACTCTAATAAATGGTAAAAGCAGAACTCACTCCCTTTTTTCCTTTTTTTAAATTAAAACAATCTTTATTTTTAATTTTACATACCAATCCCAGTTCCCTCTTCCTCACCTCCTCACACTTCTCCTACTTTCTCCTCACTGCACCCACCCCCCCAGTTCACCTCTCAGAGAGGGTGAGACCTTGCATGGGGGAGTCAACAAGCTCCCCCCGCATCTAGACTGAACAAGGTATCCCTCCATAGGGAACTGCAGACAGAAGTTTTTGTCCCTTCTGGTCCTGCAGTTGTTCAATCCCAAAGAAACACACAAGAGGCTTATATTAATCATAAAATGCTTGGCCTATAATCTCAGGATTATTATTAACTACAACTTAAATTAACCCATAATTCTTGTTTATGTTTACCCATGTGGCTTGGTACCTGTTATCAGCAGCATGCACATTTTGCTACCTCTGGGTCCGTCTGGTGATTACATCTCTCTTCCTTTTTTTTTTCTTTCTTTTTTACTTATTTATTTATTTATTTTAACCAGAATTCTCCTAGTCTGGTTGCCCAACCTATAGTTCCTGCTTGGCTACTGGCCAATCAGCATTTATCAAATTAATACAAGTGAAAAATCTTTGCACCATACAAGAACATTGTTCACAGCATTTAATTAGTTCATACATTAGGGATAAGTCCTGATCCCATTGCCAGTGGCCACACAAACTGCCCAAGCCACACAACTGTCACCCACATTCAAAAGGTCCAGTTTGGTCCCACACAGGGTTCCCAGATGTCAGTCTGGAGTCATTGAGCTCCCCAACTGGTTCACTTCAGCTGTTTCTGTGGGTTTCCCCATCATGGTCTTGACCCCTTATTATCGCTCCTCCCTCTCTTCAGCTGGGTTCCTGGAGCTCAGTCCAGTGCTTAGCTGTGAATCTCTGCATCTGCTTCCATCAGTTACTGGATGAAGGTTCTATGATGACAATTAAGGTAGTCACCTATCTGACTACAGGGGCAGGCCATGGAACTCATTTCTTATCACTCTTTATCACTTATATTTTCCTTAAATCAAAGTTCTGTCAAAGAGAAGTATTATATAATTAGACATGGTTGTATAAATCATGAAAGACTAATTTAATCACTTTGGTGTTCTTTATCACAAGGATGTCTCACTGTCCAATTTATTCAACCATAGCAATTGATGCTGATAACACAGAGAGACAAATTAGGCCCCCAAATACGCTGAAGTGTTTTAATCACATCTCTTTCCCATAGTTTCATAGATATCTGGTTTAAAAAAAAAACACAAAAATCCTTTCTCTTTTACATATATGCCATATCATACTTTTGTTTATTACTTTTCACACTGAATCTCTGCTAGCAAAGAATTTTTTTTTAGTTAGAAGTTTATGATTGCTTTGGTAAAAAATATTGTGTGAAAATAAAATTGCTTTTATGTATTCATTAAGAAATCTACATAACTGTCTTCTTGTCTTCTTTTTAAATTACATGCATAAAATGTGCTTTTTTGAATATTATTTGTTTCAGAATATAGAATATTAATCCCATACTTGCTCTAACATATAAATTATTCAATTTGAAGTGTCTCAATTAGACTATTTTTTGAATGAAAGCAAAGAGGATGATGTAGCATGATTTTTAATTGATCTTAATAATAAAATCCAAGAATCAGATATTAGAAGATGAGAGCTGAATTATCAGAGAAGCAGAGCAGTCAACCACTAGTTCTTACCTCTATAAAATCCTCAGAACAAATGGGGTATCCTGTCTCTACACGTCCTCAGACTGATTGCCATCTCTTTGAAACCACAGACTGAATCTTGAACTCCTGTCTCTTCCTGCCTTATATTCTTCTCTCCGCCCAGCCATATCACTTCCCATCACCACCTCCCTAGTGCTGGGATTAAAGGTGTGAGCCACCACCACTTGAATCTGTTTCTCTTTTAGATTGATTCAGTCTCTTGTAACCCCAGGGTGGCCTTGAACCCTTAATTCAACTGCGTCTATTTAGCGAATGTTGAGATTAAAGGTGTGTGCCACCATTGCCTGACTTCTACACCTAACACACTCTGATTCTCAGGAAAGCTTTACGTATTATAGCACAAACAAAATACCACCACAGAATGAATATATATATGTGTGTGTGTGTGTGTGAGTGTGTGTACAATGTTAACTAAACTCAAGTTACACATCTTTATCTGTATAATTATATATTATTTTTTTCTATACTACTGAGTGTTTTAGTTTTAACATTGCTCATATTCATAGTCTTATAGTGTTCCTTCTTATATTTAGCTATGAGGAGACACTTTTTGAAGTATGGCTATCCACCCAAATGTAGAATGTCTATAGCAGAGTTTCCTACTTTGCTTCTCTCTTGTTGTGACAAAACCCTGACAAAAAGTGACTTGGGAAAGAAAGGTTTTATTGTCTTTTCCTTTCTCATCTGTCACTAGGGAGATCAGACAGGAAGATGGAAGCAGGAACTGGAGCAGAGACCACTGACAAACACTGTTGACTGGCTTGATTCTGCTGTATTGCTCAACTTGCTTTCTTTTATATCCCAAGCCCTCATGCCCAGGGATGGCATTTTCCACATTGGGCACATCAGTTATACTCATGAGAACAACCCAGAATCATGCCCACAAGTCAAGTAGATTACTCACATCTGGTAAAGACAATTACTCAGTTGAGATTTTCCTATCCCATCTGATGACAATCTGTCTCAAGCTGCCAAAACTTAACCAGCAGAGTCCACAAAATGAGTCAGTCAGATCCACGTGGTTTTGGAAATAAAATTGCATTACAACACAACCATGACACCCATTAACACATTGCCTATGGCTAAGTGTGCCTTTTAAGATAAAGATGAGAAGAAAGAGCCAGGCCTTGTAACCAACCCAAAAGGTCTAAAGAATGTATAGACGTTGCTGTGGCCTACACCCGTACATCAGAAACAGTCACATAATTTCCCATAATCCTCTGAAGAAAAAAAACCACACACAAAAAAATGGCTGTTCCAAAATTTCTTTCTCATTTTAGTTGTATTTCTTAAAATCTCTTTTCTCAAATTAATTATGCACTTATGGATGATACAGTTTCCATCGTGAAAGTAAATGGGGTGGTTTTGACTGATGCATTTCCTATCTGATTGATAATTGTTTTTATGATTATATGAAATGAGGTAGTAATATCAAGGTATTCATCAAGTATTCCAATATTTCCCATTTCTGGTCACATTAAAGGAATATACTTCTTTATTCATTTTTAGTACAGATAAAGTAATGCTGCTTACCTTGCAAAAAGACAATATGAGCAAAAATGAGACTTTTTCTGTGTAATTCTAGCATGAATGCAAAGTAAACAACTATACTTTAACCACATTTTGAACTTTGGTCATAACAACTCTTTTAGCTAAAGCTCTGTAGGAAATAAACTTTGTTATTTTAAATCATTGAGATTTGAGCAGTACTAGGAAAAAACACCAAGCCTATCTTAATTGGCAAATAAATTTTTACAAGCTTTGGGGATCTGTCTTTACAAAGAATTGTAGGTGGTAAAAAATGGTTTTATGGGATTGTGGTAGTTGGTAATACTTAGTTACAAACTATCTTATAAAATCTAAGGTTCCCACCAGTTATTTTAGATTTTATAAGCTAAATCTAAATAAATCTGAAATAACTGGAGATGCAAACGAATAGACAGATTTTTAGCTTTAAGTGAGAGTAAAACAGCAGTAAAGTTTTTTTTACTTTACAAAGACAAGTAAAAATTATTGTCTTTGATTTTGGGTTATGAATTGGAATTTATATGGTAAAATCCTATTGTTGAAGATATTCCACACTTTGGTACTAAAACAGAGAGGAATCAAACTAGAGATAAACTGAAAACTTGTAACCTGTTACCTAACTTTCTTCATGCCCAAGGGTGCTAGAATGGTTGCTGTGAAATCATCAGTGGGATTACCCAGTGGACCATGAGAGCTACAATGCAACCCATCAATCATGATATACACACTAATGTAATCGTGGTGTGACTGGGATGTAACCAACTGCTTTCTGATTAGACTTGAGGCCTGCTCTACAGGAAGGTATTCATAGATGATACTAGAAGTTTGACTAGAAGCCTGTTAATGGAGATGTCAGAAGCCCCAGTGGGGAGCTACTACTATTGTTTTGCTAAAGAGACAGGTTGTAAAACTGTTTTTCTCAATATTCGTGTTCATAACCACAGATTAGTGCTGCTCTCACACTTGATCAGAAAAACATACTCTCAAAATGAGGGGGTGATTAGTCCTGATACTCACAATGGGTCAATAGTGATTACTGAATACACAACCCTGAATTAGAAAACTTTATCACATTCTGTAGGACTCAAGGAATATTACAGAGAAAGGAACAGAGGGACGATAAGATCTAGAGTAAGGGGAGAAGTGCCATTACAGCCATGAACTCACTGCAGTTGTAGTTAAGTGCTTAAGACCCAAACAACGTTGGGTCTGCCAACACTTTCTCATGGAGTGAGAAGGGGCCCATGAGACCCTTCCTATTCCTAAGTATATACAGTTAATGGTGGCTGCTGGAAATGGTGCCGCTTTCTTCAGTGGTTTTCCAACTGGTGAGTTCCCCATGATCCAGTAATGACTTTCCACCCATGCTCGTGAAAGCAAACACTAATTAAAGTCAGCAGATCTCTCTCTCTCTCTCTCTCTCTCTCTCGCTCGCTCGCTCGCTCTCGCTCCCCCCCCCCTCTCACACACACACAAGATATGAAAGTAGGAGAGAATTTATTGAGAAATGTTTCAGCAGGAGAGGGATGGGGCAAAAGAAAAGAATCAACCCCAAGCCTGCCCTATTGTCTGCGAGGTCCTTGGCCCAGGAACAGTTCCTGCTCCTGCACTGAGGCTACCCACCCAGAGGGTTGAGTGCACACCCGCCCGGCAGGAGGGGAGTGCAGGGCATCTCCAGCTCCTGCTGCAGGGACTTCTTGGCTCTCACAACTCTCCCCTCCCTGCCAAGTTCGACCTTTTGTCTGCAGAGGTCCTTTGACCTCCAAGAGCCCTGTCCCTTTGCTGAGGACAAGCTTTCAGACTGGTGAGTGGGTGCCATTTCAGGGCGGGCAGAACATCCAGGAAAGGAGCACTGGTCCCCTTTAGCTCCTGCTGTAGGGGCTTTTTTGTTCCACACATCCCTGCCCACCCCCACCCTCCCCAAGCCTGCCCTTGGGTACCACTTGTTTCAGGGAGAAAGTGATGTCTAGAGTGTGAAGCTGTTTGTTCTGGAAGATGGTAACAGTTGTGTTAGGACAGCAGTATTGTGGAGGTCTTAGCAGTCTTCCAAAAGGAGTGTGGCAGTTTCTCAGGAAACTGGGAGTCAACCTCCCTCAGGACCCAGCAATTCCACTCTTGGGAATATAGCCAAGAGATGTCCAATCATACTACAAAAGCATTTGTTCAACTATGTTCATAGCAGCACTATTTGTAATAGCTAGAACCTGGAAACAACCTAGGTGCCCATCAATAGAAAAATGGTTAAAGAAGGTGTGGAACATATACACTTTAGAGTTTTACTCAGTGGTTAAAAAAATGACATCTTGAATTTTGCATGCAAATGGATGGAAATAGAAAATACTTTACTGAGTGAGGTAACCCAGACCCGAAAAGATGAATATGGCATGTACACACTCATAAGTGGATTCTAGTCATAATTAAAGGACATTGAGCCTATAATTCGTGATCCTAGAAAAGCTAAATAAGAAGGTGAACCCAAAGAAAATCATATAGTTATCCTCCTGGATATTGGAAGTAGACAAGATTGCCAGGCAAAAGTTGGGTGCACGGGAGTGGGGGGTGGAGTGGGTGTAAGGGGAGATGGGTAGAGAGAAGGTAGAAGGGGAGGATTGGGGAGAGCTTGAGGGAATGGGACGGATGGGATGGAGTAAGGGTGGATATGGGAGAAGGGAAGTAAATATCTTAATTAAAGGAGCCATTTTAGGGTTTGCAAGAGACTTGACTCTAGAGCGGTTCCCAGGTCCAAGGAGAGGTTCCCAGATTGTTCCTTGGGCAGCAGAGGAGAGGGTGCCTGAACTGGCTTTGTCCCATAGTCACACTGATGAATATCTTGCATATCACCATAGAACCTTCATCTGGCGATAGATGGAGATAGAGACAGAGATCCACATTGGAGCACTGGACTGAGCCCCCAAGGTCCAAATGAGGAGCAGAAGGAGGGAGAACACATGCAAGGAAGTCAGGACCCCGAGGGGTGCATTCACCCACTGAGACAGTGGGACTGATTTAATGGGAGCTCACCAAGGCCAGCTGGACCTGGAGTGATGGAGCATGTGATCAAACCGTACTCTCTGAATGTGGCTGTCAATGAAGGATGACTGAGAAGCCAAGGACAATGGCACTGGGTTTTGATTCTACTGTATGGACTGGCTTTTTGGGAGCCTTGTCTGTTTGGATGCTCACCTTCATAGACCTGAATGGAGTGGGGAGGACCTTGGACTTCCCATGGGGCAGGGAACCCTGACTGCTCTTAGGACTGGAGAGGGAGGGGGAGGGAAAAGGGAGGTGGGGAGGAAGGGGAAATTTTAAAAAAATAAATAAATTAAAAAAAATAGAATCAAATTGAAAACAACCAATATTCATTATATAGGTATATGAGACAAAGAACAAAAACTAATAAAAGAATAAGACATGAACTTGATAACAAAATATACATTGATAAAGTATATTATTTTCAACAGTATTTGATGTGCTGCACAGGAATCATGCAGTGAGATTTCATCTGATAGAGTAGAAAATTGATCCATCAGAATGAATGCTTTCTGGTGGAGATAAACCCAGTTGCAAGGCACTAGGCCTACCACCTTTTGTATAAGAGCTGTTCTTACAGTAAACCTCTTATGAAGTCACAAGCACTCTCCCTTCATACAAATTTCAATACTGTATTGATTATTGGAACAATTTTTTCCCATGTACTGATATAGTGGGTCACTTTTTTCCCACTCTGTGGGACTTCCAGTGGGAAATTTGGTCAAGAAGTCAATAAACTTGATTCCCACAATCTATTCTCTGCTTTATTTCCTGAGACAAACTGCAATTACCTTCAATTTGGTGGACATTTGGTCCAAAGTGGAGTTCTTCATATGAATCACTTTCAGGACATTCTAGATAGGGGTGACACGTTCTTAGTCCTTCTTGATAAGGAGATTAGTGATCTAAATTCGCCCACAGATGTCTTAGAAAAGTGCTAATCTCAGTGAATCCCCTGAACTACCCTAAGCACTACCCTAAAAATGCTATTAAATCCCTTTTATGTGAACAGCATGGCAAACAAGCATCACCATTTGACTTGGGCTGTCGGAATTCATTAGATCATGAATTTTGCACTATATAAACATAACCCCCCCTTGTCCTAACCACATAGGATGATAGATGTAATTTTCAGATCTGAAAAGTCCCCTTTAGCTAGCTATGCTGATGAAAATGCTAATGTAAATCAAACACCACTCTTCAGTTA
The DNA here is from genome assembly GCF_982192425.1 of Myodes glareolus. Classification (NCBI taxonomy): domain Eukaryota; kingdom Metazoa; phylum Chordata; class Mammalia; order Rodentia; family Cricetidae; genus Myodes; species Myodes glareolus. Next base: position 96,179,645 of record NC_142033.1, on the reverse strand, counting down.
CCATGACTACCATAAACACTGTTCGCAGCCTCTGCAGATGCTAAAGGAAGTGCTCAGGGAACACAAAGCTGCTGTGTTTCCTCCTCTTTTTTTTTTTTTTTGTATTTTTTGATTACAAACTTCTAGTTTAGCTAGCCGCACTTAAGACTGCAGTTTAGCATATAAATTTCCTGTCTCCTCTTTTTAGAGTTTAGAAGCCTCCTAGGCACTGCCTGTGTGTCTTTTCTGGCTACACCTCCCCAGGACCACAAAGATGCTAGCATCTTATCTCAGGACAGCATTTATATGCTCTTTGACCCTGACTAAATTTAAGCTCAGACCATTGCCTTTGTTTGTGTATTTATACAAGCTGGAAACTTAGCAAGAGAAAAAAGAATAAAGAAACTAATGCAGAAAAGTACATAGTGGAGAGTTCATCTTTGCCCTCAGATCTTACTAAATCCCACTTGCTGAGTCTTCTTCTGACCCTGAGGGGTCACTGAGGCTGGCACTCAGAGGTCCCCAATATTATTGTAAAGGGATAGAATAACATTCAGAAATACAAGAATTTTCAGAATTAGATAAGGCCTTGAAACAAGTAAGTCAAAAGAAGTTCAAATAAAGTCCAGTAGGTGGGTGTAGTGGCTCATGTATGCAATCCCAGCATTTAGCAGGTTGAGGTAAGCGGATTGCTGCATGTTTGAGGCCAACAAGGTCTACTTACTGAGTTTCTTGCCAGCATGTAATATATGATGAAACTCTGCCTCAAGAAAACCAATGAGGGAGAAAGAGAGAGAATGAATTCAATCTCAAAGCAAAATTAGACAAAAGTTAGAAATGTTACACCCAAAGTTGTTAAAAATACATACTAAATGGGTTTAAATATTGCTGGGTAAATCTTTTTTTTTTTTATTTAACTAAATTCTTCAGAGATGAGAGCTATTGACCAGGTTTATCATGTAAATATTAACAGATGATAAATGTTATTTCTAGAAATATTTGGGACCAGCATACATTTCATGATACTCCATTTCCCCTAGCTCAATAGTAAAGAGAAGCATGAGTCAAAATCTGTAAGTCAATATAGAACCTTATACTAAAACCACACAGCTCCTATGGGACAAACGAAAGAGATTATCACTTTAAACAGCTGAGAGTTGGATTTTCTTGAACACTTATGTATTACAGCCTATTCTGGCATTCTCCACTATTATTAATAACCTTGGATATCTTATGCAAACTACATAGTTAACTCTTTTGCCTTCAGCAGCATACAAAAGAGATGAGAGGTGGCCCATAAAAGCATCACTTTGAATGCTGTGTCATAAGATATAATTTTAAAAAGCATTTCAGGTAGGTACTTACCAATTCAAGGTATTATTCAACATTAATATCTACATTTACATTTGCTTCCTTTTGAAATTTTATTTAATGAATAAGAAACATAACCAAAGCTATTACAAATGATGAGGCAATATTAGGTGAGCTTTCGGTGGATAAGTCAGTTCAGCACTTTTCTTGAAAGGAGAAACTATGCTAAAGAAAGGAAATTGGTATAGCCCAGAGGCCAGAAAGCAGGTAATTGCATAAGTCCAAGAAGCATGCTTATGTCTATATTCTAGTAAACAAAAAAAAAAGTTTAGTAGAGCCAATCTTGTTGGCAGAGGTGTGGCTGACCCAGTCTGAAATTGCAAGTGTGGGAGAATTGTCCCCATTATTCATCTGTCATGATTCAGCATGGGAAGGGGAGAAATGCCCTTCCCCACTTCCCTGTCCATCAATGCCCAAGGCAGGAGGGAGAGCTGCCACTGAAATCAGAAAAGCAGGAAAGCTGTCCCTGCCTGCCACCAGCTACAATACTCTGGAGACCAGGCCCTGTGGCTTGCATGGGCAGCACAACAGAGTCAACGCCATTGGCAGAAGTGTGGGAGAGACAGCACCAATACTGTGAGCATGGAAGAGCTGTACACATTACTCACCTGCCATGTGGCAGAATGGGTGGAAGAGAGATGTCTCTCACCCATCAATGGTTTAGGCAACTGGGAAAAATGACCCTGAGGTTATGGGAGACAGAGAGCTAGCCCTGTCTCTTTTCTGCTGTGACTCTCAGGAGAGAGGCCCCTCTGCCACACCTGGAAAACATAATAGAGCTGGCACTGAAGATGTAGGTATGGAAGATCTGGGCTTGAGGATATGGGGGCAGGAGACTTGGAAATTCCCACCCCATGCTCACTGCTGCAAAGGATGAACTCACTAGGGCAGTGTAGGAGAGCTCACCTTGGTGGTGAAGACAGGGGAGAACTGTTGTACTTACTCATCAACCCAGCAACTATCGAGGTTCAGAACCAGGGTTATGCGTTGGCTCACTCCAGTGTCCACCCTATTTGTGATCTGGTGGAACACGGGGAGGAATGGTCCTATAGATTCAAAGCTGCAGGATTTCCCCCAAGACAGGGCAATAGCAGGATAACCAAGAGGAGTCCAGTGAGGACTCATCATCACTAGTGTAACAGAAACTATAGGCCTTGAACCAGACCAATAATTCTTTGCAGTGAACTTGCTAGTAAAGTTATATGGACAAAAGAATGTACTCTCTGGCTCATTAAGTCACACTATACATTCCATGATGAGATTATTTTCCCTTTTCTTTTCTTTTTTCTCTTAAATTTTATCCAGTAGGGGGATGGATGTAAGGGCAGAGATCGGGTATGCAGGGATGGAAAATGAATGAGATTGAGATGCATGATGTGAAAGACAAAAATAATAAAAACAAGTTTAAAAGGAAAAATGTTCTGCATATGTGTCACAAAATAGAATACAGACGTATTTATGCTGGGAAAGTAAACAAGCCCAGTACAATATTCTTTTTCTATATTTTAAGGGCTATTTATTGGTTTATTTATTTTTTGATAATTTGATGAAGCTAATCAGAAGGATGTTACTATTCTGACAGTTTTGTTAATATAATTAATTTATAAATCACAGATAAAAATCCTTTAAAACAGCATATAGGTTTTATAAAATGATCTTAGAATAGTAATTTATAAAGTAGAAAGTTCTGTAGAAGATAAATAGATACCAAAATAAATTCTTCCAAATATGCCCAACGTGTAAGAAATGTGACAAAAAGATACAGAGTTGGTATTGGTTAACTCTGATGCACAGTCTTTACTTAGTTTCCGTTCACTGTATAGACACCTGCAGGCAATCATGGAGTCTGGTCTGGTCTAGCTTTCTTGAGAGTCATGTGTCATGGGTTTTGGAGGTTAGAGTCCATGGCTCCTGAGACACTGTGACCCTCTCAATTCTTCAGAAACTCGGCACTCCCTCAGGCAATGGAACATTCTGGCCTCCTATGTTTCTCCATGTTCCCTAGACGTCAGAGAAGCATATAGAAGTTTGACAAAACCATTAGGCTTAGTCCTCAAACTTGTGTACTACTTATAACTTGCGCCTGGCAACTACCATTATATTTATCCCAGGAACCACCATTATATTCTATTTCTGATAAGACTATAAAATTTCTGACTGCTTGCAATAAGTTTGTTTCAGCTCCAGTCTGGTTGAGAACCCTCCATTATGACCTGGTTTGAATTCGCATCAACCATATCAGGAGACACTGAGTCTCCCTCTGTGGCTGTGTCTACTTCACTCCCAGATCCTGCCGGGTCATTACTCTGTGCATGGTGTCTGCCATTCTCTGAGATCCTGCCTACTTTCAGATGTCACCTGCATCAGCATCACAGTTTCTACTCATCTCCACTACCTTTCGAGAATCCAGGTGACAAAATCTCTGTTGGAGATTTGAAAACTGAAAAATCCTTCCCTTCCAATTTTCTATCTTAAAGTTATTACATCCTCCACTGGCAGAGAAAGCACTTAGATTGGTCGCAAAAGTAGTTAGCGTTACTTCAACCCCCAGAGTTGCTTCAGCCCCACTCCTCACTCTCTTTCCTCACATCTGTCTTGAAGGTGATTCAGAGTTCTTTTTTCCCAGATGTCTACAATCAATCTGTTTTTAACTCATGTCCCCTTAAACAGACGGGATTAGACAGAACAAATGTTTTTAATATCCTTAGATGAGTAACTACAAAGTATATTCAATATTAATCACAATACTAATAAAAGTCACAACCAAATATAGTATAGTTAATTTAGGTATTAAATGCTAAGTATTCAAGTATCTTGAACCTTTTAAAATTTCAATATGGTTGTTAGATTAGTGTATAACTTAAGTAAATAAGCCACAGAAGTGGATAGACACAATAGAATATAATAAAGAGACCATTTTATGGAAACAATGATGATATGCTAAAGGATAGTAACTCTGTCACAAATCTAGGACCTACCTACCAGTCTAGAATTCACAGGGGAACTATGCAAGAAAATGTCTTCTAGAAAGAATTATATTTCTTAGATTCCATAGACTATCCAGTATAATAGACGATGTAGAAATAGATTAGGGATAGGCTAAAATATATTTGAATAATGTAAAAGCAATAAGTTATTTGAATTTGATATCTGTTTAGTTTTAAATGAATTTAAACTATTTGAATTTAGATAATCAATTTAACCCTAGCAGAGTGATTCTCTAGTAAAAAAATTTAATATTTATAAAATTTGACATTACTTATTTTGTAAGTTTTATAATAAGACACTAGTAAATCAGAGTGGACTGAATTATAGCTGTATTTGTAAAATAAAATAATGTTCCTTACATTATCAGGATCTATGGAAAGAAATGGGTACCACGAGCTAAATATAGACTAGAAAACTATTATTGAAAACTGTACTAAGAAACATTGAAGTTAAATCCTTTGAGTGATTCAGGAGAAGGGTATAAACAATGTGGAAACCAGTGTGTTAAATCTACTTCAGCAACAGCTATAAAAGTCTTGAATCCTTCACCTACATCAATTTTCTGAATGTAGCAGCTTCATAGGGATACTCTACTTAAGTTAAGATTATGTAATTGCAAAAGAGTAAAGATGGAGACTTACTTTTGAGCATTACCCTAAACCCTGAATTCACAAATGAAAAGAATGGATCATAGATGAAAATAAAAGTCAACTCCATAACCTCTTTCATATTGAGTTTACAGAGCCCAGATCACAGCTTTTGTAGTAATCACCAGGATGACCAAAACTTAGTCATTGCTTGCTATCTTTCTATTCTTTCTTTTCTTCTGTGTGTCAAGAAAAAATCCAGTGGAGAAAGTAAAATATGCCCAACCCTCATCTTCTCTCTTCTCTCTTGCCCTCTCCCCTCCCCCCATCTCCACTCCCATTCTTCCAACTTTTGCCTGGCAATCTTTTCTGCTTCCAGTTTCCAGGAGCCTCTATATAGGTTTTCCTTTGGGTTTACCTTATTACTTAGCTTCTCTAGGATCACGAATTATAGGCTCAATGTCCTTTGTTCATGGCTAGAGTCCACTAATGTGTGAGTACACACCATATTCATATTTTTGGGTCTGGGTTATCTCACTCAGGATAGTGTTTTCTACTTCCATCCATTTGCATGCAAACTTCAAGAGGTCATTGGGTTTTTTTGTTCTTGTTTTTGTTTTTTTTCTTACTGCTGAGTAGTACTCTACTGTGTAGATGTGCTACACTTTCTTTCTCCATTTTTCCATTGAGGGGCATCTAGGTTGTTTCCAGGTTTTGGCTATTACAAATAATGCTGTTATGAACATAGTTAAACAAATGCTTTTGTAGTATGATAGGGCATCTCTTGGGTATATTCCCAAGAGTTGTATTGCTGGATCTTGAGGTAGATTGATTCCCAATTTTCTGAGAAACCACCACTCTGATTTCCAAAGTGTTTGTACAAGTTTGCATTCCCACCAGCAATGGATGAGTGTTCCCCTTACTCCACATCCGCTCCAGCAAAAGCTATCATTGGTGTTTTTGATTTTAGCCATTCTGACAGGTGTAAGATGGTATCTCAAAGTTCTTTTGATTTGCATTTCCCTGATAGCTAAGGAGGTTGAACATGTCCTTAAGTATCTTTTGGCCATTTGAAATTTTGGGGGAAGTGGGATGATTGAGATGGAGGAAGGATGGATATGGGAGCAGGGAAGAAGATGATCTTAATTAAGAAATCTGTTTTGGGGTTGGCAAGAAGATTGGCTCTGGTGGGGTTTCCAGGAGTCCATGGGGATGACCCCAGCTAGGACCCTGGGCAGTGGAAAAGAGGGTGCCTGAACTGGCCTTGTCCCATAGTCAGACTGATGTCTATTTTTAATATCACCATAGAACCTTCATCCAACAATGGACTGATATAGAGACAGAGACCCACATTGGAGCACTGGACTGAGCTCCCAAGGTCCTGTTGAAGAGCAGAATGAGGGAGAATATGAGCAAGAAAGTCAGGACCATGAGGTGTTGGTTCATCCACTGAGACAGTGTGACTGAGCTAATTGGAGCTCACCAATTCCAGCTGGACTGGGACTGAAGGAGCATGAGATCAAACTGGACCCTCTGAATGTGGTTGACAATTGGGGTCAGCTGAAGGGCCAATGATAATGGCACTGGGATTTCTCTCTACTGCATGTAGTGGCTTTTTGGGATCCTATTCTCTTTGGATGCATACCTTCCAAAGCCTGGATATAGTGGGAAGGGCCTTGGACTTCCCACAGGGCAGGGTACTTTGCCCTATCTTAGGTCTTAGGGGGGTGGGGGAGAGTGGGGGGAGCAGGTGGGAAGTGAGAGGAGGGAAGTGGAAATTTTGATTGGTATTATTTATAAACTAATAAAAAATCAATACCTATAAAAAGAAAGTAAAATATACTCATTTAAACCTGTCATGTAGAATGTGTTGTCGAATATTATTTTAAGATGTGTTACATTTATTCATGCTATGGAACGTTTGTTTTAGTGATGCGAAAATGTGTTGCATTCTTTTTTGTTGCATTTCCTTAACTCTGTGAAACTGTGTGTGTGGGGGGGTTGCCTTTCAGAATTACCTGATTGTACTAATAACGAGCCAAATGATCAATAGCAAAGCAAGAGAAAGAATAGGTGGGACTGGCGGTAAAGAGAATAAACAGGAGAAATCTGGGAGGAGTAAGGAGCAAGAGAACAAGGAGAGGAGGACGTTAGGTTACAGTCACCATACTACACAGCATGCCATTGAGAAAGAAGTGAAGAAAGGTATATACAGAAACAGAGAAAGATAAAAGCCCAGAAGTCAAAGATAGATGGGATAATTTAAGATTTTTTTTAAAAAAAGCAACTAGAAATAAGCCAAACTAAGTCAGGTATTTATAAATAAGACTAACACTCTGTGTGTGACTTATTTGGGAGCTGGTGCCAGGCACCCCAAAGACAAAAAAAGCCAAAATAGTAAAACAATCAACAACAAGGATACCCTTCCTATAGTTTAAGAACCTCTATTATTTTTATTCCAGTAATTCCCAAACCCATAATCTTTTTTCTATATTTCTTTTCTTAGTCTTTCTTACCTGTGAGTTTTTGCCTAATGGAAGTGATGGAGCCAACTCGTCTTTACCAAAACATGCCCTGCCTACTGGGTGGTTTCATTTATTTAAACACAATGGAGTTGTGCTTTCATACAAGTACAAAATTTATATTATTAATCAAAAGTGAGGTATCCATTTCCACAACAACAGTGAATTGCTGAATTTCCTAAAATATGTTTTAACAGGTAATAAAAATAAAACGTTTTGAGATGCTCTTTTTGCCTTATGTTACAGCAAATAAAAGGGAGTGATAATATAGCAAGTAGCTATTTATAATCCTGAAATTATCTTCTGTTCTACGCTCATGGTTGGAGAAAAAGACATAGAGTGAATGACTGGCTTACAACTTGTTCTGTGGGTCACTTCCATCCACATCTGGTGTTGGAGGCAGATCAAAAGCACCAGCAGAAGATGTAGCTGGAGCTGTGGTGAGAGCAGAGTGTTTATCAATCTTCTCTAGCTTCTCCTCTGCAAATGGAAAAAAGCATAACGAGAGACAGGGAAGATATCCAATCTTGACAATACAGTTTTGTGGTGGAGACATAGCAAAAGGAGAGAGTGTGATGTGTTAATTCTGTATCAACTGTGATTAACACAGGCAAGGGTAATTCATTCTCCTCCACTCTTTCTTGAAATTTGTCTTTACTTCCACAGACCACTCAGCACTTGATCTGTGTCTAAAATGAGAAAACAAGCTTCAAAAGAAGCAAGGAGAGTTACCCTAAAGACAGAGCCTAATGTCTTCTCAAATGGTCTGTCAGCAACTAGCGAATTTAGACACACATGCAAACATACCCAACACTGCTTCTATGAACCTCCATACACAGGATTATATGACCTAACTTTATTTTAAAACTTCAGAGTTCATTTCATGGGATCACCTTTTTAAAACAATAAAATAGAACTATCTAAAAGTCCTAAGTACATTTTCACATTCTATTGCAAAGATGATGCACAGGATGCCAAAACTGATAGAGGGCAATGATTTCCTGTACTGAATTATTTAAAGCTATGGAACTGTTTATAGTTAATCTTGACCCAGAGAAACACCTTTAATCCCACCCACCATCATTTTTCCTTCAGTGGTCCTTCACACTGGTATGGTGTCCAAATACTAAAATGCTGAGGTTTTTGTTTAACATTTTGCTTAAGTTAGAAACTGTCTTTAGAATCTAGTTTATCCCACTTCAATTCTAGCAATGGGACTAAAGCTAATGAGGAGCGTTTAGATGATAGCTTTTAGATACTGCAGTGCAAAAACTGCCACTCCCTTAACACATTATAAGCTATTTTTGTACATATTTGGCCTTTAAATGCCTTATTCTCTGAAAGCTAATCCATAATAGATATTATCTTGTTGCTCTGTGTAGGGTAGGCAGACAGACTAATAAGCTATGAAGGATAGGGAAAGCCATTATTTCTGAAGCTGCCACATCAGGTTTGGTTGGCAGGTTCAATTACTAATTAATCTGCACAGTGCTCATCCACAGTGAAATGCCTCCTTTCATGTCAGTGTAGATCACTGTGATTCTAGAAGCTTGTAGCAGAAATGCTAACTTTCAATAAGTCCGTCCAGTTGTACAGACATACCATGGCAATAAAACAGATGCCAATGTGATAATTTCAAAATCTTCATCTTAAAAAACTGCTTACAGGAGCAAGAAGACAAGTAAACAACTTTGTGTTGTATCAAGGATATCACATGTGAGGCACTGCCTGCAAGCTGATACAGATAAATCTGTCTTAATTAGCTTTAACTTTGGCAACTGAATCTGTCTTATTTAAAATTGATTCACCAGCACAATTTGAATGTTTGCATACGTCTCTCTAAAGCTTCAAATTATTCTAGTAAACTCATACTCTCAGTGTGTGCATTTTTAAAAGATGCAGAGTGATTAAGAAACTCCCTAGGGTTGAGCAAGAATTTCACACATACTATACGACAGCCATTCCAAAGGTGAAGACTTCATGTGCAGATTATTGATCAGTATCTCTGGGAAAACCTCTAACTTCTCTTACCTAAAATCCACATGTTCTGAGCTCTAAGAATGTTTATATCGGTTTTGTCTGCTCTCTATATCTGTCTTTCCCATTTGCTCCTACCTCAACCTCTTACCATTTGCTAATTCTCCCAGAACTTTAAGATAAATTTTTCTGTTGGATATCATTTTAATAGCCTATGACTTGAGAAATGTAACAATGAGAATTCTGGACAATCTTCCTTCAGATTCAATTCAATCACATATACAATTCATACTAACTCAAGTCCTCCCATGAACAACCTAGAAACAAACCCTTTCAGTCTGTATATTTCAGATTTCTTATAGTGTACTGTTTATGTCCAAGTGTCTTCATCCTGGTCATTTCATTCTCCCACTGAAAGTCAAGAGAAGTGCTCCTACAAGACACATTCCCCACACTATTACTGCTAATTCTCATGGACATTTTAAAGTGGGAATACAGAGAAAGCAAAATAAAGCCTGTATAAAATGAAGCGGAATGTTTTCATGTTTATTGACCCCTTTTTCTTTAGTTACTCATTATTAGGCATAAGGCAACAGCATGTCTTTTAAATCATGTTTTCTAGAGTGTTTTGCTTATCAGATAGTTTAGGCTATCTCCTATGTCATCAAGAAAGCAAAAAGAAGGAAACCTACAATGGCTGCACGAGCTGTTTTATGCTAATATCTACTCCACAGGATTGTTTAGAAGATAGATAGGTTTTGCATGTGAATGTTTTATGAATTATAAAATATGTAAAATACATACTGCACTATTATCTCTGGCAAACATAAGGAATTGTAGGTATTTGTGTCTTGCCAAACCTACATTTATGACTGCATAAAAAATCTTTATTTATTTTCAAAGCAAAAGCATTAATGGCATCCCTGTCAAAGAAGATGAGGCCACACTGTGCCAGAATTAGGCAAGAGAGGGAGAAACAGTAGTTCTGTGAACTCTCTAGCATGTTCTCAAATATTGGAGTAGAATATAAAGATTTTAAATGTTTCCAGAGGGGAAATGGACATAACAACACATACTACTATTCAAAAACACTCTAAAACCCAGAGTTTCAAATTCCCAGGTTTCCTCTTCCTTTACCAACTATGAGGCACAGGTTTCAAAACCCTGATACTGGAGCATCAGGAAAGGCAGCAGTGACTGTCACAAGCAGATAGGTGTACCCTACTCTTACATAGCCGTTTTCTCAATCTGGAGTGGAAGCACATTACAAGTAGGGGTATTCAAAAAAGCCAGGGGTGATAACTGAATCTAGCCAGGAGCCATCAACTATGAAGAGTTTACACTTCAGCATCTCTATTACAGTCTTTAAGAGTTCTCTTGAATGGATTCCTTTTTTCTTTAGGGAAAAAAATGGGGAAAGGGGGATAGGACAAAGGTTGCCCCAGAAGTCTTCTATGTCTCTCATTCTCAACTGTGAGTCTGAAGTCATCAAAATCACTGCAGAAGAAGCTTCCTTGTCTTTTACAGTCAGCAGCAACATGCATCATGAACTTCCATGTGTCTTCCAATGACAACATAGACCACAGAAATTCCCATGGCCTCCCATTAGCAGCACAGCCCACTGACGTCAACATGGCTTCAGACAGCAGCAGAGAACATGGATATTTGCATAGCATTTGGTGGTAACAAGGGTCATGAACATCAGCATGGCCTTCTGTAGGAGCAGAGATCATGGATATCAATCTGGCCCATTAGACTTCATAGAGACTTTTCTTCTTTTCATGTGTTTTCTTTTGAGGGGAGGTCACAAGAGTGGGGAGTAGACCTGGGAGAACTGGGAAGTGAGTGTGAGTTAGATGCACTATGTGAAATACCCAAGTAACCATTAAAATATCCTAAAAAAATAAAGAACCATTGGCAAAACTTTTTATCATCCATGGAAACTCCATAAGACTCAATAAGGTCTAAAGGGAGGCTTATTAATACTCATAAAGTAACCTACTCAAAAGTTTCAGGAAGTTCATAAACTGACCAGATACTCTCGACCCCTTTTTTACCAAACTTATATAAGCAGTAAACATTGCTGATAGACACAAGCAGACCATCTGAGCTCTGTGAAAGACGTTGAGACTAGCTGACCTGCCTGGCTGTATAGAGACTCAGCTAACTAGAGAGGCAGAGATAAGCCTAGTAGGCAGAAATGAAAATACTGGGTTTGCTGTGGACTTTGAAACCTCACAATCTATTCTCAGTGATACAAAGAGGCCACGCCTACTCCAGCAAGGCCACATATCCTAATCCTTCCCAAACAATTTCACTAAATAGACTAACTATTTAAATATATGAGTCTATAGGATCCACTCTCATTTGAACCACCACAGCTGAGGGTTGGCCTTTGGTGACATAGCAGTCTTTGAATTATTCCTACTCCTATAAGTGATCCCTTTTCTATATTTCTGTGAGCAACTCCAATACTCATTGGAGCATCAGCTATACTATTGTGTTAACCTTACTTTTGTCCCTACTTGGGGTAAGGAGTCATTTGCTCACATCTCTCCAGAAGTAGTGCCATATAACACCTGACTATCACATTTCATACCAAGTAAGTTATTCTATAAGCTAGCCTTGCTGCTAATCAAAATGTCTATTGATATTATCTTCTACATTGTACTAAACTATTCATATCTAAAAAAATTCAAGTGGCAGATGATAGTGTTTTCTACATTATACAATTAAATTTTTAATATCATTTTCATGTTATACTTTGAGAAAAATATTTCATAATTTTACTAAACAGCTCACAGGTCTAAAACAACATTCATTTAATGACTTCCACTGGAGCAGTAAAATAAAATAAATTAAGAAAACTTATAGCCTTTTGTGGTATTGCATGCCAGGAGTGTTTGCTGAAGCTGAACAAAGGAGGATCACAAGTTTGAGGTCAGCCAGGGCCACACATTTTAGGACTCTGTGGCCCAAAATGAGGCTGTGGAAATGTATGGAATATGGCAACTGATAATTCAGATGTCAACACATCAGAAGAGTGATGCTGTTACAGAGCTTAGTCCTGTCCAGGCAAGGCCTGCAGGACCATTGACTCTGAAAACTGTTGCTTACTTTGGCTAAAGCAGTTTGATGTCTCCACAATAACTTCATTGTAGTATGTAATCTCATGATTGCATCTCAATCTTATGGGCACATATATCCATGCGTGGTAAAGAATTATATATTTAGTTATATAATTTTAGCGAAATATATAGCTACATAATTTAACTATATAATTTTAATATATGGAATACATGCTTCATAACTAGATCTATTTGTCCAACAAGAACTGTCGACACTTAAAAGCCTGCTTTGTTCCTTTTATCTCAGGCTAAATGCACATAATTATCTCACTTTCACCGCAAAGCAAGTTCAAACTAGATGAAAGGATTTTTGTAAATAGATCATAAGTTTAAAACTTTACAGATGTGCAAAGGTCAGAGTAGCAGATATCTAACCAGGTTACTACACAAAATACCCTAAGTAAAGAATGCCAATTCTTCACTTGCCAGTCTGCTAACAATAGACCTATATCTCAAAATTTGTCAGTGGGTACTGTGCACTACCATCTGGTCACAGTCTTACTCCTGTAACCTTGGAACCTTGTGTTGCCATAGCAATGACTCGGTTTTCTTTTACTTACCCTAGGAATGTGATTTTGACCAATAACCGGTAACTCTTTTATTTTTTATCACAAGTCTCATGTAAGAAGAAGAGGAGTTTTTAACATAGAAGAAACAAAGCTATAAGAAGAAGCTAGTAGAAATTATAATTAGAACAGAAACAGAATAATAAAGTGACTGATTCGGAAGCACATATATATAGGGAGAGTTCACTCACAGATACTCAAAACAAAAGATCCTTTTCACTTGTAGCACCCAATCTGTACCCTAAAGAGAGTTGAGAGCTTTGGGATTGGACCTGAAAGACTCTCATTAGGACTCCATTTTTATGTGTTGATATAAATAAGTGACATACTAGTACACACACATGTGCACACACACAAGAAAACATATACATATATATGTATAAGCTTAAATATTCAGCATATGACAGAAAATTATGTAAAACTTATCCTTCTAAATCTGTCTCATTTGAAGGCTTACTTCAGTTTTCTCCAGTTCTGTCAATTTTCCTATCAAAGGCTGTGATTTTATTCTTCATTACAGTGGAATAATATTTCACTGTATATATGTACAGTGCCTTTATCCATTAATCTCTTAATGAACACAAAAATTTAATCATCAGTCAGTCAATCCTTCCATTAGTTTTTCTACCCTTTCTTTGGAGTTCTAACATAAGCATTGTACTTTCTCATGACATAAGCACCTTTCTCTCTAATTAATTGTTTAATGTATTTTGTTTACATGAGTGAGTGCATGTGAAATTCATCGCCTTCTATTTTAACACTAACATTAGTTATGCTGTTGAACAATTTTCTCTGACTCTGCCCACTGGGAATCCATTTTGATCTTTCTTGTTTCTTTCTCATTTGCTGGCCTCTCCTTTTTAACACTTTCTTACTGGAATGATGGGGAACTTCAGCCAATCACATTCCGCTTAGGGTGTGTTCCCCTGGGGCCCCACAAAACAAATAAAAGATCCAGGTGCACTTGCCCCCTCCTCTTTGCCCTCTGCATTCCTGGATCGCTGGAACCCTGGTTTTTGTAAGTTTCCTTTCTTCTGTTTATTAAAGCTGTATATTTTGTATTAAGCTAGTCTGGCGAACCTTTTATTACCAATCGCACCATGCCATTTCACTGGAACTAAGAGGTATTTTAGACTTCTCTTGCAATTTCTAATCTCAGCTATGGAATCAAATAGATAAGGAGCACTGAGCCCTTCATTTGGACAACAGTGTTAATAATTGGAACAAGAGAAGTTGGGCATGCTCACTGCTACCACGGTATCATACTTTTAGAGCCTGACAGAACTAGGATTTATGTATATACATGCAGTAATGCACATGGAACACATGTGGATGGATGCACATTTCTTTCTTTTCCTTTATCTCATTCTTTCTTCTGTTTTTCTTCATATATATATATATACACATATATATACTATATTTATATCAATCAAAACCACTGCTAAAGATTCAACAAAGAAGGGCTTGTCTTGGCCTTTATCATAACTTCTGTACTAATATGAATAATTTTACTTTATTACATTTCCTTCCACTTGGTTTTTAGACTACACATAGAATAGTTTCAGAAATGTTTGAATTATGCCCCCTAAGTAAAGCATTCTGACTGAAGTTCATCTGTTTCTCTTTGAATGACTGTCTTTACAAGCTCTGTTGCTCCTTTCTTCCCCTCCACCCAATAATGAAATGTTATTCATTTGTATTAGAGTAAGCTGTTGTGTCCTGGTTGCTTTAAAATTCATAGCTGCTTTGAGAGGCATATGAAAATCACTAAGCAATTGAAGTGAGCAGATGCAGAGACCCACATCAGACATCAGGTAGAGTTCAGGGAATCCTACAAGAGAGGGGGCATTGGAAGAGTCAGAGGGGTCAAGAACACTACCCTCAGAACCAACGTAGCAGACTTTATAGAGTCTCACATAGAAAATCAGGGAGCCTATATGGGCCTGAGTTGGGTCCCTTGCATACATGTTGGTGTTCTTGTGGGACTGAGTTAGTGGGAACAGGGACTATTTCTGTCTCTTTTGCCTGTTTTGGGGACACTTTTCCTCCTAGTAGGTTGGCTCATCAAGCCTTGATATGAGGGTATGTGCCTAAGTTTATGGTTACTTGTTATGTCATATTAGATTGATATTCCTGGAAGTTTTTCTCTTTTCTAAACTGAAATGGAGTAGAAGTGGATCTAGGGGAGACAGGAAGTGGGGGAAAGAATGAGAGGGATGAAGGGAAGGGAAACTATGGTCAGAAAGTAATATATGAGAGATAAACAAACAAACAAGCAAACAGATAAATAAGAACTAAGGTCTTGTTTTATTATTTTTAAATAATATGTTGACTAGTAAGCAAATTGCATTATTAAATAGTAATTTTCCACTTTCTTGGTCCTTTCCAGTTAAGATTATAGACAATTATAAAAATTATCAATGTTTTCACTGAATCAATTTAAATTGACTAAAGTCAAAAGAAAAAATTACATATCTGCTATCTCATAACAGACTATAATAAAAAGCATAAGCTTTTAAATCATTGCAAATAACTATTTTCATAAATACTGATGAAAAAAACTAAATCAAAGTATTTCTCAGAAATATGTACTGTTTGATTCAATCCCAAACCATCAAGCTTGAGAAATTCAGCAGAAGAGTTCCATTTACCTGCCTTTGAAAAACTAACAAAGTCTCTCCCCAAGGAAGAAACGGGGTAGCAGGGAGGGTTTTGTGACTAGAGACTCAGCACAGGTGCATGCATCAGACCAATGTGCCTATCTTTCAAAGATCAAAGTTGCATTGACTATGCCAGATGTTATGCTTTCTTTTCCCTTTCAATGTCTGATAATTAATTTCAATCATGACTTTTTAAATAATGCTACAGCATACAAACATTTAAATTTACAGCTTTTGAGTTAAACCCACTTGCATTGGTTTTAGAATACAGCTGCTGAATTGGGTGAAATATTCCCCATACCATATTATTCTTAGTGAAATAATCAAGCTACAGAATGACAGGTATCACGTGGCCTAAGCATATGGCACCTGAAAAGGCTGGCTCCATAGAAAGAAAGAATAAAATAGTGGCCACTGGAAACTGTAAAGGCAGTAGAGAGGGAGAGACAGAGTAGAGGTAAGAATAATTAGAGAGCCTGAGAAGTTCTGGTGTGCTATTATAAAGAACAATAAAGTATTATATATTTCTAAAACCTAGATGAATACCTTTTTAATAATTTTATCTTAGATAAGTGGAAAACGTGTTAGGAGAAAACTTTATTTAATTTAGTGTTGGCCTTCCACAGTAGGTACAATATATAGAAATATTGCATGGCAGACAAAAGTGTGTTCAATTCTTATGATGTAAAAGTTAAACAATACATTTAAACTGAAAAGAAGTACAAGGTTACCTTAAAATATGTGTTCTTGTAATTGTATTAAAATATTTTAAGCAGTATTATTTTAGCCTCAATCTTTAAAGTATTTTAAACTTTTATTTTCTCTTCTTTTTTGAATTTTATGTCTTAACATCAATAGTTAGCAGGAAAATAGTATAAGATGAAGTACAATATTCAAGTTTAAATAATTGGTTATAAGCAAAGTTGACACCTCATTTGGTATGGTTACACAAGTGCCCTGGCTCACAATTTGAAATGTGGGTGATTGGTATCTTAATTAAATAGTGAGGAACAATGCTTTTCCATCCTTAGCTTTGTAATTAGACCAATTAAAGCTTAGCATTGGTGCTCAGTGGAAACCCTGGCATTTCAGTTGTCAGGTGTCCTCCAGAGGTCCTCAAGGCCCCAGAAGTGACATTTTCAATGGCGCTGAGCACAAAAGAGCAGCATGATATAACAATTCTCTGTTAATATGTCAGCATATTCTAAAATCACTGATGATGGGTATACTTCTAGGAAATAAATAGAAGGAAATAGTTACTGTCTGAGTTCTGAGCTTTATGAGAATAAAATTCAGATTAAGAGCAAATAAATGGGGATTATTTGAATATTTATGTCAAAATCTTAAATTCCAGTCTGCTTCCTGATTGTTTTGTATCTTTTATTGCAGGAGGGAAGAAGGGGTAGATCTCAATGAGGCTAGATTAGACATAATGAGCAAGAAGCTGATAGGACAAGCAAAGAGAACAGGGAAAAAGAGCAGAAGTATTTACTTCCAGCTGCTGGATCACTGGCAGAATGTAGTGTGCCAATAAACAGCCATGTGGTTTAAAGGCGAGCGCAGTTTCCATGAGTAAAGTAGGGAAGACCCAAAACATGTAATCTCCGGAATCCCAGATATTGAGGAAGGACTGAAGGCACAGGCTATGGTTTGTGGTTTGTCAAGCACAAAAACAAGGGCCAGGGCTCTGAACCCAAGACCGTGGATACCCAATATTGAGTCTTTTGAGCGAAGCCAAAATGTGAGAAACCGTGACTGAGATGAACCCTTACTCATGGAAACATGACCAGAGGTGGGGGAGGGGCCTAGCAATACTGCCTATTTTGCCAGTTTGAGGTAAAGGGATCCAGAGATCCTTTAGTTGGAAGAGTGACCAGGATGAAGGTTACAGGTTTCTGGCAGTGCTCAACCTGCAGTGGGAAGGAGGAAATACTAGGAGAATCTGCCAAGTCACACAGCACCAATGATATGATTCAGCACAAGAGAAACCTTGGCAGGAATGAGTCAAGAGTCCCACAGCAAGGGAGAGACGCATACACCATGTAGATAGAGCTTAAGTAGGGAGTTTTATTGAGGCAATGGGAATTGGGGGATGGGAAGGAAGCAAGAAAGAGAGAAAGAGGGAAATACAGAACGATAGCGAGAAAGGGGAAGAGGAAGAAGAGACTGGGCAGAGTTTCAACTTTTTTTTTAAATACATAATCGTACGAGCATTATTATTGAACATTAAAAATCCTACTAAGCAAAAGTCCATTTCATGTGCATGACAAATTCTTTAAATTTATTTTCTTGAGAAACCACTTCATATAACTAAAGTATGTAATCCCCATAGCAAATTATAGCCACAAAAACATTACAATTAATATAAATAGCAATAATCCTTGTATACTATTATTTTAGATAAGCATTTGACATTTGCCAACAATAGACCAGACAGTCACCCCTAGATTAAAGCCAAGGTACATAAAAATGCTATAATTAATAGGTACAAAGCGCTGAGACATAAGAACTGACATTTTGAATAGTATTCACACTTTCCTGGTTGGTGAAAGGGATAGAGAAGGGTTTCTTTCATTTTTTTTTTTATTTGTTTGTTTCAACTCCATCATAAATAATTTACAGATGCAAAGAAGTATCTTGAAATGTCCTTAAAAGACTCTGTCATTTTCAACATTTTAACTGTTAGAGGTTATTAGGATTCTTATAGATGAAACAAGAAATCCAAAGATTAGTATAAAAATGATTCCATGTGAGAAAGAAACAAAACCAATAACAAAAACAAACGAACAAACAAAAATTTCTACTGAAGGAGCCAAGGAAAGTAGGTGCCTCTAGGGTTGGGGAAGATGTGGAGGTATATTATTCAGTAGAGTTACCACAAAGACAGCAGCTCTGTGGAGATCAGTTACAACTGAACAAGGCTTCATGTTTTTTAAACTTCAGACCAACTTACCTGAGAGACAGAAAGATGTATTTTATTTCAAACTAGTGAATCTGTGGTGACGTTTTTTGAATAGTTATGAGGAACTAAGACATCTAATAACCAGTTTGTCCCTTTGCAGAAGCTAACCATATGATGCTCATATATATCACTGAAAGCAGGACTATTACTAATATATTCTATTAAATCTAAGGTCTTGTTAATTGTAATTAGATGCAGACAGCTGTGCACAGATAAAATACTACTGATAAATACATGCTATCAATTTTACCCGAGTACAAACTTTCATTGCACTTAGTGTTTTTATATCACTCAATGATTCTTTCAGACTGGCGTACAGATTTTCACACTATATTTACATACATAAAAGAAAAGTTTTGAAAGTTTGCTCCTAAAGCATCATCACTTTCAGAATATCAACACATATGCACATTAGGATGTATCATACATATCAATGATGTAGATCATATTGTATCTTCTATGGAATAACAAAGAAAAATGAAAAACCTGCAATTCAAAACTAGGTAACCATTTAAATATGAATTCAGTATTTTATTCAATTTAATGAAAATGTAGTGTGGGCATTCTGAAATACTCTTCTGAAAAATTCAAGGTCAATAATAATCACATGAGAAAAGACACTAAGCCCTGTCAGTTCACAAAGGAAGCATTTTGATTGATGTTGGTTCAAGTGCCAAAACAGCATGAAATGTTTAACTGAAAAAAAAGTTTTGCTAGATAGTTTTCTTAATCTATTAGTAATTAAAATTTCCATAATGGGTATAACTTTTATGTGATTATGATATCCATTACTTAAAAATAATTAGCTCTAAAGGAAGAAGAGAAGAAATAGATTGATGGATAGCGATAGACAGACACAAAAAAGTTAGAGAAGCAATACATACATACAAAAGTTGGTGGTAAATGAAATTGTTTTTTAAAGAAAACTCGTCTTCACTTCACCATTTTCATTTAACATAGCATTTGATATCAGCTTCATCTTTAGAGGGCATGGTTAATTCTATTTTACCACCCTGAATCACAGACTAACATTGAGCACAGTCAAGACAGGAACTCAAGGCAGAAACCTGGACATAAAAACTGAAGCAGAGAACCCAGGAATACTGCTTTCTTTTTATCTGATTGCTAACTGTCCCAAGCCTTATTCAGCTCTGCAACTTACACATGTATACATGCATCTAACCAGTAAAAACTCTTATAGGTTAACATCATATTTACTCGGTATTAGAATATCAGAAATGCAATTAAGACCTGTTTTTTGAGAATGCCTAAACACTTGGGATTAAATACTCATAGATTTGTAGATCTCATTTTCACTTGAAATTCTAAATGTAACAGTTAGTATTCAATTCATAATATAAATGTAAACTTATATTTGAGTAAAATTGTGTAAGAGTTGATATTGAAAACTATAGATTATCATGTACAATAGCTTATATTACCATTTAAATAGTTACAGAGAAATTAAACGTATATATAAATATTGAGAGGATGTGCTATCCAAATATTAATAAATATCTAAACACTTTAGACAGTAAATGTGAATATAATACAGAAAATGTGTCAATACTTAAAAAGTCATGATAATGGGTATTTTATTAAACCCAAGTTAGTTTTTTTCTGAGGGAACTCTGATGTGCTATCATAAAAGATACAAAGCCAATTAGCTTCAGTAATCACTTCTTTTATTTTGAAAAATTTCATCGAGGTTGTCAGCTTTTCAAAATAAAGTTTATGTATTGTATGAAAAATGATAAATCTATGTATTTTACAACCTTTATATAACTAAGACAATATAATAGAGAAATTGATTAGAGAAAGATGCCTTTTATAAAGTCAGATGTGCTAGAATTTGATACATCTATGTTTAAGATGGCTATGTCTTCCTAGCTAATGGTTTTTTTATTAGAATGAAGTGCCTTTCTTTTCTCTTCTGATTTGTTTTAAAGTCTAATTTATCAGTTATTGAATAAAGCATAGGGAGTCATATTATCTTAGGTTTGTATAAAGTTACACATAATATAAAATATATGTGATATGTGTATATGTGAAAACATAAATATATTGTTTACATAAGCTATAACACTTGAAGTGACGCTGTTTCACCTGACAGCCATGGAAACACTACTATCATGAATAAGATGCTTCCTTTGGAGCTGTTGGACAGGGGATTCCAAGGGACAGCTATAGCAATATAGGCTGTTGTCATTGCCCTTCGTTGACTCCCAGGATTGGAGGGTGCCTTGCCTCCTTGAGGGCTAGCATTCATATTATCTGAAGGTGTTTTGGGAGTTGCCAGGGGAGAGGAGCAATAAATAGTTCTAGTTTGCTGTAAGGTCTATGGACCACAGCAATGACTAGTTGGAATAATGACCATTTTATCTTAGAGTTACCAATTGCTGTCTAACTGGATTTAAGACCTACTTGACAGGATGAAGATTTTACCTGGTACTTCAAAACTGACCAGCCAGCTATCTGTGACTGTAGAGGGCAGGTTTGAGAGAGGGACTTACTTCTTTCTATTGTCCTCCCAAATTTAATTTATGACTGTTTTCTAAATACTTTTCTTTCTACATACATGTAAGTAGCACTCACCCTTCTTTCAAAGAAGCCTCTTTTTACACCAGATGGAGACAATTAAATAAATCTTCAATTGGTCGAAATACAGAGGGCTAGAGATGGTGGGATACCTAACACCAACTGATACATCTGTAATGAAACCCTTAAATCTGATGCTCAGGTAAAAATCACAGAAGAGGGTGTGTTAAGATATTAAGAGCCAGAGGGTAAGGATGCCTGTGAATATATCACATCCCTAGACATAACAAGAAAAATACAGTCATAAAAAGTACTTAATAAAACAGATCATAAAGATTTTCAGATTCAGGCAGAGAAATTTAATGGAGAACCAATTTCAGCATTGCATTATAATATTAGAGGGGAACAGGCTAAGGATTTCAAACAACCAAATTTAATTTATCCATCCACCTTACAGGAACAAATGCTGAATGACAGATTTTTCTAAGACTGGGTAAGTGTTCAATGGACTCCTATAGAAATGTTATGTTTACGGAGATTCAAGGAAGCAATAGTCTCACATCACAGGCACCTGCCTTTTGTAAAGCAGATGTTAAACTCATGGTCAGCTTGTAATAGAATTATCCCTAGACACTGGAGACTTGTTTAAAGTGTCACAGTCTAGTCCACAATTACAACAGAATACTTAATGTAAAGATGAGGCTAAGATCATTGAGTAATGAAGTAGGGCTGTGGAACTCTCCCAAGACCACCTTTTTAGAGAGTGAGATTTTACTGATGTACAAAGGCAATCTCTATATGATGACCACATCCTTGATTTTCCCCACACAGCAGCTTTGAATGCATGAGACATATTTGAATAAGTAGGAAAGAAAATGGAGTCATTTACTAAAGTTATACAGGGCCCAAAGGAAACCTTCATGAATTTCTTACAAAAATTGACTTCAGCAGTAAATAAAATTATACCAGATTCAGAAGCTAGACAAGAATAGTTGAATCTCTGGCTTTTGAAAATGCCAATGGACAAGACAAAAGGGTAATTAGGCCATTCAAGTCAAGATCTGCACCCTTGGAGAAATGGGTACAAAATACAATCAATATTAATTTCATGACCATGATGATACTTGGATAGGAGAGGTAGTTTCCAGAGATTTGAAGAAAAAACAAATGTCAAGTGTTCAATTGTGGCAACCATAATCACCTAAAAAGGAATTGTAAATAGGAAGTTTCTAGAAACATTTCTTTTTCTGAGCATAATTCCAACAGGATGCCACTTTCTTCTGGATTATGCAGAAGGTATGGCACAGGCAAGCACTAGACTAATGAGGTCAACAAGGGATAGTCAGGGTAACCCTTTACCATCAGGAAACTCTTTGAGGAGCCTTTTTCAGGCCCTCATGCCAAATTTGGTCCAGTCATTTCTTGAAACCATGAAGAAAACTCCTTTCCACAGCCTTTGAAGAAACTATGCCTATATAAGAAACCATGCTGCTCTGGATGATAGAAAAGCTATAGACTAGAGAACAAAAATATCAGAAGAAACTTTAAAGCAAATATTTTGGCAAACTTCTATAAATTAATAAAGACCAAAATTAAAAATATAGATAAATTACATTGTCATTGAAGGCCTTTCAAACACAGATGTGGGTGTCACAACAACTGCACCAGAATCTTGGCTTCCAAATTGTCCTCTTCAGGGAGTAGGTGTTCAGCTTTTATGGATTGGAGCTTTATCTAAGATAAAACAAAGTATGAGAGAGGTCAAATGTATAGGTCCAGAAAATCAGAAAGAAAAATGAAAACTCTATGTGGTTAACATGGAAATGATATTATGTGGACCTGATTTGCTACAGCAATGGAATACTCAAATTAACTTTCATCCAATCTCAGAAACAAACCATATTATTAATGTATGTTTATGGGAAAAATATAAGAAGGTATTATAAAGAACATTAACTGACAATTTAGGTTGTATAAGAACAGGGAAAAACAGCTGCTAATCTTCCAAAGGCACCAACAGCTCTACCTTTAAAATGATTGACAAATAAACCTGATGGGTTGAGCAATGTTCTTAACAATGGAGAAACTGCAGGCCTTACAACAGCTGGTACAAGAGCAATTAAATGCTCAGCATATAGAAGAGTCAACCAGGCCTTGAAATTCTCCTGTATTTGTTGTTAAAAAAAAAGTCTGGAAAATGGACAATGGTAACAGATATAAGAACTATTAATAAGGTGATTCAAACAGTGGGTTCTCTAAAGTCTGACATTCCTTTGCCTTCTTTATTAACTAAAGAATGGCCTCTTACAGTTAGTGATTTAAAATATTGTGTTTTCACTATAACTTTACAAGAAAAAGACAGAAAAATTTGCCATCATGGTGCCTATTTATAATATTTCTGAGCCCTTTAAGAGATATCAATGGAAAGGTCTTTCAAAGGGAAGGTTAAATAGTCCAACCCTGTGTCAATATTTTATAAGTCAGCCACTGGTAATGATTATGTAGGTAATTTCCTCAATCTATAGTTTACCATGACATCTTACTAGCTAATTTAAATTTAGAAAATTTAGAAAAAATGTTTGAAGAAGAAAAATTTGCCTTGTTGGGGATGACAAATTGCTCCTGAAAAAAATATAAAAAGAAGATTCTATTAACTATTTAGTCTCTAAAATGGGTTAAAAAATTAGCTCTCAAAAGGTGCAAATTAGGAGAGATTAATTGCACTCTCTTAATGACTTTCAGAGACTGTTAGGAGACATTTCCTATCTATGGCCCACTATTGAGATAAACACTGATGAACTGAGTAGTTTGGTAAAAACCCTAGAATGGTTATAAGGATTTAAACAATTCCAGGAAAATACCAGCTGAAGCTGGGAGAGAATTGGTTGTGGTGGAAGAAAATTACACATTGCACATGAATCAGGTGGATCCAAAGCTTAGTTACATTCTGGTAATATTACCAGCTAAACATTCCCCTAAAGGAATTTTAAACCAAAGAGAAGATAACTTAGAATGGATCTTTTCCCACATAAGTCAAGTAAAAAATTGAAAACTTATGTGGAAAATGTCTGAGTTAATTAAAAAAGGAAAATTCAAACTTCATCAATTAGCAGGAAAAGACCCAGCAGAAATTGTAGTATCATTCACTAAATATGAACTTCACAAATTATGGGCAGAAAGTGAACCCTAGAAAAGAGTTTGCAGTATTTTTTTGAGAGATTAACAACAAATATCAAAAATCAAGAGAATTTAAATTCTAAAGAAAACTAGTTGAATCCTTCCTCTCACTATAAGGAAACATCAATATGTAGGAGCCCTCAAGTCCTATACTGGTGTAAATAAATCAGTAAAGTGAGTTTACAAAAAGATTTAAGTAAAGTAGATCAAAGTCCTTATGCTGTCTACAGGTCACAGTTATATGCTAATCTTATGGTACTAATGAATTTTAAGGAACTTCTCAACATAGTAACTGATTTGCAATATGGAGAAAGAGTTGTTTTGCATATTAAAATGCTAACTTTTACCGGATGAAAAAGACTGGTCATCTTCATACATTACAGAGATCTACAGATATGGTTTTTAAGATGTTTTAATAACAAAGGGTCTTTATGTGACAATTAGAGATTCAGAATTCCAGGAAGTTGCCTGGGTAACAAAGCAAACTTTCACAGATACAAAAAAAATTAGTAACCACCTGTGTCTTGTCAGACCACCATGGATTAAAGTTAGAATTCAACAACAGTGCTACTCCCAAGAAGCCAAAAAATTCATGGAAGTTGAACAGCCAACTACTGCATCACCCCTGGGTCAAGGAAGAAATAAAGAAAGAAATTAAACTCTTCCTTGAATTTAATGAAAATAAAGACACAACATACTCAAACCTATGGGACACTATGTAAGCAGTGCTAAGAGGAAAGGTCATAGCACTAAGTGCCCAATTAAAGAAAACTGAGAAAGCACACATTGGAGACTTAACAGCACACTTGAAAGCTCTAGAAAAAAAAGAAGCTGATTTACCCAGGAGGTCTAGAAGACTGGAAATAATCAAACTGAGGGCTGAAATCAACAAAATATAAACACAGAAAACAATCCAAAGAATCAATGAATCAAAAAGTTGGTTCTTGGAGAAAATCAACAAGATTGACAAACCCCTATCCAAATTAATCAAACGGCAGAGAGAGAACATGCAAATTAATAAGATCAGAAATGAAAAGGGGGACATAACCACAGACACAGAGGAAATTCAGAGAATCATTAGATCTTACTACAAAAATTTATATGCCACAAAGTTGGAAAATGTAAAAGAAATGGACATTTTTTAAGATAAGTACCATATACCAAAGTTGAACCAAGAACAGGTGAACAATCTAAATAGACCTGTCAGTCGTGAAGAATTAGAAGCTGTTATCAAAAATCTCCCTACCAAAAAAAGTCCTGGACCAGATGATTTCAATGCAGAATTCTACCAGAACTTCCAGGAAGAGCTAATACCTATACTCCTTAATGTATTTCACAATATAGAAACAGAAGAATCATTGCCAAACTCTTTTTATGAAGCTACGGTTACTCTGATACCAAAACCACACAAAGACACAACCAAGAAAGAGAATTACAGACCAATCTCACTCATGAACATTGACGCAAAAATACTCAATAAAATACTGGCAAACCGAATCCAAGAATACATTAGAATAATCATCCATTATGATCAAGTGGGCTTCATCCCAGAGATGCAGGGTTGGTTCAACATACGCAAATCTATCAATGTAATCCATCATATAAATAAACTGAAAGAAAAAACCATATGATCATTTCATTGGATGCTGAAAAAGCATTTGACAAAATTCAACACCCATTTATGATAAGGGTGTTGGAGAGATTGGGTTTACGAGGATCATACCTGAATATAATAACAGCAATATATAGCAAGCCGACAGCTAACATCAAATTGAACGGAGAGAAACTCAAAGCCATTCCACTAAAATCAGGAACACGACAAGGCTGTCCACTCTCTCCATGCCTCTTCAATATAGTGCTTGAAGTTCCACCAATAGCAGTAAGACAACATAAGGGGATCAAGGGGATTCGAATTGGAAAGGATGAAGTTAAACTTTCGTTATTTGCAGACGAAATGATAGTGTACATAAGCGACCCCAAAAACTCTACCAAAGAACTCCTACAGTTGTTAAACACCTTTAGTAATGTGGCAGGATACAAGATCAACTCCAAAAAATCTGTTGCCCTCCTATACACAAAGGACAAAGAAGCAGAGAGGGAAATCAGAGAAACATCACCTTTCATGATAGCCACAAATAGCATAAAAAATCTTGGGGTTACTCTAACCAAGGAAGTGAAAGACCTATTTGACAAGAACTTTAAGTCCTTGAAGACAGAAATTGAGGAGGATACCAGAAAATGGAAAGACCTCCCCTGCTCTTGGATTGGGAGAATCAACATAGTAAAAATGGCAATTCTACCAAAAGCAATCTATAGATTCAATGCAATTCCCATCAAAATCCCACCAAACTTCTTCACAGAACTTGAGAGAACAATAATCAAGTTTATATGGCAAAACAAAAAGCCCAGGATAGCCAAAACAATCTTATACAATAAAGGAACTTCAGGAGGCATTACCATCCCTGACTTCAAACTCTATTACAGAGCTACAGTATTGAAAACAGCTTGGTATTGGCATAAGAACAGAGAAGTCGACCTATGGAATCGAATAGAAGACCCAGGTTTCAACCCACAAACTTATGAACACCTGATTTTTGACAAGGGAGCTAAAGGTATACAATGGAAGAAGGAGAGCATCTTTAACAAATGGTGCTGGCATAACTGGATGTCAACCTGTAGAAGAATGAAAATAGATCGATATCTATCACCATGCACAAAACTCAGGTCCAAATGGATTAAAGACATCAACATTAATCCGACCACTTTGAACCTGATAGAAAAGAAAGTGGGAAGTAGTCTACAAGATATAGACACAGGAGACCACTTCCTAAGCAGAACCCCAGGAGTGCAGACAATAAGAGAAACAATGAATAAATGGGACCTACTGAAACTGAGAAGCTTCTGTAAAGCAAAGGACATTGTCAGTAAGACAAAAAGGCTACCTTCCGACTGGGAGAAGATCTTCACAAACCCCTCATCAGACAAAGGTCTGATCTCCAAAATATACAAAGAACTCAAGAAACTAGACACTAAAACCCTAATTAACCCAGTTAAAAAATGGGGTACTGATCTGAACAGAGAATTCACAACAGATGAACTTCAAGTGGCCAAAAGGCACTTAAGGTCATGCTCAACCTCCTTAGCGATCAGGGAAATGCAAATCAAAACAACTTTGAGATATCATCTTACACCTGTCAGAATAGCCAAACTCAAAAACACCAACAATAGCCTATGCTGGAGAGGATGTGGAATGAGGGGAACACTCATCCATTGTTGGTGGGAATGCAAACTTGTGCAGCGACTGTGGAAATCAGTGTGGCGGTTTCTCAGGAAACTGGGAGTCAACCTCCCTCAGGACCCAGCAATTCCACTCTTGGGAATATACCCAAGAGATGCCCTATCATACTACAAAAGCATTTGTTCTACTATGTTCATAGCAGCACTATTTGTAATAGCCAGAACCTGGAAGCAGCCTAGGTGCCCCTCAATAGAAGAATGGTTTAAAAAGTTGTGGAACATATACACATTATAGTTTTACTCAGTGGTAAAAAACAATGACATCTTGAATTTTGCATGCAAATGGATGGAAATAGAAAACGCTTTACTGAGTGAGGTAAGCCAGACCCAAAAAGAGGAACACGGTATGTATTCACTTATAAGTGGATTCTAACCATAATTAAAGGTCTTTGAGCCTATTATTCGTGATCCTAGAGAAGCTAAAAAAGAAGATGAACCTGAAGAAGATTATTTAGCTATCCGCCAGGAGGTAGGAAATAGACAAGAGTCCCAGGTAACCTCGGGTGCATGGGGGGGGAGGGTTGTTGGAAGGGGAGAGAGTTAGAGAGAAGGGAGTAGGGGAGGAATGGGGAAAGCTCGGTGGACCGGGATGGGGGGGAAGGAGGATGGATGAATATGGGATCAGGGAAGAATATATTTCAACTAAGGTAGTCATATTAGGGTTTACAGGAGACTTGATTATATATGGGATCCCAAGTCCAAGGAGAGATCCCCAGATTGTTCTCTGGACAGAGGAGAGGGTGCCTGAACCGGCCTTGGCCCATAACCATACTGATGAATATTTTGCTTAACACCATAGATCCTTCATCTGGCAATGGATGGCTATACAGACAGAGACCCACATTGGAGCACCGGACTGAGCCCCCCAAGGTCCAAATGAGGAGCAGAAGGAGGAAGAACATGAAAAAGGAAATCAGGACTGCGAGGGATGCTATCACCCACTGATACAAGGGGACGGATCTAATGAGAGCTTACCAAGGCCATTTTGACTGGGACTGAAAGAGGATGTGATCCAACCAGATTCTCTGAATGTGGCTGGATTCTCTGAATGTGGCTGAACAGGAGTCTTTCTGAAAAGCCATTGACTATGACACTGGGACTTGTTTCCTCTGCATATACTGGATTTTTGGGATCCAGTCTGTTTGGATACTCACCTTCCTGGACCTGGAGAGAGGCGGGAGGAACTTGAACTTCCCACAGGGCAGGAAACCCTGACTTCCCTTAGGGATGGAGGGAGGAGGAGAGGGAGTGGGGGGAGTGGGAGGGTGTTGGGAGGAGGGGCAGAAATGGAAACTTTTATAATTTAATAAAATTACTTTCAAAAAAAAAGAAGCAAAAGAAAAAGATCAAGTAACATTTAAAGGTAGACCTATCAGAATTATACCCAGCTTCTCAATGGAAATGATGAAATCCAGAAGGTCCTGGGCAGATGTGCTGCAGACACTAAGAAACCATGGATGTAAGGCCAGACTACTATATCCAGTAAAGCTTTCAATCAGTATATATGGATAAAAACTAGATATTCCATGACAAAACCAGATTTAAACAATACCTGTCCATAAACTCAGCCGTACAAAAAGTACTAGAAGGAAACCCCCAACCCAAGGAAGGTGACTGCACTCAGAAAAACACAGGCAGCAGATAACCTCCACACCAGCAAAACCCAATGAAGGGAAACACACACATACTACCACCAGAAAGTAACAGGAATTAACAATCATGGGTCATTAATATCTCTTAAAATCAATAAACTCAATTCACCTATAAAAAGACGCAGGCTAAGAGAACAGATATAAAAGCAGAATCCATCCCTCTGCTGTATACAAAAAACACACCTTAGTCTCAAAGACAGATATTACCTCAGAGTAAAGGGTTGGGGAAAGATTTTCCAATCAAATGGACCTAAGAAACAAGCTGGTGTAGCTATCTTAATACCTAACAAAATAGATTTCAAACTAAAATTAAGCAGAAGAGATGGAGAAGGACACTTTGTACTCTCAACAAGAAAAATCTATCAAGATGAAGTCTCAATCTTGAACATCTATCCCCCCAATACAAGAGCACACA
The DNA here is from genome assembly GCF_982192425.1 of Myodes glareolus. Taxonomy (NCBI): domain Eukaryota; kingdom Metazoa; phylum Chordata; class Mammalia; order Rodentia; family Cricetidae; genus Myodes; species Myodes glareolus. The sequence continues at coordinate 96,149,826 of NC_142033.1, read as the reverse complement.
CATATGTAAAAGGATCATTACTAAAGCTTAAATGATACATCAAACCCCACACACTAATGGTAGCATACTTCAATACCCCATTCTCCCCAATGGACTGGTCAACCAGACAGAAACTTTAGAGAACTAACAGATGTCATGACACTAATGGACTTTACAGACATCTACTGCTGTAGGAAGTCTTACAGCCAGTGGTTACTCACCCAGTGGGGCGTGGCCTCTTATACTATTTATGCCAATACAGAGCATACTTCTTGGCCTCTTTTCTGGCTGCAGGATATGGTTTCTGATCTATGTTTCAGCAGAGGATTCTGATTTGTAAATCTACCCCTAAATAAATAATTGTCTATTTCTCAATTTTGAGCTAGTGTGGGGTTTCTTTTCAGCATCTTTCCACAACCTACAGAACATTTCATCCAAACACAAAAGAATATACCTTCTTCTCAGAACTCATGGAACCCTCACTAAAACTGATCATATACTTGGTAACAAATCATACCTTCTTGAAATAACCCCTGTATCTTAGCAGATCATCATAGTTAAAGTTAGAATTTAGCAACAACATTAATTGCAGAAAGTCTCAAACCTCATGGAAATTAAACAGTGAACTATCAAAACACCCCTGGGTCAAGGAAAAAATAAAGAAAAAATTAAAGATTTCCTAGAATTCAATGAAAATGGAGACACAATGTACCCAAATTTATAGGACACTATGAAAGCAGTGCTAAGAGGAAAGTTCTATATAAAGAAAGTAGAGAAAGCTCACACTAGTGACTTAACAGCATACCTGAAAACTCTAGGATTAAAAGAAGCTGACTCACCCAGGAGAAATAGAAGACAGGAAATAATCTAATTGAGGGCTTTGTATTGGTGAAAGAAAACAATACAAAGAATCAACGAAACAAAGAGCTGGTTCTCTGAGAAAATCAACAAGATAGAAAAACCTTTATCCAAACTAATCAGAAGGCAGAGAGAAAACATCCAAATTAGCAAAGTCAGAAATGAAAAAGGGAACAGAACAACAAACACAGAGGAAAGCCAGAGAATAATTAGGTCTTACTACAAAAAATTGAAGAATGTAAAAAAAAAATGGGCAATTTTCAGGATTGTTACCACAAACCAAAATTAAATCAAGACCAGGTGAACAACGTAAATAGACCTATAACCTGAAAGAAAATAGAAGCAGTCATCTTTAGCCTCCCAACCAAAAAAAGTCCAGGATCAGATGGTTTCAATGCATATTTCTACCAGAACTTCAAAAAGAGATAATATCTATATTTCTCAAGGTGTTCCACATAATAGAAACAGAAGAAACATTGCCAAGCTTTTTTTATGAGGTTACAGTTACCCTGATACTGAAACCACACAAAGATTCAATCAAGAAAGAGAATTACAAACCAATCTCATTCATGAACATAGATTTAAAAAATGATGTGGGATTTTCCTCAGTATGCCATAAATATGTTTTATTGTCATTGGTTAATATAGAAGATGCTTTTGGCCAATGGCTTCACAGAACATAGCCAGGCTGGAAAAGATTTATGGAAAGAGTAGGCAGAATCAGAGAGACAACCATGTATCCAACTGAGGAGAAAGCCACGAACTGGAAACTTGCCAGTAAACCAGGAGTCTCATGGTAAAATGTAAAAAAAAAAAAATAGAAATGGATTCATTTAAGATGTAAGAGTTAGTTAGAAATATGCTTAAGTTATTGGTCAAGCAGTATTGCAAATATATAGTTTCTGTGTGATTATTTTGCGTCTGGGCAGCTGGGAACAGATGAGCAACCTTCCCCTACACAATAATGCTCAATAAAATACTGGAAAACTGAAAACAAGAACAGATCAAAAAAATATTCACCATCATCAAGTTGGCTTCATCCCAGAGATGCAGGGATGGTTCAACACACACAAGTCTATCAATGTGATCCTCCATACATAAAAACTGAAAGAAAAGAAAACATATGACTATCTCATTAGGTGTTGTCAAAGCATTCAACAAAATCCACCACCCCTTCATGATAAAGGTCTTGAAGAAACTGGGGAAACAAGAACCATATCTAAACATAATAAAAGCAATATACAACAAGCCAAAAGCCAATATCAAATTAAATAGAGAGAAACTCAAAGTGATGACACTAAGATCAGAAACAAGACAGGGCTGTCCTCTTTCTCCATATCTATTCAACATGGTTCTTGAAGTTCTGACTAGAACAAAAGGAGAACAAGAGGATACAAATTGAAAAGGAAGAAGTCAAACTTTAACTATTTGCAGATGATTTGATAATATAAATGAGTGACCCCAAAAACTCTACTTCTACAGCTGAAAAAATATTTTCAGTAACGTGGCAGGTTACAAGGTCAACTCAAAAAAAAAAAAAAAAAAAACAACAGCCCTCCTGTATACAAATGATAAAAAAGCTGTAAAACAAATAAGAGAAATATCACCCTTTACAATAACCACAAATAAACATAAAATATCTTGGAGTAACACTAACCAAAAAAGTAAAAAAAATTGTTTAATAAGAACTTTACTTTTTTCTAGAAAGAAATTGAAGGAGATGCCAGAAAACGGAAATATCTCTGATGATCTTGGATAGGTAGAATCAACATAATAAAAAATGACAGTCCTACCAAAAGCAATCCATAGATTTCATGCTATCTACCATCAAAATCCCAAAACAATTCTTCACAAACCTTGAAATAACAATAATTAACTTCATGTGAAAAAAAAACATGATAGGCAAAACAATCATGTACAATAAAGAAATTTGATGTGGGAGTCTCCTCTGTGTGTTGCTTGTATTGGTTAATGAATAAAGAAACTGCCTTGTTCTGATATGGCAGAACTTAAGTAGGCAGTGAAGACAGAACTGAATTCTGGGAGGAAGAAAACAGAGTTAGAAAGATGCCATGGATACTTCAGAGACAGATTCTGGGAATTTTACTCAGTAAGCCACTGCCATGTGGAGATACACAGATTAATAGAAATGGGTTAAATCAAGATGTGAGAGTTAGCCAGTAAAAGGCTAGAGCTAATGGGCTGAGCAGTGATTTAATTAATACAATTTCTGTGTGGTTATTTTGGGGCTAAGGTAGCCAGGAGGCTGGAACAAACAAATGGGTCCTCTTCTTGCAACAGAAACTTCCAGAGGCATCACCCGCCCTGACATTAAGCTCTATTATAGAGCTACAGTAATGAAAACAGCTTAGTGTTAGCATAAAAACAGACAGGTTGAGCAATGTAATCGAATTGAGACCTGACTATTAGTGCACACACCTATGAACACCTGATTTTCGACAAAGTAGCTAAAATTATACAAAAAAAGAAAGCATCTTCAACAAATGGTGCTTGCATAATTGTGTGTCAACAGGAAGAGGAATGAAAATAGATGCAAATATAACCCCATGCACAAAACTCAAATCCAAATGGATTAAATACCTCAACATAAATCTGACCACACTGAACCTGATAGAAAGAAACTGGGAAATAGCCTCCAATGCATGGGCACAGGAGACCACCTCCTAAATATAACACCAGTAGCACAGACAATGAGAGCAACAATAAACGAATGGGACCTCCCAAAACTGAAAAGCTTCTGTAAAGCAAAGGACACAGTCAATAAAACAAAAAGACAGACTACTGGATGGGAAAATATCTTCACCAACCACAAATTGGACTGAGGACTGATCTCCAAAACGCATAAAGAACTCAAGAAATCAGACATCAAAATTCCAAATAATCCAATTAAAAATGGGGTACAGAACTAAACAAAGAATTCTCAACAGAAGAATCTCAAATGACAAAAAATGGATAAAGAAAATGTGGCACAATTACACATTAGAGTAATACTCAGTGGTAAAAATAAATAAATAAGTAAATGACATCTTGAAACTTGTATGCAAATGGATGGAGCCAGAAAAAAATTATCCTGAGTGAGGTAACCCAGACCCAGAAAGATGAACATGGTACGTATCTACTCATAAGTGAATACTACCTATAAAGCAAAGGATACTGAGTCTATAGTTTATGATCCTAGAGAAGCTAATGTGACCCCTAAGAAAAACATACATAGATACACCTGGAAAGGCAAAACAGACAAGATCACTTGACAAAATTGTGAGCATGGGGATGGGGGAGAAGGGAGGGCAGAAAGGGAAGAGGCAGGGAGAAGCAGACAGGGAGGGTAACTTGAGGAAATAGAAAAGTTGAGATAGAGGAAGGACAGGAATGATAACAAAGAAAGTGATATTTTGATTGAGGGAGCCATTATGGGGCTAGCAAGAAACATGGCACTAGAGAAATTCCCAGGAATCTACAAGGATGACCCTAGTTAAGACCCTCAGCAATAGAAGAGAGGGTGCCCAAACTGTCCTTTCCCTGTAGTAAGATTGATCTATAACTTAAATATCACCATAGAACCTTCATGCAGTAACTGTGGGAAACAGAGGCAGAGACCTGCAGCAGAGCACTGGGCTGAGCTCCCAAAGTCCAGTTGGAGAGTGGGAAAAATGAGACTATAAGCCAAGAAGTCAAGTCCATGATGGGTAAGTCCACCGAAACAGTCTACCTGAGCTAATTGGAACTCGCCAACTCCAGCCAGACAGGGAAGGAAATAGCATTGATCAAGACTAATCCCTTTGAATGTGACTGACAGTTGTATGACTGGGGTAGACTACTACACCACTGGCAGTGGCACCAGGATTTATCCCTACTGCATGTAATGACTTTTTGAGAACTCATTCTCTTTGCATGGATACCTTGCTTAGCCTAGATATAGTAGGGAGGGCCTTGGACCTTCCCCTAAGCAATATACCCTACCCTCTCTGGGGAGTGGATGAGTGTTAGCATGGGGATTAGATGGAGGGAATGAAAGGAGGGAAAGGAGTAGGAACTAGGATTGGTACGTAAAATGAAAAAAAGATAGTTTATTTTCTTTTAAAAATAGAAAAATAAAATAAATTTTAAAAAAGACATTTTCCTCTTTGGCAAAATTAAATATGATAAAAATACTAGGAGAATTATTACCTCTATAGAAGAAAACTCCAAGTTTCTAACACCATTAATGAAAAGATTTGTTTAAAAGCTAAATTGTTTTTATACTTTCTGATAAAAAATCTAATTGTTAAAAAGGAAAGTTTTCACAATTTTTTGAGATTAATAGCATATTAGTAACAATGAGTGGCAACAGAAGAAGCCCACAAAAGACACTTCTCTTGGATACACACAGCCCTAGGACAATGGTGATAAGTTTTCTCTCTTCACTGGCCATGCCAAGTGCAGTGATAATTTAGAAAAGGAGTTAGCAAACAGATAACCAGTGAACTGAGTTAGTATGGTTCATTTAGGAGCGATGTTGTACAGATGCTAAAAACAGATGTGGAAACTGTAAAATGAACCTCAGAGTTGAAATATTTACCTAATCCACTACAAGTTAATATAGTTAATTCCACCTTTAAAATAATTTTTCATAACAGCTTTTTATCAATAAAGATATCCTGAACCAGTTTTCAGTCATAGAGGACAGTCGGTGGTTGTGGGAAGGCTGCTTGTTTGTTCCCGGATGCTCAGCCCCAAAATAACCCCACAGAGACTGTACTAATTAAATCACTGCTTGGCCCATTAGCTCCAGCTTCTTATTGGCTAAGTCTTACACCTTAATTTAGCCCATTACTATTAGTCTGTGTACCTCCACATGGCTGTGGCTTGCTGGCAAAATTCTGGATCATTTGTTCCCAGTTGTGACTACAGGGCAGACTCTTCTACAAAGCAGGAAATTTCAAAGACTGTTCCACCTGTATTAGCAGTCACTTTCTTCTTTGTCTTGCAGAATGTCTGACAGACTCTTTCATGAAGTGGGAACCCAGAAAAACCATCTTACCATCTTAGAGAAAGTCAGTAGTCATTTTTCTGTGGGTCCTGCAAGTCCTGTCAAACAGTTCAGGCAAGAGCAGTTTCTTGCCCAAATGGCTAACCAACACCATAAGGAGCCTCTTCAGTGCCCATCATCCCCTTGGTATGGTAGCTTGGTGCTCCCAAGAGCAGAAGTGCCTCACTGTCATGAAAAGTCCTAAGTTCTTAAACATTTTAAGTACCATATTCTGCTGTCTTTGAAAGGTTTGAAGAAAACCTATCCATCTTACATACATACCTATACATCTAGAAAACCTAACTAACATGACTACAAGTTTGACTTTATAAATGATTATCTATTAACCTATATTTCTTAATTATACATTAAATTTTTAAATGAACTGCATAAACACAATACCTTAATCAAGAGCAGAAATACACATATAACAAAGTTTATGTAAAATTTGTATCAAGAAGCAAAGATCCAAACCAATGCAAATTATTTATATCTGTATCATATCCCCCTTTCAATGTAAACAAATATTTATAAACAATCACTTAGGGAATTTGGACATAGTTCTCTCAAAACTACTTCCTACTTTCTGTTAAACAAAGTATTTTGGGGGTATACATGGCATTCTTTCATGGGATCTAGATACATCAAACCACATTAGTCTGAAATTAATCCACAGGTTCTCATCTTCTATGGAAACAAATGAATAACCTCTTTTCCAAAGCAACAAATACTTAGACCCAAATTTTGGAGTCAAGATACTTTTAAAATATATAGGTTGGTTTAGCTTAGCAGCCCATACAATGAATTGTCTCTCTATACTTAGCTCCTTCACACTCAAATAATTTAAAGATACAATAATATACATAAATCCAGACTCTCTATTTCATATCATATTTCTATCTTTATGTGACTTATTATTCTTTACTCTTTTTAATCCATGACTGTGTACTCTGTCTCTTTACTCTTTTTTCTCTCTCTCCTAAGCCTACATGCATTTTTTAAACACACTATGTCTTATTTAGCGGTCTTTTATGTTTGAATCTGTCCTATTGTATATCTGAAATCCTTTTCTGTCCAGGAGGGCTTCTTAAAATGGTAAGCAGCTAAGCATCTTTACTAAGACTCAGGCTGCTTTGCCTTTTGGCTCCACCCAGTCCAACATGTCAGAGGTCTGTTTCTTGCCTCTGAGAACCATTCTCTCTGCCCCAGATCCAGGGTCGGGTCCCAGCAGGTCTGTGTTGCCATTAAACAAGTTGTAGCACTCTGTTCACAAAACCCATTTAAAAGCTCCATAGCTGGACCTCCCAAATGTGTCAGAGTTCATGCTGGCTGCTTGGTCAAGGAAGCTGCCTTTTCAAAGCCAAGCAGTTCTTGTTGTTGTTGTTACTGTTGAATCAGGAAGACCTCTCTTAAAGAAGTTGCGACATGCTGCCAGCAGAAAAAATATGCAGCTATACTTTGTGTGTGTGTGTGTGTGTGTGTGTGTGTGCGGGTGTGTGTCTAGAATTCCTTTCCAAGCCCTTTCATCTTTTACGTGAATTTATCTAGCACATGTTGGAGAGCCAATCTGTTGTGGGAAGGCCGCTTGTTTGTTCCTGGCCGCTCAGCCCCAAAATAACCCCACAGAAACTGTATTAATTAGATCATTGCTTGGTCTATTAGCTCTAGTTTCTTATAGGCTAGCTCTTACATCTTAATTTAACCCATTTTTATTAATCTGGCAAGGTTCCAGTAAGTCTGTTCCTGATGGCAGCTCTACACCTTCTCTTCAACTCTGCCTTCTTTCTCACAGCATTGTTTAGTTTTCTGCACCTACTTTATTCTGCTCTGTGCAGGCCCAAGACAGTTTCTTTATTAACTAATGATATTCACATCATACAGAGGGGAAATCAGTCAGTAAAGATCTACATATTTGTCACCTATTTTTAAAATATATTGATTTTTTTTAACAAAAATATATTGATTTTTTAAAAAATATATATTGATTTTTAAAAAATATTGATTTGTGAACAGTGTCTATGAGTACTTATATCTCAGGACAGGATAATTGATATAAATAGACTTAGAACCAGGAGTTCATAGGTAGAGAATACAAGAAAACCCCTACAATATGGACTTGTACATCTGAACCATGACATACTCTGAAGGTAATAATAAAGCTTTCAGCACCAGAAAGGCTCCACACAACCAGAGAAACAAATGACCCAATCTCTGGAAGCCATTTCTGACCATTTTCTTCCTGTTTCCATGGACACACAGGGTCAAGGTTACTACTTCCTCTGCAAAAGTTGGCCTGCTACCATAACAGCTGAACCCCTACCCTGCCAATAGCGGAGACAAAGGCTCCCCTAGTGAGAGGGGAAAAGAAAGTAGGCAAGTTTGTTTATTTTTGTTTGGTGTGCTAACCATTTTTCTTTTAAGGAGTATGTGCATGATCCATATAGGAGTTTTTCTTTGTCAGGTGTAACATGGGCTTCCAGAAGAATTATTCTTCGCATTTTGGTTAGTTTTGGCCTACATGAATTCAGAACGGAATTCTGAGTGGAATAGTGAGAAACAGGAAAAGAGAAGCTTCAATATTTATCAGTGTTTTATGCTCATGACACTGTACCTGCTGGGTTGTTTATCCCTGCTGCAGGTTGTGGTGTATGTGAGACAGCTCTTTCCCACAGCTCCTGCTCCCAGCTTGCAGGTCAGGTGAACCAGTGGCCTCCAGTGAACTGAGTATTCCTTGGATTTGTGTGTTTTTCCACCATGCTCACACATTTTGCAGTTACTTATATTTCTATAGTTTTCTCGTCTGTAAGCGTCGTCTATTTCCACACAGAAACCAAAAAAAAAATTGTTATGATATACACTCTACATCTATCTGCAACATTTGCTTATCATGTGATTTTCTGTTGAGAAGCTGTGTTAAATACCTTATGCTGCAGGTCCATGAGGCTTTTATTTTAATGGTGAAGAAACCATATTTTTTCAAGATTACATATATATATATATATATATATATATATGTATATGTATATATATGTATATATATGTATATATATGTATATATATATATATTCAGTAGCTATTGTTTCATTTAAAAACAAACCTTTAATACAATATAAAAACACATGAAATAATAGCAGAAAATAGAAATGTGATTTTTCTTTTTTTCTTTTAACCCAAATGGACTCAGGTGTTCATCCAAAAATTTACCAATTGTCTTGTGATATGAAATGTTACTTTTATAATTTATTGCTACTATGTGGTCGAACACATTCCTAGTTTTCCCATATTAAAGGGGCATTAAAGGATTAAATTATCACAGTAGCTTGAGAGCGTATCAAAGGAATATATGTATTATAATGCAAAGAAATTTAATTTAATAAAGACATTGATTATCTAGTCCCCAAATGTTGTTAAATTTCCAAATAATGAACTTGAGTTTCCATGATGCATACCAGATTCCTGTATCACTAGGAAAATAGAATATTGTTTTATAACCAAGAAGGTAAACACCAGAAGTACGTTTTCACAGAAGACATGCAAATGTGATACATCTCCTAAATTAGCTTCGTTCAATTAGAAGCCAAAAAAAAAAAAAAAGCAAAATGGGAACTGAAATAGAGCTTGGAATCTTATATTTTCAGTGGAAGGTTTGTCATAGATACTTCTCAGTATTGTTTACTTCTCTAAACAAAAAAAAAAAAACCTGTGAAGCAATAAACACTTAAAAATGCGTGCAGAGTATGGTGGAGTAAATTCTAAGAATTGTTATTGATTAAAAGTTAATGTGACACAAATTATAAATATTTTAATAAAACTTTCCAGGCCTAGAAATATGGGATTCAATAGGGATAAATACTAAGAACTGGTATACACAGAGTGGAGGAAAGAATACATATGCCCCTACAGATTTTCTATTTGCCATGTGCTTAGCCAGGCAATGGTATGTGATAAAGGACCCATATCTGCTCTCGAGCTCTCTGCTCCCCCTCCTTAAACACCCTTGTTGTTACCTCATTACGATCTAAGAAAAAGGCAGCAAAGTAACATAATCCTGATATCCCTGGCCACTGCAAGACCTGACTGTAAATCAGACCTCAGGACTCTCTGAGAGAAAAGGAGACCAATGAGATTTGCTTTAGTCTTATGTCAGGCCCATTAGCAGGGTGAATCCTTAGGGAAGGAAAAGAAGAACGACACCTGCTTATGGGTGTCACAGAATGGCTGGGAGCATCTGCTCGGCTAAAACTAGTAGAGAATGCCTTGCTGACAATGTCTGCCTGCGATGCCAGGGCCCTGGCACCACATCACTGGACAATTCTACTTATCTCTTCAACTGTTTTCTTACCTTCCTGCTCTAAGCACTTGGCTCCCCTCCTATGTGTCACTAGGGACCTCTCTGCTTTGTCTACTACAAAAGTCACACTGGTATGCCAGGAAGCTTCCTCCTACCCTACTGGCCCCCATCACTTGAAGCGGGACACCTCTCCTCGTTATTTGGTACATTTCTCTCTGATAAACCTTTCAATCTGTTTGCACATGTCAGGGACTGAGATTCGTGTTTCCAGGACACTTACCCCTCTCTTCCTCATAACTCCTCTAGATTCCCCGCCTAGAAGTTTATCACCTCCCCACTAGAGCTGCTTACATTCTCCCAGATACAGGAAAGCAATTAGAATAGACTATGTAAATATCTTGAACTAACACCCTGCAATCTGCGGCGCGCTTCCTGACCAGCAGGAATGAACGCCACTAAAAACGAGAATTCCTTCTCTATCACGTCTTTATTCGGAGCCCTTGATTGAGGAAAATTGGGGGAAGGGAAGAGAGAGTGCAGGGACAAGAGAAAGCTTAGAGAGAGGAAGTAGAGCCCAGAGGCAGCTGCTTTTAAACGGTGGAGAGGCTCGAATGCTGTCCTGATTGGTTAATGCCATTCTGCTGGTCTGCGCAAGTGCAGGCAAGGGTGCTCAGCCCCACGTGGCTAAGCCAGGTATGGACTTGTATACCTCCAAACTGCAGGACCACCTGTGCCTCCAGGTGGCTCCCTACAGCTCCCCCTACTATTGTTAATAAGAGCAATAGGGCAAAACTATTTTCCAATCTGGTCCCCACCTCATGATGTGTGGACCGATTAAAGAAAAGAAAAACAAGACACACCCTTCCCGTGCAATGGGACAACTACTTCCCTGGGAGTGCTAGGGCTGTGTCTGCGCACCCTCCGCCTATGCATACCTTCCTCTGTGCCTGTGGGACTATCTGGTCCCTAGAGGGTGCTAAGGCTATGCATGGCTAATTGCCTATGAGCTCTTTAAGGCTGAGAGCCAAACTTGGGGTGAGGATACACATTCCAAGGCTGCCAAGGCCTGTGCCACAAAGACCTTGTCCCTTCTCACATTGGGCTAGCAGGTAGCACACCAATCAAAGACATACAGCTCTTCCACCTATACACAGCATGCCAAGAATATCTCTGCTCCCACCCATTCCTAAGGAAGGAAAAGGCAAAATAGAGTCAGTCAGAAAATTGTTGAGAGATAAGAGGTTGCACAGGGTGTTGCTCAAGTTGATGGTGTGAAACAGCTGCTCTTGACACTGCCCAGAAGGTCATCTCTGCTGCCTCCGCACGAATCTTCCTTGCAGGATCCTTCATTTCTCTGGTCGGTCTTCCTGGCACCCAGATGTATGTCAGCATTCCTAGAAAAACATAAACAAAACTCTCCTTCCAAATTAACATTTAAGAGTATTAAAAACTCAATGTAAAAATTCAGCAAAATCAGTACTGGAAGTAGGCTGGTTTTGAACTTAGAGACTTGTAGGTCTCTGTTTCAAAGAGCAAATCCTATTGGCCTGCACCACTGCAGCAGGCCTTAGAATTAGATGGAATTGTTTTCAAATAGAGCATGTCTGTCTGCTGTTGTTTTTCCAGCAAAATTTTGAATTAAAAATTAAGTGTAAAGAATGCAAGAGAAATCCTTTCTCTGGGGGAAGCTGTCACTGCTAGTCCCCCTCTTTTGTCTAAAACCAAATAGTTGTGATCACTGGGAATTGAACTTACAACCTCAGGAAGAGCAGGCAGTGCTCTTAACCTCTGAGCCATCTCTCCAGGCCTCTATTCAGATGAAAAAAAAAACCTCTAGGTCTAGCATTGTTTATTCTATCCGTTGCCTGAGGCAATAGGTCCGCCTTTGTTACCTAGGATACGGTAACCAGGTTGACGCGCTTTTATTATGATAATTACGACCAATTCTTTGAGGGAAAATGGGCGTCGACAGTCGAATCTAGATGCTTCCTGCTGAAGAAGGGACGATGTGCATTTTTTGGGGAATAAATGTTTTTATCTGACTGAATTTTTGGCGACAAATGTTTTTATCTGACTGAATTTTTGGCGACCGCGGTTGTGAGCTGCGGCAGCAGCAGCGGACGGCGGCGGCTGCAACAGCTCCGCCTCTGAGGCACGGCCCATTGTGGCGCGCACCGCATGGCCCAAACAAAGGCATGGCCCCACCCTGGGCCGTGCGCGGGCTCGCGCCGGTTTATCCTGTGATCTGTGCACCCTAAATGTGCCCGTCCACGTTGCTATGGAAACGCGGTTTTTCGCAGAGCCCGTGCTCAGAGCTCAGCTCCTCTCTGCCTTCTAAGGCGCCGCTGCTCACCCCGCAGCTTCCGCCTCAGTCAGGGCAAGTTTTGCTCAGGTGCTGAAAAAGTCCTCCGAAAACCACAGCCCCGCCAGAAGGCCGGGACACATAGCCTCTGATGTCATTCGGACTTTAGCCCGCCCAAGTCGCCACAGCGACCTGGATTTCGTACGCCTCTGCAGACTCCAGCAAACTCCCCGCCAGCATCTGGTTAGCATGCCACGCCTCCCGGACGAGTTAGCACTCTCCAGTGCAGTTCTGCGTCTCCCTCCTGAGTAGCTGGGACAACAGGCGTGCGCCAACATGCCTGGCTACTTCCGTGTCAGTTAGCCGCTGCAACGGTTGCCCAGTACTCCAAACATGCATATGAGAGCCAGGCATAGAGCTCTCCCATCAAAATTAGGCGAGAATCACCTCAAAAACTCTGTGGCTCTTTAAGAACAGGGAAGGCAGTCTTCAAACATGATCAAGCCCGCCTTCCTACGAGACTCTTGCCCCGAGTCTCTATCAGCGAGTTGGGACGGAGGAAGCCGTGGATCTCCCAACCGTAAACCTCGCTTTTTCTCAGCTCCACCTGCACTGAACTTGAGGGGTTTTTTCTTCCCCGTTACTTCTAGTACCTTCTTTCAGATACCTTAACTTTGATTCTTTCTATTTTCTTTTCTTTTTAGGCCTGTACTTTTTCCATTCTTTTTCCTCCCCTTTCTGGAGGATTTAACTGACGTCACTCACCGCTCCACGTGCAGAGTTCTGAAATTCTAGGCTCTCTGTGTCCGGTGTCTGATTTCGGCTTCTTCTTCCCGGGCTTTCAGCACCAGTTGCGACGCGCTTCCTGACCAGCAGGAATGAACGCCACTAAAAACGAGAATTCCTTCTCTATCACGTCTTTATTCGGAGCCCTTGATTGAGGAAAATTGAGGGAAGGGAAGAGAGAGTGCAGGGACAAGAGAAAGCTTAGAGAGAGGAAGTAGAGCCCAGAGGCAGCTGCTTTTAAACGGTGGAGAGGCTCGAATGCTGTCCTGATTGGTTAATGCCATTCTGCTGGTCTGCGCAAGTGCAGGCAAGGGTGCTCAGCCCCACGTGGCTAAGCCAGGTATGGACTTGTATACCTCCAAACTGCAGGACCACCTGTGCCTCCAGGTGGCTCCCTACAGCAATCAGAGGTTATAAATTCTGACTCTGGATTGCACTCCCCAGAGGCCCTAAATCCTGATATGTACTCTGCCCTGTGTATAAACTTTGGCTATAAAAAGATTCTTAGAGGCCGGGCTCTGGTGGCACATGCCTTTAACCCCAGCAATCAGGAAGCAGAGGCAGGCAGATTTTTGTGAGTTCGAGGTTGGCCTGGTCTACAGAGCCAGTTCCAGCACAGTTAGAGTTGTTACACAGAGAAATCCTGTATTGGAGGTGGGGAGATTCTTAGAGCCCCGACTTGGGGTTCCAAAGCCAGTTAACTCTCTGTGGCCGAACGAGTTAGAAGTTTTTGTTTCTCATGGTGTTTTGAATAAAGTTGCTCCTAGTTATAGACTTAAGTGCCTGATTCCAAATATTTGCCTAACTTCTGGCCCCAGCATTATGGTGGCCAGTATTAGGAGGTGCCCAGTTCTGAGAAGACACTCCAATCTCTGGCAACTTTTTTCTACTAATTCTAGCCGATCAGCAAATTTTTCTCAACTTTCTGTATCTGGTGTCCAGACAAACAAACAGGGGTCTCAATATAGAAGAGGCCAACATGCTCTTGACCTCTGGGCCAGAGGGGAGAGAATGAAGCTTCAGTCGGTTTTTGACCTTTGGATGGTTCATCTGGGGTCGTTCGGTACTGGTTTGGAACCATGTGGTGCACTGCTCAGTTTTTTTCCTTCTACATATGCTAGATTTTCCTCTTCTCATTTCTGTCGACTCCCTGTCTCATTTACTGTTGGTTTATTAGTTGTTCTTGCTTGTGAATTAGTTCCCACCATGGGCCAAACTTCCTCTAAGCTGCAGGTCCCTTTTGGATAGTGTTCTCTCATTTTCAGAATTTTAGGAATACAGCGGCAGTTCCTGTCAGACTTCTTTGCCCCTCTCCAGCTCAAGCGTCCAGGCTCTACACTGCAGTTGTGCTGGTAACACCTATCTGACTGGTGGGTGCAGCTCTGTCAGCCAGGGACATGACTGCCCCTCCCCTGCAGGTGCCACAGTCCTTGACCCCGAGTGCCAATGATGAGCCAGGAAGGCATGGTGTGGAGGACAGGGGCGGCAGCAAGGCTGGGCACAGAGCCGCGACCTCTACCAGCTGCTTCTTCCAGATGAAAATAGTTTTCGATCTCACAAAATGGTGCATGCTCCAAAACTACAACAGCAAGAAATACGCAGTTGAGCAGCATCGGTAGTAGTTGCTCCATCAGAAAAACACAAAGGATCAGCCGCCCTCCCTCCCCTTGCCCCCCTTCTCAAATTTCACCTGGAGAATTTAAGAAAAGTTTTATCTGCTTTGAATGTATGGATGTGGCTACGAAATGTTTGTTTCTAAATGTAGGAGTCAGCTATATTTGGTGCATCCTGGCTGCAGGCCTTACGGCCCAAGCTTAGAATTTACCTCTGGGCACTCTGGTCGTTGGGTCTGATGGAATAGAGTTTCAAGTGTAGAAAATTGTTTTATGTGGTTGAAGAGCTGGCTTGAAAATCAGGATAAGATTTTTGTATAATTCCTGTTCTGTCTGAAGAACCTGGTTTATAAAAATAGGATCTAAAGCAATGCTTGTTTAATAAGACATTAAAGCGTGATTCACTTCTATGCTTTTATATGCAAAGGTATACCTGGTTCTGGCAGCTATGCTCTGTAATTTAGGAGTCACCTAGGTAATAATGATTATAAAGACATAAAAAGGTCATGGGAAACAGCTGAGGTTTGCAACTATATGGCAAGACTACCATGTGGATCTTAGCAATTTTGAAAATGCCATATGATAGTCAACCAAATAAGATATTTGATAAATAATATATATTGTATATTATATTCTATAATAGAGTTTCTGGTCTCCCTAGAGGGTCCTTTTCCCAGGACTGGGCACTTGGGCGGGGGTCCCCATGGCTTGTCAAAGGCAATACTGGCCTCTGAGTTCCCTCAGTCCCTGCACACACACCCCTAGTTCACAGGCCCCTCTTCTCCTGTTCTTCTTTGGTTTGGGGTATTTCTCCCCTGTCACTTTTCTTTGATTTCTCAGGAAACAGCCTTAGCAGTGTGAAGCAAATTTGTTCAGCTTTCACCCACAGAGAGACTACTTTGGTTTCTTTACTACAAACATATTATAAAAATTAAGGATAATTTTAAAAATGGAAATAAAGCCCTAATCTTATGAAAGTTACTATAATCAGCATTAAAAAACACAAGTTAATAGTTGGTCTTCTTATAAGTTATCAAAGTCTTTAATTATAGTCATGCAAAGTACTAATATAATTAATTACAGAAATAAGCCTTACTTTGCCCCTTATATATATTTTCAAAGTTAAGCTTAAAATGAGTAACTAGAAACAAAGCTTGTTTATTCAGATATATCAAGTAGATAGATAGTCCTCAAATGCTTCAGGGATCTGCAGAATATGACATTTAAAATGTTCAATAGAAAAAAATCTTTTCATAATAAAAAGACATGCCCATTCCTTGCAGCACCCCTATCTCTTCCAAAGAATATATATGGGACAGAAGAACCTCCATCTGGAGCTCCTTTGCCAAGACACTGTCCAGAGTGTGGGGCAAACAAGACAAAGGGGAATCAATGGCCCTGCTTTGCCTAGACAAATGATTGGTGCCCCCCACAAAGTTCCTACTCTATAGAAAATTCTGTCAGATCTTCTGGGCCTGGTAGCAGAAGGCTTATGGTCCTCTGAGATCTCTGTCCCCAATGACTATGGGGAAACCGAGGGTACCTGTCTAGGTAGCCAGAAAATCCTTTTGTTTTGTTTTTTTTTAAAAAAAAATAGATTCAAGAAGCTACATGGTCTGTATTTCTGCTTTCTCGGGTAAAATTTATCCTTCTCAACTCTGATGGTATTTGATGACTAGACTAATGATAGCCTTGTCAGTTTAATAGTAAAAACCAAGGCTCCAGCTTCTTTCTCAGTTTTCTTTATGTGCAAAATTCAGGTCATAGTGATCTCTCTCTCTCTCTCTCTCTCTCTCTCTTTTTCTACCTTACAGCTATTTATAGTTTACCTTGTTTACAGGACTCAGAAAGGAAATTCACTTACAAAACAGATTTCAATGTAATTATTTACTATTTCATTATTAAAAGGGACTTGATCTACAATGACTGCTCTTAGTAATCAACCACCTGCGTCTCCTGGTAAATAATAAAAAAAGTTCATGCTTTTTAAAAATCAAATCCATAGTTTATGATAGGACTCAAAGATATTAGTCTACCCAGGCTGTTTTACAGACCTCAGTTATCTGATTTTTCTGCAATATGGATTTTAATGCAGAAAGGTAATGCTAATGTATCTAAAAATTTTATATCTTTTTATAAATTAAAAACAATAAAATAAAATAAGTTGTAAGCTTCAGGGAGTCGACTTGGATCCACCTTGAACAGGTCAAAAGAACTCCAGATAAGTACAGCCTAAATTTCTCTACCTGTCTATTTCTGTGGGTGATGTTTTTCTCTCTCTCCTGGTCTTGGGACTCCTCCCCTTCCCCAGTTCCTAGGATTAAGGACCTAAAAGTTCCAACTGTAATATTTCCCTTTAAATTCCTAAATTTTAACTTCTGTCCCTAGTCTATATCTGTTTCAGCAGATTTCTACTTAACTGACAGACACTTCCAGGCATAAACTGCTGACTTCAATCTGCTCCAAAGGACTGAGAACCCTGTACTTGTTGAAAACTGAGAAGGATCAAATCTGACCTACATGAATGCTCCTTATCACCAGTTGAGTCAATAAACAAAATTCTATTGATAAATGTCCCATTGCCTAAATACCCTCCTTACCTTTGACTAGTCTTTCAACCTTTCTGGTCCCTGATAATCAAAGCCCCATTTCAGTACATCACCCCTGCTTCCACAATAAGATGAAAAAGGCTAAATTAAAAGAAAACTCCCTGACATGGGGGGAATAATAGCTACCCATGATGTAAAGCCTATTAGCATACCAGAAAAAGTACCTGCTAAAACCAATAGACCAAGATCTATCAACAGATAGATTCATTGGCTAAAATAATTATATATTACAATAAATTGCTCAACCTGCTATAAATAAAATATAACTTAAAGATGATCGAAATGAATAAAATTTTGATTCTGATAAAAACTCAAGGAGGGAATGAAGAGCCCAAGACTATGAAAAATTGTGTGCTTATAGCCTGATAGTGGTCTTAAAACAAGTGACCTGACCCATTGCCCTACATTGTCCCAGATATGGGGAAGCAGTTAGAATAGATCCAGACTATGTAAATATCTTGAACTAATATCTTGTAATCAGAAGTAAATTTTGACTCTGGAGTGCATTCCTGAGAAGCCCTAAATCCCAATGTGTATTCTCTGCCCTGTGTATAACCTTTGCTTATTTGATGTGGGATTTCCCTCTATATGCTGTGAATACCATTGGATAATAAAGAAACTGTCTCGGACCTACGCAGAAAATAGAAGCAGGCAGAAAAATGCTGGAAGGAAGATGGCAGAGTAAAGGAGAAGCCTTGGAGTTGGTGGAGATAGACTCTGAGAACTTTACCCTGTAAGCCACAGCCACACGGCGATATACAGATTAATACAGTTAATTTTGTATCCTGCTATATTACTGAAAGTGTTTATGAGTTGTAGAAGTTCCTTGGTAGAACTTTTGGGGTCTCTTATGTAAACTATTACATCATCAGCAAAGAGTGAGAGTTTGACTTCTTTTCCAATTTTTATCCCTTTGATCTCATTTTTGGTCTAGTTAGGACTTCAAGAACTATATTGAATAGATATGGAGAGAGTGGACAACCTTCTCTTGTTCCTGATTTCCCTGGAATCGCTGGGAGTTTCTCTCCATTTAGTTTGATGTTGGCTGTGGACTTGCTGTTTATTACCTTTATTATGTTTGGGTATGTTCCTTGTATCCCTGCTCTCTTCAAGACCTTTATCATGAAGGGATGCTGTATTTTGTCAAAAGCTTTTTTGGTATCTAATAAAATGATCATGTGGTTTTTGCCCCAAATACAAGGGCACCCTCATATGTAAAAGAAACATTTCTAAAGCTTAAATCATACATTAAACCCCACACATTAATAGCGAGGACTTCAACATTCCCCTCTCACCACTGGAAAGGTCAGGCAGACAAAAAATGAACAGAGAAATAAGAGAACTAACAGATCTTATGACTCAAATGAACTTAACAGATATTTATGGATTATTCCATCCAAACATAAAAGAATATACCTTCTTCTCAGCACCTCATGAAATCTTCTCAAAAATTGATCACATAATTGATAACAAAACAAACCTCAACAAATACAAAAAAAATGGAATAACCCAATGTATCTTATCAGATCACCATGGTTTAAAACTAGAAGTCAACAGGAATAATAATTCCAGAAAACCAACAAACACGTGGAAATTAAACAATGTTCACATGAGTCATCAATGGGTCAAGGAAAAAATAAAGGGAGAAGTTAAAGATTTCCTAAAATTTAATGAAAATGGCCACACAACATACCCAAGTTTATGGGACACGATGAAAACAGTGTTAAGAGGAAAATTCATAGCACTAAATGCCTACAAAAAGAGGCTGGAAAAATCCCACACTAGTGAATTAATAGAATATTTGAAAATTTTACAACAAGAAGAAGCAAACGTACCTAAGAGAACTAGATGGCAGGAAATAATTAAATTGAGAACTGAAATCAGCAAAATAGAAACAAAGCAAACAATACAAAGAATCAATGAGACAAAGAGTTGGTTCTTTGAGAAAATCAACAACATAGATAAACCTTTATCCAAACTAACCAAAAGGCAGAGACAGAATATTCAAATCAACAAAATCAGGAGTGAAAAGGGGACATAGCAACAGACAAGGAGGAAATACAGAGAATCATTAGGTCATATTTCGAAAACCTGTACTCCACAAAATTGGAAAACTTAAAGGAAATGGACAACTTTCTAGATAAATATCACTTTCCAAAATTAAATCAAAACCAGATAAGCAAATTAAACAGACCAATAACTAACTGCAGAAGAAATAGAAACAGTAATCAAAAGTCTTCCAACCAAAAAAGCCCAGGACCAGATGGGTTCAGCTCAGAATTCTACAAGACTTTCAAAGAAGAATTAATACCAATACTCCTCAAATTATTCCACACAATAGAAACAGAAGGAACAATATCAAACTCTTTTTATGGGGCAAAATTACCCTGATACCAAAACCACAGAAAGTCATTACTAAGAAGGAGAATTAGAGATCAATCTCACTCATGAACATTGATGCAAAAATACTAAATAAAATACTGGCAAATCGAATCCAAGAACACATGAGCACCATCATTCACCATGATCAAGTCAGCTTTATCCCAGAGATGCATGGATGGTTCAACATACAAAAATCTGTCAACGTAATCCACCGTATATACAGATTAATAAAAATGGGTTAAATTAATATAAGTTAGTCAATAAGAAGCTAGAGCTAATGGGCCAAGCAGTGATTTAATTAATACAGTTTCTGTGTGATTATTTCATGTCTAAGCTAGCTGGGCAGCCAGAAACCAACAAGCCGCCTTCTCCAACACTTATCAAAAGATTCTTAGAGGACTTTCTTGGGGTCACAGAGCCCAATAACTCTCTATGATCATCTTTAGTTAGAAGATTTTCCCCCATGGTATTTTGAATACTGGTGTACTGATTTCTATTATTTATGCAACCACAGGACCAACAATTTGACCCTAAAATCTTCCTCCTTTACCATCTCCTTGCTTACCTAGAGATAGTGTTGGCAGTTTGGAATAAACTTTTTCCATTTTCACACATAGAACAGCTATTTTCACCCATTGGGCATTATAAAGGGATTAATAAAATTGCCAGTCTTCCAATAGATTATATTCATGATTTAAAAGTTTTATTCCAAATCTAAAAGAACCTCAGTTCAAATACATTATTTATTTTTAAGGCTAACTCAACATGGTTGGAACATGTTTCCCATGTCCGAGCCTTGGGAAAGCTATGGACATAAACTGTCAATGAAATTTTAAAATATGTTCATGATTAATCCTACCCTATAAATGAACAAATTCTTTCATAAGTTTATAACTGTCCTTGTAGTAATGCTAGTTACTAGTGTAATTAATTCCTTACTTATCCCCTGGCATAATCTTTAGTTAATGGTTTAAACTTCCCATAATAGGCAGTATTACCCCCAACAAAACTATAGAAACCTAAATCAATCCGTCTGGGTAGTGGACCTCTGTTTTTTTAATTGATACATAGACCATTTAGATTACACTTTCAGTCATAATTTGTCCTTCTCAGTTCTTTGATGATACTGACCGAGTATAGCTTTAATAGCAGCAAGCACCCAGCTCCTCGCAAGGGTTCAGCTGCCTTCTCAGTTTTCTTCATATGTAAAAATTAAGCCATAGGCCTTATAAGCCTCATAAAGCTATGACCAGGTCTAAAAATAGTTTGCCTTGCTACCAGACTTCAAGGAAGAAATAAGCTCACCAGACAGGTTTCAATGTAACTTTTTAATTACTCCTTTAGTTAAAGGAAAATGTTTTATACTAATTGCTTCAGTAATCAATCACCTGTGTCTCTTTGTGAATGACTGATTAGGAAGAAAAGAAGTATAAGTTTAAAGTATAAACTGTAAGAATCTAAAAAAAATGTTTTAAGATGTAAGAAGGTGTTTTAAGATTTAATAATACAAATTTATATAAAAATGTAATAAATTATGACAAAATTATTTAAGGTATATAAGAGGAATAAAAATGTTTAATATTTCTTTCCCTCTCTATACTTTTGCTATATTGATACTTCAAAAGGTCAGAGACTTAAGATTAATCAGTGGAGTTCTGATAAGCTATTAGTCTAGCTCTGATAAACACTGACTACTATTAATCATAGTAACAAGATCAAGATTTTAAATTCCCTTTGGTTGATTTCTAAATATAGAGTTAAAAGTGCTTCTCATTGCACCAGAAATATATGTCTAATCTATATAAACTCAGTCTTCTGGGCAGAGGAAAGATTGGTAATACTTTTAGCCACAATTATTCTTAGGTTTCCAAACTTTTACTATAACTCAAAGTCATGTGTTTACTGCCTTTTCTACAGTGTGAATTTCAAAACTAATTACAAACAATGATAAAACTTACATATAATTAAAGCCCATTAAACAAATGCAAAGTGCACACCCCTAATTCTATATTCTACATACAACTTGAAATAAGACTTGAGTTTTACCAGAGGCCAGGATGAATCTAGGAACCCTAACCCTAGCCTAAAACTTTTGCTGCACTGGAGGCCGCACCATACTAGGAGTTCCAGAGTCAAACAGGTACACAGAACCCCAGTAGTCACACAGGCACTTGGAACCACAGAGCAATGTTGGCAACCAAAACTCCAAGTGTTTGGATGGTCCTAAAAAATCCCATCAGAGCCACCCTACTGGACTTGAAGACTTGTTAGTTGCAAAAATACTTGGCCACTTAGACCAGAAGACCAGAGAAGAAACAGAAAGCAAGGAACAAAACAGGCATCCAACAAAGAGAAATACAGGCATTAGCACATGTATCTATAATCATTCCAAACTCAGATGCCTAAACACCTGTGTAAGAGCACAATCAATAACAGAAAGGCAATATGGCACTGTCAGAATCCAGCTATCTGAGAACAGTAAGACCTGAACAATACAATGCCGCTGAAGCACAAGAAAATAACTATCTTAGTTAGGGTTTCTATTGAAGAGACAGCACGACCTCAGCCACTCATATAAGGAAAACATATGATTGGGTGACTTGCTTACAGTTTTAAAGGTTCAGTCAGCATGGCAGGGAGCATAGTGGTCTGCAGGTAGACATGGTACTGGTTACATCTTGATAAGAATGAAAATGGACTGACTGTCACACTGAGATGTAGTAGGAAAGGATGCTTGTACATTTCTCGACTGCCCAGACTCCCAAAATAACCAAATAGAAACTTTACTAATTAAATCACTATTTGGCCCATTAGCTGTAGCTTCTTATTGGCTAACTATTACATATTAATTTAACCCATTTCCATTATTTTTGTATTTTACCATAAGGCTCATGTACTACCAGTAAGATTCCAATGGCAGCTCCATGGCTTCTTCTTGACTCTGCCTCCTTTCTCCCAGCATTCAGTTTAGTTTCCCCCACCTAGCTCTGTTATACCTTATCAGGCCAAGTCAGTTTCCTTATTAGCCAATAGTATTCACAGCATACAGAGGGCAATCCCATGCCACTGAGGAATTCTTCAACAAAAGAGACCTGAAAGGTTGCCCCTACAGCGACACACTTCCTTTAAGAAGGCCACACCTACTTCAACAAGGTCACATTTTTTAATACTGCTGCTCCTTATGACAGTCTGGAGGTCAATTACATTCAAATTAACACAATCTATTCCCTGGGCCCCATAAGTTTATAATAATATTATAATGTTAAGTGCATTTAGTCCAACTTCAAGTGTTTGACTAATCCTCATAGTCTATAATAGTCTCAGACTTGTTTCAAAGCCCAGAGTCTCTACTGTGTCTCAAGGCAATCTCTTAGCTGTAATTTCCTATAAAATCAAAATTGTCAGCGATATTAATCACAAGTTGTTATGGAATATGACATAATTATGGCTTATATCAATTGATGATTCAGATGTCAACGCACCAGAGATATTATTCTCAGATGGAAAAACCCTGCCTAGCAAAACCAGCAGGGCCACTGACTCTGAAAACTGTTGCTTTCATCTGTAGTTTCACTTGTGCAATAACAGCTATGATATCTCATCATTACCATACATTGTCATGTAATGTACAGATGTAATCACATGATCACATCTCAATCTTATGGGCACACATATTTGTGGATAGTCAGAAAGATGACTTCTCTCTGCACTATGTTCTACATTAGGCAAGAAACTAGAAAGCCTGTTCTTTGTCATTAGCCTTACTGACAAAGCAAGTTGGCCAGATGTGTGTCCTCCTGGACAGATCACAGATAAAACTTTCACAGATTTACTTATGAAATTTTAGCTGTCTAAATTTTTAGGATCTAAGCCCATCAGAGGATTTATGGGGAACTAGGGCAGTATTGCAGGTGCCTGACCTTGTTATAGCATAGTCCTTCAAGAGATCAATAGCAGCCATGTATTCCTGAGATTACTTCACTGGCACCTTCCAACTCTTATTTAAAAAGCAATTAACACGTTTTACCAGCTTTTGATGCAGTATATTAACTGTTTTTGTTTAGCTCCTAAGATCCTGGTGATAAAAAAGCTGTTAATTGACTAACCATGCCATTAATTACATTTAAGTAATGTAAAATAATGTATGTATTCCTGCCTTTTTCCTTAGATCTCTCAATGATTTATTTTTTCCCTTTGTAACCTGCAGTGTCCCCTTTAAAAAATGGCTGGGACATCCTCACAGCTGTAGCTTCAGTTAGCTACAAACTGGCTGATAAGTTTGCTATGTATCTTCAATGAATGTCTGTATCCCTAAGAACTTTTCTTGTAGTGTTTTTTTTTTTTTCCTAACAAGTTGCTAATGGATAAATGCTTGGGAATTTGTAAGAATGGAAAAAATAAGGTGGAGGATAAATGAGACTGGAAGACTAAGAAATGTAGGGAAAAAAAGAAGGAGGAAGAGAAGGGGAAGGAGGAGAAAGAGAAGGAAGAGGAGAATAACGCAGAGTAATTAGAAGAATGAATTGAAACAGATTTTTAACAAACAAAATGGTATTAGAATTGAGACAAAGAATTAAAGCTGAGAAATTATATACAATTAGGGAAGACCATTAGAATTAAAGCAAAACAATAAGAAGTCATGACTGGAACTGCAAACATGTGGGTCTTTTCCTTCAGATTAGAGCTAACCTGAGATCATTTTCACTATGCTGAGGCAACTCACCTGAACCTTGACAGGAAATCAATAGTTCTGGACTCTGCTGGATCCTGAAACTAAATCAAAAAGCAGATCACATAATTTCAACCTATAAGAAAACAAAATATGCATTGCCATTCCAGAATCTAGGAAAGGGAGCACAGTGAGTAAATACTGGATCAAAGCAAGACCAAAAGCCAATTGGGCAAACTTCCAATTCTGCATCTACATACCTGATATCAAAACATTTTTTGGATCTCCAACTCCATCCAGCCTTGTTGACTGACACACACTTCTTTCTCTTAGGTTGATTCTACTCCCTGCTAGACATTCTCCTCATGAGGTTCTCCACAACTCTGCCATCTGTAACATCTTGGGGTCTCCAAGGAAATTCAGGATTCAACATCACAGCTTCATAAAATGACCTCTCTCAACTTCCATTCAGGGACACCCTTGACACATTCCTGGCCTCATCAGTTTGCCTTAGAAGCTGAGGCAAATTCTATATCCCCTTTCTTCTGTTTTCAACTCTAAAGCTTGTGACTAAAGCTGCCGAGTTCTGCTTGATGGGACTGGAATATGGCTTCCTCATTTAATTACGTCTCCACCAGTTTTTTTTCTCTTCATAATTACCTTTTTTGCATAAGTTTGACCATTCTAGAACTTGCTCTGTACACCAGGCTGCCCTCAAACTCAGAGATCCACCAGACTCTGCCTTCTGAATGCTGGAATTAAAAGCATGCTGCACCAGCACACCATAGAACTCAGCTATACAACTTTTGGGCAAATACCCAAAGGATGCCAAATCATACTATGATAGTTGCTCAATTGTCTTTATAACAACTTTATTTATAATGCCCAGAACAGTTGTTCCTCTGCCAAGGAATGGATAAAGAAAGTGTGGTACATTTATATAATGGAGTATTATTCTGCAGTTGAAAACAATGTCATCTTGAAATTTGCAGGCAAATGGATGGGACTAGAAAAAAACTGATCCTGAATGAGGTAACTCAAACCCAGAAAAAAGAATGGTATGTACTCACTCATAAGTGGATATTGGCTGTAAAATGAAATTCACAGACTTAGAGACACTAGGTAGCAAGGAGGGTTTAAGATGGGAATGGAAAATAGAAGAGATTTAATGAGTGAATGTGATCAGGTAGGCAAGGGAACATGAGCAATCGGGTTGTGGGGTGTAAGGAAGAGTACTGAAATCAATCACTGGATGGGGGAGCATGTCAGATTCAAGGAGAAACCTATCACAAAGGAATATCTCAGAAATATAAGAGGATGACCTCAGTTAAGACTCCTAGCAATAGTAGATATTTAGCTTAACCTGGTCATCTTGTGTGGAGGGATTGGCACACCAGTCCACCTATATAATCTTTATCCCAGAGACTGTCCTGCCTATAGGATATGCTGGGGTATGGGTGGCCTACAGACTGAGGGAGTGGCCAACCAATGAGTGCTCTAGCCTAAAACCCATACCAGGAGAGTAAGCCTACCACTGATACTTCCTAGAGCATCAAGACCCACAAGTTGATGACCCAGAGATCTACGATAGAACCAAATGCAAATAGAAAAAAAAGTCAATGTAATGATCCCTAATGATATTCTGCTATACTCTTAGATTGAGGCCTAGCCCAATTTTCATCAGAGAGGCTTCATCTAGTAACTGAGGTAAACAGATGCAGACCCACAGTTAAACAATCGACAATGCTTAGGGGACTCCTGAGGACTCTCAGCAATCCTGCAGAAGAGGGCCAGAAAGGATTGTAGCAGTCAAAGGGCAAGAATACCACAAGAAAACCAACAGAATCAAATAACCTGAACTCACAGAATCAAATAACCTGAACTCACAGTAGTACACAGAGACTGAACCAACAACCAAGCAGCCTACTTGTGACTGACCTAGGCACTCTGCATATATGTCACAGTTCTGTAGCCTGATCTAATTGTGGAATTCCTAACAGTGGAAGGAGGGATTAAGTCTGATTATTTTACTGGTTTTGGTGACCCTACTCTTCATACTGGGTTACCTTGCTCAGCCTTATTACATGGGGATGTGATTAGTCTTACTGCAACTTGATGTTTTGTTGCTATCTATAGAAAGCCTGCCCTTTTCTGAACAGAAATGGAGGGGCAGTGGTTTGGGGAGAGGACAGAAAAGTAGGGGAGGAACTGGGAGGAGAGCAGAGGAGTGAGGGGAAACTGTGGCAGGATTTTAAAATATGCATACTTTCTACCACCCACTCTGAGTGGCTCATAATTGCCTATTAGTCTGAAAGCTTATTCCTGCCTCCCTGGGCACCTGTACACATGATATAAATACACAAAAAAAATCCACACAAAAATTAAAATAAGAAGATAATATAAATCTCCAAACTAATCCAAATGGAGAGAGGATAGAAATAAATAAAATTTAACTTATATGTGGATGTTTATGAAATCTCATCAGTAAGATAAATTCCTGGCACCATTTTAAATTTAGAAAGCTATATATAAGTTCATACATATTTAGAAAACACTGTGCTATAGTAAACTGATTATGCTTTTCTTTGACAAACGTGATTTCTTGAATCTCAGAAAAACTGTAAATCTTAAAGGAATGAAAGCATCTTTGACATTTGTGGACACATGTATAGTTCAGGCTTTGCAATGTTCATTTCAGACCCACATTTCTGTAGAGCAGCTGTAATTCATTGCCTAGGGCTGCCTATTATAGACTATATTCTTAATTCTGAGTTCATTTCTATGATCCAATGAAGAAACAAGGAACATATGAAACCTGATCTCCTGGTGCCATTCCTTTCAGTGCCTCAGCTGACAGCAGCCCTGTCACACTTGCCAGCCTGCCACTGATCATAGGCTCTCATGTAGCCAGATCCCAAGCATATTCCTCACAGGGGGAGAGGGAGACAGTAAATACTTGCTGATCTCCCACCACGTGAATGGCTGGATTGATTTTCTACTACAAAGAGATAAACAAAGAATCTATTTCAATGACATAGATCTCAAAGGAAATATCAGTTATCAAAATTTTGTCAGTTCAGAGGTGAAGATTTCAAATGTATAGCATGATGTGTCATTGTGCTCTCTTCTATTAGACAGGAGATCTTAAAAACACAAAAGTAGATTAATGCCAAGTTAATGATTCTTAATTATGAGCTTACATAGCAAACATTTTAATGTATAACTGAACATAAAAAATACTAATTGCCATATCTTCTGTATCAATGTGAAACTCATCTTTTTTTATGCTTTTCAAAATGTAGATGACATTTTTAATCATTGCCTATGTTTCCTGAATCAGTGTGGCTATCAACTCTCACCAAAGAAACCTCTTTTACAGCAAATGGACATCATCACAAAAATACCACAACAAGGGTTGGAGAGATGGCTCAGTGGTTAAGAGCACTGCCTGCTCTTCCAAAGGTCCTGAGTTCAATTCCCAGCAACCACATGGTGGCTCACAACCATATGTAATGAGGTCTGGTGCCCTCTTCTGGCCTGCAGACATACACACAGAATATTGTATACAAAATAAATAAATAAATATTTTTTTTAAAAAAAAAGAAGTAAAAATACCACAACAAGACAAGGATCAACAGACCATGGAATCCCAGGTCTAGAGGTTGCATCTACATCGTACCTCAAGGAGCATCATGAGAGCGGGATCAGAAAGATATAAAGGTGTAGAATGTCAAAAAGGCAGCTATGAAACAGTCTCTTCTACAGAGTGTTTCATTATTAAGACAAGAATATAACTAATCTCAATGGACATGTTAATATGGAAGGGAAAAAATTCCATGGAGAATTCCCATCCTCAGACAAAGAACTACTGGTAACTAATGACAGCTAAGTGAGGGAGAAATAGCTTCTTAAAGAGAAGTCCCTGTCAGTTGTCCACTGCAGAGTAGTCAGCCCTGATACACACAAACAACATAAATGGACTCATTGTGATATATATATATATATATAAATAAAGGCATAGATTTATTTGTATAGACATCCAGACACACAGACACACACGCGCACACACACACACACACACACACACACACACACACACACACACACACATATATATATATATATATATATATATATATATATATTACAAATAATAATCAAAAAGAGAAAAGACTTTGGAAGCATTGGGAAGGGTTATAGGAAGGGTAGCTGAAAGGGGCTGAGGGAAGAAAGGAAGAAGAGAAATTGATGTAATTCTGTTTCTATTCAAAGAGTATTTTTAAAAATGAGGCTAGCTAGATGGTTCAATAGATAAGGGTATTTAACCTGGACCTGAAAACTTGAATTCAATTCCTTATACGGGCAAAGTGAAAAGAAATTGACTCTTGCAGATTGTCCTTTGACCTCCACATGGGAACTGTGGGAAGCAACTCCCCAGTCCACATATATACACGCAAAAAATAAATAGATAAATAAAAATTGCCAAAAATTAAGAAATGAGAACTACATTGTGCATGATAAATATATTACATTTTTATTTTTAAATATGTTTTATTTTATGTACATGGATATTTTGCCTGCATATATGTCTATGCACCATGGTGCTTACAGAGGCCAGAAGAGAATATCAGATCCCTTTGCACCAAAGTTATAGAAAGTAGTGAACCACTAACATGGGAAAGAACCAAGTCCTCTGAAAAAGGAGGCCGTGATACTAACCACCGAGTCACAGTAATAATTAATTCCATCTTGGTTAACTGTGTATTTTTTCTTCTTTATAAATTATAAATACATCAATTAAATACATTTTTATTTTTCATCACAAATATTAGCCTTTAAATCGTCTATATATATCAAGTTAAGGTTTGTTTTTGCTTTTTATTTATGAAATTCTCATATTTTTGGCTTATGTGATCCAAGATAAAATGATAGTTACAAATAAAGGGCTTGATGTCAAAATTGTTTACTAACACCTTTGTTTATAATTTATAATACTTTCTCTACAATATGCCTTATGTATTCTAAATAGTACCATTATACTTGATCTTAGCAATTGATACATGCTATGTCAAAATGAATCTACCCTCCTTCAATACCAAAGAAATAATCTATTTTCTCTGTAAAACTCTTTCCAGATGCATCTGTATTTCAAATTCTTTGACTTACACAAATATTGTCTTTTACTGTTCTTAAATAGTGTGTGGTTTTTCAAGTAAGAAAGCATTGGTCATCTGCTGATACTTACAAACTACAAACTTAGCAAAAACACTTGCTTACTCTGGTTATTCCTCAGTCTGGACTGAGTGGTTTCATCGAGGCATTATATTTCTTGAAGGTTTATAACCAGGGCTAGAGTTAGATCAAGATCACCTCAGAGACAAGTCCAGAAGCTAATGCTGGCTATGACCAGAATATTTGCACCTGTCACTTGGAACGCCTACAAATAATAGGTGGATTCTAAAGTAAAATTTTTAACAAAAGAGAAAGGCAGAGGAAGTTGTGCAACATGGTACCAGCCTCAAAAGTCACATGTATGAACTCGTTTTCGAGTGACTTTCACTGTCATTAGCCTCACATTGCCTCTGCATCACACGATCAAAATAGGGCTTAACACACACACACACACACACACACACACACACACACACACACACACACCAACGTGTACAGAGAGTAGGAGGATAGACCAGGACCCAGCATTCACTCAGTGAATAAAGGTACCTGCTGCCAACCCCCCAAAAAACTGAATTTGATTCCTTGGTATTGTAAGCTAGTTGTCCTCTTGTATCACCAAACGTGCTATGATGAGCATGCCCCTTAACACACACAACACAAAATAAAAAAGTAAGTGTGAAGCATTATATGAAATCATGTTGAACAGTACATAAGGTTGCTTTAGAGTCCAGGATTCACTACTGCCTAAAGCGAGCAGTTGTGACTCTATAGCTTATGGACTCCGAATAGTCATTATTATTTCACTGTCTGGAACTTCAGCTAAGGTTTTTAAATTCGTAAAAAGGTATTACAAATTGACATATAAATAGACATTCACTTTACTTAGCTTTAATAATTAAGAAAGAGATTCTAGGTAAAAGCAAAGTTGAATTCCATTATGAACTGCTATGAAGCTCTGGATTAACAAGGGCACACGGTAATCATCAGACAAAATAAAACACTTTACTCCAAACTATGCCAGGAAAAAAAATGAAAAATTCAGAATTATTAAACTTATTATGGAAACTGAGCTTTTTTGTTTTACTAATTGTTTTTTCACATATTAAGTAGACAATTTAGATTACAGGTTGCCACAATAGACATTTATCTCTCAATATACACCCTTCTCTCTCCCTCGGAGCTCAAGCACACTAGTTAGAGAGGATGGGGGCCAAATTCATCCAGTGCTCTATTTATCAAATCTGTTTGTCAAACCTTTGGCACTAGCCTTCTCAGAGTCTGTGAACTATTCCTTTGAACCTTTATTTTAAAATTATAGTATATAGAATAGGAGAGTCCCCAGTTCTGAAGCATAATATTAAAAAGATTTTCTTCAAATAAAAGAAAACTAGCAAAGGGTCACAGAAATGTCATGGTCTTGACATTGGAAAAAGGGATGTAGTTTAAATTGACCATTTACTGGTACTTTGAGAACAAGACGCAGTGTCTTGGGCTTCACTGTTCTCTCACAATGGATCAAAACATTAATGTCTTTCTTTCCAGGTGGAAAGGAAAAACTAGAGACAAAATTAAGGTGTCTAACAGAGGAGAAATTACTTAAAACCTATCATAAACCCCTAATGAAATACTGTCACAGAGCGGTAATAATCATTGGTTCTGGGATTTGCTTTATTGGTAGGTAACGCGCTCTACAATTCTGTGTATGTAATTAAATAATTAACTGGCTAAAGTCTAAGGAAGAATTTTAAAGGAAACCAATATGCTGTAATTTAGTTCAGTAAAATGATCAAAGAATATTCTTTAAGAATATATCTAAGAATTCTTGTATTTGCATTTATTCTGTCACGAGGGCCTCTTCACATGATAACACCTGGTGATACCTCTGGTAGGCAAGCATCTCACTCACTTATGGGATGCAGTTCCACCCAGGTTTCACTTCAGTCCTCATCCTTTTACTGCAAAGGAATGGCTTCTTCAGAACCTGTAAGATGCATGGTTAAAAATAATGAAAGATTTAAGGTGAACAATAACACAATAGGGACTCTAAAGAGCAAATAAGAGGAAGATACTCAAAGCCCAAAATTATGTGTGGAGCAAAAGTCAGACTAATCTTTGCCCTTCTCTAGTGTGCTGGCACTTACCATCCCTCTGGGTGCCAAGTCTTCAATGATTAATGAGAACTCTCCCAGGGCAGAAGTGGCATAGCTACCTGTTTCCTAAAACAGTAAGTGATTTAAAAGGTTCCTCAGGCAAAATTCAACAATGTTTTATACATTACTATAATTCTAATTGCTGCAAAACACAATTTAAAAAATCTAGAGTCCTTAGCAAACTCAAGAGTGCTCAGCTCAAGCGTCTTTGCTCACCCTGCCTGTCTCCTTGCTGGCTCCGTGCTAGATGGTTTTCAGTTCACTTAGGACCGTTGTACCAGTTGTTGACTGATTGCTGATGTTCATCCTCCAACATGGTACATTTATTATGTTATGTCTCAGTTTAAATCTATTTGGGAAGAAATCTCCCTTGCCCATTCACAGGATTAAACATCTCAGTCACTGTGTGTTTTGTCATAAATCTCAATGAAAATAGAAATCCATTTATCTATATAACTGTTTATTGTGATTCCAAGACTCTTGCCATTGGATAAAAGACTGTGTGTATGAACTTCCTGTGTCCAGTGTTACAAATTCATAGACAATCCATAAACATTTGCTAAGTGAATAAATAAAATAATTGAAAGAAACAGTACTGTACAGAATGTGTTCCTGTCTTACGGGTTTAGAAACGACAGATACAAAAAAAAAAGGAGCTCCCATTAGATCAGGCTCACTGTCTCAGTGGGTGGAGCAACCCTTTGCGGTCCTGACTTCATTGTTCATCTTCTCCCTCTTTCTGCTCTTCAACTGCACCTTGGGAGCTCAGTCCAGTGCTCTGATGTAGGTCTCTGTCTCTACCTCCATCCATCGCCAGATGAAGGTTCTATGGTGATATTCAAGGCCAGTTGGACTGGGTCTAAACGAGCTTGTGATCAAACTGGACTCTCTGAAAGTGGCTGACAATGGGGGCTGACTGAGAAGCCAATGATAATGGCACTGGGATTTGATTCTACTGCTTGTACTGGCTTTTGTGGATCCTAGCCTGTTTGGATGCATACCTTCCTAGGCCTTGGACTTCTTACAGGGCAGGGTATCCTGCCCTCTCTTAGGACTGGAGGGGGAGGGGAATGAGTGGGGGAGTGGGAGGGAAATGGAAGAAGGAGAAGAGGTAGATATTTTGAATGTTATTATTTATAATTCAATAGAAAAATAAAAAAATACAACATTGTTTGGCCAATAGGATTTTTTAAAAAAAGAAACAAAAAAGAAAGAAGCAGAATATCAGTAAAGAAAATACCAAATGACTTCTTATGTTGATGTTATATGAATAGTAATGAAATACAATTTATTTGAATTTAACTAAATTTACCTTAAACTTTACCTTTTAGTAGTTGTTTATGAAAAATCATTCTATACTATGAAAAATATTTGTGGATTTTGACATATTAAATAAGAGACTTAGTCATGATACTTTAGAAGAAAAATCTAAACTATTACTATTTTTCCTCAAAATTTTGTATCAAAAAATGAGGCCAAAGATACCCCAAGCCAAGAAGAAACATATTTAAATCATGTGGATAAAGGTGAGTCTTGTTTTCTCTATTTATTTATTTTTTACTTGCATCTTCTAGCATTTCCAATAGCATTGGGTGAAAACAAAACAAAACAAAACAAAAAAAAACCCAGAGTTTGACTATACTGGTGAACGACCTTACTGTATGTCTTTTTGTCTCTATGTTTTTCTTCTCAATGTAATTTGCCAAGTAATTTATCAAATGGACTGAACCATGTTACTCACCATCATAGAACCAGTGCTAAAGTTATACAAAGAAATAATTACACTCATTTTGAGACAGAAAATAAAGTCAACATGAATTTTACACCCCTCTCTTTAATGGTCTGCTCTGTCCCTTTAAGAGACAAGCCATACCCTCTTCCTCCCCCATCCACCAAGGCAAGCTGATCTTCAGCTTGCAGCCTGAGTCTCTTCTCTTTTCCATCTCTCCTCTGAAGAAGCAGCTTCCACCTCGCTCCAATCTTTCCAATTCTCCCCTTTCCCTCTGTCTCTCTCTTTTTTTCTCTCTGTTTTTCCCTCTTCTCCCCTTACCCTTTCTCCCCTTCCCATCCACAACCCACTAAATAAATATCCAACCTCACTCTGCATGGTGTGCCTATTTATATCTCTGTCTCTCGACCACCATGTGGCTCCTTGCCCAGGACCAGCCACCTTCAGAGACCTGTGGCATGGTCTCATGGTGTGTCTGTCTGTCTCTGTTGGGGAGACTCACTGCCCTTCGTGGCCCACTGCAACCACTTGGGAACTGTGCTGTCCCTGCCTGGGACTGGCTGCTCTCGGAATCTGCTGCCCATTGCCTCTTAGGGACCCTCAGCCACTCAGAGAACCCCAGATTTTTACTTAATCCATAACCCTCTCTCTCTTTTTCTTGTGTGTGTGTGTTTGTGTGTGTGTGTGTGTGTCTGTCTGTCTGTCTCTGTCACTGCTTCTCCTAGAACCAACTATATAGCCCAGACTATGCTCAAGCTTGTGTTGATATTAAATGTGTGAACAGCATTCCGTTCTGAAACTCAAATTTTACACTGTTGTTTGAATTTTGAAATTTCTAGTCAACTCTATCCAATTCATTAGTCTTGTCAAAAAATTGAAAAACTAAGTTGTTTTCTCACATCTCAACTACTCACAGTATTTACACTATGAGCATCCAATGAGTCCAGAAACAAAAGGGCAGAGTGTTTCTGTGGGAGAGTCTGCATCGAAAATTGAAGGTAACCACGCTCCATTTCTCTTTACCATGCCTATAATCCTTTCTATGCTTCCCCATACAATAAAAGGCAAAAATCTTTACAAACCGTGCAGTAGTTTAACATGGAGGTGTTTTATCTACTAACAACACGTATGACAGCGTATAATCACAAAGCTTACGAACTGTGTCTTTTGTAGAAAGTCAAAATTGTTTAAATAAATGTGAAGTCACCATCCTCCAGTGATCAACTGATTACTCAGGAAATAAATTTACCAGCAGCACCCCATCCCTCACAGAATCTATTTTCTTCGATTGTAAGAACATTTTAAATGTTTGATACTTGTCCTTGAATAACTGCTGCTGCTAGTAAATATTACTTGAAATCCCATTCAGTTCTTTTTAACCCCAACATAATATTTTATTAATTATTTAGGAATTTCATACGCTGCATCCTGATTACACACATGAAACTCCATTCTTTCACAAAATTAGACTTAAAATGGTATATGAAACATACATACACCATACACACACACACACAAACATTATATTCCTATGAAATGTACCAGGCAAAGCATTGTTAAACCATCTGTTTCTCTTTTTTTTCATCTTCTCACAGTTCTTGAGCACAGAAATTGACTTTTCTTTTTTATTCTATAAGTCATGGATTTATTTCACAATAGGAAGGGTCTCCATGTCATCGACAAAAAGTGTATTTTTCTACATATACCTCAACTTCTAAAAAGGACTTTGTTGTTTTACCTATTCATCATAAAAATGAAAGGGGGAAGGAAAGAAAAGAAATTCTATGCCAGGAGAATGTCAGGGTATATATGTCATTATATCTCAAATATTGCTTCAAATGAACTTATATGGCACTCTATGACTCATAAATGAATTGTTAACAAAATTTTGTGGAATTCTTAAAGGTTCTTAAATCTTTAAAAGGTTCTATTATGTTCTTTCTCTAATAATAATAGATGTTTTGGGTGGAAAAGAACCAGAGCCCTAGGTCCACAAACGACAAAACAAATGAGAAAATATCATTAAGGATTTCAAGTATCACCCTTATCGTAAGCCCAAAGGATACATTTATTCTGGAATATGAAGTTGCACCAGTGTGTTTGTGGACGCACACTTAATCCTTAGACAGTAAAGCTGTATGTGTATGAGGACCTCTCTCCTCACTTAGTTAAGTCTTTGTAGAGTGAATTGCACTCTAGGTTTTGTGGTACTTAAAGTAAACCCTGACATGAGGATTTGCACCTGCATGAGCCTCTGAGACCCAACTAACCTGAGAAGTCCACAAACTTTCACAAAGCATAGAACAACAGTTCTCCAAATCATATTGCAATAAGGCAAAGACAACCTAGTCCTACTTTCTTTGGCCCTTACTCCTCTTTTTTTGACCATCACTTTCTCAACATCTCACAAATGCTTTTCGCATTATGACAGGATTTCTCAATCTGTTCTGGTTCTGAAGACTGTTCAATTTCAAATCTTTCTTTCGGTTTAGTCTAAACATTTTTTAAACAACCCCTTAGACACATTTTGCATTTAGCAAAAAAAAAAGTCTTTGAAAACTATCTTTCACAACTTAATCATTTTGAAAGTATCAAAAATGTAGAACACCTTAAGCAAACCCCTGTCTTTACCTTCTTGTCTATTCCCACTTGTGCCTGCAAATCTGTTCCTTGACTCTAATGAACAGTTTACCCTGACTTCTATCAGAGAGCAAAAGACAGGCTCCGAAGCTTTTTCAATATACTCAAATAAGAATCTCATTAACAGCAAAAAAGAACTGTGAGAAGATAAGTACATCTTAAAACAATTTCCAGAAACAGTATACAATTAAACAGCCATATGTGTTTTTCCCATATGAGTGACACACAGTGTGTAATGGGGAGGGGAAATTCCAACCATTATATAGACTTTAAAGATGATTACTATAAATGTCTGCCAGATATTGTAAATGAGATTAAAATTAGTTTGGAAAAATATATCTCATCTCTTAACACTTTTAGTTGTTTGTGCTGAGAAAAAAATACTCCTTCCTTGCTAGGCATTGAAACATACATAATCATTCATGTGGTTGGAACACATCTGTTGTCTCTTTTCTAGGTTCAAGCAAAGAGATAGACAAATTTTAATTGGTAAATTGAGTGAACACATATAACCTCTGTATTTAAAAAGTGTCCCTAAATGACATTTGACCACAAGTGAAATGTGAATCAAGAAAATCACAAATTAATTTAACATCAAAGATGATTATTCAGATGCAAAATAAATAAATTTAGAAAGGCAGGTTCAGATAGCAACCAAATGGCTTTATCATCTTAGAGTGTGCTTGCGTAGGCCACCCTCCAATAGGGAGGGCAGTCCTATAGAGGCAAAGCCATAGCAGTGTCCTGTGTGGCTTGGGTCCTGGAACCCTCCAGTGAGGGAATGAAGAAAGAACAAGCACAGGGAGCAAATCTGACATCATCTGGGATTCTTCTACCACTGCCGTGGCATCTGGAACTCAGTGTGTTGATGATGTATAACACAAGAGAAAGAGTTGGCTAGTCTAGGTAGAAGCCTCTGTAGGGAACAGTCTCAGGCTGTAAAGATCCAAGAGGTGGAAGCTGCAGTTGATAGCATTTGCACAGGCTGATCAGTTGTTCGTCATCTGCTTTGTCATTCCTCTTGAGCCTCGCCCATGAGAATATAACTTTGCCAGTTGTCTCATGTATCCAAAGCCTTGGAGTCTTCCACATGGTTGTGCATATCTCAAAATACAAATTCACTCCGTAGTCCACTCACTTACGGCTTCCTCTGCTCCCTACAGCCGTGGTTATTCACTGCTACAATAAGAATAAGCTACGAGCTTTCTAAGTCTGTCTGAATGTCTGGGTTGGGAAGCAAACTGGACACTAGCTTTTCAGATATATTGTAAGGAAGTCTCATTCCCTGAAACAGAATTACTGCCATGATGTATGTGGCTGAACATTCCTGGCAGCAAAATGACAAAGTTTAAGGAAGGACCTTTGCTGTCTTGTTTGCTAATCTACAGACACTTCAACTCATATAAAGTGTTTTTGCTTTCCATCAGTGTGGAAGAGTTTCTGTATCTCTATCCACTAAATAATTGCTCACTCAGAAACTACAACAGAGTGCTTCTTATGTATTAAGAATGCTTGCAGACACAATAATTAAAATAGTCAAACAACAGCAAATGTTCTTTTTGTCATTGAGTTTATAGTTCGCTGAGCAGTGTAGACAAATTATCAAACATATATTTTCTGGGGAAATAATAAAAAATAAAAGTCTCACTAAAAATGTTCTGCTTCTTTGAAGTTCCAAAATTCTAAAAAAAAAAATCAATATTTAGGAAGTGGTGTCCTGTGCCAATGTGTTCAAGTGAATTTCTCACTTCCTCTTCTATAAGGTTCAGTGTGGCTGGCTTTATGTTGAGGTCTTTGATCCATTTGGACCTGAGTTTTGTGCGTGGGGATAGATAAGGGTCTATTTGTATTCTTCTGCCTGTTGATACCCAGTTATGCCAGCACCATTTATTAAATATGCTTTTTTTTCTACTTGATATTTTTTGCTTCTTTGTCAAAAATAAGGTGTTTGAAGGTGTTGGATTAATATGCAGGTCCTCTATTTGGATCCATTGGTCCTCCTGTCTGTTTTTATGCAAATACCAGGCTGTTTTCAGTACTGTAGCTCTATAGTAAAGTTTGAAATCAGGGATTGTGATGCCTCCAAAAGTTCTTTTATTGTACAGGATTGTTTTGATTATCCTGAGTTTTTTGCTTTTCAATATGAAGTTGAGAACTTTCTTAAGAAGTCTGTGAAGAATTTTGCTGGGATTTTGATAAGCATTGCATTGAATCTGTAGATCGCTTTTGGTAAGATTGTCATTTTTACTATGTTAATTTTACCTAGCCTAGAACATGGGAGATCCTTCTTCTTTCTGGTGTCTTCTTCGATTTCTTTCTTCAAAGATTTAAAGTTCTTGCCATACAAGTCTTCCACTTGTTTGGTTAGAGTTTTTCGAAGATATTTTATGCTATTTGTGGCTATTGTTAAGGGTGCTGATTCTCTGATTTCTTTCTCTGCTCTTTTATCATCTGTGTACAGGAGGGCTACTGATTCTTTTTGAGTTAATCTTGTATCCTGCTACATTACTGAAAGTATTTATGAGTTGTAAAAGTTCCTTGGTCAAGTTTTTGAGGTCACTTATGTTAACTATCATATCATCAGCAAATAGTGAGGGTTTGACTTCTTTTCTGATTTGTATCCACTTGATCTTCATTTGGAGTCTTATTTCTCTAGCTAAGACCTCAATAACTATATTGAATAGTTATGGAGAGAGTGGACAACCTTGTCTTGTTCCTGATTTCAGTGGGATTGTTGAGAGTTTCTCTCCATTTAGTTTGATGTTGCACACACACAGACAGTGAGGGAAACAATTAATAAACAATTAATAAATTTCTTAAAACTGAAAAGCTTCTGTAAAGCAAAGGACATGGTCAACAACACAAAACAACAGCCTACAGAATGGAAAAAGATTTTCACTAACCCTACATCAGACAAGGGCTGATCTCCAAATATACAAAGAACTCAAGAAATTGGTCATCAAAAGAACAAATAATCCAGTAAAATAATGGAGTCCAGACCTAAACAGAGAACTCCCAACAGAGAAATATAAAATGGATGAAAGACACTTAAGGAAATGTTCAACATCCTTAGTCATCAGAGAAATGCAAATCAAAACAACTCTGAGATTCCTTCTTACATCTGTAAGAATGGCAAAGATCAAAAATACTGAGGACAACTTATGCTGCAGAGGTTGTGTGGAAAAGGGAACACTCCTGCATTGCTGGTGGGTGTGCAAGCTGGTACAACCTCTTTGGATGTCAGTGTGGTGATTTCTTAGAAAATTAGGAGACAACCTTCCTCAAGACCCAGCAATACCACTTTTGGTTATATATCCAAAGGATGCTCAATCATGCCACAAAGACACGTGCTCAGCTATGTTCATAACAGCATTGTTTGTCATAGCCAGAAACTGGAAACAACATAAATGCCCCTCGACCAAAGAACGAATAAGGAAAATGTGCTACATTTATACAATGGAGTACTACACTGCAGAAAAAGATAACAAAATCTTGAATTTTGCAGGAAAATGGATGGAGCTAGAAAACATCATTTTGAGTGAGGTAACCCAGACCCAGAAAGACAATTATCACATGTACTCACTCAAAGTAGTTTTAAAACATAAAGCAAAGAAAACTAGCCCACAAATCACAATCCCAGAGAACTTAGGCCACAATGAGGACCCTAAGAGAGATATACATAGATCTAATCTACATGGAAAGTAAAAAAAGACAAGATCTCCTGAGAAAATTGAGAGCATGGCTTGAAGGGGAGGGGAGAGGTAAGGGGGGAGCAGAGAAAAATGTAGAGCTCAATAAAAATAAAAAACTTAAAAAAAATCAATGAAGGATGTTGAAAATCAGAAGTGACAACTATTGAACAAGTGGGCTTTAAGAGTTTGGAAGAAGAGTAAGGGGCCCTTCAAAGGCTGGTGATACTTTACGTGTCAACAGATTTTAACTTTTCACATAAGATACAATTATTAAGACTCATTGAAAGGTAAATTTTTCATCATTTTTACTTGATTTTTTCATTTTTTTCATTTCAAATATTAAGTTTTATTTATTTGTAGACCAGAGACCACATGGAATTTTCAAGTTCCTCTTTTTAATACTTGGTTCTCAGGGGTTAAACTCACAGACTTGGCAGCAAATTCCTTTACCTGTTAATCTAATTACCAAAATAATTCTTAATGTTAACAAAATATGATATCCTGCTGAAATGCCTGGTAATAAATTGCTCATATGTGAAAATGTTTGGAAATACATGAAAAAATGGATTCACGAATGGTAAGTATGTGATATGTTTATAAATGTTGATAACCAAATATAACAATTTTTTTAGTAATAACTCAACTTCCCTGTAAATCTGATATTTTCTAACCAAATATTCAAGGAAGAAAAGAAAGAAAAAAGAGTAATATTGTGCACCAATTTTCCCCTAGAAAAATTCTGAAACTGAAGCTAATTAAGATACA
Organism: Myodes glareolus; assembly: GCF_982192425.1. Classification (NCBI taxonomy): domain Eukaryota; kingdom Metazoa; phylum Chordata; class Mammalia; order Rodentia; family Cricetidae; genus Myodes; species Myodes glareolus. The sequence goes on along the minus strand of NC_142033.1, from coordinate 96,109,157 downwards.
GTATGTTGTATAGGGAGATGAAGCATTCCCTGCTAAAAGGTAAATCCTTAAAAATCAGAATGTAAACAACTCCATAACTTTAGGAAGTTCCTGAAATCAACTATATTTAATAGAACACCCTCTATGCAAGCATGTATATGCAGTTATGATGTGCAGACTACTAAGTCATTCAAAAGAGACACCTTCAAATCTGTTGAGCAGCCTGTAAGTTAACAGGTTTGCACCTGTGGCAGGGTGGATTTTTGTGACAGAATGAGGAGTGGCTTGTTTGCCTGGCTTCCTAGTTAGCTTACACTCGAAATAAACACACAGAAGCTATATTCATTAAAACATTGTTTGGCCATTAGATCTAACTTCTTATTGGCTAACTCTAACATATTAGTTTAACCCATTTCTATCAATCTGTGTATCACCACAAGGTCATGGCCTACCAGAAAAGTTTCAGCACATCTACCACTGGCCGATGATCCATGGCATCTCCTTGACTCTGCTTTCTTCCTCCCAGAATTCAGTTCTGTCTTCTCTGTCTACCTAAGTTCTACCCTATGAAGTCAAGCAGTTTCTTTATTGATTAACCAATGAAAGCAATACATAAAAAGAAGAACCTCCTACACCATTTCCCCTTTTCTGTTTAAACAAAAAGGAAGGCTTTAACTTTAACATAGTAAAATTACATATAACAAAACAGGTATCAAATAAAAATTACAGTTATAATGCTTATATTTACTTTATCTTTTATCATAATTAAGGAGAACTATAAATTCTTCAACTTCATCAAAGTCTCCAAAAGAATATAACATTACCTAAGTAAACAGAAAGTACATTGTAAGTAACTTCCAAAACTCTAAAAATGAAAGAGACATCTTGCTGCCTAGACAGTTACCCAAAGTTCTTCCATACCATTGGGGCATCCATCTTCAGCTTCAGGCCCACAGTATTTATCAGAGTTTTCCATGAAGCAGGAAATTTCCAAGACAGTTGCACCTTTATTGGCAGTTTACAGTCACTTTCTTTTGTGTCCTGCGGAACATCTTGCAGACTCTTTCATGAAGCTGGAACCCGAAAGGACCATCTCACCTTTAGACAAGTTCAGCAGTCATCTCTCTGTGGGTACTGCATGTCCAGTGAAGAAGTCCAGGCAAGAGCAGTTTCTTGCTCAAATGGCTAGCAAACTCCATAAGGAGCCTCTTCGATACCCATGTTCCTCTTGAAGTAGCTTGGTGCTGCCAGGAGCAGACATGTCTCAATGTCATGAAACGGGGTCCTACTCCCTGTAACAATTTGGCACCAATGTGATGGACTAAATCTACTTAAATACCTGAGACAGATTAATTCTAGACACACAGAAAAAACAGAGTTTAATACAGCTTTTTGCTGTTTGCTTGTGGTATGCTGCAGAGATATTTTGCTGACTCAGTAATATCAGCAGGAAAGAAAAAAGGCATGCCATTTTAAAACGAGGCTTCCTGGGCCCTGCAGCCAGGGCAAACTCTGGCTATGGAGCTTTTGTGGGCCCGGGTGTTTGTCTGCCCACTCAGGGTTGGAAGGAAAGTAGCTGAGACCATGCTCGTGGCTTGGCTCTTCCTGCCTGGGCAGGCGGCAGGATCAGGTCTACTAAGCATGGGCAGGCAGGAGAGCATGGCAGATTCCCACCACCATACAAAGAGATGTTTCCAGACTGCACAGTGCTCTGTGTATCAGATTTTGCTGTAACTCAGATAAAAAAGGGTTTATGTGTTGCATGCTCATTCTTGGGGTAGGACTGCTGAATGTGGCACCTGCTTGGTGGCCCCAGAGATAACACTGGTGGTGCTTCCACCATTTTAAAATTGGAGAGCAGCGGAGCCAAAATCCAGAGAAGCTGAAGCCAAACTGCTTAACATTTTAAAAGCACTTCTATACAGTAAAAAATTACAGATTCACAATAGGATAGATTCAGATGTAAACAACCTCTAAATGGATCACAGTGTTGGATGGGTGTACATAGGCTTGGGAGAGAGAAGAAAAAGAGTATAGAGAGTCATAAAATAAAGTTAATGCTTTAAAAAAGGGTAAAGTCTTTAAAGAGACAGAGTACAGATAGTCATAGATTAAAAGAAGTAAAGAGAAATAGTCCATGTAAAATGACAAATTCACAGAGAGTCTGGACTATGTGTATTATTGTGTTTTCTTTGAATTTTTTTGACTGTGAAGGAGCTAAGTACAGACAGACATTTCATTGTATGGGCTGCTGAGCTAAACCAACATGTATATTAGAAATGTATGTTGACTTCAGAATTTGGGTCTAAGGATATGGTGCTTTGGAAAAGAGGTTCTCCTTTTGTTTTCACAGAAGATGAGAACCTGCGGATTGCTTCTAGACCAATATGGTATGATAGACCACACCTCCTGACAGGTTGCTGTGAACACCCTCAAAAAATTGCTTTACTCAACTGCTGACTGACACAAACCTAGCACACAGGATACACTATGAAAGACCTGATTAACAGTGCCCCCATACAGCAGGAAGCAGTTTGGAGAGAGAAAGACTGCACCCATATTCCCAAATATTGTTTATAAATGTTCTATTACATTTAAATGGGGACATGATATACATATGAATAATTTGCATTGGTATGGATTTTGCTTTATTGATATAAATTCAAAGTAAATCTTGTTATATGTATATTTCTGCTCTTGATTAAGGTATTGTGATTGTGTGGTTCATTAAAAATGCAATGTATAATTAGGAAATATAGGTTGTCAATGGATAATCAACAATAGCAGTCAAGTTTGTAGTCATGTTAGTTAGATTTTCTAGATATATAGAGATATATTTCAGTTAGATAGGCATTCTTCATATCTTTCAAAGACTACATAAAATGGCATTTAAAATGTTTTAATAACTTAGGGTTTTTCATGACAATGAGACATGTCTGCTCCTGGAAGCACCAAGCTACTTCCTGAGGATGATGGGCACTGAAGAGGCTCCTTATGGAGTTGGTTAGCCATAGGATGGTATAGACTAGTTGTGAGTCTCTGCATCAAGTGCTGATCTCTGCAGAGAGAAGCTTCTTTGGCCAATGTTGAGAGCAGAACTAATCTATGGGCATACACATTAACATTTAGAAGGTAGTTTGAAAAGTAATTTAGTAAAACAGTAGTTGTAGGTTTGCCCCTGGACTCGGAACTTCTCAAGTCATTGACTTTCAAGCAGATTTACAATACAAGGCCAGGATTCCTTTCAAGGACAAAGCTTCAGGTCCAATTCAAATGCAGTTGGCGACCTCCTGTGGTGGTTTGAAAGAAAATGGCCCCAAACAGAGTGACATTATTAGGAAGTGTGGTCTTGTTAGAGGAAGAGTGTCTTTGTGGGCGAAGACTTTGAGGTCTCTTTTTCTCAAGTTTCCCTCAGTGTGACTTTCAGTCAACTTCCTGTTACCTCTGAATAAAGATGTAAAATTCTCGGTTCCAACACAGTGTCTGACAGCACAGTACCATGCTCTCTGCCATGATGATGGATGGAATCTCTGAAACTCTAAATTACCCCAGTTAAATGCTTTCTTTTTTAAGAGTTTCCATGGTCAAGGTGTGTAACACGAGGGGCCAACTTGTTGGTCTATCTGTCCCGTCTGGTACCCCACAACTGGCATACCCCAAAGAAAATCATACAGAGGACTCCATAAGATTATAAAACTGATTGGCCTATTAGCTCAGGCTTCTTGTTAACACTTGTAGTTTATATTAACCCATTATTCTGATCTCTGTTAGCCATATAGCTTGGTACCTTTTCAGCTGTCAGCTTACACATTGCTTTTTCAGTGGTCTGGGCAGAAATGGTGGAGGGAGCTTCCTGCTTCCCAGAATTCTCCTGTTCTCATTGCATCACCTCTACTTCCTGTCTGGTTTTTTCACCTCTACTTCCTGCCTGGCCAGTTAGCATTTACTTAAAATATGATTAACAGATTACAGATAATTCTCCCGCACCATTTTCCCCTCTTTTTTTTAACAAAGGAAAATAACCATAGTCCAATTTTTTGGGAATGTGAGCATAGTTTTCCAGGCTACTTCCTGCTGATTGGGGCCATTGATAATCTTATGGGGACCTAAAGAAAATTTAGAGTTAAAATCAATTCCTGACTAAAGTATACTGTGATTCTCGATCATCTCAGGCAGCAGTCTTGAATCAGTTCTCGATGTAGAACTCAGACATCAGGGCCATCTGTTCCTACCGGGGATTTCTCAGGTGGTTTTCCTTGATCAAATCTGATTTTTCTTAGCTCAGAATGAATCCACAGCCTCTCATTTCCTGTGGAAACAAGAAAAAAATCTCTTCTCCAAAATAGACCTTTTGACTTCAATTTTGAAGTCAGTGATGAGGCAAGCAGGCCTGCTTTTCATCCAGCCGAGCTCCCCAGCTAGTTTTACACCTGAAATAATTACACAGAAACTGTATTCTTTTAAACACTACCTGGTCCATTAGGTCTAGCCTCTTATTGGCTAACGCTCACATCTTGACTAACCCATATCTAATAATCTGTATGACACCATGAGGTCGTAGCTTACCAGGAAAGATTCAGCATGTCTGACCTGGCAGCTTCATGGTGGGTGGCAATCTGCCTCTGCCTGAATTCAGTTTTGTCTTCCCCACCTACCTATGTTCTAACCTATCAGACCAGGCAGTTTTCTTTATTAATTAACCAGTGAAAGCAACAGATAGACAGAAGACTCTCCTACATCAAAGGTGTCTCTTCACAGGAATAAAAATCTCACTAAGGAGCCCTCATAACCATCAGGATATTATTGTAGCAGCTCTTGTCTAGCAGGTTGCTACCATAGTTTGCAAGGTTGTCTGATAGGATCCACTGATACTCTTTCTTCCTCAGTGAGCTGCATGGGTAGCACCTTCTGGTAGTATGAGTGCTGGTCACCAGAGAGAACATTTTCACATCAATTCCAGATTGATTTCTCTATGTCCTGCAACCAAGTATGTGTGTCTTTGGTGACATAGTCTTTCCCTGTGGTTTTTCTGGAAAACCAAGAGCAAGGGCAGAGGTTTGTGTTAATTTGGAAATTTATGGGAGGCTTCTGAGAGGCTTCTAGGCCTCATAGTGAGGCTTCCCAAACTGAGATTTTTGTTTATGGACTCATGTCTCAATGGGGCAATTGTTGTCTAACCCTACAAGATATTTGTGTTCAAATGCTTTCTGTGTTTTAAAATTATATTGCAACTAGCTTACAAATTAATGTGCTTCCATAGGGCTTTTTCCATACATCCTTAGTTTTGCTTTTCTTCTACCCATCTCTCCCCTTACCTCTACTGCCATCTCTGCTTAGATCTATGACGCACAGTATGTCATACTATCAATATATAACATGTTCTGCTGATCCCACTGCATTATTTCTTTTGTTTAAGATAAATGAACAACATAGAGCATTATTATTTCATTATTTTTATTTCTTCCCTGTATTCAAAACACACTTTTTCATGCCTCTCTACCTTAGCTTTTTGTCATATGCATTAAAACTCTTTACACAAGATGGATATGGTTTATTTTCCTCATTTAGTTGTAAATTCAGCACCGTGTTTTTCAGTCAATTCAAAAGTATTGCCTTTGGAAGTGAATATTTACCTCTTCAGAACAATAGCCTTAAAGAGCTCCTGTTGGTTTGTTTTTATCTGCTTCCATAGCTGCCCTTTTGATGGGAGCGTCATGTACTAGCCTGCTATTTCCAGGAAGAGAAAGAGAAAGAGGGACATAGGGTACAGAAGTGTCCCATTAGTCCCAGCTTAGATTAACCAATCCCTAAGTGACCTTTGTGAAAACAAATAAACACTATTTTAATCCACTCATCTTTTCAATAGTTTGTTATACAACAGAAAGGGTACAACTACATATGTATGTCTGTAAAATTATATAGTCTGTCTGTGAAAACTGATAACACATGCTCAGCTCCTCAGCAGATGTTGTGTTTTCCTGTGTGATATATTAGGGATCTCACCAACTCAGTTGCTTACCATACATTGAAAAAAGGAGAATGACTGTGAAATGAAGTTTACTATTTCCTGTAAGGGAAGGGACATGGGTGTGCATGCACGCACACACACACAAACACACACACACACACATGTGCCCATACATACAGGTGCGCAATACATCAGTCTTTATATTTACTGCAATTCTCCTTTTTGATTCATACCACACTTATGATACACTATTAACTTCGTTTACATTGCTGTTTGGATTGGAATGAATCATTGCAAAATAAACACTATCTTTTTTGTTATACAACACTTTGAAGAATTTTTCTACTACAGTCTACCATCATATTTTTAACATACAAGGAAACATAGATGAGAGATGTTATGTAGTTTCCTCAATTTCACACAACTGAGACAACATAGTTAAAATATGAGTTCAAGCATCTTGGTTCAGAGTATCTTCTCTGAGTCTACAGAGTGTAATGCTTGCCCTTGTCAGTCACTGTTCTATCGTAATACCTCACCAGACAGCTGAGGTATACATGAAAAAAAAGTGCTTATTGGTGGAGCTGAGGTGTCACATACACAGTGGAAGAAGGAGGCTTTTTTTCCAAAACTGTGTATTGTGAGGTTAGTTTTCAATTCTTGATAAATATTTTAGATTGGTCCTATGCCTTTTCATAGTTGAGCTGAAGAAGTTATTATACAATATGACAATAATCATTCTGCCCTTTCAGGCCAAGCAGTTTCTTTTTTAATTAACCAATGAAAACAACATGCAAACAAAAGGACCTTATATACCATTTCCCCTTTTCTGTTTAAAAAGCAAAGAAAGGCTTTAACTTTATCATATTAAAATTACATACAATGAAACAGTTATCAATCAAGAATTACAGTTACAATATTTATATCTATTTTATCTTTTTTCTTAACAAAGAAAAAACATAACTATAATAACTATAACTATCAATCTATTCTTCAACTCTATCAAAGACTTCAGAAGGATATAATATTACCTTTGTAAACTGGAAGTGCATTATAAATAACTTCCAAAACTCTAGAATTGACAGAGACATCTCACTGCCTGTATAGTCACCCAAAGTTCTTTTGTACCATTGGGGCATCCATCTTCTGTCTACAGGCCCATAGTATTTAGCAGACTTTTACATGAAGGTGAAAATTTCAAAGACAGTTTAGTCACTTTCTTTTGTGTCCTACAGAATGTCTTGTAGATTCTTTAATGATGCCAGAACCCTGAAGGATCATTTCAGGATGATGATGACTCACAACTAGTCTATGCCATCCTATGGCTAACCAATCTAACACCCTCACCCAAAACCGGGTTCAGGGAAAGGCCAGAGAGCAGAATGCACAGAACACAAGAGCTGGAAGGTATGGGAAGTGCTGTGAGGTTGCTGCCTTCTGGACAAGGCATGTTTGTTGTGCTCCCAAACTCGAACTCACTACACCCAGGATGACCTGCACACAATATCAAATCAACAAGATTAGTCAATATTCCAAGAGGCAGCACTAATTGGACCCTGAGAGTTATTAACAAAACAAAGAAGAGGACATGAAGATGAAAGGGACGTGTTGGGGACTCCAGGGAGCAGTGGAACAAGGGTGAAATGAATACATATAGGAAATTGTCAAAGAATAAAAGATTTGTTGAGGACTATAGAGCAGCAGCCATCACCGACTCACATGAGGATTTACATGTAAGCTAAAGTGAACTTACAGCTGAAATGGACAAGTTAAAAATAAAGGCATTCCATAGGCACATAACACAATAAAGAAACAAAACCTGGTGTACATGTAAGATCAAAAGCATTACTTCCTTTTAAAGTAAATTTCCTTTTAAAAGATTCTCATATTACACATGGCATTTTTTAGTAAAATAATGCCATTTTCCTCATACCAATTCAAGTTCTATTTCTTTTTAGATTATTGGGCAGCCAACTAGCTCAGACGTTGATGGTGCCCTTTCTTGCCCTTTGCTGACATAAAAGATACTTTCTAAATCACATTTTTATTTTCTATCTGTCATTTCCTCACTGCAGGCTTGCTTCCCCTGTGTAATAAAAGCTAATCAAGTGGAGCTGCTGAATTGTACACTGTGCCTTCAGTCTTAAAAGTTCCACTTTCGGGGTCCTTTCATTAGAAAAGTAAGGATTTTCATCTTTTCCCCCAGACTACTGTATTTTCTTTTCCCTGTCAAAAACCACTGTCTAAGGCAGCACCTGAAATTGTGGAATGATGTGATACTCACTGAGATAGAAAGGTCATCTGCCATAGGAGAGTATAGAATATACCTAATATTGCCCAGCATTTGGGTCCAAAAATGCACTGTCTAATTTCCCCATAATTTGAAAAAAAACATAGAGAACAGAAATTGGTAAAAAAAAAAACATATTAAGCATGTGTACTTCATACTATGTTAGCATTATTTAAAAATACCTTCTTATAGTTGAGATAGTTTTGTAAGCAAAGGCATCAACTTATGGCCAGCAGATAAATCCTTCAACCACAGGGACAGTATGAGAGAGAGAGAAAAAAAAAGGGACTATAGAAAGACTTGAAAATAATTCATGAAATTCCTGTAGTAAGACCGTAACTGTTAATAACTAATGTGAATACAAATGGATTAAATTTGCAGGTAAAAGACACAGAGTGTTGGGATGGATTAAAAACCTCAGGCCCAACAATACATGGTGCAGAAGACTCTGCTTCACCTCTTAAGACTGAATGTGAAGAATTAAATTATCCCATGGAACTGGAATCAAAAGTAATATGATTATAATCATAATTACATCATCTGAATCAATTTATATAAAAACAGCCAATGAAGCAGAGGTCACTATATAATGCTGAGTGTAAGGTTGTTTCTTCAACAATTACTGCAAGTTCACACAATTGAAAGAGCAAAGAACAACGGCCCTAAGGTAAGAACAGGTTCAGTGCAAGAAAGTAAGGAGCCTTACCCCAGTAGTGTTAGTAAGGGACAGATATACGAGATAAAATCAACAGAGAAACATGAAAGTTAACCTGCATGCAAGTCCAGCTGGACTTAGCCCTCACAGAAAATTACCGCCAATGACTATAAATCACACATTGTCTTTCACAGGTTATAGGAGGAATAAGTTCTTTCCTTTACCAGCTTCTAGATTTTATACTTCATTCCTTCATTTAAGACACCTCCAGCCTCTTCAAAACCTCTGCTTCTCAATTTGTTTCGCTATTGTCTTGACATCTGATTATGACTCCTCTTCTTTATGTGGGGCAGTTTCAGATGACTCAGAGAAAACTGTCTGTCATCTTCTGACCCTGATACCCCTGTATAAATCTGCTCTGTCACGTGAGGCAACCTCACGTTCCAGGTTCCAAAGAGTAAGACTTCTTTGGAGTGGCACATTAATCTAGATGCCATAATCAAATATTTCTATTCTTCTCTTACACTCTCAGAAAAGTGGATGGAGAGGTGGAGTGCATGGAAGGCAGAGGGCGCAGAAGGGGGAGGGGATTGGAAACTGGGATTGGTATGTAAAATGAGAAAAGATTGCCTTTTTTAAAAAAAAATAAAGTAATTAATTAAAAAATACATTTGATGAAGAAATTATTTTAAAACAACTCTTTGGTCTTGGAAGATGGATCAGTTGGTAACTTGTTTGCGGAAAGCATATGGGTCAGAGGTAGAGCCTTTAGGGCCCACAGCACAGACGCCATCCTTCCCCAAGTCTAAAAAAGAGCACAAACTCCATGCTCCCCCTCACTCTCTCCCATGTCCTGGTCATAGTTTCTGTATGCCAGGGTTGGGTGAAAGAAATAAGAAGAACGTGAAAATAGAAATATTCACTTTCACACATCGACTGTCCCCAGATCCAAGTTGCTCTGCCGTGTCAGGAACTCTACAATATCCTGTTAGACCCTAAACTCATACATTTGATTTGTTATAGACCTAAAATGATATGTTCCTTGGTGATAAATGAATCTCTATTGAGGATTATTTTTTTAAAAATGCATCTTTCTCTCAACTACATTCTATGCATAAAAGGCACTCCAACACTCATTCGTGTTTGGCATCATTGGTAGTTTGGGTTTAATTTGTCCTCATAGGGAGCAGCACTATTCGGAGGTGTGGTTTTGTTGGAGTGGGTATGGCCTTATTGGAGGAAGTGTGTCACTGTGGGGCTACCTTTTGAGGTTTCCTATCCTCAGTATGATGCCCAGTGTCTTAGTTGATTTTTTGTTGCTTGGTATATGTAGGACTCTCAGCTAGTATTCCAACACCACGTCTGCCTGCATGCAACCATGCTCTCTGACATGGTGACAATGGACTGAACCTCTGAAATTGAAAGTGAGCCCATTCGATGAAATGTTTTCCTTATAAGAGTTGCTATGATCATGGTGTCTCTTCACAGCAATAGAAAACCCTAACTAAGACAGCATCCAAAGTTTATCTTGGTTTGATAGACTGTATTAGACACAGGCAAGTGCCTTTTACACCCTAAGATTGTGCCACCATCCTCTATTGTGAGGCCCCTTTATAATAATGACTGGTTAGCTACTCACTCATCTCTTATTCTGCCAAGCCTTTCGTCACAGACTTTTTCTGTCACCTGATTTAATCCTAGCAAAGGAGTTCTATTTATTGTAGTTTAGAGATTTTAATGAATTAAACCAGGATAAAAGTTATTTTACCATCTGATAAAAATACATTCCTAGGAAACAATTCTCTAAATATACGTATTGTTATCACTCACAGACAGGCAGAAATTTAAGATTAAGACAAAAATCCCATGAAAAATGAAAAATTGTAAATTCCCAGGAATTATAAAATATGCAGTCCTTACTGCTTTCAAGCACAATTTGTTAGACTATTCAGGGAGATAATAAAATTACTCATCAGCTTATTTTTATGTTATATGTAGTCATTTAAAAGTTGTATAAATAAACATACATGTTTTTTTTAAACATATCAAAATAATATCACACAAATTGGATATTTTGTGTCAGTTCATTTCTCATTGATTATGCATTTCCTCTCGTTACCTCAGACTACATCAGCAGCTCGTTATCTCACTTGTCACTTACACATGCACCCATGATTTTCAGAGAACATGTCTCTACATAGTTGACATGCCCAGCACCGAGTCTCTTCAGCCAGAAAACAAAATATCACACTGAGTGGTTTATATCATGCTGATGTTTTATGTGTGCTTCCTTTCTGGCCAGAGTCCTCTTCCAGTGTCTAATGGCCGGGGAGTGTGAGAGGTCTCCCTTGGGTCTCTTATATAACAACTTTTTTTAAAAATCATCTTTGACCTAATCCCATTCCCAAAGTCCTCCCCTCCCCATTCCTTCACAATGGAAACACAACATACACGATTGCAAGTCATGAACATTTGAACTATAATTGTGCACATGTGCATAGTTTTATGAAGCTGTGTATTATTTCACATTTTCAGGCATTTTTCGTGTGAATTCCCTTGGACCGCTTGATAAAGGAAGGATGTTTTATATCTTCATCATTTGTTTTCTCTCACATTATCCCAACCAATTTAATCAATCTTTCTACTGAACTGTTCTTTTCTTGTGGTTTCTAAATGTTTTCAATGAGATATGCTAATCAACTACTTTACAATTATTTATTGAGTATCATGGTTTCCCCCAGGAAATTCTCCTTATGTTAGTACATTTATTAAGCAAGCCATATGTTTCTCACTGACAGAACTCAAGATTGTTTTATATTAAATTATTACAGCTGTAAGAATCTACAATTTAGTACAAATGGTTTCTGCCAGTGTCCATGTCAGAGAAGCAGAAGGGGGCAATTGAAAGTTCAGGAAGCTGGCCCACTGGAAAGCAAAGCTCTGAAGGGTGAATCTCAGATGGGCAAGGCCCTGAGGGCTTCAGTTCCACGATGTCTCTCGCTACTGCTGTGCCTTAACATGTTTGCTGCTGTCATTGTTCACTAGTGTCTGGCATGGTGTGATGGGTGTGGGAAGATCCCCACTGCCTTTAATCCAGTGTGATTATCTCATGGAAGTATTCCCTTCTACCGGGCATTCTTATTTGTTGATTATTATGAAGATTATTTCTTCTTAAACTGTACAGCTTAAAGTGTTGCCTCTCGCCCCCAATAAAAAAGGGGGCTCTAGAGGATAGAAAATAAGAACAAGAAAATGTCACACAATTAGTTTCTCTTGAGGGGTTGTATAGACTGTGGGTTAGGTAAACAATTTAGAAGAACAGCTGTCCCCAAGAAGCTAAATTAGCTTGAATTCTTTTAATCTTAATCTTGAGAGATGTGTTCACAGGTTCTGGTGTACATCATAGTTTAAACAAAGCTCTAAATGACTTAAGTTTAGGTTAAGATGATTTATTCATAGCTTTGAGGTAAAAAGAAAATCTTGGGAAACTACTTAAAGGAATACTTATTATAGATGAATGTGGGACTCCTTGAGGTCAGGGAGCAGGGATTATGAGAGCAGGTATTATGGTAGCCTGGCTACTGCTGGTTGACAGTGCCCTTTTTCCTAGGATGGGTGAATGAATAAGGGTGATGATTAATTTCTTGTGCCTATTTCTGCCTTAGCTTCCTGATATAAAAAAAACTATTGATGAATAGGTATGCACCTTGAGGATTTAAATTAAAAATGACTGATTCTTACTTATATATAAAAGTTTAAATTTGTGATTCTTACAAGGTTTATTATGAGATTACCTTTTGAGATAAGCAATAAAAGGATTGGTTCTTTCTTTGTAACCCCAAAGTACAGCCTGCTAGCAAAAGAACAGACTGAGAAAACGATTTTGCTTGCTTACAATCTGTTAATCTATAACAAGTTACTTGGGTATGAATATATATATATATATATATATTAGAAACAACTTGTTTTTTACCTGTAATACATAAAATATTTAATCATGTAAGGAATATGGAAAACATGCTTTTTTTACTTATATTCATTGTAATCATTCATTTGAAAAATAGATTGTAACCACCAATAATTTTTATATTGCTTGAAATACATTGCTGGTATACATAAGCTATAAGAGAAAAAATAAAGTTAGTTAGAAGGAAGACATCAAGAGAGACACAAGGGATACACCTGGATAGAGGAAAGAAAAGAAATAAAGAACAGAAGAGAAGATGATGGAGAAACCCTAAAGGTGTGTGTGTGTGTGTGTGTGTGTGTGTTTGTATATATGTATGTATTTCCATTTCCACTGGCCCCAGAAATGTAAGTTTAGTCCCCCTCCCACTAGGCCCAAAGAACTAAGTTTTACACCTTCAGATAGAAAAGTCAAATTGAGTGATTAGTTTGTCAACTCTCTGGCTTCCCCATCAATCCCTGAGATGGAGAAGGATGATCCTCATGGCAGCAGTAGGTTTCCATTGATCAAACTGTGTACTGCTGATTTAAACCAATACCACATTCATTTTATTAATGTGACATTATTTTAAATTCTAATAACTGGCTTTCTTTTTAATATTGTTAATTTTTTTCATTGCTTGATCTTTTAATAAAATAATATCTGCTTTTCTTTATGTATTTAAAGTAAGATTTCCTAAAGTGTAGTTATTTATATTTATTCCAATATTGATTACAATCATGACACCACTGTCTAGTTTATGACTTATTAAAAATTTTGAAATACTTATACCTAAATGAAATATCTTCATCAAGCCTTTCCGCTTAAAGCTCAGGGTTCTCAGAAGAAGTAGAAAGATTGTGTGTCTTCCACACACAACAGGACAGAAATACATATGAATTCACAGAGACATTGGCAGCACTCATAGCACTTACACAGGTTCAAACCAAATGGGCTCCAGGTTCTGAGAAAGAAAATGTACACAAAGTTCCATCCCCAATCAAGGGAAGCTATTTCCAGCTAAAAATCAGTTTTCTCCAATGGAGGGTCATTGGGTTTATCACCCACACTCCACGGCAAGCCCCATGCTGTAAACCCCCGCCTTTTCTGTGGATACCCAGGCCCGATTCAGTCGCATGCTTTCCTGAACTCGAGTCCATGAGAATGGATGATTGTCCTGAGGGTTAAAACAGACACACAAAAGAGAGACCTGCTCACTTACCAAGGAGTAAATGGCCACTTTATTAAACTCAAGTCAGGTATTTATACCAGTGGGCACGAGGGTTCAAAAGGGCATGGCTTCCTCCCATCAGGAGCAGGAGAAGGAGATTACAGGTGCCCGGCACCTCAGGCAGAATCAGCTGGGGGAGGCAGGTGTATGGGGCCCACTGCTAGAACCTTGATTACAGGTGGAATCACCATAACAAAAGAGAGCCAAATTCTTCCTAAGCTATCCCCTCAAACCAGTGCTAGTGCAGAATCTCCAGGGAGCCAGATGTCAAACGACCCTGCCAATCGCCAAGGAAGAGAAGGGGAAAGACCTGTGTACCTACACCATGCTCAAGTGTAATTGCCCAACATGAAACTCACATACTTAAATGCCAATGAAATAAGAAAATAATCTGTTTGTAGACTAAATGTCTTACTTCACTTGTGAAATGCTTCTTTACACGTCCCAGTTGCTGCATATTTAATACTGTGCTTTTTCGTGTTTTAAACCTTTTTTTAACTTCTTAGTTTCTTAATAAATCAATGGACAAACATAGTGACTTTTAGAGTGAGGTAAGAAAATATAAATTTCAAGTCATTAAATAGTTTTCTCTTGACAAGTAGCCATCTCTCCTGCAGTAGGTTCAAATGTCAACAAGTGCAAAATATCACCCTTTCTTCTTTGAAGAACAGCACCAATATGAGAAAAAGAAGGCTCTTTGGAAACTTCAGCACTTCTGTCTCCAAAGAGAATTACTTGTTTCAATTGTCCATATTTTATTGTTACATATTTTAGAGCACTGGTCACCATACATTTAAGAACTTGTTGGCATTTTTGCATCTTATAGTAAAATATTTATGATTAGTAGCAAAGTACTTTTTGTATACTGTCATATGAGGGCCTGCTTGTTGGGGTTTCTGTCCTCCTACCAGGTCCCAAAGAAAATCACACAGAGAGTCTACATTAAGTTATAAACTGATTGGACCCTTAGCTCAGGCTTCTTATTAACTCTTATAACTTACATTAACCCATTATTCTTATCTATGTTAACCACGCGGGCTCAGTACCTTTTCTAGTTGGGCAGGTCACATCTTCCTTCTCCAGTGTCTGGACAGGACTGAGGAGGAATGGGTTTCCTTATTCCCATAATTCTCCTGTTCTCCTTGACCCACATCTACTTCCTGTCTGGTTATCCCACTTATACTTCCTGCCTGGCTACTAGCCAATCAGTGTTTATTTAAAACATAGTTGACAGAATATAAACAATTCTCCCACACCAGTATACAAAGTCTATGTCTCTCTCTGTCCTTCTCTTCTTCCATTCTTTATTCACTCACTCCTAGATACACACACTCTCATCTCACACACACATGGCTGCATGCATGCACACACCTTTGCAAAATCTATGCACACAAAGGCTGTTCAGTGGACAATTGTAGGATATTGTGCCTTATAATTAATTAATTAATTAATTTGTTGCTTTTATAATGGTAGGGTAAAATGGAATATTAAATAAATTTACATATGTATGTTAACAGCTATCTCTTTAAAAAGATAAGTATTTCTGGCTATTACAAATAATGCTGTTACAAACATAGTTGAGCAAATGCCCTTATGGTATGATTGAGCATTCTTTGGACATAAGCCCAAGAGTGGTCTTGCTGGGCCTAGAGGTAGTTTGATTTTTAATTTTCTGAGAAATCATAATACTGATTTCCAAAGTGGCTATACAAGTATGCACTGTCACCAGCAGTGGAGGACTGCTCTCTTGACTCTACATACTCTCCAACATAAGCTTTCCTTAGTATTTTTATCTCAACCATTCTGACAGTTATAAGATGGTATCTCTGAGTCATTTTATTTTGCATTTCCCTGATTATTAAGGATGTATAGTGGTGTAGGAGGTCCTTCTGTCTATGTGTTGCTTTCATTGGTTGAATAAAGAAACTGCCTTTTTTTGATGGGGCAGAACTAAGGTAGACAGAGAAGAACTGAATTCTGGGAGAAAAAAGCAGAGAGAGAGAGAGAGAGAGAGAGAGAGAGAGAGAGAAAGAGAGAGCGAGAGAGCTGCCATGGACCTGCCAGATCAGACATACTGAATCTTTCCCAGTAAGCCACGATCTCATGGTGAACACAGATTAATAGAAATGGGTTAAATCAAGATGTGAGAGTTAGCCAATGAGAGGCTAGAGATAATGGTCCAGGTAGTGATTTAATTAATACAATTTCTATGTGGTTATTTCGGGTGTAAACTAGCGGGGCAGCTGGGACAAAAAGCAGGCCCTCTCTCAATCAACAGTATAACAATTCTTTAAATGTCAATTTAAAATTTAAAATTGAAATTCTTCTGCTGAGGATTTTCTGTTTAGCTCTTATCCCATTTTTTAACTGAATTGTTTCATATTTTGATGTCTAGTTTTGTGAGTTCTTTATATACTTTGGAGATATTTTATATATTTTGTCAGGTTTGGTGAAGAACTTTTCCCATTCTGTAGGCTGTCATTTTGTCTTATTTATTACACCCTTTGCATTACAGAAGTTTTTTTAGTTTCAGAAAGTTCCACTTATTGATTGTTGCTCTCAGGGTCAGTGCTACTGGTGTTATATTTAGAAAGTGATTGCCAGTGCTAATGCATTCAATGTTACTTCTATCTTTCTCTTCTATCAGATTCAATTTAATTGGATTTATGTTCAGGTTCTTGATCCATCTGGAATTGAGTTTTGAGCATGGCAAAAGATATGGATCTATTTACAGTCTTTTACATGTTGGTATCCAGATTTGTTTGGTTGTTTGGTTGATTGGTTGGTTTTTTGAGACAGGGTTTCTCTGTAGCTTTGGAGCATGTCCTGAAACTAGCTCTTGTAGATCAGGCTGGTCTCAAACCCACAGAGATCTACCTGCTTTTGCCTTCTGAGTACTGGAATTAAAGGCATGCACCACCGCCTCCCAGCTTTATATGCAGTAATGCCAACATCATTTGTTAAAGTTATTTTCTTTTCTGCAGTGTACCATTTTGACTTCGTTGTCAAATCAGGTGTTCATAGCTCTGTGAATTAATGTCAGTATCTTCAATTTGATTTCATTGTTCTATGTTTCTGTTTTTATGCCAAAACCAAACTGTTTTTATTACTATAGCTCTATAGTAGAGTTTGAAGTCAAGGATGGTGATGCCTCTGTATGTTCCTCTATTGTAAAGGATTGTTTTAGCTATTCTAGGTTTTTGGTTTGATAAAAAAAAATGTGGTATATTTACTCAATGGAATATTAATCAGCAGTAGAAAATAATAACATCATTAAATGGATGAAACTAGAAAAAAAAATCCTGAGAGAGGTAACCAAGACTCAGAAAGGAAAGCATGGTATGTACTCACTCATAAGTGGATATTAGTCATAAAGCAATGGTTAACCAGAATAAAATCCACAGTTCCTGAGAAGCTATGTAACAAGGAGGACCTAAGAGAGACACATGGATCACCCTGGAAAGGGAAATTAAATAAGATCTCCTGGGTACACTGGGGGTGAGATGGGTGGTAACAGGGAAGGGATGAGAGATGAGAACATGTGGAAATGAGATAATCAAGGGAGGAGACAGATGGAGTGGGAGAGAAATGAAAGAGGGATCTTGATAGAGAGAGCTACTATGTGGTTAGGGAGAAACCTGGTGCTAGGGAAATTCCCAAGCATCCATAAGAATGACCACAGCAAAGGCTCCTAGCAATAGTGGAACAGGTACTGAAACAAGGTACCCAAGATTACTTCCTCTGTAATCAGATTGGTAAATACCCCAATTATCATCATAGAGTTTTCATCCAGTAACTGATGGAACCAGATACAGAGATCTACAACCAAGCACCAGGCTGAGCTCCAGGAATCTAGCTGAAGAGAGGAAAGAGGGAATATATGAGCAAAAGAGGTCAAGAGCATGAGGGAGAAATCCACTCATTCAGCTGAACCAAGCTGAAACTAATGAACTCTATAGTAACAACTATGAAGTCTCAATGGGACTGAACCAGGCTCTGCATATGAGGGAGACAGTGGTAAAACTTGTACTATTTGAGAGGCCACTGACAGTGGGATCAGGATCTATCCCCAGTACATGGGAGGGAGAACTGAAGTTGAAATGTAAAATAAAATTGAATTAAATAAAAAATATTTTTAAAAAAGATTAAATTTTAAAAAAGATTAAAAAGATTAAAGATTAAATCAGAAAGAACTGATTACTCAGCATTATTTTAGAGAGAGCGGTATGCTAACATACAAAAATTCTGTCACTATTTGAAGAGATCTTTGTCTCTAGTTTTTCTAACAACTATAGAAAACCTAGGTCCCCCAAATGATGGGCACATTTCAGTTTTTAGAGTATTGAGTATTATTAGAGTATTGAGATGCTTTCTTTGGTGAATGCATAAGAACAAGAAATATCATACATAAGATCTCTTATCCCCAAGAAATGTTCTGTACAGAGAGCTTCCTAGGGCATTCAGGCTATCAGCCATGTACAACTGTTAAACCAGGACATAGAGACTATAGTGAGGGAGTCTTTAAAATATATCAATAAAAGATCATGAATCTGCTGTGGGACAATAGTCTTACCCTGTCACATGTATTTTAAATAAATGCTAACTGGTCAGTAACCATGCAGCAAGTAAAGGTAGGGTAACCAAACAGGAAGTAGAGGCAGGGTAAGGAGAACAGGATACTTCTGAGAAGAGGAAAGATTCAGTCTGCAGTCATCACCCAGACACAGAGGTCTACAATAATTATAAACTGAATGGCCCATTAGATCAAGCTTCTTATTAACTCTTATAACTTACATTAGTCCATTATTCTTGCTGTGTTACCCATGTGGCTTTGTACCTTTTAAAATGAGGCTCATTAATGTATATAATTTATAACCCATCTCATATCATCTCTCATCTCTGTCACAACCTTATCCAAAATTCATGGCTGTTTGTTTGCTTGTTTGTTGTATGATTGTTTGTAGATTTCACATCATTCATTCTTATCCCACTTACCTTCCTGTCTCCTCACATCTCCCCACTGCCCTTGTAATGTCCCCCCATAAGCAAAAGCAAATTTAAAAGAAAAACCAAACACCTAACAAAATGAAGACATAAAACAAAAACAAAACAAAAAAAAGAATCTTGCTGTGTAATCTGTAATGTGGCTCCTCAAGGTACATAGTTTATCCTTTAGTCCTTTCATGCTTACTTGCAAGTATTCTTTGCTACAAGTCTTTGGTCTGGCTGTAGCAAACTTTCTCATTGGACTTTCTTTGTACTGTCAGTCCCCAAATAACAATATCGAGTACCTTAATAATTGTGAAATCTTGCCAATTGGTTTATGCTTATTCAAACTAGCTCTAGAAGTTAAATTAGACTGTTTCTATTAATCTACATTCTGCCACATGCCTTTTTACCTCTCCTCCATTCTCTACATCCAAATCTCTCTGTGTTTGATGGGCAAAGTCCTGCCTACCTCAGACTTTTCCTGACTTCCTTTCCTTCTGGGAATTCTCACCTATTCTCTCTTGCCTAACTACTGACCTTTCATCTCTTTAGTAAATCAATCAAAAAGTACCTTAACAAAAACACATTTTCACAGTGTATGAACAGATTATTGAACATGATCTTGTTCAAAGCCTCTGGTTTCTGACACACCACTGATAATGTGTTCTTACTATGGCATCTCTTAGGTATCCTGTTGTCCTGTCTCATGGTGATCCTGCTGATTTGGATTTATAAGTTTTTCCCCTTCACATGCTCCAACAGTTTATAGATTCTGTGGATGGTCGGGTGGGCCAACTCATATCCCTGGTTCTACAGTTGGGTGGTAGCTGATTTAGTCAGCTCAATAGGTTTCCCTAATTATCACTACCCAGGTGAGTGATCCATCATTGTCTCATCTAGTTCACCCAATGCAACCTACAGCAAGGAGGCCCAATCCTCTTGCTTTAGGACCCTCATATGCAGTTCCCTCTCACTCATCACAAGGGCAAGTTCTACCATTTTGTACAGGTATAGTGCATAGTCCATTTTTCTCTTCTGATTGTTGTAGGGGGAAAGAAAGGGGTGGTGTGGAATCAGCTCTTCTGCTCTCATGCCTTCAGTACTGGCTTACCTGCAATATTGACGACAATCTCAATTCTAGTGTGCTGCCAAGATGGGAAGCAAAGGTTGCTTTCTCAAGCACTGTAGCTAATGAGTGCAGCTTCCTTGGCTATGCTGCCAGCGCAAACTCTGATGAGGTCCACCTATGGAGAATTAAAGGGATTTTGTGAGCAGAGTGCTACAACCTGCTTAATGGCGCAACATACATCTGCTGTGCATCTGTTGTATACTTGGAACTGGGGCAATGGGCACAGCATTCAGAGGCAGTAAACAGACCTCCACCAGGTTGTACTGGGCCGAGCAAACAGGAAAGGCCGTATTTGTCCTAGCAATGCCACAGCTTAAGCTTTTAAGAAATGTTTAGCATTTTAAGAAGCATTTCTGTTCAAAAATAATTACAGATACACAATAAAGGCAATTTCATATGAAAAAGACCTCTAAATGTGTTACAAAGCTTGGAAGGATAAGATAAAGAGTACAGAGGGTCGTAAAAAGAAGTAAGTGGTTTTAAAAAAAAGCAAAGTCTTTAAAGACACAGAATACAGACAATCATGAATTAAAAGGAATAAAGAAAAATAAGTCATGTAAAAATGAAAAATTCACAGAGAGTTTGGATTATGTATAGTATTGTGTTTTCTATGAATTTTTTGACTGTGAATGAGCTAAGCACAGAGAGACATTTCATTGTACAGACTGTTAAACTAACCCAGAATATATACTCTAAAGGTATATTGATTTCAAAATATGGGTCTAAGGATATGCTGTTTTGGAAAAGAGGGTCTGCTTTTGTTTCCACAGAAGATGAGAACCTATGGATTCCTTCCAGACTGATGTGATTTGATGGACTAAAACCCTCTGAAAGGTTGCTGTGAACACTCCCCAAAATAGATTTCATTGAACAAAAAGCAGAAAGTAGTTTAGAGAGAACTATGCCCAAATTCCCTAAATGATTGTTTATAAATGTTTGTTTACATTTAAAGGGGGATATACTATAGAGATTTGCATTGGTATGGATCTTGATTTATTGATACAAATTTATAGTCAATTGTGTTACATGCATATTTCTGCTCTTGATTAAGGTATTGTGTTTGTGAAGCTCATTTAAAAGTGTAATATATAATTAAGAAATATAGGTTAATAGATAATCATCAATATTAGTCAAGCTCATAGTCACATTACTTAGATTTATAGATATATAGACATATATTTCAGATGGATAGGCATTCTCCAAACTTTTCAAAGACAACAGAATATGACATTTAAAATGTTTAAGAACTTAGGACTTTTTATGACACTGAGACATGTCTACTCCTGGCAGCACCAATTACTTCAAGAGGATGATTGGCATCAAAGAGGCTCCTTATGGAGCGTGTTAGCCATTTGGGCAAGAAACTGCTCTTGCATAGACTGCTCGATGAACTGGACAGGCAGGAGCCACAAAGAAATGACTGCTGAACTTGCCTAAAGGTGAGACGATCCTTTGGTTTTCCACTTCATAAAAGAGTCTGCCAGATATTCTGCAGGAAACTGAAGAAAGCAACTAATGGATTTTGCCATTGCAAGGGTGAACAGATCTTCAAATTTCCTGCTTCATGGAAAAGTTTATTGGACGTATGGACTTGTGGACTGATGATTGGATGCCCCAACAACACAGAAGAACTTTGGGTGATGGTCCAGCAATAATATGTCTCTGTTATTTCTAGAGTTTTGGAAGTTGCTTACAATGTACTTCTTGTTTACTTAGGTAATTTTATATCCTTCTGGAGTCTTTGATGGAGTTAAAGAATATGTAGTTATAGTTATAGTTTTTCTTAGTTATCATGAAAGATAAAGTAGATATAAGTATTGTAACTGTAATTGTTGCTTGATAACTGCCTTGTTATATGTATTTTACTATGTTAAAATTAAAATCTTCCTTATTATTTGAACAGAAAAGAAGAGGTGATGTGGAATTTCCCTCTGTATGCTGCAAATACCAATGGTTAATAAAGAAATTGGCTTGGCCTGATAGGGTAGAGTAGAACTAGGTAGAGAAAAACTAAACTGAATGCTGGGAGAAAGAAAGGTAGAGTCAGAGAGAAGGCATGGAACCACCGCAAGAGACAGATATGGTAAAACCTTGCTGGTAGGCCATGACCCTCATGGTAAAATGTAGAATAATAGAGATGGGTTAACTGTAGATGTAAGAGTTAGCTAGCAATACTCTTGAGTAATTGGCCAAGCAGTGATTTAATTAATGTAATTTCTGTGTGGTTATTTTCAGAGTCTGGGTGGCTGGGAAACAAACAAGCAGAGGGTGGCCAGAAACATTCCAGCAGCCTCCCTACAACAAGCGAGAATCAGGACTAGCTCTCCCACTCTTATGATACCACAACCATGGGTGAGGAAAACATGTCCTCCTGTGACAGATGAGAGAGCTGGTCCTGGGATACTACAATTTAACTAGACTAAAATTTTAGGTTCTACCTGGGGACTTCCATTTCTTATGTTATGGGATTTTTACTTAGTTATAGCATCAAACATGGATTTCCTCCTATGAATCAGCCCTGAATTCAATAGTGGACTGATTGGTTATCTATGCCATATAAAAGTTATGCACCATTGTATAAGCCTACATTTTGACTTTGAGGTTGATGATGTAGTCTATAGTATTCACAGCTGGATAAGACCATTGATGTCTTAGAATTTTACCTAGTTTGTAAAACTGAATCTACAAAAAAAATGTTAACGTCCCAAAAGAATTATAAAATTACAATATACATACAAATCATGCAAGAATATGACTTCTAGGGACTCTTAAGGATCTTTCTATGGAGAAATTTC
Source organism: Myodes glareolus (assembly GCF_982192425.1). NCBI lineage: Eukaryota > Metazoa > Chordata > Mammalia > Rodentia > Cricetidae > Myodes > Myodes glareolus. The sequence continues at coordinate 96,086,175 of NC_142033.1, read as the reverse complement.
TCTACGTATATTAATATAACTTTGAGATAAACTAAAAATCATAAGAAAATTCTGTTTTTATAATTCAAACCTTTTAAAGAATAAATTCTGCTTTAAATCATACATTCTTTAAAATATCCATATTACAATAATCATTATTTCATAACTAATTTGTTCTCTAGTTATTGTTAAGTACTTTTTAAATGCCAGAAATATTTGAATAAAATACAACAATTCCCAATCCTTTCAAAGTTTATAAAATATCCTGAATATTATACATGCATATATAATGTATACACACACAATACTTATAATTAAGAAAGGAAATTTGTGGGCATAATAGACGTGAACTGTCATGGAAGTTTGAAAACATGTGTATACCTCACAGTGATATAACACTGAAATCAATATGTGGTTATAAAGCCAAAATTATTTTACTAACGAAAGAGAGAAACCAAGAGACATTTTTGTCTTAAGAACACGAACAGTTATTTAGAATACTGAAACTAACATGTGAGCCCTGCATGCTTAACAGGAGAGAGTGGGGAACTTGTGTGAAGATATTTCTTGGGATTGAATACTGATTATGACAGTGATGCTATTCTTGGATGTCAACTTGACTGCAGTAGCTATGCTAACAATTATGACTACATCTAGAACTAACTAAAGCCCAAGCTGCTGGGTATAGCTGAGAGGCTTATTTTTCTTAATTAAACCACTCAAAATATGAAGACCCACTTTTACCCAGATATTGTGTGTTGGAAGATCCATGTTTAATTTGATCTACACCTTCTTCTGGCAGCCTTTATAGAGGATGTAGAAGAAGGAAGCTTGCTTTCTTTGCCTGTTTTCTTTCACTCTCACTGGCAAGTCCATTCCTTAACTGGCATTACAGTCTACTTTGGTATCCTGTCGTATACTGAAGACCAGCTGAGACATACAGCCTCATGGATTGAACAACTACCAGATTCTTGAAACTTCCATTTGTAGACAGACTTTGTCGGACTAGTTGGACTAGTTGGACCATAATCTGTAAGCCATTCTAATAAATCTATATTTATTAAGGATATATATATATGTATATATATATATATTATACAAGCTCTGTTTCTCTAGAAAATCTTGACTAATACAAAAACTCATTTAAACAAGAAAAGTATAAACCAAGTGCATTTGTTTAATTACCAAATCCCGCCTATACTTTTGATGTCTTGGTTCAGAGTAGGCAAAGTTGTTAGTATTGGGGCATCTGTATTGGCCTGCCCTGGAGGTTCTGACAGGCTACATCCTCAGCTGTATCCACTAAAAGTACCTCCTGCACTCATTCACTATATTACCTTTTAAAAGGGCCATACCTACCTCCCATCTCTCCCTTTCTCTCTCTTTCGTTCTCTATGACTGTCTTCCCCTCCTTGCCTCTCTCTCTCTCTCTCTCTGCCTCTGCTCTCTGCCTCTCTCTTCTCTTCTGCTGTTTCTGTCCCCAGAGGCCAGTTCCCCCTTCTGTCCTTTTACGTTCCCTTTCCCCTAATCTTATTAAAAAGTCTTCCACATGAGCTCTGTCTCCTGGCATCTTTCTCTCTTGTGCCTTTTTTTTTTTTTAATTTACAACCAAAGTTCCTTTCATTCCATCAGTCTGACACTTTTTTTTTCTGTTGTTAAGATTGTTTGGGTAAATATGTTGTGTGTAAATCTTCCAGTATTGCCAGACATTTCAGATACCAAAGTCTCCATTACACTACTAAGTATGTAAGTTAGTTTCTGCCTAAAGGAAAGATCGCTTGTTAATGAAATTAAATAGCTCAGTGACAAATCAAGTTTGAATAGTAACAACACACAGCTAGTAGATACAGCAAAAAAGTTCATCAAAGGCCTGTCTCCAGTGTGGGAAGGAATCACTGAGATGTGTATCTACCTTCTGCCGTTTAATGTCTTTTTTAAAATTTAAAATCTCTCACTCTGAAGTGGGAAATAAAACACAATGTAAACAGTATGATTGAATTGCTAAATCATTGATACATTGCAACTGTGTCCTCAGGCCTATAGATGGTAGGCATTGAAGTTATTTTATATATATATATATATATATATATATATATATATATATATATATCCCTTTAAACTTCAAAGTGGTTCTCAACCTGTGAATCATGACTCCTTTGGAGTGAAATGACCCTTTCATGGGGGTTGTATATCAGATATCCCGCATACTAGATATTTATTACTATTCTTACTATAACAAAATTACAGTAATGAAATAGCAACAAAATAACTTTATTGTTGGGGGTCACCATAACATGAGGAACTGTTTTAAAGAGCAGTAGGTTTAGGAAGGTTGAGAATCACTGTTTTAAAGTAAACTCCAGGTTTTTAATATTAAGACCTATTAGAACTAATGATTTACTGTAAATTCATGTGAAAAGTTCAATTGAACTGCAGAATGTAAATAACTATCCAATACTTAGTTTGTTTTGCTGGGTTTTTGTTGTTTTTTCCACATAAACCAATTAATCAATCCCTTCTTAGGGACACAGAGTGCTATAACTATTCTATTTAACATTCCGCAGTACATTTTCTCATAGGTGTATAGACAAAGGTTTTCCAAAGGAAGGCACTGCGCCTCCATGAAGCAGCATGAGATAACATCTTTTGTGGGGCAGTCAATGCCAAAGTGCACATAGAAGACAACTGTCCCATTACCCACAGCTGCTAAAGCTTTTGCCAAATTTCCTGATTGGCGGCTTCCTTCCAGGAGCTGATCTTCTTTTACTGTAGTGGGTGTCACAGAACGTGAAGCAATTTGGTGTTTTTGACAGATCTGATCCCATTGGCTGGCAAAGTAAGCCAAGTTTTCATGTTCTTTGAGTCAGATAACTTCTTTGGAGCCTATGATGAGCAGCTAGGCATGCACTTATCCTCACAAGTGAGCTTGTCTGCTCTGAGGAGCGCTGACTCACTGGGGACTGGGACCACCTCACACTTCTGTAAACTGCTTTCCGTATGGAGGATGGAGAAGTAAGGGTGACAAATGGCTCCCTTAGCACTGCTTACAGAAATACTTCAGATGCTTTCTCTGGCTCCTAGGGAAACTCCGACTCAGAAGAATGTGCCTTGGAAAATGTCTTGAGTTCAGAAATTAATAAAAAAAAATCACTATTAAAATAGTCACCACTTACCAGTAAGTGTTATCTTTGCTGAGCGTCTGACTTGGTTGTTTGTACACAGAACATCACAGATGTCGAAACACAACCGGCGAAGCTTCAGCCACGGAGGTTGTAAGGTCACTCTAAGTGCCAAGTTCTTGTGTCTGCTCTTCATGCAGTTAACATTCTCAGTTCAGTGCTGGAGTTCGAACCTAGAGACTTGAACATATAAGAGAAAAAACTCTACCACTGACTTAAGCCCCTTTTTCTATTTAAACCTTAAACATATTGTTAAGAGGCTACCCTTCTGAAACACTGCCTAAAGTAGTGAGACAGTACATAACAAATGAAGAAGAGGTTGCCAAGCTAATCATTCCTTCACTCATCATTCAGTGCATATTCAATATGCTTATTTACTGTATTTTTGACATCTCATATCACTCTTCTTCATGTGTTGGTGGTAAGTAATACAAATGAACTTTTATCTGCTTTCATAGGTGAATGAATGAAGAAATCTGTTGGTAGTGACATGAAGCAAGCAATTACGGGGAAGGAACAGAACTCACCAGTGGCAAGAGAGCAAAGAGCAGATAGGAATAGAAACAGTCAGTGGAGACTTTCTGTATATTAAAACTAGGCAGAAGCGCAGTTTCAGAGATACAGAAGTTAATCCACAATTGCCAAATTGGAATTCAGGCTAACTTCCGGGGGGGGGGGGACAAAAACAAAAACAAAAAACAAAACAAAACAAAAACTATGGTAATGGGACTCTTTAGAGTCTTGATACTTTCCCAGAACAAGGCTTATGAATTATGTAGAACATTGTCACAGCAACTGGTGAATGACCAATGTAGAAACAGGGAATGTATTGAATAGACAACTAAAGTTGTCATGACAAAGTCTCCTCTAGTACAATAAGATTAAAATTCTCCAACAAGCCACACAAATCTGTCAGAGTGGATGACAGATTATGTGGCTAGCTTATGCACCTGGCTGCCAATTAAATCAGCCTTTCTAATCAGGTAAACAAGGGAATAAAATGGTACAGAATTTATCAGTGCTTGTTTTAAAATGAAGAAGAATAACTTAAAGTAAGTTTTTGGTAGTAAGGAACAATTAACTCAAGAGAATACAGAAAAGATGTCCTGAGCTAGTATCTGTGCAGCAATCTACAAAGAAATATATCCAAATCACATCATTGTTCTGTAGAAGAAGTCTTGAAGAAAGAGCTTTTTTTTATAACGAAGTATATTTTAATTTACCAGACTATCTTAACATCATGATGGAAGAAAATGTTTTGAAAGAACAACACAGAGGGAGTGTAAATAGATGCAGAAATGGAGGAATGAAGCTAGAAAAATGATCCAAGTCTAAGAAAAGAAAGCAAGAATATCTGTTTCTCAGTTGAGAAACATCAACTGGACTAGGTGAGTAAAGTCTAAAAAGACAAACATACTGAGGAAGATACAAAGTTTACTTTCTGTTGAAATTTATTTTCTACAGAAAGGATATAAATATTAAATGCAAAAGTGCAATAAAATCAAGTAGTAATAAATGCTATGAAGGCCACAAAAGCATAATGAAACAGTGAATTTCTAGATGTCTGTGTGGGATCTGAAATGAAATTGTCAGAGAGCTTCTCTGGAGAGAATGAATAATGAAAAGCCAGTTACACTGTATTGGGAGAAGTAATACAAAAGAATGGAAAGTTCCCAGGAAGTTTTATACTGCTGCTATGGCTGTCATGTATTAAGACTAGCCAGACTATTCCAGCGAGGCTGGAATGCAAGGAAGAGGCATTCGAAGCAAATGAAGTCACAAAAGGAAATCCCATACTGGATTAGGAAGTATGAGTTGGGCTAGACTAAGAAGTCTTTACATGATTCCAAGATAACTGCTCAAGTTCAGATGTGATTTGAAAGACTAATACTGAGGCTTCACATTTCTTCATTCATCTATACATTTATACTTACATACCTACATATATATAAACATATACATACATACATACTGGGAGAAAGATAAGAGGTTCAGAAAACTTAAATATTGGTTACTATATATATACTATATGTATACTACCATTTCAATATAAAGATGAAATGTGATCATATTAAAGATATATTCTTAAAATAGAGTTGAAAGAACTGCTTCTAAATTCAGTACCAAATGTAAGAAAAGATATCAAACAAACAAAGGATAGAATCAAAGATCAGAGTGACAGAAAAAAAAATAGAGAAGCCATGTGATAAAGATATAAAAACTGTGTCCTTTGAAAACAAACTAGGTTTCTTCTTTGGATTCAGGTATACAATAGTAGATACAGCAAAAATAAACTGTAAGTTTCTTTGGCTTTGAAAACATATGAAGCCATAGAAAAGTCTACATGGGTGGTTAAGGATAATATTAAGAACTCACCTTACTAAATGGATGGAACTAGAAAAAAATATTATTCTGAATGAGGTAACCCAGAACCCAAATGTGGATGTTAACTATTAAATCAGTGATAAATAAACTACAATCTATAGCACCAGAGAGGTTATGTACAGAGTAAATAACTACTGGGGACAGAGAGATCTCCTTAGGAAAGGAAGATAGAGTAGTTACAGATGGATTGGGGACTGGAACAAGATGATGAAGCAGGAAGGGGAAGGGAAAGGGGAAACAGAGGAAACATGGAGAGAGACAGCTAAAATAAAGGGACATTGAGGGTTAGTATGGGAACCTAATACAGTAGAAGCTTCTTTAATAATATACATATATGTAGGCAACCTAAGTGAAATTGACAAATAATGAAGAGATAACATCTCAACTGCCCATCTCTTGAAAACAAAGTTTTCAGTACCAAGATAGGGTTATATCTAATTGAAATGTTCACCAAAAAAGAACCCATGGAAACCTACAAACAATCCAGGATATTGTCAACAAACTGATGGTGAGAATGTTGTGGTGGTCTGAAAGAAAATGGCCCCAAAACAGAGTGAAACTATTAGGGGGTATGGCCTTGTTGGAGTAGGTGCAATCTTGAGAAAAAGTGTGTCACTGTGGATATGGCTTAGAGGACTTCTATTCTCAACCTGCTCCCAAAATCGCCATCCATTTCCTCTTGCCTGCATATCAAGATGTAGGACACTCAGCTCCTCCAGCACCATGTCTGCCAGCATGCTGCCACATCCACCCGTAATGATAATGTACTGAACCTCTGAACTATAAGCCACCCAATTAAATGTTTTCCTTTATAAGAGATGCTGTGGTCACAGTGTCTCCTACCAGCATTGGAAACCCTAAGACAAATGTACTGAAGAAGATAACACCTAGACAGAGACTTCACCCCTATGTTATAGCATGTTTGACACATGAGGGCACAGTGCACACTACCAAAGAAGAAAACAAAAACTCAGCTACAAATGGTTTGATCTACAATGGTGTCCTGGCTGCTAGACATGCTTGTGCAATGGTGACACAAACTACAATGTGGTACCAAAATGATGACACAATCTGGGAGTAACCAACCAATATCTGATTTGACTTAAGGCCAACTCCATGAGATAGAACCTACGCCTGATGCTGTGTGGGTGACCAAGAAACCCAGACTAGATAGCTCTGGCATCTGGGCTAAAACAAAACCCTATTGTTCTACTAAAAGAATGTAGCAACAATATAACTACTAATGACATTTTGTTATAGTCATAGATCAATACCTTGCTCAAGCTTCCTCCTGCTGCAATGAGAACAAATACAGTGAGCCACAGCAAGAAAATATACAAAGAGTGAAAGACCTTGGAACACCAAGGGATAAATAGGATGTCTTCATCAAATCCCTTCCCTCAGGTTTCCCAGAATCCTGCAGAAGAGGAGGCAGAAAGAGAAAACATCAAGGAAATAAAGCCCTCTAAAGCAACAGGATTGGTGCACATATGAACTCACAGAGGCTGAGGCAGCATTCACAGGGTTGTTTTAGTATGTGTTTGTAGGCCCATATTTCTATATGGTGTGGCAGCCAGGCTCTGAAGCCATAGGTCCTCCTGAGATGGTCACGTAGACCTGCAGACAGGCTGTCTCTGCCCTAACAATAGCCAGGATGTGCAGCTCCTTTCTCCTTTGTTAAAAATGTAGTTCGCCTGGGGAGAGGTGTTTGCTGAAAGCTAATGACTAAGTTGTAGGTGCTTCCCCTAGCCCTGCATTCCCTGGAAAGAGAATATTAATGAGCTTCGACTTTGGTTTACCTGAGTGTTAAAAGATATTTTGTAGAATCTCCAGGACGGAGAGAAACCTGAGATGCCTTTTGGTACGGTGTAAACTGTGTCTGGTTATTTCTCATGCCTCCCTACCTGGCCAGTTAGGAAAAATAGTTCTCTATGTTGGGGCCTTCGGTCCCTGACGTATGTTATGGCTTTCTGTTTAGTGCTTTTATGGGATTGATGAGTGTGTGAATAACTGGATGTCTGCATTTGTATCTATTTCTGGTGACTTTTCCTGAGCTCTTTGCTTTCAGGTTGTTTGCTTTGTCCTATTCTGATGTGTTAGTTTCTAATTTATCTTACTGTGTCTTATTTCTCTTTATTATCATGCCATAGAAGCCTGTTTGTTTTCTATTGAGCTACAGAAATGGGGTGATGCTAGATGAGAGGAGAGGTGGGGAGGAAATCGGAGAGTAGAGGAAAAAGAAACCACAATCAGTATATATTATGTAAGAAAAAAATCTATTTTCAGTAAAAGGGAAGAAACTCGGCTTACAGTTATGATGTTCAGAGCTCATGAGACATAATTCCCAAATAGTGCTTTCTTGCTTGAGTCTATTATGTGATAAGTGATTGACTCACTTCCTTTGCCCTCTTCTCATGGAAGTGTCATGACTTTCCTAGCTAGTTACTCTAAGCTACAGTGACTAATCATCTTTCTGTCCAACATAGTATCAGTTTGTTTTGATCCTAGCAATAATTTTAATAAATCCCACTTAACTTCCAATGTGTTGTTGGTTTCTATGAATTAAAGTGCTAATCATTTTTGAAATGGACCATTTAAACAAAACTTTCTTGTTTTAGAAACTAGTTGGTTAAGACCCATATAAAAGTTAAAAAATTGGTATCCCTCCTCCATCTCCTCTTCCTCTTTTCAGTTGAAAGACCCCCGATTCGGGGAGACTCTCACTCGAGCCTCGGGATGACCCGACCACCCCCACCCCAGAAACTCACGAGAGACCGTCCTTGCTGCAATCACACGAGGTTTAATGACAAGACGACAAGACAAGACGGGAACCAGTGCACTGGGGCCGAGACTCATAACCCACGCAGGGGAAGAGTTTGACCCCGAGTGACCGGGAGAAGTAGTTTTTATAGGAAGAAACCACACAGTCCAGTAATCCGAAAAGGGGGTCAGGGAGGGTGTCCAGTGATGATTACAAAGGGGCAACTCCCTGCCTCTCAAGATCATTAATCAGCTAGTTCCTGTTCTAGTGATAATTACTAGGGGGTGATAATTACTAGGGGGAATCTCTTTGTCTCTCAAGATTACTCTCAAGATTATAATCTACCTTTATCTTCAGCTAGTTCCTGAAACCCTGGGACTGGCTAATCCTAGATTTCTGATTCTTCTCTTCCCGCTAGATTTTTAGCTCTATTTTCCTGCTAGGGGGATCTGGATTTATCCAGGTCTTTCACAGTAAAGAAGCCTTTAGAAAGGGAATGAGATGCAAAAAATAAGTCTTTTAACTTAATTTTAACTCCATTCTGAAGAGTGATAGTTCAGTTAATGAATACCAACTCTCTTTCTTAAAGATTTTTAAAAATATCTCAGTTCATATATGCATGTATATGAACTATGTGCATTTCTTGTCCCTGTGGAGGCCAGAATAAGCTTTTTTTTAATCTGCTGGAACTAGAGCTACAAGCAGATATAATGCATCTGATGTGAGTTCTGATAATATGGCCCAGTTCCTCTGCAAGAGCAGAAAGTGGTCCTAGCTGTGATGACATTTCTCCAGCCCTATGTGCCCTTTCTTATTAATAAAGTGAGTCTGTGATTATAGCTGAAAGGTTTGGAACTTGGTTTCTTACAATAGAATGTGTGTATTCAAGCATTGTATTGCTGTTGTGGTTATTCAGTTTTATATTGACTTCAGTAAAATCTACCTGTGCTTTAAACAACATAATTTTCTTCAAAATGTAATAGACCTCCTAACAATATTATAGGGATCCATAATATTAGACAAAAGCTACCTACACAACCCTCCTTTACTTGCCATGAAATTCCTCTGAGAGTCCTTTAAATCCCTAAGTTTGACTGACCTTTCCTGAGAAGAATTACATTTACCTATCTGTGCTCTGAATAAAGGATTTTAAAAATCACACCTTTAAGTGACAACTTTGGCAACATTTTCTAGAAAATTTCCTATAGCAATATTTGCCTGAAACACGGTCTTTTAATTTAAGTGCTATTAGTAAACAGAACTAGTAATTTCCAACTTATTTACTTCACTTTAATGGAAAGAAACTCACAGTAATCCCGCTGAAATCAGGAACAAGACAAGGTTGTCCACTCTCTCCACATCTATTCAATATAGTTATTGAGGTCCTAGCTAGAGCAATAAGACACCGAAAGGAGATTAAAGTGATACAAATTGGAAAATAAGAAGTAAAACTCTCACTATTTGCTTATGATATGATAGTTTACATAAGCAGCTGCAAAAATTCTACCAAGGAACTTCTGCAACTCATAAACACTTTCAGTAATAAAGCAGGATACAAGACTAAATAAAAAAAAATCAGTAGCCCTCCTGTACACAGATAATAAATGGAATGAGAAAGAAATCAGAGAAACATCACCCTTCACAATAGCCACAAATAGGATAAAATATCTTAGAGTAACTCTAACCAAACAAGTGAAAGATCTGTATGACAAAAACATTAAATTTTGAAGAAAGAAATTGAAGAAGACACCAGAAAATGGAAAGATCTCCCATGCTCTTGGACAGGTAGATTAACATAGTAAAAATGGCAATCTTACCAAAAGCAATCTACAGATTCAATGCAATGCCCAACAAAAGCCCATCAGAATTCTTCATAGACCTCAAAAGAACAAAATTCAGCTTCATATTCAAAAGCAAAAAAAAAAAAAAAAAAAAAACCAAAAACCAAACAAAACAACAACAAAACCCCACAGAATAGCCAAAACAATCCTGTACAATAAAGAATCGTCTGGAGGTATCACAATCCCTGACTTCAAGCTTTACTACAGAGCTATAGTACTAAAAACAGCCTGGTATTGGCGTAAAAACAGACAGGAGGACCAATGGAACCAAATTGAAGACCCAGATATCAATCCACACACCTACGAACACCTGATTCTTGTCAAAGAAGAAAAAAAGATAAAATAGAAAAAAGAAAGCATATTCAACAAATGGTACTGGTATAACTGAATATCAACATGTAGAAGAATGAACATATATCCATATATATCATCATGCACAAAACTCAAGTACAAATGGATCAAACCTCAACAGAAAACCAACCACACTGAACCTCATAGAAGAAAAAGTGGGAATTACATTTGAACACATTGGCACTGGGGATCACATCCTAAATATAACCCCAGTAGCACAGACACTGAAAGAAACAATTAATAAATGGGACCACCTGAAACTGTGAAGCTTCTGTAAAGCAAAGGACATGGTCAACAAGACAAAATGGCAGCCTACAGAATGGGAGAAGATCTTTACCAACCCCACATCAGACAGAGGGCTGATCTCTAAAATATACAAAGTACTTAAGAAATTGGTCATCAAAGGAACAGATAATCCAATTTTAAAAAATGGAATACAGACCTAAACAGAGAACTCTCAACAAAGGAATTTAAAATGGCTGAAAGACACTTAAGGATATGCTCATCATCCTTAGCCATCAGAGAAATGGAAATCAAAACAACTCTGAGATTCCATCTTACTACTGTAAGAATGGTCAAGATGAAAAACACTGATGATAATTTATGCTGGAGAGGTTGTGGGGAAAAGGAAACACTCTTGCATTGCTGGTGGGAGTGCAAGCTGGTACAGCCCCTTTGGATATCAGTATGGTGATTTCTCAGAAAATTAGGAAACAACCTTCCTCAAGACCCAGCAATACCACCTTTGGGTATATATCCAAAGGATGCTCAATCATACCAAGGACATGTGCTCAACTATGTTCATAACAGCATTTTTTGCCAGAGCCAGAATCTGAAAACAACCTAAATGTCCCTTGACCTAAGAATGGATAAAGAAAATGTAGTACATTTACACAATGGAGTACTACACAAAAGAAAAAAATAATGACATATTGAAATTTGCGGGCAAATGGATGTATTTAGAAAACATCATATTGAATGGTGTAACCGAGACCCAGAAAGACAAATATCATATGTTTTCACTCATAAGTGGCTTTTAGACATAAAAGAAAATAAAAGTCTACAATTAATAACCCTAAAACATAGACAACAATGAGGACCATAAGAGAAACATACATGGGTCTAATTTACATGGTAAATAGAAAAAGATAAGATCTTCTGAGTAAATTGGGAGCATGGGGATCATGGGAGAGGGTAGCAAGGAGGGGAGAGGAAGGGAGGGGAGCAGAGAAAAATATATAGCTCAATAAAAAATTAACAAATAAAAGCCTAGGAGGTCTTAAAATCTTGGGGGTCTCAAGAATTGATTTAGGTATGGGATAGGGACAAATACTCACTAATATGGAATCAAGATGCCACCATTGATCCAGCTGCCTTCATATTGTCATTTAGCCCAGGGGTGAAGAACACTAACTGTAAGACATCTCTTCCCTACCTGCTCATCTCAGACCACCCAATAGAGCATGAGAGTAAGAGAGCATGTGAACTCAGCTTTTAAGCTGCGTTGTAAGCAGACAAGACCATGCCCTAGGGCTTTTTTCAATATAAGAAGGTTATAATTTTAACATAGCACTATTTAAAATAAGAACAACTATTGAGTATTGTGCAGGAAAAAGGAAAATAATAGCATAAAAAATGAAACTACAACCACCAAGAACAACATCAAGTACAAAAAATATACTAAATGTCCAGATCATAGGTAACTGGTGCCAATTACAGAGATTATTCCAATAGTTTTCCTATCCTGGAAAGTCTAAGTCTTGTACCTAATATACTCTAGCTAAGATGTAAGAAGATTGCAACTGCATTTATCTAATCTTCAATGACCTGAGAAGAAAAATAATATTACCTGAGTAATCAGGAAGTGCAAGCCAATGACTTCCAAAAGAGGCAAGAACTGACAGAAACAGCTGACTACCTGGACAGTCACCCAAAATCTCTCTGCAATCTTGGGGCAACCAACTTTGGCTATAGGGCTGGAATATCTGACAGACCATTAACAGAAGCAAGAAAATTCGAAAGACTGTTCCACCCTAACCTGGCAAAATTTAGTAGTCATTTTTTTTCCTTGTATCCTGCTTGTTTGAATTGGACAGCTTGCTTAGTGTCAGCAGTCAAAGCAAGGGCAGTTCTTTGCCCAATAGGCCAGTTTTGTCAGGAAGAAAACAGGCTCTGTATGAAGTATCCATCATTCTCATAGCAGTAGTTTGGTGTTGCTAGGTTCAGTTGTATCTTACTTCAACAGAGTTCTATGTTATTAAAACACTAGATATCATATTCTGTCGCTCTTTGAAGTGTTTGAAGATTACATAGTTATATGAAATACAACTCAAAATTGTGGCAATATATAAAGATATCTTAATCAGAGATAGAAATGTATAGCCCATGATGACAAAATACCATTAATTTGCATCAATATACAAAATATTAAACAGAAATAGAACCATATATAAAGTATGACAAAAATAATCTTACATTTGTATCAATAGACAAAAGTATTTTGAAAATGTGTCATATACAATATGACAAATATAATTTTGAATTTATATCAATACACAATTTATCTTAATAATACAAAAATAATTTTACTTATGTATCAATATATAAGAATCCCTCCCAATGCAAATTATTTAGAACTAATAGTTGTTAATAGTTTACAAGTAGATTCATTAATCTATGTTATTATACTATCCTATGTGTTCTCCCCATTTTTATGCCAAATGAGATTCCTGAATCAAATTTTTATTATCCTGCCCTCAAACCCATAACAACATATTACAACCCTTTATAGATGACAATTATCCATAACCCTGAGAAGAACCAAAAACCCATTTGTCCCACCTATTAGGAGAGGGGTTACCTTGTTCTTAGAATTGATTCCTACTATCTAGAGGGGTGATGATATCTCTATTGGATCCTGTAAAAATTTAAAGCAATGAGTAAGTCTCAAGAGGACTAGCTAAATCTTTGGTAGTCAGTCTCTAGTAAAGGATAAAGCTTATCTGAAATTCGTATCTGACATTCCAGCTAGAGTCTTATAAGAAGGTAGATTATCTCAACTAGCCACCTTGGAATTGTCCTGAGCAGTTTGTAGTACAAAACTGATCTTTGAGTGATATTTATTGGCTCAATGACAATACTATGGATCAGGTAGAATCATTGTTGTGAAGCCCCATCTTCTTTCAGAGACTGCTGTTAGAAAAATGTATTGTTCACTGTGGAAAACTTAACATTATTAATATCAAAACAGAAAGTTAAAAATTTAAGATATATATAGACAGATTTTAAAGAGTCAAAAATAAGGATGAGGGGAAAGATAATTGTGACAACAGTAATCCCTAGGTTTTGATATTTGTCTGTTTAACACCAGGTGACTCTTCTGATAAGAGAAAGAGACTCTGAATTTTTCTTTTGACAGCATGCTTGGATTTAGAGGAGAAAGCTACACTCCAGCTGCAAAGTCAACTTTAATTTTTAATTCAATCAGGATAACATTTTTGAGAAATAAAGAGATATTAATTTTTAGGTAGTGAAATTTTACCCTTTAAGGAATATTGGTAACACCAGGTCTTTCTTTGGTGATTTTTCCAGACAGTTTTTCAAGGTATTTTGTCTTATTGAATATGGGTATTTCTATTTTCCTGTAAACACACAAAAAACAGAACACTGCTCTGACATTTAGTTGGTAAGTTTCCTTCAACATTTAGAATTGTCACATCAGTTGATGAACTATTATTACTCCTTGTGAAGATGTTTCCCCCTTTTCAATCAAATCCTTATTAATTTTGATTTTATCCATAGCTTTTCTTCTCCTATGGAAACAAAAGTGAAACCCTTTCCACAACATAACACATATCCTGTTTTCCATTTTGCGCTCAATATATCCTTAAAGTACACAGAATGATTTATTTCAGTAGTCTTTTTCTATTGTCCAGTGCCTCTCCTCAGCTGTCATTTCTTTCTCATTACTATTTAGAAAATTTAAGGTTAATAAGGCATTATGCACAGAGCAAGCAGGTAGTGGGAGAAAGGGCTCAGGCCAGCCTCCTGGCTGCTGTGGGCTGATGGCACAAGCAGCTGTTGGGTTATCCACAAATGTTGAACACCAGTTGTTATGTGAAATCACAAGAGTCTCAAGAATGTATTTAGGTATAGAATAAGGGGCAAACACTCACAGATATGAAATCAATTAGATGCCACTGATGATCTGGCTGCCATTGTCCAGTTGTTCTGACAAGAGGTAAAGAGTACTAGCTGCAAACCATCTCTCTGCACCCTGTTTCACTCTGACCACCCAAGAGAGCTAGAATAAGAGAGTACATGACCTTCTCCATTGACCTTTAAGTTGTGTCATAGACAGACAAGACTAGACCCTAGGGTTTGCTGATCCAAATGTCATTGGTTAAATGGATCAAAATAACACTACACTTATCACAGTTTTAAAATTTAAGATATACGAGCTAGTTAAAAAGAAGCCCAATCTATAGGCCAAGCTTTCATAATTAACAAGAAGTTTTCATGTTTTTATTTGGGACTGTTGGGACAGAAAAAACTCATTACAAATTTCTATTGTCATATTACTACACATGACAGCGTGACTAGGCCTTTATTCACTATTTAATAATTGCTCAGTGTTCCAGATTTTGACAGAACTTTCCTTGGCCTTCATGGTCTATTGTAGTTCTAAGAGTCTGTCCTAGTATTTGACAATGTGATCCCTAAAGTCAGCCCAACTTCAATCCACTTATAGCACAATGATTCCCTTAGACTTTTTTTTTTTGTCATCATTCTTACTTCATGATATTTTACCAGTTGTCTGTGGCTGTGTGACAAACTAACTGAATATTTAATCAATAAACAGCAATAAGTATGTATTATCTCATGGTATGTCATGTCAGGAATTCTACATATGTTAGCTGGCTCTTCCCAATGTAACTGTCTCCTATCAGTTTGAAATTAAAATGTCAGCCACATCATTTCAATCACCTGAATGACTGACATGGGATAGATCCACCTTAAGGTGGCTCAGTCAGCTGATGACAAGCTATTGCTGGATGTTAACCACAACCTCAGTTCCTTACTTTAAGAAATTTTCCTCCGACTTCTGATGTGTCCTTCTGATATGGAGAATTACTTTCCTCAGAAATACTCAAGAGAGCATGGCAGAAACAATATTCTCTTTAGAAACTAAAATCATAACTGCCGTTTGTTGTTGATTTCTGTGACATGTTTATCGGTAACATCAGTTAGGACCGCTTTATTTCAAAGAGCCCTACATAATGTTACACCAACATACAAGAATCAGAAAGAATGGGGAAAGATTTTACTTAATATACTTGTAAGCTACCTTCAAAAACTCTGAATCTGGAAGCTCTGTGGACCTAAGTTTTTAATCAAAAATATCATATATTAATATAATGCATTTTTGTTAAATCAACCCCCATTTTCTCCCACCCAATACCTACCCTAGACCTCCACATCCTTTCCCTCTCAACTTTAAAGGCTAGTTAGGTCATTTAGTGCTGACTCTGTGTGCACATTTATAGAATCATCTACTAGAGCATGGGTAGCCTTTCAGGGAGTGCATACCTGAAGAAAACTAACTCCTCCTCCAGCAGCCATCAGTTGCCAATAGCTTCTTATCAAGGAGGAGAGTCTAGTCTGAAAGGGTTATTTGAGAGCCAACTACTTACTACACATATCCAGTCATAAAGGATTTTTAATTCTTTCATTTAGAAAGACAACTTTTTTAACCCCTCCTCCAAATTGTAATCATTTTGCTACATGTGTCTGTTGAAGATGCTAGATTCTTTCAGATGACCTTTTTGAAAAACAAAAGCTGTCTCATTGTTGGTCTTCTACATACTTTGCTAAAATTGTGTCCAGATAACACAAGATCATATCAATCCAACACAGCTTTCTTGGCAAAAACAAGTTGTCACTTAGTTCACCCAGAGAGGATTAAGATGCCAGGCAACAGCCCAAACATCCTTCCACAGGAAAAAAAATCGAGGTTTTAGGTAATCCCGATGCAAGGTTTCTATTGTTACTTTTAGAAACAAGGAGTAACTTTGCTTTCCACTTTGCAGAAGTGAAACTCTCATTAGAGATTCTGTATTCTCACAGGCTCTCCTGGAGAACCAAAGTCTAGATCCTTTTAACTTCTACGACTGGTTATCTGCTTCTTTCTCAAATGTTTATCTATTAATCTTATGACCTGTTGATTTATTTTACAAACAATAGAAAACTAGTTTATATTAAATTAATACATTTTACTGAACATGAAGAAGTTGGAGGACGGTGACTTGGGAGGGGTGACTAAGAGGAAAGGGAGATAGATAGTGTAATTACATTTTAATTAAAAATGTATAAAAATAACAAAAAAGAGTTTAAACTTGCAAAATAATAACTCACTTAAATAGTACTTTATTTTGGTATTTTTATAACTCTGGCTTTTTACTTTTTCCTCATAACACTTTTTCCTATTTTAAAGATCTGTTCTTTTATTACTTTGTTAATTAGTGTTTTTCAAGCTGTAGAAAATAGAAAAACACCAAAGTTACTTTAGATCACATAAAAATATATACAATTTCAAAATATCTGTAGTCTTCAAGTTGAGAAAGGCACTGTAAACAAGCCTTAGAGGGGCCTAGATTAGTGATAGTATGTTGTACAACGAGTGGCGGGCCGCTTCCTGCCACCCGGCTCCTGGCCGCCTGGCAAGCTTATACCCTGAAATAACAACACACAAATTGTATTCATTTAAAAATTGCCTGGCCCATTATATCTAGCCTCTTATTGGCTAACTCTCACATATTAGTTTAACCCACCTCCATTAATGTGTATTGCCACTTCACTATGACTTACTGGCATGAGTCTAACCCGCATCCATCTCTAAGAGGAGAGCCATGGCATCTGCCACACTGCCTTCTTCCTCGCTGAATTCTGTTCTGTCTACCACGCCCATCTAAGGACTGCCCTATCAAAAGGCCAAGGCAGTTTTCTTTATTCAACCAATGAAAGCAACATATGGAAAGAAGACCCTCCTTTACCATTTCCCCTTTTTCTGTTTAAACAAAAAGAAAGGCTTTAACTTTAACATAGTAAAAATTACATATAACAAAACAGATATCAAGCAAGAATTACAGTTACAAAATTTATATCTATTCTCTCGTTTATCATAACTAAGGAAAACTATAACTATCTATCTATTCTTCATATCCATCAAAGACTCCAGAAGGATATAATATTACCTAAGTAAATAGGAAGTGCATTATAAGCAACTTCCAAAACTCTAGAAATGACAGAGACATCTCACTGCCTGTACAGTCACCCAAAGTTCTTTTCTACCATTGGAGCATCTATCTTCGGCCTTCAGGTCCATAGTATCCAGCAGACATTTCCATGAAGCAGTTCAGTCACTTTCTTCTGTATCCTGCAGAATGTCTCACAGACTCTTCCATGAAGCAGGAACCCCAAAGGATCATCTCACCTTTAGGCAAGTTCAGCATTAACTTTATTCTCTATATGTTTTTTTTCTCTCTCCCAAGCCTACATATGTCTAACACTATGACCCATTGAGAGGTCTTTTATATCTGAATCTGTCCTACTGCATTGTCTATAATTCTTTACTGACCAGGAACATTTTTGTTTTGTGCTTTTAAATCGCTAAGCACTTAAGAATCTAAGCTTTGACATTCCTAGGACAAAAACAGGTACTGTAGACTTGCCCCGTCCAGTCCAACATGGCAGAGCCACTTGTGACTCTAAATCAGTTGTGCCTCTGAGCTGCAGAGTAGCAGGATGTTCTGAATGTTGGCTCCACCTCTCCAATTTCCAAATTGGAGTAGGAGCCGTACTCAGCACTTTAGCTATGAGACTGAGCGTGCAGTACTGAAACGCTTTCTATCTGAATTACAGCCAAATCAGCCATGCAGAGCACTGTGCAGCCTGGAAACATCTCTCTGTATGGAGACAGGAATCCACCAGGCTTTCCCACCTGCCCAAGCTAAACCAGCTGCCCAGGCAGGAAGAGCTGAGCCACACGCATGGTCTCAGCTACTTTCCTCCTGATCCTGAGCGGACGTACAAACACTCAGGCCCACAAATGCACAATAGCTGGAGTGTGCACTAGCAGCAAGGCCCAGGAAGCTGTGTTTTAAAATCACATGACTTTTTTTTTTTTTTTTGGTATGGCTGCTGAGTCAGGAAATTGCACTACAGCATGCCCTAGCAAACAGCAAAAAGCTGTGTTAAACTCTATATTTATGTCTAGAATTCCTTTTAAAGCCCTCTTAGGTTTTATATGGAGTTAGTTACCACATTGGAGTGCCACTCTGTTCTAAAGGGAGCGGCGGGCCACTTCTCATAGCCCAGCTCCCAGAAATAACAACACACAAATTGTATACATTTAAACATGGTCTGGCCCGGGCCACTTCTCACTGCCCAACTCCCTGAAATAACAACACACAAATTGTATTCATTTAAACACAGTCTGGCCCATTATATCTAGCCTCTTATTGGCTAACTCTCACATATTAATTAGCCCATCTCCATTAATGTTTATTGCCACTTGACTGTGGCTTACTGGCATGAGTCTATCCAGCATCCAACTCTGAGAGGAGAGCCATGGTGTCTGCCGCACTGCCTTCTTCCTCCCAGCATTCTCTTCTGTCTACTCTGCCTATCTGAGTTTTGCCCAATCAAAAGGCCAAGGCAGTTTTCTTTATTCAACCAATGAAAACAACACATAGAAAGAAGACCCTCCTACACCAATAGTGTCTTTTCATGGTGCAGTAAGAACTCTGACCAAAGAGCTGTTCCACAGGTTCAGTTGTCATACCAAGAAACTATAGTTGTCTAAGACTCCTTATATTTTTCAGGATTTTTCCCCTTCCCTTTGACCTTTTGCTGCCTCATTAGTGTGTGCATTGTATTGCTTTACCCATTGTACTTGGTCTTTATTTTTTAATTCTTTGTGGTATAATCTTTTTATACACTTCATAGAGATATAGCTGCTGCTTGGTATCTATAGGATATTAGTTCTAGCCTCTGCTATTGATGTCAAAATTCTCAGAAACTTTTACCCATTGTACAAAATATTTATTTGTGCATAATTTAAACATATATTTCTAAATTCTTCATATCACCCCTCATGGCCTATAATAATTCATAAATAATATTTAACTAGATGGACATAACAGTATTTAGGTAGCTCCAATTTTTGAGTGTGCGTATAGCTAGGGCCCAGATGACAACTCTGTCCCAAGCATGTTGAAAAACCAGATCACATGAGAAAAGTATCTGCCAAGAAAGATGAGATGGCCAGAATATGTAACACTAGCAAATGTTCCAGTGAAGGTTCCAGAAACTGACTAAATCTCCGTACTGGTAGGTTCATAAAAATTAAAAAATAAACAAAAACAAGCAAATTATTCATGCTTAGGAAAAGAGAATTCTTATGAGGGAAAATACAATTACAACTTACTAACTAGTTCAACTATGAACAACATTACATTATCATAATATGGAAATACTTAATAAAGATCACATACAAATTTCCATAGGTCAAGGCTCAGAGAATAGGGCATAAGAACACATTTATGTGTGGTAGAGATTGCAATCAGAGAAATAAAGGTCTAATTCCTGGGAACTAGTGAGATAGGTTGGCCAGCAAAGTGCTTGCCCTATATTCAATGTCTAATACATATATTAAATGTCAAACATGATGAAAATGATTGTTAGCCCAAGACGTACGGTATGGTAGATACTGAAAAATCCCTGGAGTTTCCTGGGAGTTAACCTACTTTACAGGTTCCAGGCCTGCAAGATATGCTGTGTTAAGAAATAAGATGGGTAACATCTGAAGAACACCTAAGACATATCTCTGGCCTCCACGTGCACACATGCATAGACACAAATTTAAAAAATTTAAATCCTTACTTTAAGACAAGTTTATCAATTAAGGACACAAAGTCAAGATGCTACAATATAAGCAACTTAGAAATCAATATGCTTGAACAACATGTGAAAGTGATTGATCTGGAGGAGGAAGGTTTACATCCCTGCTTTAAAGGATCATAAGTCAATTCATTAATTATATGTATGTATAACTGTGGAAAGAATAAGAATGAGTAACATATAGAGGAATAATATCATTTTAAAACAACATAGCAGGGTTAACAGTAGTAGAGAGTAGAATGTTTAGGTGCCCATTAAGACAAAAAAGAGAAGAGTGAGTTTTGAGAATGTCAAACCAAGGGGCTTTGACTTTATTGAAAAGAACATGACACAAAATTATATAAATCAATTTGTGCAAAGATGGTTCTAAGAGAAGCACATGTTTTAGTTTGAGAAGCATAAAATAATAGGCACAGGAATGCATAAAAACATTGAAATATTTCAGACAAAAGACAGCTGGGTCTGAGGTTGCTCCTGAGAGATTGGGGATATCGGTCATTTCTGCCTCCCCTGCTTCTGCCTGTTGCTTTGACAGTTCTAAAACTCATTTTGTTCCAGGGCCAATTGTGTGTGTGTGTGTGTGTGTGTGTGTGTGTGTGTGTGAGAGAGAGAGAGAGAGAGAGAGAGAGAGAGAGAGAGAGAGAGAGAGATTTTGTTCATATGCCTAACATGAAATCACTTTTCCTAGAAAATGAACAAATAACCATAGTTGCATGTACATAAAAGTAGTTACATTTTATTTTACACTGTGGATTCATATACTTATGTGTGGGTTACTGGTCCTATGTGTCAGCAATGTAAGCTGACATTGACTTTAGGCAAAAAAAAAAAAATGCCTAAAGTGATCTTTATATCATAAACTAGGGTTTTAATAGAAGCTTGGAAAATAAATAAAATGATCTAATGTTATTGATTTAACGAATCTCTGACTCAGTAAGCCAACTTCAATATCCTTTAAAAGGATTCAAAATGAAGCTGATACCCAACCCTTTGCTAGTTCTCCAGTTTAAAGTATAGATGGAAAAATCCAGTCCTTTAGATCTGGCCAGCCCTGTGTAGGAGAAGCCCTTTTCTTATTTATCTCTTCTTGTGTGGTGTCACACAGCAGAGTCCTTTTCCTCAGAAATTCTGTTATCAGCTCTTTATTTTGGCTCTACTTCTGACATGATCATTTTTCTTCCCTGTATTACTATTTGTTCTCTCTCTTCCCTCGCTCTCTCCCTACCTCCCCCTTCTTATATCTTCTTATCCCCTCTCTCCTCTTCCCTTATCAGAAATCATCCAAGTTTTATATTTCATCAGCTCACTAATATTTCTTTGTTAATCAGATATCTTGGCTTCTATGAATATGTATTCCATAGACCTATTTACTCTACCACCACCTATCTACTTTTTATTGTTTTATATATTTTTAGTTCCCTTAAAACTTTGGGAACATATTTGCCTTGACATGGTGGTGCATGCTTTTAATTCCAGCACTCAGGAAGCAGGGGCAGGAGAACCTCTGTGAGTTGGAGCCTGGTCTGCATAGTGAGCTTCAGGACAGCTAGGGTTGTTACACAGAGAAACCCTGCCTCGAAAAACAATATTCTCAGTCCTTCTCCTCACACTTCAGTTCCTTTTTAGGAAATGTTTAATCAAAGTGGACAGGTCAACATAACAATAATAATCAAAAATAAAGTGATTTTTATACAGAAGTTATTTAAATTATGGATTAAGTAAAAATTCCTTTCATTCTCAACTATTTTTAAAATTCCCAGTATACAACAATGAATATATAGTATAAATTCATGACTTAAAATGGTGATGAAGACAGACCATGACTTGTGCAATGTCACTATGTGAATGTGTTCTGATATATAGATGAGCTGTCCACTAAACATAAATCTGGCCAAACAGGAGATGGCTCCTGAATTCATAGGGTCTGTATATAGATGGAGGAACAAGATGTGAAACATTCACAGCAGAGGTTCCCCATAAGACAAAACATCAAGCAAGTTACAGTAAGAAATACCTGGTAGAGCACCCTAGTCAAGGCCTGCTCCACACACCAGCTTACATATTCTTAACTTTGTATATACATCCTTAGATATGTTATATGATTACTGAATTTCTGATAAAGCACCTATAGCATAGTAAATCCCACCATTGCAAGTAAGAAGAACTCAATAAATGTGAGATACTGCTATGACATTAATAAATAATATGCCCATTGAAAACTCCAAGAAACCTTCAAGGTGAATTTTAAGTACCTGGTGACCTGTAATATTCCTTCGTATTACAACACTTCAGGTAAAACGAGAACTGCTTATATAAAAATATATTGCTCACAAAAGACAGAAAAGACATAGGCATCATCTCTCGTTCATTGTAAATGGAACATAGTTCTATTTATTTGGTGTAGGAAACAGAAAAGAACAAGGTTTATAAAACTATCTTTAAATAAAATTGTGTTTGTGTTTGTGTGTGTGCACATGCATGTTTAATTTTTATGAAAGCCTTAAGCAAAACTAGAACAAAGAAGAGTTGTTTTTCCAAATCTAGGGCCATTTTGGGGTCATTACGAGCCAAGATGCTGTGAATTCCTTTGAAAATTAAGAAACATTTGCACATTGCACCCACTAGCTAGGTTTCAGAAAGGCTAAATCTTGGCCGTCAGAGCCATCACAGCTATAAGAAAATGATCTCCTCTTCATTGCATAGCCTTGGTCAGATACAGGAGCACAGCAGAGTAGATGGGCTTTCAGCTCTGTTCCTGATCTCTGAAAGTTCAGCTCACGGAGGATAAGAACTTAGTCTGTCTACCATATGCTTGGGTCTTTCATGCTGTATGAATTGTAAGAATAGGTCTCCTTTGGGGAAATAATCTTAAGGTCAAAAATATTCAACTGATTTTTTTTTTCTAAAATATACTTGCTTTTATAGAACAGTTAATATTTTAATTGTGTTAAAAAATAATAACAAAAAATATTCCCCAGGGTGGCATCCAAAAGAATTCTGACAACATTTATTGTTGGCTGGAGAGATTGAACTGGATAAGGTGGGCACTGTGTTGGGAAAACTTGGTTCTGTTGGGCAGTTTCATACAATGCCTGGAAATCAATTCACTTCCCAGATAATTTCTCTTGCTGTCTAGAATATTGGTGCTGAATTATGTGCATAAACCAAGAGAGTAAACAATCCTATATCATTTTAACTGCACTTCAGAATGACTGACATTTTATTATTTCATGGTATGTAAGGAGTATGAAGCAATGTGAGCAGATAAATTTTAGCCAGGAACTGTGTACAAATATTTGGTTATAGCATCTAGCATAATGTCTCACCCCAAAGGAGGTAAAGTCCTAATACTTGAAACATGTATATGTTGCCTTCCGTGACAAAAAGGAGTTCACAGAGTAATTGAGGGTTGTGGATGTCTGGAAGAAAGTCAGAATCAGATGTGGAAGCAGCAGTGAAGCGGGGGTGGTGCCTTGAAGGCAGAGGAGGCGGTCACAACTAAAGAAATCTAGATAGAGTCCAGAAGCTGAGAAAGGCAAGGATGATTCCCCTAGACATGGTCCATCACACCTTATTTAGCATTTCTGATCTGAAGGACTCTAAAGAGTATGTTGGATCTCTGGAACTGGAAATACAGAGAGCCTTCAGCTACTTGGTGTGGGTGCTTGGAACACAGCCCAGGCCTCCCTGCAAAAACAGCAAGTGCTCTTAACTGCTGAGTGGTCACGTCAACCCCTGACCCACAGTACTTAAAGATGGAAAGTGTATACTGTTCTGAACCACTAAGTTTGTCTGGACTTGTTACTGCTCCAACAGGAAACAAAAATAAAGAGTCAAAAGAACAGGACAATGGGAAAAAAATGCCACAAATGTATCCTAATTCTTCTAATTAAAAAGTGACACTACTCTTAAGGTTTGAGAGTTAAGCACAAACATGGACAGTCAGAAACTTTGGCCACTGTGCTCAACATGGCAGAATATATACACCATATGTCTATTAATGTATACAATGTATACAGTGTATATGATGTATAGTAATATGTAAACTTTTTTAAAATTATGGAATAAATAATAGACATGAAATGTGTATGTGTTATATATGCATTAATATGTATGGAATTTAAACAAATCATGCATAATGTTTTACTCTTCAAAAATATTCACATTCTCTGAAAGATATGATCAGTGTACAATGTGATCATCAACTCAAACCATCTAACATCCCATGGATCTGATGGCCTTACACTGTATTTCATGTAAATAGGTGACTATTGAAAGCACAGGGGATCAATATCATATTCTTTGGGGTACCTGTTCATTTTTTATTCTAACAAATTCTACTTGGGAACCACAAAGTTAACAGCGGTATGAAGGTTGTAACAATCACATTTTTCGGAAGCATTTTTTTTATTTGAAATTAGTCACAGTTTAGCAAAGCCAGCTTCCAAACATTTATACCAAGTAAAGCACTGCATATGACCTTGTGTTCAATGTACTGTACCAACACCAAGCAGGGATACCCAGGGGTAGGTGGAAGATGAGCTCAAAACTGGGTCATCCTCCTCATGTTGCTGCTGTTTAAAATTGTTGTTTTCAGTGGAGGACATCACACTTTTAACTTTAGTTTAATACTGAAGAAAGCTTAAAATTTTGTTTATTTTATTTATTAAGAAAGCATAATTATGTTCAGGAAATGGTGCCTGAAACTATTGGAATAAGCATCATCATCATTATTGTTTCTGAAGATTAGCTTCAAAAATTAAAAAGTGAGAAATCCCACCTTCAAGTCCCGACTGCTGGACCATACAATTTGAGATCATCAGGGAACGCATCCCTCTATTTCACTCTCTAATTGGCAGAATGAAAGGGAAAAGATTTGTTGTTGACGTTTATGGCAGAGAGTAGCTTCTATGTAGTTTTCATTCTCTGAAAATCTAACAGTGTTGAACCCATTTTCTCCTCCTTGCTGGGCCTCTTTCATTCTCACTTCCAGGAACCTCCTTCCTCTCACTCGGGACTGCTATGCCTATTAAAGAGACAGCTGGGGAAATGTGTAGTTTAATTTCCAAATAGATTAAGATGTGGAAGGATCTCAATTGACCCACAATCAGAAAGACACATAGCCGCTGCCAGCCTTTTGAAGAAACGTGTGCACTGTGCAGCATCGAGCTGAAGGGCATGAGGACAAATGAAATGTTTGCCTGCCTGTCGTTTTCATGCCTTTTTCTTGCCCTCTCCCCCTCTGGGCTTCTCTTGAGAGGAGTTCTGGGTCCAAGAAATCTGTCTTACAGAGAGTAAAGAACAAAGACATGGGAACAAAACACATCTATTTTCTACTTGTGACAATGTTGGTATAGTAGATATATTATTCTCCTAGACACATGTTATCCTTAGCACTGCTGTCAGACAGCTGACAAGAAATCCCTGTCATCGTTGGCTGTCCAGAAAGAGCGGCAGCTACTACACAAGCTCTGTGCTGCTGTCGTCCGGTCCATGGTTGAGGCTCACCCTTTCCTGATTAGCATTTTCGTAAATTTGGACATTGTCTGTGGCTGTAATCATAACAGCCTCCTAAGACAAAAAGATTACTATCACCGAGACCTGACCGGTCCAGTGAACTCTGCTCTGGATTAAGCGTTTCCTCTTCCTGAGAGAAAATAACAAACCAATTTTCTGTGTAGAGAAATTGTGAACTGGTGTATTCCGAATTGTCAAGTAAACAGATCGAATCACTTGCCTGCTTGATTACCTGCGGGCTTTTCCAGGTCTAAAGACCTGGCTGTCCTGGTGATTGGTGCTATAAGGCACATTTCCCTGGTAACCAAGCACTCCTTTACAAAACCCTGGAGAAACTGCTTTGTGTAGCTCATCTCGAGGTGTGACTGCCCTCTGGTGGCAGTTGCCTTCTCTACACCTAAATCTAATTTTTTCTCACCTTTCTCTTAAAGCCCCTCTGTCCCTCTGTAGGAAGTCAAGGGGCTGCTTGCTTGGCTGTTTCTAGGCTGCGACAACCAGAAACCACCGACTTCGGCCTGGAGACTTTTTTCTTGGACTCTATCTTGGTTTCCCTACCAACATTTAAAACATTTGTCATTGAAGACTTTCTTTTTACAAGACTAATTTCACCTCACAAACAGAGAATCCAGGTTTATAATCACCTGGCTGCCTTCAAGGGGCTTGCCACGTCCTTTATCAAAATGACAAAAAGAGCTGAGTGTGTGATCCATCTGCAGCCTATAGAAAGCAAAGGAAGGCTAGGAGCAGCTTCCAGACCTCAAGGCTAAGTATGCACCCACACAGGGCTTGGCTCTTTCTCCTGGCCTTCATTCTGCCAGCTGAGCACTTTTTACCTGGGGGCTTTTGTGCAGCCCAAACTAAAATCCAACTACCCCTCAAGTCTGTTATCCCTCCTGTCTTGATAAAGCTTCTGGTGGAAAGGCTATAACTCACTCAGTGGCAGATCTCTAAAGGGTTTTAAATCCTTTCCTTTCCCTATCCATAGAGTCATCTCTCTTTTAAGATGTATTGTTCTGCCTTCTTTGAGGGTGTGGTTCTTCAGCTCCACAGCTGTTCCCTTCTGCCCCCATCACTCTTGCCTTAATGATATCTCTCATTCCTAACAGCAGCAATCTCCCAATTCATGTAATTTCTACTGTCTGCAGAGTCAATTCCAAACTCTCCCAATCCCTGGGGTCCTTTGTAATTGACAGAACCCAATATGCCTTTCCAGGCTTTCTGCCCAACTGGACTCACTGTCACCCTCCTGGATAAACCACAGATGGTTTTCTACCCATAGGTGTCTTTAAGGCTGGTGCAATTTGATCTATCCAGCTAAAACATGGCTCTACTTGAAAGCACTCTAAGATATTCTTCAAGTCAGTTGAGCTAAAGGTTTTTCTCTCTATACTCAAGTATCTTTGAGTAACTCTGTTTATATTACATGATAGCCTATATCAACTGCTCTGCAAATTCCCTCAGCCCATGGGACTCTGACTCCTGAACCTCATTTGTTAATACATGTAAAACTAACATAAAGCATAGTGCTGGACTTGAGTGAGGACTTAAGAAGGCTCTGTATATTAAATCTAAATATGACTGTAGTTTAAAATCATATAAACTTGTAAACTGGAATAGAGCCCAGTGATGAAGCACATGCTGTCATGGAGGCCTATGGTGCTAAATGCATGGTGGCAAAGGAAGTAAAAGATTGGGCAAGTCAAAGGACCATCTGGGCAACAGAACAAGTTAAGGCCAGGATTATCAATTTAATAATTGAAAATAAAAATTGTTGAATGGTTAAGGATATATCGCTGTGTAAGAATTGAAAGTTGTATTAGTTACTTATTGCTGTGAAACCATACCTGATAGGGCAATTTATGGAAGCAAGGATTTGTTTTGGCTCACACTTTGAAGGTTTCCATTACGGAATGAAAATCACAGTATCAGGAATGTGAGGAAGTTTGTCACCTTGCATCTCAGGGAGAAGGCACAGAGCATCTGATCAGTGTCAGCTCTCCTTTTTGTATTCTTACTTTTTATTGAAAATAGATTTTTTTATACGACATATTCAGATTATGGTTTTCTCTCCTTCAACTCCTCCTAAATCCTCTCCACTTCCACACCCCCAACCTCTCAGTCTCATTTGAATGCAATCAGGCATCTAAAAATAATAAACAATAATAAAAATAAAAATAAGGCAAAATAAAAGCAAACCATAAGAGGACAAAAGAAACAAATAAGGTGAAAGAGCCAAAGAAAAAAGCACAAGAAAGACATACAAAGGCTGAGACACACACTTACAGAAAATCCACAAAAACAAAACTAGAAAAAATAGTATTTTTTTTAATCTGAAAAAAAAAACTCCAAAACTATCATTGAGTTTATTTGGCTATCTATTGTAGGGCATGGAGGCTGATCTTAACAGTCCTGACTAATAAGAGAACTGCTGTAGGTATCACCATCTCAAATTGTGCTACAGAGCTATAGTAATAAAATGAGTCTGATATTGGCAAAAAAACAGACAGATTGATCAAGGGAATAAGTCCGCTCACCTCTGGAAACATGATTTTTTTTTATGAAGAAACCAGAAATACACACTAGCAAACAAACAAACAGCATTGTCAACAAACAAGATATAGAAGAATGGAAATAAATCCATACTTCCTTCCTGGATTCAATTCTAAATGAATCAGCGACAACAACAGAGATCAAACACACTGAATGTTATAGAAGAGTGAGGGCATAGTCTTGAACTCTCTGGCTCAGGAAAAGACTTTCTGAGTGGGGCACTGAGAGCACAGGCACTAAGAACAAAAATTAATAAATGGGACATTATGAAACTAAAAAGCTTCTGCAAGGCAAAAATATGCCATCATTTGAACACAGCAACAAGCTATACAAAGGGGAAAGATTTTTACCAACTCCACATCAGATAGAGTGCTAATATCTGAATATATGAAGAACTCAAAAAAGTTGATCATCAAGAAAATAAATAACTCAATTTAAAACTGGAGTACCAATCTAAATAGAGCGTTCTCAAAAGAAAAAACACAAATGGCCCAGAAACAAAGTAATATTCAACATCCTTAGTCATCAGTCATCAAAAATCAAAACTATTTGAGGTATCATCTTATACCTACCTGTCAGAATGACTAAGAACAATAAAAAAAATGGCAGCTCATGCTGATGAGGATGTGGAGGAAGTGAAATACTTATCCATCGCTGATAGGAGTGAGTGCAAACTTGCTAGAAAAACTCATCCTGAGTGGAGAAAACCTGACCCAAAAAGATAAATATGGTATATTTTCATTTATATGTGAATATTAACTGTTATGTCTTCAATAAGCAGGGTATAATCTATATAACTATATATCCTACTCTGGGTATAGAGTAAGGAATTTAGGGAGGGAAGGATCTCCTTGAGAGGGGGATATAGAATAGATAGTTATGAATGAATAACAGGGGGTGAGAAAGGAAATGAATAACAGGGGGTGGGAGAAGTGTAATGGGAAGATCAAATGGGGAGGAGGGGAGTTAGTTAGGAAATGAAGAGAGGGTCAGCTAAATCTAAGGGCTATTTGAGTTGTATGGAAACCTAATACAATAAAAGGTTCTTAAAATGCATACATATATAAAATAAATCTACATTGTAATCACCAAAGAATATGATAGTGGTCTAGACAAATAATGGGGTAGACAAGGCCCCCACTAGACATCTCTCACTACCAAATAAAACATCCAGTCCTAGGAATGGGTTACATCTATTTGAGTTGTAGCCTGAAATGTCCTAATGAAAACCTTTCAAAGTCCATACTATTTGCCAAGGCTATTTATTGGTTTTCCTCCATAAACTGAGAGTAATGCTTTTGCAGAAGACAGCACCTACATAACTCACTAAATATGGAAAGATCAAACTAGTGCCTTCCTATAAATGGATGGAACTAGAAAAAAAAAGACCATCCTGAATGAGGAAACCCAGACCCAGAAAGACAGCATATTTAAGCAGAACAGTAGTGTTTGAGTTTCCACTAGATCTCTCACTTACATGGTTTCAAGTTCTTGGCCGTCGGGGCAATGTCAGGCACAGGTTCTTTGTCATAGAGTGGGCCTTAATTCCAGTCATATAGTGGAGATTGGTTACTCCTACAACTTTAATGGCACTCTTCCACCAGCGTATCATGCAGGCAGGTCACCACTGTAGGCTGCAGGGTTTGTAACTGAATTTATGCTTAACTTTCTCTTCTGGTAGCATTCATAGTACCTTCCAGTACCATGAACATTAGTCAAAAGGGATGAAGGCTCTAGGTAGGCTAAAAGAGCATAGCAATAAAATGAATCCTAACAACACTTTGCTATATTCACTTATCAGTATCTTGCCCAGCCATTATCAGAGAAGCTTCCTCCTGCAGTAGATGGGAACAAATACAGAGACCTAAAATATGACAATGTGCAGATTATGAAAGAACTTAAAACACTTAGTCCTAAATAGGATGTCTCCATTGAATCTCTCCCTTCTGGGCTTACAAAACTCTGTGGAAAAGGAGGAAGAAAGAGTGTAAGAGTCAGGGTGGATGCAAGACACCAAGGAAACAAGGCCTTCTAGACACAACAGGACTTTCATACTTATAAACTCACAGAAACTGTGACAGCATGCACAGGGCCTGCATAGATCTAACCATATATCCCAGTTCAGGTCCTAAAATGGTGAAGAAATGTGTATTCAAGCCCCCATCCCTAAACCATCAGCTATCTCCAATTAACAACCAATAACAAAGGAAAAGTAAATTTCTCCAACAGCATCTCACTAGGTATGCAAAATAGCTCCTCTTTTTATTTAGACCAGTGTCCTGAGTTATGGACAGAGGCAATGGCCCCTGGGAAACTTTCAGCTTACAGAAATATCTTACATTCGTGTTCTTCACTATCAATTACTAATTCTCTTTGACATTTACAATATCAGGAAATATTGATCCTATAAAGTAAAACTGGTAGTTTATCTAATCAAGTTTTTTGTTTTACAATTACACCAGATACAATTTACAGGTAAGGACTTAAGTAAGCCATCCTGCAGATGCCCTATCACGAAACACTAGTGATATAGAAGCTATCTTTCTGTAAGCAGAAAGAAAAAGGACCAAGGATGAAGACCGAAGTCAAATAGAGAAGTCATCTTGAGGACAGAGGTTAAGGTTAAAGGGAAGACTAGTGTCTTAAAAGTCACAGTGCTGGAAAGTACTGCATCCTTACACAGGATAAAAGTAATCATCAGTTTCACTCAGCTGTGAACCCTGTGACCTTCAACAGTGACCTACCTGCCAGAAATCCTGGTGCAGCAGTAATACAAATATTATGGGAGTGACCAACCATTTTTTGAGCAGATTTAAGACCCACTCTATGTGATGGAGCTGATACCTACCACTATTAATGAGGATAAGAAGCTGAAACTAGATAGGTCATGGACCCTAAAGAGAAGATACTACTACTATTCTGCTAAAAGAACATAGCAATAAAAGAACTAATGTCATATTGCTATACCTATAGATAAGTGCAACTCAACCCTCATCAGAGAAGCTTCTTCCAGTAGTAGATTGAAATTAAAACCAAGATTTACAATTGTACAATGTGCAGTAAGAGACTTTGGAATAACTAGCCCTTAAAGGATGCCTTTATCAACTCCCCGCACCCACCAGTCTCAGGGATCCTTCAGAAGACGTGGGGAAAAGATTGCAGATCCTGGGACTGGTAAACGACATCACAGAAACAGCGGCTTTCATCTACAGAGGAGCTGATGCGCATGTGAACTGACAGAGACTGTGGCAGCATGCACCAGACCGGCACAAATTCAAGTCAGACAAAATCCCAGCACAGATAAGGAGAAGGGAAGTGGCCACAAAGCCCTACCAAGAACTAATGCCTGCTTAGAGAAGAAAATCAGTTTCCTCCAATGCACTAATACAAGATGTATCAAGCTCACTCCAGGCAAGGCTCATGCTCAGGAGTTGTTGGTCAACACAGAATAGATTCCATGTTGTTTCGTGAGCATTTTGTTATGCTTATGTCTTGGTGAGGATTTTTATTTGCTTGTTTTGTATTTGTCTTTGGTGGAAGCTTTTTTTTTTTTGTCTTTCATTTTTGGTTTTGTTTCTTGAGAGAAAAATAGTATTAAGTAAGGTGGATAGGGAGGAGAGGAGAATCCAAGAGAGGACTTGGAGCAGGATGAAGAGTATAATCAAAATATATTATATGATAAATGTTTTAAATATGTTAAACATAAGAGGAAGGCCAGTGTCTCAAGCTCTGTTACTTATACAATATTTAGAAGTTCCAACCATTTTTACCTAGTGAATATCTATTATATTAAATAAAAACTCTGACTAGCCATAAAAGTGATAACATCACAGAACCAAAAGGGCAGTAGTTAAGTATATAGATTTCCAAGAGACACCCTGAGGGTTTCTGATACAGTGTGCCTGAGTGAGCAGCAGGCATTCTTACCAATCTCTCCAGAATTTTTAGATTGACTGTTTTGAAGTAACTTCCAGGATGTGAACAAAAATACATTAAACTTTTAGTAGCCAGGGTGACTATAGGAAGGACTGTTAGCCATTGTCACTGGGTGTATATATTTTTAAATGGCTTTGCCATCATACTTCAGTCAGGGCTAGGTACTTATTATATTCACTGAATTTCTGAAAAATCAAGAGAAAATGCATTTTATATGATAATTATTGCTTGTTCTTCAAAGTAAGAACAAAAATGTTTCAAAATAGTCTCCAAATAATCTGTATAAATCTAAAGTCTCAAACATCTAGCTTACTGTGTTAAACCTTAATCTATTGGCCTGTTATCTAATAGTTTCTTCATAACTGTGGTATCACTCGAAGAGCATATCATCTCATGGGGTCAAATTGAAAGAGTTTAGACTTTATCTTTTTAAAAATCTAATTTATTTCACTAAATACCTTAATCTTCTCTGAAGTCCAAGTTTTATCCCTGTCTTTATAATGAAACAATTGCTGATATTATTGGAAATTTCTGGGGGCTAGTTACTTGTTTTAAGTATTTCAAGTGTATTGTGGTTGTTTCAGCCTGAAAACATTCCTTTGTAGTACTATAAGGAAAGTAAGGCACAGAGCAGTAGGGAAGACATGTGTGGTATTTTGCTGCATTTTATAAAACTACAAAATTAGCATAAGCAAGAAGGATGACCGAGCATCCCATTGCCAACATGAAAGTATCACTTTTCTAGTTTCTTCGACATTTCCTGTCAGCTGAAGTTGTAAACAGAAAGCATCAGACTTCTTGGAATTAAGCTCCCATAAAGAAGTTCAGTGCTCTACCATATTTCCTTACCATCACAGCTATTGGGTAGAGTTTATTTTCACTGGAAAGTGGGGGCTATTTAGTATCTACAGTGAATTAGACTGAGTTAATAGCATTCGTAATGTAAAGAATTCTCAGAAGAATTTATTTTCCAAGCATTTGTACACTCTCATTCCCTTTCTTCTTTTGGATTTTTGTATAGGCACATATACACAGATAGGCAGTGACTATTACCACAGCTTATATTTATAGAAAAGCTATCATGCCCTAGGCAGTTTTAACTGTTTTTCATGAGTTATCTCAATTAAGCTTGAACTATTGTGGTAGTTCCCACCTTCCAGACTCTGGAGAACTGAGAAAGATGAAAAGGAGGGGCTGGTTCTAGGTATAAGCTAGCCAAGGATACAGGTAAGAAAGAGAAGGTTCTAGGCCAGGGATGGCAAGCCATACAGACCCTGAAGACCTCGAGCAGCCATAAAGTGCTATTGTGTTTTCATCTG
Organism: Myodes glareolus; assembly: GCF_982192425.1. Taxonomy (NCBI): domain Eukaryota; kingdom Metazoa; phylum Chordata; class Mammalia; order Rodentia; family Cricetidae; genus Myodes; species Myodes glareolus. The sequence continues at coordinate 96,052,397 of NC_142033.1, read as the reverse complement.
TCCTTGATTCTTGTGCAGTTAACTTGACCAGACTAACCTGTAAGGATGGCTTTTAACAAGAAGCTTCCACCTAGGAGACCAACTCAGATAAACCCACAGACAAGAAGCTAAATAGAGGTGGTGAGAAGCAGCTACAGCTACATCTTCCTGGCTGTGATAGAATTAGTTCACTAAAAAAATTAACTCTGTCATAGTAGAGTTACAAGCTGACCATGTAAATGTGAGATTAAAATATAACTGAGAGCACTTGAGGCACCCTCAAGGTGAGTGGTATTAACACCAGCAGTGACTAACAGCAGACAGAAGCAGCTATTAAGGCATAATCCACAGAAGGGAAAAGGAGGGTTTTCAATCTGCCCTATCTGCATGGGGAATGCATAGACAGCTTATGACCATCTCTCAGAATGAGCCAGTGGGGTATGCATAGAGTGTGTGGACCTTTCATTAATACCCCCTGTGGCGAGCCCCCTGACCAGCAGGGGAAGAAAAGACCACCGACACGAGGATCCTTCTCTGATCACTTTTATTGAAGCCTTCTTGGTTGAGGGAGAGCTGGAAGTGAGGGGCCCCGAGCTGGGAGGAGTGGCGGCTTATATGCAGGCTGAAAAGATGTTCCCCCCTAACAGGACACTAGTCAGGCTAGGATTGGTGCAAAGCTGTTGCTGGGCAGACTAAGGCAAGACTCGTGCCAAAATAGACTTGTTTACCACACTTCTCAGCGCCATCTTGTAATGGCGGATCTCAAACACGTGTGGATCCCCACACTTCCCCCTTTTGTTTTAAATCAAGAAACAATGTGCCGGTCATAGCTGGGGACAGTGGATGCTGCCCTGAAAAATATTGCCACTCCTTTTTCCAGGGATAGGGTAACTTTGAGGGCGACCTATATGCTCAGCATCATATCCCCCTGATAGGATCTTATCAGTGCACTCTCAGGTGCAAGCTACCCGTGATAACCTCTGACCAGTGTCAACCGATCATCCAGTCCCTCTGGGTGCAATGGCAACAAGGCCTCCAGGTGCAAGGGCACTGGATTAGAGGTCTTGAAAAATACTGATCCATGCTTGGGGGGACTGGCCGGCTTCCAAAGCTGCCAAAGCTCGAGCAATTGCAACCTTCTCCCGTTTCCTAACACGCAGCATCCTACAGAGCAGGAACAAGACAAGTATCAGACCTGCAAAAATTATCATGCCGAACATGCCAACTCCAACCCACTCTTTAAAATAGGTGAATGTAGCTACTAACCAATCAGAAAACTGTCCCAATGTAACAACTCCTGCTTCTGTCTGGTTAAGCATATGTATCTTAAGCGTAAAATTAGCTTGAAGCTGTTCAAGCTCTCGGGACCAATTTCCACCCAATAAGGCTGATATAGCTTTGGAATCATTAAGGGTAGCAGGATAGGGGGTAATAGTAAGAGATCTCTGCTGCCTCCACATGAATCTTCCACAGCAGGACACTCAGCATCCACTGGGTCATCTTTCTTCTTTATTTCTCTTGTCGGTCTCGCTGGCACTCAGATGTATGTCAGCATTCCTAGAAAAACATAAACAAAACTCTCCTCCCAAATTAACATTTAAGAGTATTAAAAACTCTCAGTGTAAAAATTCAGCACAGTCAGTACTGGAAGTAGGTTGGTTTTGAACTTAGAGACCTGCATGTCTCTGTTCCAAAGAGCAAATCTTGTTTGCCTGTGCCATTACAGCAGGCCTTAGAATTAGATGGAATTGCTTTCAAACAGAGCATGTCTGTCTGTTGCTGTTTTTCCAGCAATATTTTGTCCACATGTAAAGCAATTTCCTGCATTGTTTCCTTGCCTACGAGTGGCAGCCACTACTGCAGCAGCTAAGCCTGCATTGGTCAATGGTCCACCAATTTCTCTACAAGCTTTTAACCAAGCTTCTAAGCCTTTCCCTTTCCATGGAGTAATGGCTCTTCTGCATTCTTTGGTAGCTTGTTCATACACTAGCTGTTGAACTAGAGGCATGCCCTGCTCCACATCTCCAAAAATCTTTCCTGCAGCTTCAAGCATTCTCGCCACAAAGTCTAAGAATGGCTCATTAGGTCCTTGTATAATTTTTGTCAAATTTCCAGAGACCTCTCCTTTATTTATTATTTATTATATTTATTATTATTTATTATTTATTATAATATATTTATATATATTTATTTATATATTTATATATATTTATTATTATACGTTATTATTATACGTTAACTCGAGCTTGCCCATGAGCAGCATCAGTAACTATTGATCTGTAATCCAAATATTGTCCTGTGGAAAGGCAGGCTCTAGCGACTTCCCACCAATCCGAAGGAGTCATAGCCTGATTGGCTAACCTGCTTAAGAGTGTGAGTGTATAACTGGCATTTGTTCCATATGTCTTTGATGCTTCTACTAAATCTTTGAGCTGCTTATAAGGAATGGGCTCATGATATCTGGTATTTGTTTGAGGATCTTGAAATACTGGAAAAGCAGCTGCAAGGCGGGACCAGGTTCTCCCACCAATAAAATGACATTTATTCTGAGGAGGGCAATAAGGGGGTGGAGCTGACTCAGAATACGGAGCCGAAGGCGCCATTGGCCCCGTTCCTAATTTGACTCGTCTGCCCCTTACTGGCGGATCATACCTCTCCTCCTCATAACATGCAGCTGTCTCCTCTAAATCCTCCTCTTCTAGTTCAGTTAGCTCATCCTCCTCCTCTGAGTCCGTTATCTCGAGGGAGGCAAATTCTTCCAGCACCGGATATAAGGGGGCTGGAGGCTTTTTCTTATTATCTTTTTGTATTTCTTCCCGCACTGGAGCTGGAGGCTTTTTCTTAAAGTTACCTTTTTGTGTTTCTTCCAGCACTGGAGCTGGAGGCTTTTTCTTAATATCTTTTTCTGTTTCTTTATGAGGGTTCTTTTCTTCCCTCTCTTTTTCTTCCTTTTGGCTAGCCTTTTTCCTTTTTTTATTATTTGTGCACATATTTTGATCCTCTCCTCTTGATTCTGCTTCTGATAAGCTATCCTGGTGCTCTGATAGTACCCTGCGTCCTTGCTTAATTACTTCTATATTTTTCCCTTCCTTAAGGCACGAATGTACCAATCTCCACAGGGGGAGTGTTCCTCTGCCTAATTGATCATTTTCCTCTAAATCTCTGCCTAGTTTCTCCCAACAGCTGAGGGTGAGATCGCCAGAAACGGCAAACCACGGTGCAGTCTTATCTATGTCCTTGACGATGGCCTGAATCGTACTTGTAGAAATCTTTAAACCCCTTTGTTTTAACAAACTCTGTATTGGACTGGTGAAGTCACAGACTCCTGACTCGGTACTATGACTGTGGCCCATACTGCTCACTTATTTACTAGGTTTTTTACACTAGTCAACAGCCGCTTTATCTACAACGGACTTACTTTCGACTTCTTTATTTACGATGTCTTGGCATTAGTCGAAAGCCGCTTTATCTACAGCGGACTTACTTTCGATTTCTTTCTTTATGAAGTCTTAGTGTTAATCGAAAGCCACTTTATCTACAGCGGACTTACTTTCGATTTCTACACCCAACAAAGACACTCTTTTCCAGGTTCATCACACCGCAGCCAAAAACAACAAAAATAGACTACAAGGGTTAGCAGAATAACAAACAGAGCAAACCAGAGCTTTACCTGAGAGGACTTACCGACGTCGTTCCGCTTCACGTGTAGAGTTCTGAATCCTCTTCGGCCCCTCACAAGTGTCTGCTAGGTACCGTCCTGGGTTTCTGGCACCAGCTGTGGCGAGCCCCCTGACCAGCAGGGGAAAAGACCACCGACACGAGGATCCTTCTCTGATCACTTTTATTGAAGCCTTCTTGGTTGAGGGAGAGCTGGAAGTGAGGGGCCCCGAGCTGGGAGGAGTGGCGGCTTATATGCAGGCTGAAAAGATGTTCCCCCCTAAAAGGACACTAGTCAGGCTAGGATTGGTGCAAAGCTGTTACTAGACAAACTAAGGCAAGACTCGTGCCAAAACAGACTTGTTTACCACAGTTCTCAGCGCCATCTTGTAATGGCGGATCTCAAACACATGTGGATCCCCACAACCCCCAGAGTATTAAACTTAACCATGTCTAGTTTCTGCTAGGGCCCTTTGAGAACCCTGGACAAGAACTTCAGTTGCTTTCTCCTTTCTTGTACACTCTTGTCATACACAGGATTCCTCTCAAGTTTTTTTAACTTCTCACTTTTCCTTAATAATTCTTAATAAGTCCTGCATATTTCTGTGAGATTGAAATCATTAATGCTCATTGTTGTGAAATAAGAACTATAGGAGAAAGATTTTCTCTAAATGGATAAACAAAGACTTTTTTTCTGAACCCATAAGGAAGCAAGGAATTTGGTTCCAATTTGAACTGTGGAACTTGCTACCTCTGTAGTTTTTTGGGGAAATCAGCTTATATACACAACATATTATTTAAGTAAGCAAAGAACTATGTGACAGGATTACTATAAATCTAAACATTTAAAATGTTTTTGAGTAGCTGGAGAGATAACTCAGCAATTAAGGGAACTGAATATTCTTGAGGAGTGTTTGACCTTGTTTCCCAGCAACTACAGCAGTAGCACACAATCTCCTGTAACTTAACTCTGGCCCTAGGTGATCTTCTGCTCTGTCCAGACCTCTGAGAACACACGTACACATGTGGAAAAACCACACACAAGCATATAATTAAAAAAATAAATCCTTAAAATATTTAACAGTGACTAATTCATAAAAAAAACTATGCAACTCTTTGTAGCCATCACCGACTCAAACTAGATGTGAACATGCAGAGTGCCTTTATTAACGTAAGTGGGGATTAATTCCATCTAAACATGTCAGGCACCTTTTACTTTTAGAGCTCTATAAGAAAATAATTGTTAGTTCTGAGAAAAGCATCTATCTTGCTGCCATGCTTCTGTCCTTAGCATGGTGAATATAAGAAGGTGACCGGAACCCATTCCCTAGTGACATTAGAGTCCATAAAGAAGTGAAACTATGATAAGTAAATAAGTAGAAAAGAAGGTTTATAACAGCATTTATAAACCAAGTATTTATGTGATATTCCCTTTGTAGCATATGCAAACATTTTGAGATCCATACTTTCATGATTTTACTGACTCTGAACTTAGCCCTTTCATGGGCCATTCTTGGCGCTTGATCATGAATTTTAAAATATTCTTATTGAGTTTATATTTAAGTTACTTATAAAAATTAAATATCCAGTTATAGCCTGGTGGTGGTGACACATGACTTTAATCCCAGAACTTGGTAAGCAGAGGCAAACAGATCTCTGTGCATTCAAGGCCAGCCTGGTCTACAAGAGCTAGTTTTAAGAAAGGCTCCAAACCTACAAAGAAACCATGTCTCAATAAACAAAAAAATTTAAACACCCAGTTATTCAAACAATGAATGTCTTAGTGTTTAATAAATTGTTTTGATATTTTTAATTAGCATACAAATATTTAGTTTCTCAAATTAATAGCCATATACTTTCTAAATTGTTTTCATGTGAATATTATCGTAAATTTTAGTCATGATCCCATCACAATATGTTGTCTGGGTCTCTCTTTTGTATCAATAGCAATGTAACTGCCTCACTGGGTGGGGATATTTTGTTTGTGCTTTAACAAACAAAGCTTGACTGAAGATCAGAGTGCAGAGCTAGTCACATTAGTTAGGCATAGAGGCCAGACAATGTTGACACACACCTTTAATCCCAGTACTCAGGAGACAGAGGCAGATGGATCTCCGTGTGTTCAGTGCCACCCTGGGCTACAAAAGATTGAATCAATCTAAAAGAGAAACAGAGCTGAGTGGTGGTGACTCACACCTTTAGTCCAAGCACTAAGGAGGTGGAAATGGGAAGTGATATGACTGGGTGAAGAGAGGAATATAAGGTGGAAGGAGACAGGAGCTCAGAGCATTCCATCTTAGGACATTTAGAGACAGGATACTCTATTTGGTCTGACAATTTTTTAGAGGTAAGAACTAGTGACTAGATGCTCTGCTTCTCTGATCTTTCAACTTTCATCCCCTAATATCTGTTTTTATTATTAAGACTTATTGGCAGAGACTGTTTCTTTGTTCCCAGCTGCTCAGACCTGAAATAATCACATAGAAACTATATTATTTGTAATACTGTTTGGCCAAATGCTTAAACATATATCTAGCTAGCTCTAATATCCCAAACTAACCCATCTCCATTAATCTGTACATCACCATAAGGTCATGGACTACAAGCAAAGTTTGGGCAGGCAGCTCGAGTCTTTCTCCTCTGGCAGCTACATGGCATCTTACTGATTCTGTCTACTTTCTCCCAGCATTCAGTTTAGCTTTCCCACCTAACTCTATTCTGCCCTATATAATGCCAAAGCAGATTCTTTGTCACTAACCAATAAAAGCAATACTTATACAGAAGGATTTCCCACACCATTTTCCCTTTTCTGTTCAAATAAAAAGGAAGGTTTTAACTTTAACATAGTAAAATTACATTTAAAAAACAGTTATCAAGCAATAATTACAGTTACAGTATTTATATCTACTTTATCTTTTATCGTAACTAAGGAAAACTATATTTAAAACTATGTATTCTTCAACTCCAACAAAGACTACAGAAGGATATAGAACATAATATTACCTAAGTTAACAAGAAGTTCATTGTAAGCAACTTCCAAAACTCTGAATGGACAGAGACATCTCACTGCCTAGACAGTCATCCAAAGTTCTTTACTGTTGGGTGACTATTCAGGCAGTGAGATGTCTCTGTCAATTCTAGAGTTTTGGAAGTTGCTGACAATGCATTTCCTGTTTACTTAGGTAATATTTTAGACTTCTGGAGTCTTTTATAGAGTTGAAGAATAGATAGATAGTTATAATTTTCCTTAGTTATGATAAAAGATAAAGTAGATATAAATATTGTAACTGTAATTTTTGCTTGATAACTGTTTTGTTATATAGAATTTTACTATGTTAAAGTGAAAGCCTTTCTTTTTTGATTAAGCAGAAAAGGGAGAAAAGGTGTAAGAGGTTTTTCTTGTTTGTGTGTTGCTTTCATTGGTTGAATAAAGAGAGTGCCTTGGCCTTTTGATAGGGCAGCCCTTAAGTGGGTGGAGTAGACAGGACAGAATGCTGGGAAGAAGGGAAGTGTAGCAGACACCATGAATCTCCGGCCTGAGACGGATATAGGTTAGAATCTTTCCCAGTAAGCCACAAACTCGTGGTGACATACAGATTATTAGAAATGGGTTAGATCAAGATGTAAGAGTTAGCCAATAAGAGGCTAAAAATAATGGGACAGGCAGTAATTTAATTAATGCAATTTCTGTGTGGTTATTTTGTGGGTTAAGGTAGCCGGGAAGCCAGGACCCAGGTGGACAGGATGAAAAGCAGGCCCGCTCCTTTTACAACAATTATTGTTGAACTTTCCTTAAATGTTTTTCAGTATTATCAAATAAAATCATCTGAAACTATAGATTTGGAGAGTGGGTAGTTCCTAAATTGTAATTTTAATCCCTTTAACAGAAATTAAAGTTCCAAGGTTATTTATATATTTATATATTCTCTTCAAAGTTCTTCCTTGGGTTTGGAAACCCTGAGCTCCTTGTTTTGGTCTTCTGAATCCTTCTCCTACTAATCTTATTTGGACAAAATCAGATGATTATGCAGAGTCTTTTGAAATCTGTTGACACAAACTTATAAGTCATAGAACAAGAATTATCTCTTTTTTAAGATTTATTTTTATTACATGTGTATGGACGTTTCACCTGTTTATATAAGTATACTATGTACATAAGTGTCCACAGAGGCCAGAACAGAGAATCACATCACTAAGAACTGAAGTTACAAGTGGTTGTGAACACCCACGCAGGTGCTGGGAGCAGAACAAGTCTTCAGCATGAGGACTTCTTAACCACCTCTCCAGCTCCCTGACACACACACCTCCTTCTTCCTTTTCTGCTGCTGCTAGTGTAATTCTCATTATTGAGACAAGGTCTCACTTTGTAATCCTGACTATCCAGGAAGTTATTATGTAGAAATACAAGTTCACAGAGATACGCCTGCCTCTGCCTTCTAAGTGTAGGGACTAAAGGTGTGTACTACCATGCCCAGATGTATTTACTCACATGAACTGATAGTAGCAGTGACTACCTGTTCAAGACAATAGGCCCATTGACATTGAATTCAAGGATTTAGGAGGGGTTCATGAGGTCCCACTCCTTCTAGATGCTAGAGTCAGTTAAAGGTGGTAGATAGAGAGGAACAATATTAATATCAGTGGTGTAGTCACTGCTTCACTGCCCTGACTCATGCATATAACCTCTGACCCAATCTTAAGCAGGCAGGTTCTCTGCAAGAGCAGTGTGTGCAGTTTATACTCTTTATTGCTGAGTTATCTCTCCAGCCCTAAGAAAGAGACTTGATGAAAAAGACATTTGGTCAGAGGGAGATAAGCCAGTGAAATGGCAGGGGAGTTTGATCAAATCATGTGTGTGTGTGTGTGTGTGTATATATGTGTGAACCTGTGAGTGTGCATATGTGTGCAAGTCAGTATATGTGTATGGGTATTTATATGTATGTACATGCATGCCTGTGTGTATATATTCTAAAAGATTAAACTAAATTTTCAAAGAAAAAAATGATTGTTGGCAAGCTCTGCCCAGCCCCACTCCTCCCATTTCAGACCCCATCCCTGAGAACCCTCTCCTGCCACTGGCGGCTCCTCCCATAGAACTGCTTAAGACTGCTTATATGCTGTTTAAGACCCAATCCATACGTGAGCCCTCATGCTGTCTCTTCTGCCTTCCTGAGAGTCACCCCAGAGTTGCTTCATTCTGTTCTGTTCATTAAATCTGTATTTATTGATTAGATTTGATTTGACTCATTACTTCAGCAGAGGATCCCAATATCTGGAGATCCAATACTTACTTATCAATGATGAACAAGAAACCTACACAGCTCATGCTGGATAAAATCCTTTGTAAATGAAGGAAATAGTATTGGGACATGACATTCCAAGACCAAGTATCCAGCACAAAGGAAATTTATTTGCCCCAGAGAGACAATGGACAGGGAATATGAGATCAAGCGAGAGAGGAAAGGAATATTTGCCTTGGAAGGACAAAGGACTACCTGTGCATAGAGAGAAAACAGATATGGCCCATTGGTAAATGGCAGTTTATAAAGGTAAGAAGGAAAGCCCTGTGTTAAAGTTAGTTGGTTTGTTTTGTTTGGGCATGTTAATTAGGGAAGCTTTTGATAGCTGAATTTCAATACTTTGATTGCTGAACCCTGGTAGTCATCCTCAGGAGGAAAAAGTGTCCCAAATAGGAACTGGACCTTGAGGGCTAGCTTTAGGAATGTAACCTAAGGTGTTTCAGCAAGGCAGAGGGAATGGGGGAGAAGGGCAAGACCAGCTAGAGTCCCTTCAGAAAATATATTTTTCTTGTTTCTATCTTGAAATAGTTTCCTTTGTTTTAAGTATGTATATCTTTAACATAACTGACAGACCTGGCCAACCCCACCACCACGTCTCTCCTGGGCAAGGTTGAAGCGGGTTTCTTACATAGAGCACTGTATTCAAACTACCACCCTACAGTGTCTAATTAATAGGATCAGCTGTCAATAGATTATTGACACCACGGTTTCAACAGATCTTCTATATATTCTCAGTGAGTAAAATATTGTTCCACCCTCTCATAAGAGTATCATCACACATTGGGTGGGGAAATACAAGAGTAAGTGATACCCCATTCATCTTGTTTGTTCTGCTGTTGCTGATGCTTTTAGAGGTTTGTGAGCATGTGTGTGGTGGGGGGGCACTTGGTTTTAGTTGTTGTTTGTTTGTTTGGACACAGGATCTCCTATGGTCCTCCTTACTCTGGGTTTCCCCATTGCTGAAATGATAAGCATCTATGCCACTATGTTCAATTTCCATTGAGCTTAGAAGATAGAGCTCCCAGGCAATCATAAAGCAAGTGTTTTACCAACTGACCCATCTCCTCAGGATGACTTACTTCATTATAAGGGACAGTCAGAATGGCCCCATGGGATGCCATTCTCCTTCTCCCCTCCTCCTTATTCCATCTAAACTAAGGTGCTTTCTATAGACCTAACTTCCAAAAACATGGCCCTGGGGTTTTGGGGATTCACTATATAAATGGGGGATGTTTGACAGAAACATTCAGCTCATAGCATTTATTTCCACAATATTGATAAATCATGAGGTAGTAGAGATCCTGTGAGGCAATGTGCTCAGGATTCCACATATACCAGAAGAGTTTTTAAATGGCACTGAGAAAAGGACTATGGGAAGGAATATATAAAACATTCCACATCTTGGGAATGGCAGTGAGCATTTCACTCACTTTGAATTTGGTGGTGGTCATAGGTTTCATGATTGCACTTGTGTTGTAGTTGCTGTTTGTTAACAAGGCCCCTAAATACCCCAAGCTGACCTGGAATTCAGAATTCTCCTATCTAAACCTCCTGACTGATATTACTTGTGTGCTACCACGTCTAGCAATTTTTAAAATTTTAATGAGGAACAAATTTTTTCGTTTAGAATAATTTTAGAATGATTTTTTTTAGCAGAAGATGTGCTCTTACAGTAAGTTCATCATATTCCTGGTTGTTGATCTGATTCTGTTCCCCAGATTGGGATTTAAAGTTTTTGCCACTGCATTTCAATTATAGGAAGTGTTTTATTAATGAGTATCACCTGGACATCTGCTTTTAGTGGCAGATATTAAAGAATAAAGAGTTCCATTTAAAAATGCTTAGTCTAGAGGGAACTACCAGGGAGCTGTTTGAACACTGACTAGAAACTGATAGCTTTAGAAGACTCTGTTTGTAATGTACTGGAACTGTTCAGTCAAACCCATTAGGAAAGTACAAATGCATCCCATGGTATTCTCTCCAGTGTTTGTGAGGCTGAGACTGGTTTAGTGACAAATGCTGGTTTGGTGGCAGAATCGAAGCCCTATTGCTAGGTAACTGATGGCTTGCACTTTTAGGTGCATTATCACAGAACGATGTATCACTTACCCAAGAAGCTGCTGTCATCACTCTTTTCACATCTCAGACCCCATGGATTCCAGGTGAAGACTAGTAGATTGCTTGGCCCAGAAGTGGTTGAAATACTGTGACAGAAAAATGTATCTTTGCGTTCCTCTGCTAAAGTATAGGGTCTTCAAATTCAGTACCCATGACTGACTGACAGAAAATTATAGCTATAAATACTGTTTAATTTGTTACATACTCAACCATTTGTCCTCCCTCACAGTTCAATAATTCACACAACAAGTCTAAATCACCTCATCTCGCCTTTTATTCTCGGACCACCCATCATCAGGATAGCCAGCCATTTAAGACCATGAAAATGTGAGATAGCCAGTTAGGCTTAATTTTCAAGAGAAAATAAGGAAATTCATATGAGAATATTTCTGCATTGTATTTCTGTGTCTTCATTAAAGTTACTTTTACTATGATAAAATACTATAACTAAAAGCAACTTGTTGAAGAAATGGTTTATTTTAGCTAATAGTTCCACACCACAGTCCAACCCAGGAAATGGGGAGTAGGAACTCAAAAGAGCAGGAACCAGGAGGCAGGAGCTGATGCAGGGGTGGGGCCCTCCCACATCAATCACCAATTAAAAAAATGCCCTACACGCGCACCTAGAGCTCAATATTTATAGAGACATTTTCTCAATTGAGATTCCCTCCTCTCAAACACTCTCACTTGCATCAAATTGACATTAAAAACTGACCTTCAATCAATGTCCTCTGAACTAGGAGGGAGAAGGCAGCTCATGAAATTCCCCCAGATAAACGAAAGGTCAAATGCTTTGGAGAAGAAAACAATGAAAGATTCTCTGTGGTGCCTCCTTGACAGTAGGAAAAAAAGTAAACAGTTGCGAAACTAAAGGGAAACTCTTATACTGTCTTCCTACAGGCGGGGCAAAGACTTTCAGGTTTGTATCTTTCCTGTGTATCACCCATGTTAGCTTGTGCTTTTCAGTGATGCAGCTGTTATTTTGAGTCATCCCTGATCCTATAAATAATTACATGTCCATAGTTCTGTTAGTAATCCCAACTCACTAGATCTCTGACTCATACTCTGATATAATAGTTACAGGCTGTTGTGAGTTCCATTTTGTGTAACAGTAGACCTGTGTGCCCTGGAAAAGCCTGTTACACAACATCACAGCATCCTACTATTGCCAAAACTAAAAATAAACAAATAAACAAAAAACAGCTTTTGCAAGAATGTATCTGTTTCCTAGAGACTTAACCACAACTGAGTGTCTTGCATTTTATGTGGAAATCCTAGCATCAGAATCTTCCTAATGTTATATTTCAAGCAAGTTTTACCAACTTGTTGGAATTCCCTTGTTATATAAGCCACACTGGGCTTTTGAACCATAGAAATGTCTGCATTCACAGGGGCTGTAAAAAAGTCACTAGCAGTGAATCTTACACTTCAAAAATGAGAGGATGATGGTGTCTTCTCTGTGAGAATAATCATCAACCTGTTACCCGTGTGATAGGACAGAAGACATGCCAGTTCCATACTGCCATCTGAACATTTTCACCTTACAGATCAGGCTCGTTGTGATTTTTTTTTCCCAAACACTTTCCCCACAACCAGCCCAGCTATGTAGGTAAACTGTAGGGCCTGGGCCTTCCCTTGCTCCCTGGGATGCAAATCAAGGACTGTTTTGGATAACCAGCTAAAGCTTCCTGCTAAATTCTGTGCTCTGCTCTGCTAGCCTGGTAAATTAACCTAGGGCCTTGTTTTATCTTATTGGTATGGTAATTTTCTCACCTGCCCAGAGGAGCTCTCATGGCACCTAACGCTCTCCTAACTGTCTGACACAGCTTCCAGTCCGGTACCCCTGCTAGGGAAGAACCTGCGTCTTGGTGCCAGGCTCTCAACGCTCTGATCTCACTCCTGGTTGGGAGGGATTTCCTTTACTGGGGCAAAAAGGTGTATTAACCCCGGATAAAGCTAAATAAACTTGGCATTCACCTCTTGGCGAATGACCCGGACTCTCTATGTGTGTATGTGTGTCTTACGTTTAACTCCTAGGCCCTTGCCCAACTCGTGATGGAGCCGCGGTCCATACCAGAGGGTGGTGATGCAGACTCGGGTGGCTTCCCACAGTAAACAAGTCAGTTTGAGGCTGGAAAAGATTCCATTTTATGCTGGGACCCTATGGGACTTTAAACTTCACCCCCACCCCTGAGGAAAGCCTGGGATGCTAGCACCCTTTAGGGGATGTATCAGTTAATGAGAAAAAACCAAGCTACACAAAACTACTGGCAAGATTCTGACTGCCTAACTTCCCCCTTTGGTTGAGTAACAATGGACCAATCAGATAAGTCTCCAGGCAGACCCTATGTTAGCAAAGGGACAGCAGATGTCTGGAGGATGTAAACAGGAGGGCTGTTGTTTTTAGCTCACAGTGTGTGAGTTTTCCGGGATGAGTTATTAAGGTCAGGCTCCTGGGAATTTATCTCCTAGCCTTCCCCTTCAGGTGATCTGGAAGAGTCCAGAATGTCTGATCATCCAAGCCCTGTGGGTGTAATCTTTCTTTTGTTCTTGCCTTTCTTTAAGGAATTTCTTCATTTCCTTCAAGTTTTTGTTTGTCATCACCTAAATTTTTTAAGTGATTTACTCATTTCCTCTTTAAGAACTTCTGTCATCTTCCTTAGGTTGTTTTTAAGGTCATATTGTGCTACAGATGTGTTGGGATATTCAGGGCTTGCTGTAGTAGGATATCTGGGTTCTGGTGATAACATATTGCCCCGGCTGTTGTTGTTTGATATTCAGGGCTTGCTGCAGTAGGATATCTGGGTTCTGGTGATAACATATTGCCCTGGCTGTTGTTGTTTGTGCTCTTATTCTGACATCTATGCACCTTGGAGTTGATTGTGGGTTAATTATGAGTCTAGGTGTCATTTCCTGAGTCTGTCTTTGTTGGTTAGGTGTTTCTCACCTCGATTTATGTTTTCTCTCTGGTTTTCTTATTGAAGTGGCCTACAGTTCTGGTGGCCTGCTTGTCCTCTGGTCCAACAGGTACAACAGCTGATGTTCTAGCTGTTGGCATGATCTCTGGTGGGACAGAGGGTTTACTCTGGGATTCTGGGAGTCAGAATGTCCTCTGATAAAATAGGGACTTCTCCTGGTGTTCTGGGATGGAGTATTGGCAGTCTGGGCAGGGGACTTACCTGGGGGTCCAGATGCAAGTATGCTCTTTTTTTCTTTCAATTTTATTTAATTGTTAGTTTTGAAAAGTTAAATATTCTAGGCTTTAGGTTTATTACCACTCTTCAACAAAATGCTGTGGCCACAATTCTCTTCTTTCTTTGCTTCTTTGTGTGTGTGTGTGGGGGGGGGGTGCAAATGTTTGCCTGAGATAACACTATGTAGCAGGATTAATGTTTAAAATGTTATCATCTATTATTGTCTATTTTTTTCGTCATGAAGAATTTTATTTCTCAATATATGATGTGCTTAGGATGGAAAGAAGAAAAATAAAATAAAATAATTATTGCCCATGGCCCAAAAGAATGACAATTCACTTTGAGAAACATGGTTGAATCTTTGTCATCCTAGTGGTGTACAACTGAGTTGATTTTTAGAGGTATGAGGGAAACTGATGAGTCTTTAGGTAAAAGTTATAAAAGTCCTGAACAAACTGTACCTACTCAGATAAACATAAAATGAAGAAAAAAAACCCATAAATCAAGATACAAGGGCAATAGAATTCCAGACAGAAGAAACTTTAATTATAATGTACGTAAAGAAAAAGATGAGTTTGAGGAAACTTGTTGTTTAGTATGATCAAGTAGGTGTATTTTTATGAAGTGAAGAGATAGTAATTTGAACTCTAGGTCCTTCAAGGGATATGTCTAAATCCTTACCCAAGGAACCTATTCTTTGGCATAGTAGACCTCAAAGCCCACCCCGGTGACATACTTCCTCCAACAAGACCATATCCACTAATCTTCACCTCTGGTGACTAGGCATCCAATCTAGGAGCTTATGGGCGCTATTTTCATTCAAACCACCACATTCCATTCCCTGGCCTTCCATAAGCTTATAACCATATCAAAATGTAAAACACATTTAGTCCAGCTTCAAATGTCTCCATAGTCTGTAAGTCTCAACACTCTTTAAAAGTACTAAGTTCAAAGTCTCTGAGAATCATGGCATTCTTTTAATTGTATTACTCCACAAACACAAAACCAAAAAGCACAGCACATTCTTCCAACAATCAATGGCACAGAATATGCATTAAAATTCCAAAATGCTCCCTTTCTTCACTTACATCTGTATCAGTATTCTATTATTGATGGTTTCCTTCATGGCATAAGCTTTTATTTCCTGTTCACAACTTGGAAGCATAGCTGGGCGGAGTCTTGCCCTGAGGTCACCACTCCCCTTATTCCTTTTAGCACCAGGCTTTTCTTTAAACTTTTCATCTGCTTGAGCACTGAACTTCACTTTATTACACTTCCTGCTGCTACATTTCTCCTCAAACTGTATGCTTTATGTTTTTTTCTGTTTCAGCTTGTACCTTTTCATTACACATCTGCATAAAAGTGACTCTAATTACTACATAGCAGTATGATTTTCTTGGTAAGAACAGAAAGTAGCCACATTCTTCCCCAAGTTATCACAAGGACATATTTTATTCCAATTAATAATATTCTTTCCCTCTGAAACTTCCTGAGTTGTGTCCACACAGTTCAAATCACCACTGCCCTGTCTTCCATGTTCCTACTAGAATAATCCATTAAGTCCTGCTTCAAGCATTCAACCCCTTCTCTAATCCAAAGTCTTTGGAGTCTTCAGTAGTCTTCCAACAAGCAGTATAATTAGGTTTGTCACAGCAATGCCCTTTCCCTGATATGATTATCTGTCTTAGTCAGTGTTCTGTTGTTATTAGGAGACATCATGATCACAGCAAACTAATACAAAGTAAGCATTTAACTGAGGCTTCCTTAATGTTTCAGAGGTTTAGTCCATTATGCTGGGTAGTATATTAACATGCAAACAGACATGATACTGAAGAAGGAGCTGAGAGTTCTACATCAGGATCTTTAGGAAACAGGAAAAGAGACTCTGGGCCTGGCTTGGACTTAAAACCTCAAAGCCCACAACCACAGTGACACACGTTCTCCAAAACGGCCACACCTACCCCAACAATATTTCCTAATCTTTTTCAAAAAGTTCCACTCCCTGGTGATCAAGCATTCATGTCTATAAACCTACAGAGGCCATTCTCATTTACACCACCACACACATTGAAGCAGAGAGAGGCAGAAATGGACCTTATGCAGCTTCAATCTTATGAATGCCAAGGATTCCTGGCAGCCAACAAAAAACAACAATAAGTCATAGAATCTGGTCCCTGTCTCAAAGCATCCCCGGAGAATCAACCCAGCTGACATCTCAATGATGAGCTTCAGAATGGCAGGCAGTGAGAAAATAAATTCACATTGTTTTAAGCAGAGAGGAGTGAGGCGATTTGTTAAGGTAGACACAGGAGATTTGTACTGAAGGAACTGGAAAAGCGTTGTGACAGGACACAAGCCTGGATACACAGCAGTTTCAGGTCATGACAGGCTGGACTTTCGACATGGGTAACAGCTTGAACATCGTCTGACATGCTATAAGAAAATCACTGATGAATTTTGAGGAAGAGATTGGGGATCATTGTGTATTGCTATGATTATTCTGGGTTGGGATGGAAATGAAAGACAAAAAGTCCACAGTGAAGTTGTCATGGTAGTAGTTCAAAACAGAACAGCTAGAGTAAGATGACTGACAGCAGAGCTTGAAAATGGAAAGACTAGAAATAAATAACACAATTGATCAGACCTGCACAGGTTAAGCCAGATGAAGTTCCCCTACCCATCAATTGCCCTTTCTAATTTTCTAGCTCCTATTGGTACTACATGTCAAATGCAGAAATCTAAAAATTTAAGGCTCAATTCACATATGAATGAGAATATCAGATATTTGTCTTTCTAAATTGAGTTACTTCTTCCAGTCTAACGTTTTCTAGTTTCTTCCATTTACATGCACACATCATAATTTCGTTTTTTACAGTTGAAAAAAATTTGTTATCATTTAAGTACCACATTCTCATTGTCCATTCATCATCCTGGGCATATAGGCTGTTTCCATCTCCTGGCTTTTGTGAGGAGAGAGTTATTGAACTCTGATAGGCACGTTTCTCTGCAATAAAACATAGAATTCTTCAGTTATGTGCCCAGGAGTTGTATAGCTGGCTTACATATACATTTTACAACATTTTCAGGAACTACAACAATTATTTCCCTTGAGTCTGTATCTGCTTTCACTCACACAAACAATGTACAGGGATCCCCATCCCAAACATACTTAAAAGCATTTGCTTTCTTAAATTTAGCTGCTTTGAGTGAGGTAAGACAAAAAAATGTTAATTTTATTTTGTATTTCTCTGATAGTTAATGTTTAGTTGAAGGCATCACCTCAGCTCCCTAACACTACTTTAAACAAAAAGTCCAGATTATTTGGCTGGGGGCTCCTTTCATAAACTCCATCTCTGAGAATGCCTGTCAAATGGTGATCCATCCCCCAGGGAAGGTCAAGACCACTCCCACAGGCTATTTAAACTGCTCTGCCCCTCCCACCCACCCACCCCCAGAGAATGAATACTTGGTCTTCAGGTTCCGCATGGTCTCTCCTCTCTCTCTCTCTCTCTCTCTCTCTCTCTCTCTCTCTCTCTCTCCTTCTCCATGTTCTCCTGGGACCACCTAGGAGAATTTTATTAAACATGGGCATCTTTAACTTGGTCTGATTTGGTTTGATTGGGATTACTTGCCCTTGTGGAAAGGTTTAGTGTCTAACACCAAATACTTAACATTTGGAGGTTCCGTGGGGGGGGGGGTGCTGTTTTTCCCACGGGCCCAGGGCCACGTGATGAAAACACCATTCTCAGGCATGCTCTCTGCCAGACTAAGATCTGCTGTATCTCAGTGAGTTCCCCTTTTTGAGTACATGCTGCTAGGATCCAGAGGTTCATTTGCACTTATTATTGTAGATTTTTGGGCTTTCCTGTGAGAGGTGCAATCGTACTGGATGTCTGATTCAAGAGGCAAGCCAGGCTTTGCTGAGGTGGAACTGAGGGAAGAGATACATCTGCCACTCATTTCTCACGACCCCCACTATTTTTGACTCAAGAGCCCTGTCCTAGTGGATGCATCGTGAAAGGCTTGAGTCCCAAAATTTGGCATGGACTTCTTTTTTTTCTTTTTTTATGGATTTTCTATATGTTTTTCTCTGCTCCTCTCCCTGCCTCTCCCCTCCCGCTTCAACCCTCTCCCAAGGTACCCAAGCTCCCAATTTACTCAGGAGATCTTGTCTATTTCTACTTCCCATGTAGATTAGATCTATGTAAGTCTCTCTTAGGTTTGTAGGTTGGCTTTCTTTGATCTATGTTTAAAAACCACCTATGAGTGAGTACATGTGATAATTGTCTTTGTGTGTCTGGGTTACCTCACTCAATATAATGTTTTCTAGCTCCATTTTCCTGCAAAATTCAAGATGTCGTTATTTTTTTTTCTGCTGTGTGTAAATGTACCACATTTTCCATATCCATTCTTTGGTCAAGGGGCATTTAGGTTGTTTCCAGGTTCTGGCTATGACAAACAATGTTGTTATGAACATAGCTGAACACATATCCTTGTGGCACGATTGAGCATCCTTTGGATATATATATATATACCCAAAAGTGATATTACTGGGTTTTGAGGAAGGTTGTTTCCTAATTTTCTGAGAAATTGCCACACTGACATTCAACGGGGCTGTACCAGCTTGCATTTCACCAGCAATCCAGAAGTGTTCCCTTTTCCCCACAACCTCTGCAGCATAAGTTGTCATCAGTGTTTTTGATCTTGACCATTCTTACAGGTATAAGATGAAATCTCAGAGTTGTTTTGATTTGCATTTTTCTGATCACAAAGAATGTTGAATATTTCCTTAAGTGTCTTTCGGGCATTTTAGATTCCTCTGTTGACAGTTCTTTGCTTAGGTCTGTACTCCATTTTTTTTTTTTTTTTGGATTATGTGTACTTTCGATGATCAATTTCTTGAGTTCCTTATATATTTTGGAGATCAGACTTCTGTCTGATGTGGGACTAGTAAATATCTTTTCTCATTCTGTAGGCTGTCGCTTTGTCTTGTTGACCATGTCCTTTGCTTTACAGAAGCTTTTCAGTTTCAGGAGGTCCCATTTATTAATTGTTTCTCTCAGTGTCTATGCTGCTGGGGTTATATTTAGGAAGTGGTCTCCTGTGCCAATGTGTTCAAGTATACTTCCCACTTTCTCTTCTATAAAGTTCAGTGTGGCTGGCTTTATGTTGAGGTGTTTGCTCCATTTGGACTTGAGTTTTGTGCACGGTGATAGAAATGGGTCTGTTTTCATTCTTCTACATATTGATATCCAATTATGCCAGAACCACTTATTAAATATACTTTCTTCTTTCCATTTGATATTTTTTGCTTCTTTGTCAAAAATCAGGTGTTCGTCAGTATGTGGATTAATATTTGGGTCTTTGATTCGGTTTCATTGGTCCTCCTGTCTGTTCTTATGCCAATACCAGGACGTTTTCAGTACTGTAGCTCTGTAGTAGAGTTTGAAGTCAGGAATTGTGATGCCTCAAGAAGTTCTTTTATTGTACAGGACTGTTTTGGCTATCCTGGGTTTTTTGCTTTTCCATATGACTTCTACATGGGCTCTTGTGATTCAAAGCCATATTCTCAAATGTCCTTGGGCTGCCATTTACAAAACTCCTTTTAACCTGGGGCTGACATCTAACATAAAAACAAACAAGGCTCCAAAAGCCCGTGGTTTCTAGATGTGTGCTTTCACCCCCACTCCCTTCCTCACTCCCTACCTGCTGCTCTAGCAGTTCATCTCTCACTGTTTGCTCTCTACAAGGGATCCACATCTGTTTTTCCCCATCCTTCCGCTCTAAAACTGTATAGTTCTCCCATCCTATGTTTTTGTTTCCTCTGGCAGCATCTGCTAATCCGGTCCTTAATGTGATCTCTTCTGTGCTTTCCTGGCTTCCACTGTTTGCCTACACTGGGATTTTTAAGTTGGTCTGCTTACACAGGTTCCTAAAAGTGTTTTATTTGTCTGTCTGTTAGAATAATGTGGCCATAGTATGCTTGTTTTATGTCTGTATAAGTATATGGGTGTGTTTCCCTAGTATGCTTGCTTTATGTCTCTGTGAGTATGTGTGCGTGTTTTAAAATCTGTAAAACTTATAACTCCTAATTACAGTAGCTCTGGAAAAATACAAATATGTGGGTAACCTCCATTTTGATTCCACCACCATCTTGGGTATGAGTATCCACATGTGCTAGTATTCTATTTACTAACACTGGAAATCTGTAACTAATTGGGTAAAATACATGTCTAAATTTAGCTTATTGTCTAGTTTAAATATAATAGGTAATGGTACCTAATTCTCAAGTGCCTTTATAGATCTGAGAGTATGGCATTTAACAAAAGAGCTTCTAATACAGACATGCCAGCTCCTGCAGCATCCGATAGCTCCTCCAAGAAGATACATGGTTGCAAAAGACCTTCCATCTTGAGGTTTGCCTTTGGGTTTGGCAAAGTCAGGCACACAGCAAAAAGGAGCCTCCACCTCTTCAGCTTCCTAGATTCCACCCATAGAATCCATCTTCTCATCCTGTCAAGATACGTAAACTAAATACTCCCCCCACAGGAAAATCTTTGGGCCTCTTGTACTCAGCAGCTAATGGCAAGAACTGTTTCTAGGCTGGTATTCTCCAAGGACTAAGGAGAGACTTGGGATTGCCTGCATAGCTGAAAATGCTATTTCTGCTCATTTATCCCTCTCAGCTCTGTCTAACGGCATTTGATGGCTTAAGGTACTGGTAGCTCATTACTTCATTTGTTAAGTTTCCTGCTAAAATACAGACAGGTGTTCCTCTTTAACAGGCTTTATAGTCCAGGGCTAACAGGTTTCAGGTGTATTTTCAGAGGCCCAGCATTTCCAGTTCCTTTTAATTGTCTTCTAAAATGTTCACACTTTTAACCTAAAACAAAGTCTTTTGCTATGACACCAAGATGTAAATTTGTTCCAGTTGTCTTACAGATACGTACAGGTTCCTGGGGGAAAGTTCCACTGCTGTATCAAAAATCAGGTCTGATAAAAAACTAACGGTCTCCAGAGCATATTTTAACCCCACCAATTTTTAAGCATATTTTCCAGGTCACTCCTGTTATCTGGGCCAAGACCAACTTACAAAGTGCTCTTCAGACAACACCAACACCTGCCCTTGATTGCAGCTCCTGGGACTTCACCATTTGTACCAACTCTCCTGGATAGAGGATACCTACCAACTAAAATCTAGTTTTATCTGCGATTATGTCCCACTTATACACTCTGGCCTCACCTGTACAACCAGGGCACTTCTCTGTCCCATTCTTTCTGGCAGTTAATGACTCTTACCATGGCTAGCTCCATTTGTAGGGCCAATAACAACAATATATTTTTTCTCCTAGCCACCTGCCTTCTCATTTCTGTCAAGAAACAGCTGCCT
Organism: Myodes glareolus; assembly: GCF_982192425.1. Taxonomy (NCBI): domain Eukaryota; kingdom Metazoa; phylum Chordata; class Mammalia; order Rodentia; family Cricetidae; genus Myodes; species Myodes glareolus. The sequence continues at coordinate 96,030,759 of NC_142033.1, read as the reverse complement.
GATGTCTCCAGGATGACAGTAGACCAGATGCCACTTCAGCCACACCTCTCTCTGAGCATGAGCCCACAAACTGCCAGCTCTTCCCTCTCCCACATCGCCTCATGCCCACAGGAAGCACCCAGACTTGAGCCAGTGTCCCTATATCCAAGGAGTCTAAAATGTTTTGGTTGAGGGGCTTCACCTCAGCTCGCTGGCACCCCTTTATCCAAAAAGTCTGGAATGTTTGGTTGAAAGCATCACCTCAGCTCCCTAACATTGCTTTATAGAAAGAGTCTAGAGTGTTTGGCTGGGGGCTTCACCCCAGCTCCTGGCATAAACTCCTTCCCCTGGGAGTTGCCTCAGTCCAAACTCCACCTCCGAGAAAGCCTGACAAATGGTGACCCCCCTCCCCAGAGAGGACCAAGAAAGCCCACCATATGGTAACCCCTTTCTAGGGAAGGTCAGGACCTGTTGCTGGAGCTCCTTCCACTCCTTCAGCCAATAACCACTGAGATACCAGCCCACTGGAGCGTCGCCTCTCTCTCTTTATAAAGCAGTGGCAGCCCTCTGCTCACTCTCTTGCTCCAGCGACTAGACTCCTTTCCTGACTGTCGTGTCGGACCGTGTTCTGTAAGTGTTTTCCCTCAAATAAATAACCCTTTGAATCCAAACTGGTGTGGGATTGTTTTGCGCATTATCTGGTGCCTAACATTTGGTTTTAGAACCACCCCGCACCCCCTCATCCCCCCGACTCAGCTGCCAGCCTCTGGTTCGGCTGCCTGCTGCCAGCTCAGCTTGGCACAAACCCTCCCTCAGCCATGGAAACTCCACACCTCCCAGGATACATGGGCCCAGACAGTCTGAGTGGGTTTTAAGTGCAGTGCTTGGGCAGCGGGAAGCAGAGAGCAAGTTGTTGCCACATCCAGAAGAAGTGCTATTTGAAATACCAGCCACAGCATTTGCGTTTGCACCATGACCTTTATTCCAGAAGAACAGCATAGGGACGCTGAACGGGCAGCCAACCGTTTTTGTAGCAGCTCGGCGGCGGCTGTGTCACGACCCCCTGTATCGGGTCAGAGCAGGGCGGGTGCCCAGGGTGAGCCCTGATGTTTATCAGCCCCTGGGTTTTTTGTAAAAACCATCTAACTTCTTGAGTACTACAGGATCTATCCTGACACCATTCCATTGATTCCAGTCAAGATTCAGAAACAGTGCCATCTGCTGGTTAACAGATAAAATGGCAAGTTTCATTTTTAATGGGACTCTAACAGCGGCTTTTGCTGCCACTTTGGTAGAAATCACAAGAAGCCTATATGCCTATGGAGGTATCTCAATTTACTGGTTATTATGTTTTAGTTTCATTCTTTATATTATATCATTATGGAAGTATACGGCATTAATTGATAGGATTAATACCATGATAGGCAAAATTGACTCCTTATCTAAGGGTACTAGGAACTTACCTGAAAGGATCCAGGCTGTTGAATTTGACTTTCAAAAATTACCACAGAGTTTTGATAAGGTAACAGACAGAATATTACCCCCAGGATGGCAACTTACACGATATCCAGGGGCAGTTAAAGAAGGAGACGTTATCTTTGAAAGGTAACATTAATACCTTGGAATCACAGGTTCAGAATGGGGACCAGAAAATTAATGCCATAGGGAAATCACTAGAAACCATTGCAGGTCAGGAGATTCAGGCCTTACGTGAGACAATGATTAAGAGATTTGAAATGAATGAAGAAATTATTGGAGCTGATGAACCAGGTGAGAAGATACAAGGGCAGGATACAATGTCACCACCAGCTGTCAGAACTGGTTTACAGGGTTTTAGTGGCATACTCTGTAATTTTTTCTGACAAAGCATCAACTTCTAAAGGCTCAAAGAGAGCCAAAGAAGCTAGATGGATGCCAGTAGGAATGAATGACCTAAAGGAAATAAAGCAAGGCATTGTTAATTATGGCCTGCACTCTACATTTGTTAAGGAAATGGTAAGAACTTGGGCTTCTAATGTCAGGGCTATATTCCATGATTTCTCCCAGTTAGCATCAGCGGTGTTAGAAGATGGAACTTCCTTGATGTTTTGAGTTTATTTCAGAGAAGAATTCAAACATATGGAACAGCAAGGAAGAGAAAAAGGTATGGAGGTTTCACAGGATCAAATTCTTTGCATAGGAGCATACACTGATCCACAGATCCAAGTTCTTTATGATGAAGATGTATTGTTCCTATGCCACAAGGCAGACTTGAATGCCTGAGATAGGATAACAGAACTAGGACATTAGATGAATGAATGCAGATCAACAACAGATAGACAAGGCAATCCAATTCCATCGGGAAACTCCCTGAGGGGCCTCTAGCAGGCCCCCAAGCCAAAAATGGCCCTGTCATTCCCAGTAACCATGGAGGACATGTTGCACCAGGAAAATTAAAAACTCTGGAAGCTTCTGTACAAGATCATAAGGTTCTAAATGGTGGCTCAAATTTGGAGGATAAGTCAGAAATTCAATTAGGAAATAAGATGAGTATATTTTGGCAAACCTCTATAAATGATCAGAGGCCAAATTTGAGAGTACATATAAATGGAATTGTGATTGTTGGCTTGATAGACACAGGAGTAGATGTGAGTATCATCACTCCAGAATCTTGGCATCCAATTTTCTCCTGAAAAGATTCAAAGAGGAGATTCTATTAATTACCTAGGTTGCAGAATAGGTATACAGACACAGAATAGGACACAAAAGGCAGAGACCGGTTACAGACTCTTAATGACTTTCAAAGATTGTTAGGAGACATTTTCAGTCTATGACTGACAGTTGGGATAACACCTGATCTAATAGTTCATTTAAACAAAACCTTAGATGGTGGAAAATATGTGAATAGTCCCAGAGAATTAACAGCTGAAGCAGAAAAGGTGATTAAGGAAAAATTACAGGAGGCATATGTGGACAGGGTGAATCCAAATCTTACTTGTATTCTAGTCATATTGCCTTCCAGAATTTCTCCTATGGGAATTTTAATGCAGTGGAAAGATATTATTTTAGAATGGATCTTTTTTGCCACACAAACAAAGTTTTAAAACACATATATTGAAAACGTTTCTGAATTAATTATAAAAGGTAAAGTGAGACTTCCTCAACTAGCAGGTATAAACCCAGCAGAAATTATAGTACCTTTCACTACTGATGAAATAAAAATGTTATGGGAAGACAATGAACCATGGTAAAGGGATTGTGCTAATTTTTTGGGAGAAATTAATAGCAACTATCCCCAAAACAGTAGACTTAACCTTATAAAGAGTACTTCTTGGATTCTTCCTCGAATTGTACGTGATGCTCCAATAACTGTAGCCCATACATTTTATACTGATGCTAATAAATCAGGGAAGGCTGGTTACAAATCAGATGAATTGAGTAAGGTGGAACAAATCCCTTATACTTCTGTCCATATGGCAGACTTATGTGCCATTCTTATGGTGGTAAGGGATTTTAAAGAACCTCTTAATATAGTTACTGACTCGCAATATGCAGAAAGAGTTATCTTGCATATTGAAACCACTGAATTTACACCAGATGATACAGAGTTGACTTCATTGTTTATTCAGGTACAAGACATAATCAGGAATAGGCTATGTCTGATGTACATAACACACATCTGGTCCCAGGTCGTCTAGCACAAGGTAATGGAAAAATTGATATATTATTGATTAGAAACATGTTGCAGGCCTCAGAATTTCATAAAAACATCATGTCAATAGCAAAGGTTTAAAGAAAGAGTTTTCCATTACATGGCAAGAATCTAAGGAGATTATGAAGAGATGCCCTACTTGCTCTTTATACAACTAAGCACCACTACCTGCAGGGACTAACCCAAAGGGTACTCAAAGGAATGAAATCTGGCAGATGGATGTGTTCCACTTTGCAGAATTTGGAAAATTAAAATATTTACATCACACCATTGATACTTTTTCAGGCTTTCAATGGGCAACTGCTTTAAGCTTGGAAAAAGGTGATTCAGTAATCACACATTTATTAGAAGTTATGGCCATCATGGGTATACCTGTACAAATAAAAACAGATAATGGTCCAGCTTATGTCTCAAGGAAAATGAAACTTTTTTTTGCTTATTATAATATTAAGCATGTTACAGATATACCATACAATCCTACAGGTCAAGCAGTCATAGAAAGGTCAAATCGAACTTTAAAGGATATGTTAAATAAACAGAAAGGGTGGAAAATGCGCCCAGATATAGAATATATAATGCTTTTTTAGCCTTGAATTTTCTTAACGTTAATGAGAAAGGAACAACTGTGGCAGAAAGACATTGGATAATGGAGAAGTCTGCTCAACTGAATCACCTGGTTTATTTCAAGGACGTGCTGACCTCTCAATGGAAGCCAGGAGATGTGCTATGTTGGGGAAGGGGTTTTGCTTTTGTTTCCACAGGAGAATAAAAATTGTGGATACCATCAAAATTAATAAAGGTTTGATTTGAAGAGGAGACACCTCTTGTAAAGGAGACATGACAGCTCATCCACAATGATGATAATCATACAAGTGGTAAGAAAAATTATAGAATGGAGGCAGGGTTCTGTTCTTATTCCTGCAGGACAATACTCATCTTCAAAAAATTCAAGGAACCCTGGATATTTGAATACTGACAGATGAAAAAAAAATACCGTCCGATATGGAGCACCAAGAAAATCAAATAGGTTCTGTAAGTAATAATGTTTACAAATATTTTTGTTTATTTATATTCATAAGTATATAGAGCTGGTTTGGAGTTGGACTCTGGCTCAGTCCCTGTCTAATTCCAAGCCTGTTGTTAAGAGAAAAACCCAGAGTTTCTGTCTCTTGTCAAGAGCCATGATATGTGACAGAAGGAAAAAAGGAATTTAAAAAACATCGTTGCTTTTTTTCATATCTATCATATTTTTCATTGAATATATCTATCATACCTTTCATTGAATATATGTATGTCTTTATATGCTTATATAATCAATGTTTAAGTTTTACATAATGAACAATGAATTTTCCTGCAGTAACCTTTGAAGTTTCCAGGAAGAAGATGGGGCCTCATAACAACAACTCCACCTGGTTGATATGACGTCATGATACTGATAGTACTACTGCAAGGCCTGTTTTCGGTGCCAGCTGCACAAGATGGTTTCAACTTGGTTAGCTGAAATGATGCACATCTTTTACAACATTCTGGCCACACCTCCACAAAATACTCAGAGACTATTTGCAATCTTACCAGACAATAATCTTGAAATCTAACCATCATTTTACTTTCACAGGATCCCCCAGAAAGAATGTTGTCCCCATGACAGCTGGAAGTAATTCTAGAGGACAACAATGTCCCCTCTCCCAGTAAAGATTGTCCTCGAGTTTAGGGGCATCATTTAGGGGTTGATTATAATTAGTATGCAGTTGAGGGTTGGGGGAGGAATTTTACGGATTTACTCATTTCTTCTTACTTTTTGTTATATTTCTCTTCCATTTCTTTAAGGAAGTTATTCATATCCTGTTTAAGGGACTCTATTGCTTTCATAATGACACTTTTTTCCACTTCTTCCAGATTAGAGTGTTCAAATCCTTCTGTTGTAAGCTCGCTGGGGTCTGGTGTTTTCATGTTGTTTTTCAGATTGTTGGAGGAATTCTTGCCTTGGCACCTGCTCATCTCTTCCTTCAAATGCTTTGCAATGGATCTTCTGGTACAGGGTCAGGTTCCCTTGTTGGCCAGGGACCTCACCCTCTGATGGATCTTCTGCTACAGGATCAGTGTCCCTTGCTGTCCAGGAATCTCGCTGACAAAAGGCTTACCTTGCTGCAGACAGGCTATTGGAGCACAAGCTGGGGGAGGTATTTTATAAGCTCAGGGATCTTATGGGGGGAAAAAAGAAAAATTGAATGATGGGATAATAGTTTGGTATTTGTGAGTTATTGTTTATAGATAATTACATTGGCATAGATTTTTGTATATGGATACAAAATTAAATTATATTGAATATTGTTTGCATGCATGCTTCTACCTCTGTTTAAAACATTTTTATGTATTGATATATATAATTTACCATCTTGCAATGTACATTTCTAACTCTGATTAAGATATTTATATATTGTTTATGTATTGATATATATTTACTATATTGCAATATATACTTGTACATTGTTTACATTTGGAGGTCATTGTCCTCATTTATTGCACAGTTGTTTATTCTCTTAGTCTTTAAGTTAGATAGGTATTAAGAATTGTAGATCAAAAATCATCTATGTTTGTCATGTTTATAGTTAGACTAATCAGGTTCTTTAAATACATAGAGATTATATTCTGTATAAATAATCTTCAACCTCTTGAAGAGCTGTAGAAAATGACATTTAATTTAATCTTAGAGTTCTGTGGTAGTGAGACACAATCGCTCCTGGAAACACCAATCTATTCCCAAGAGACTGTTGAGCACCAAAGACACTCCACTTGGAGCTTGTCTTCTTGTCAAAACCAGTCTCTGGGCAAGGAACTGCCCATAACTCAACTACTGACAAAATACATAGTATCCGGAAATGGATAAGCAGAACTGTCAAATCTTGCCAAGACAGGGTAAGACGGTTTTCAAAAATTTCTTGCCTGTTAAAAATAATCTGTCAGTTATTCTAGGCCTTAGCCAAAGTTGGTTGCTTCAATGCTGCAAACATGACTTTGGGTGATTGCTCAGGTAGCCAGTTGTCTCTGTGATTTGTTGCATATTTTGGAAGTTGTTTGATTGCACTTCCCAATTACTCAGGTAACATTATTTCACTTCTCAGATCTTTAATGGGGTAAAAGACTATATAAATGTAGTTACTTTCTTGTCATGACTTGGCCAAGTTATTAATTATACTAGTTAGAATAGGATATTTGTTCTTATTGTATATAATTCCTTAGAAGGTTTAGAACTCTCTTACTTAAACAAAAGGGGGAGGTGCTGCAGGAGCTCCATTGGCTCCTTCAGCCAATAGCCACTGAGATAACAGCCCACTGGAGTGTGGTCTCTGTCTCTTTAAAAAGCATCAGCAGCCCTCTGCTCACTCTCTTGCTCCAGTGACTAGACTCCTTTCCTGGCTGTCATGTAGGACAGTATTCTGTAAGTTTTTTCCCCTCAAATAAGTAACCCTTTGAATCCAAACTGGTGTGAGATTGTTTCACGCATTAAAGACCACACCCACAGGCTATTTAAACTGACTCCAGAGAATGAACACGTGGTCTCTGGGTTTCACATGGTCTCCCCCCCCCCCCTCTGTCTTTCCCTCTCCAAGTTTTCTCAGGATTACCCAGGAGCATTCCATTACACATGGGCGTTTCTAATTTGGTCTAATTCAGTCTGATTGGGATTATTTGCACCTGCAGAGAGGTGTGGCGTCTAAAAGAAAACACTTAACAGCTAAGGATAGTGATTATTTTAAAAATTATTCCTTAGTCAAATGTATTTTTGTTTTTTGGGAACTATCTGCTCAGTTTTGTAACTCTTTAAAAAAATGAATGGTTTGTTTTCCTGACTCTTTATTTCTTGAGTTCTTTATGTGTTGTGGATGCTAATTCATTGTCAAATATAGAGCTAGTCATCCATGACCAATTTATAGACTGAACACAATCCCAATTAAAACCACAAAACAATTCTTTTCAGAGATCCAAAATTTGTCTTAAAATTAATAAAAAAGCATAAAAGGACAGGTGTCCAAAACAGTCATAAACAATTAAAACATGACTGGAGATACCACCATCTTCGATTTCAAGTTATACCCCAGACTCATAATGACAAAAATCAACACAATACTGTCACAGAAAGAGACACAGTGGTGAGTGGAATAGAACTGAAGTTTCCAGTATTACTTCTCACTACCATAGATTTTTGACAAAGATGCCAAATATGCACACTATAGAAAAGACCACCTCTTCAGTGAATATGCTAGACAAATTGGATAAGCAAATGTAGATGAATGAAGTTTAATTTAATCTCTCATTTTGTACAAAAATCAAGTCTAAATGGTCAAAAATCTCAATACTACTACACCTGAAACCCTGAAACTTCTGGAAGAAAGACTAGAGAATACAATTCAGGGTATAAACTCAAGTAAGCACTTTCTGAATGTGGAACTAGCCGTTCAAGAAATAGGATCAGCAACCAACAAGTAGGATCTCGGAAAACCAATAAATAAATAAATAGATTAAAGCTTATGTACTGTGAACTGTTAATTGACTGAAAGGCAGCCCATAGATTAAAAAAAAAGTCTTTGAAATTGCATTCTTACATAATCTGCTTTTTTGGTCTTTTGCTCAGCATTCTGGAATACCCAATTAAGCCTTGTGCTCACTGTGCTACTGAGTCATTTTTCAGAGGTTCTTAAGAGGTTTATTACATATTAAGCATTAAGGTTTTTTGACAGTAATTCTTATAAAAATCTACCAAATAGTTTCATTTTTAAAAATGATCTGCTCACTTCTGTGCTGTAAAATATTCATTTTATAACTAAATCTATAAAAATTCCTCTATGGATTATATATTTAATATTATACCTAAAAGGATTTCTTTCCTTCAACAGTTTTTAATACTTCATTACATTTTTCCTAGTATTACTTTTATATGAATTATTTTTTGTAGCTTGTCATCTTTAACAAAGATGGGGAAAACTGTAAAGTCGTATACTTAGCTATTAAATTCACTCTGTAGTTTAAGTCACATCTAGGTATTTTATAAAAAACATCTACTGTTCCCATCCAAAAGGGAAGTTCTATCAGTAGTAAGATGGAAGAGTATAGATGGGAGTCTGCTTCAAGTACATAGAAGGACAGGTTTGAAGATGAGCCATCTGCACATCTCTCAATAGAGACGCGTAACAGCTAGAAGACATATGAAGAAGTTAAATCTCCAAACTCCATCTCCCATCTTCTGTTGTCAGGGACTAAGAGGAAGCACTCTAGCCAGAAGATATGGATCCACAGTGGAAGGTAGTAACTCTTGTCCTCCACGTAGATGTTCTTCAAAATCTTATGATAAAACCTGATATATGTACAAGCGCATGTATTATATCATATATGTAATATGTATGGAAACTATGAGCATAGCACTGCTAAAATAAAGAACTATGTCATTCTTGGTTCAGATGCTACAGCACATTACAGGAATCAAACACACTGTAGATATCATAAGCTAAGAACAGACATTATAATTTCACCTCATGAAATCTTCTTCATAGTGTGATGGGGAGAAGACAGTAGTTATAATTAGCTTCAAGATGGAGGACAGTCAAGAATAACAAACCAAATGTATAAGATAAATAATGACTTAATATGTGAGGTGCCCCATTTCTATCAACTAATTGTTATGGAGGTCATCCAGGTAGTACTTTGGGGTGGTAAAATAGATCATTTGAATGAAGAAAAGAAAGACAGAACCTGAGAAGTAACCTAGCTTCCACAAATACCAGAGATACAATGCACTAACACAGGATGTGAAAACTTTCAGACTTAAAATGAAAACATTTTAACATAAGGATTTATAGAATAAAACATATGGCATACTCATAGCAAAATATCATTATCTCCCTGAATTTCACCATTAAGCACCTTGTGTTTTTCCTTAAGGAAGCAAAGCCAACATTCAAACTTTGCAATCTTATCCCCTTACTGAAGTGATTGCTTATACTGTTCTATTATTAAATAAAACTAGAGAGTCAAATAGCAAGTTACAAACCTGACTGATCAGAACAGAGGTGGAGAAGCAACCAGGGAACTTCTCTCTCTCTCCTTCCTGCACCCCAAAGGGCCTGCTAATCTTTTCCCTACTATTCCTTTGTCCTCGTGTCTTGGATCCTCCAAAACTTCTATGGCTAATTCTGGTCAGCTGGTAGCTAATTCTACCCTGTTATTCAAAGTAAACTTTATTATTAGTCTCAAACTGACAGTGAGAACAAATCTCCTGCAACACCTTGCCTTATAGGAAAGTGGGCTTGATGAATGTACAAAAAACTTGTTTTTGATATTCAAAAGTGGGGATCTGCACTTAAAAATTCTTTACAGGTGCAAAGAAATCATCTATTGGGTTCTGGTCAAGTAGTCTGTCAAGAACAAATACAAATGATCAACCAAAGACTAGTAAGATTTGAAGAAGACAGAATAAAAGGTGAAGTTGAGAAACAAAACAAGAATTGACCCTAATAAATGGAAGCCAAAAGTATGTAAAAGGATTCTAGCTACTATTCTCTAGGTGTTGAAGGAGGAAGTATGCTTGCAAATCACAGAGAAAATAACAGGAAAGAGAACACACAAAGCAAACAGTAAACAGGGTTCAAAACCCAACACAAAAAGATAAGATGGAACTTGTAAGAATAAGTGAATGTAGTTGAAAACAGATTTGGAAATTTGGAAGTTCACATACAAAAACGATTCCAAAACAATAAAGAAAAATATGAGAGATAGAAATGGAAAGGTAGGTGAAAGGAAGGGTGAGTGCAGAGATGGATACATTAAGATCAATGCAGAAAATCAAGCATTTACTTGATAAATACCATAATAAGGAAAGAGAGAACCATGTGATTGATGTTGAAACCAATGACCAAAAAAAAAAAAGCCACACTCATGCATGCACCCCCCCCACACACACACACACTGGCCTTTACCAGTAGCAGCTGCAGAGTAATTGGGCACACCTCCTTCCAGAAAAAGGAATTGCTTATAGGAATATGAAGAAGAAGATGTGGAGGAAAAAAAATTAATTCATTATTTGAAACCTTGAATCTATTAAATATTCTTTATCAATTAAAACAGAAACAAATACCTAAGATTAAAAACAAATGAAAAAGTAATAAATGGCATAAAACTCCTCAGTCTTTATAGTGGAGAAAAGGAATTTAATTAAATTTCTGTCTGTTAATGTCTTATGTAATCACCAAGAAAGTCTTTTATAGTGGATCTGGGTGTTACTGTGAATACAAGGGCCTTAGGGCCCTTGTATTTGTCTCTATGTACATTTGTCTCTATGTACGATTTGGTGGTTCACTAAATGCTGAATGTACACATGCATTCTAAATCTGCCATCAAGGTAAATGATTGCTTTCCTCTATGAAGTCATATTGTTCCTTGTTTCCTGCAATTATATCTTGATTTAGACAAACACATTGAAGACACACAACAGGAATAAAAGTGCAGATAATTCACTACAAATTCCACAGTAAAACATAGATTGTTAGTTAAAAGAAATCTTAAGTTTCATTTGGTAAAATAGAAAAAAGAGCATAGAAAGTTGGCTAGACCTTCGAAAGAGAAGAAACGCATGGCTAATTTTAAAACACAATGATAATATGAATTCACTTGAATCTTTGGATATCAAATAGTTCAATACAGAGAATAGTTTCTAGGTAATTTACCAGTAAGATCATGAACATCCTCCTGATTTGCTTTTCTTACATGTCTGAGTCACACATATTTTTCTTTGAAATATTTCTAGGTCTTAAAATGAAATACAGGTTCTGTTGGAGGGGAAAACCATTAACAACATAAAAATAGGCCCTAAAGCAAACTGAGTGTGTTGCTTAGTTTTTTAAGCTTAACTTCATATTTTTTATTGTGTATTGTATGTGTCAGTGTGAGCTATGTGTGTTGACATCATAGAACAACTTTTATCAGTTGTATTTCACCTCCCACCATGGTTCTGAGAATCAAATTTGTCAGGTTCATCTACCAAACACCTTATACCATTGAGCTATCTCACCATGAGGTTACCTAAAGAGTTCCTGTGAGTTGTTGGGGAAATGGTTAACCATTATGACTTTATGTAGAACTGCACAGGGACAGAAATCTGTCAGTATTTGTTTATGGAGAGACAAAGGGATGAAATAACTGATAAAAGACATTTCTTTGGTTGGTACACTGGGAGAAGGTTCATAAATGCTATTGAAGAATATAGATTCCTCATGAAGATTAAGCCACAGTGGTACTGTGCACATACCCAACTGATGACTTTTGTGTCATCTTTAACACTGATTCATGTCTGTTTTTCTTTTTGACTCAAAAGCAGTTCTTAGATAAATCTTGTACATTTGCTGTCATGTGACATTTCTGAATGGTTCTCCTGAATGATTCCTGGGCTTTGAAGTAGAATTATTCAGACTTGAGAGGAAAAGTAAAGTGAGCTAAAGTATAAAGAGATGGTTCTTCTGATAGAGCAGCATGTGCTGTGCTCCTCCAGCCCGAGCACAGTTCTTCGGTGCTCAGTAGTTCTTGGCTGCTGGTATGCTAGAGAAACGTGCATGGATTTGTACTTTAATACTTTAAAATGGAAAATTTTGTGTTGCATATATTTTTAAACTGGCAAGTAGCACTTGCTCTTTGTAAAATATAAAGACGCTTAAAATTTTACTACCTGAACTACTGTTACACATTTACCATTTTATATATGTAATAGCTTCCCATTTTGTCTTTCCTCAAAAGATATCACTGATTTTTTTTCTCACCAATGAACTGCTACAGAGAGGCTTTCCTCTTCCTTTAGGGAGGCCTTGATGAGTTTTGCTGTGGGTGTTTGTATTGGAACCCTCTCAGAGGTGCTCTTAAATTGGAGTGTATTATTTATAGAAATTCAGATGATGTACTTCTCTAAAGAACAGGAGAGAAAAGAACTGGCAGGGATATGTGCCTTCCATGCTCCCGAGAATTGCTGTGCTCCCAGCACTTGCTGCAAATGATCTATGGGTATTTATATACTAGAGGATTATGGAGGGAAAAAAAAACAGTTCATTTTACCCTAATTCTTTATTTTATAATTTTTATCGTAAGAGACACAAAATTTTCAAGTTACGGTTCATTAATGCTGAATGTTGAAGGACAGAATTGAGTTTTGAAAATGGCTGCAGAAATATAATTTTATTTCTACAGCAAAATTCAGAGTGGAGGGAGGGAAGTAGGGAGAGAAAGCCTTCCAAGGAGGCCTCTATTTCATTGTATTACTTTGGAAGCACCGCCATCTAGTGGGCATGTAGTACTAATATATTACTACATGGGACTTGATGCCAGAATTGGCTGTAATTGCAAAATGAAAGTCTAATTACATAGACGGAGAAAATAAAGAGAACTGATAGCAATTGAGATTCACTAGGCACTCTCAGACATCTATTCATCTGCCAGTGAAATTCAGAAGAGAAAGTGACTTTTTAAGCTCAAAGCACCACTTATTGCAGAATGAGGACACTGTCAGCAGTTTGCCCTTGGGGAAGGTTAAGCAGACAGAACCACTCAGAAGAGCAGACTGCTTACAGTAATTTACACCCATATTCATGTTGAAGAACTTGACCCCACAATGTTTGCTATCCTGTATTTGTTTTCCCCTTGATTACCAATGCATTTATCTAAAACATATTTTGAGACTGATTAAAATAATGGTGTTGACCTTGTTGGATGTTCTTATTAGCATGTATTAATATTGCATGATAATAGTTTTCATGGTGACATTTGTAAGTGTATGCAATGTACTTTGATCATATTTACACCCCCATGACCTGTTCTTTTACCCCTCGGGTTGGCTGATACCTTTTGGCAAAGATGATTATTTAACTCACATTACAGTTCTTTATTAAGCTGCCATGTGGATGAATGCAAGATTTCACCCTGCAGTTTGCAAAGTAGCTGTCATATTAAGTAAGTATATTATGTTTATACTGTTAATTCTCATTACGAATATTAATATTTTCCATAAAAGTGTCTTTGTTTGCATAGAAAAATTAAATTTACAAGTGTAATATTATATGGAAAATAACACTAACGGTGACTGACTTATTGAAAACGTTACTCTAGCCACTTACTCTTTATTGGGCCACATAGGTCTTACAAACATATTTTAGTCCTAAAAATTAGAAACACTGCTGACTTTAAATGTAAATTGATTGCTTTGGTAAAATGAAGGGTATAAATTTATTTGAATGTATTGGGCAGTTACAGCATCTATAGCATGAGAGGAATAATATGGTACAAAGGAGATGGATCAGTCACCAAAACACAAACTAACAATATAATTGGAAGCAATGGGCTAAACCTGCTTTCACAACATTTCAAATTTATCTCGTATTTCTCTCCCGGCTGAACTTCTATACCATCAAGGGTTCTAGCAGGAAAATGATAGAACAAATTTAGAAAACTCTGAGGATTATTTTAAAAGAAACGTTTTACAGAGGTCTGTCAGGGCCTGAGTGCTGAGAGGCTCAGTTTATACAGGAAAGGTGGTGTTTTTTTTTCAGTTCAGCACAGGAAAAGGGGAGGAGAAGAAGTAACTGGACAGGGAAAGCAGGGAGAACATAGAAATAACTGTGACCAAGTCAGAAATGATGCACTGGGAAGACTCTGGGACTGACTGCAATCTCTGCCTTGCCACTTGAGCCCAGATTCTAGTACCCATGACTAGGCACAGGCAGGAGTCAGGGACCAGGACTGGGCAGCTGCGTCTTGTTCTTATTGTTCTGTCATTGCAACTGAGTTAAGTGATATCCAGAGGACTGGATAAACACTAATTCATATTTATGAGGGTGCTTCTGGAAGAGATTAGCAATTGAATCAATAGATTAAACAAATAATGTCTACCTGACCATGGAGGGGGGTGGGTAATTATCTTCTATATAAGGATCAGCACCTTTCTTGCCCTGGACTTAGAAGTTTCTTGTTCTTAGTCTGACTCCTAAGGTTGTCAGGCCTTAAGAATTTGACAAACGGGTGGAACTAGAAAAACCAATCCTGTAGTGCGGTACGGTAACCCAGACCCAGAAAGACAAACATGGTATGTATTCACTCGTAAGTGGATATTAGATGGAAAGCAAAGGATAATTTACCTATAGTCCACAACCCCAGGGAAGTTAGGTAACAAGGAGAACCCTAAAAGAGACATATATGGATCCCCCTGGGAAAAGGAAAATAAATAAGAACTCCTGGGAAAACTGGGAGCATGTAGGATGGAGGAAAGTCATAAGGGGAAGGGGAGGGGAGAAGGAAAGAGAGAACTAAAGAGAACTGGATGGCCAAGACGGGAGAAAGATAGAGAGGGAGACCAAAGAGAGATATACCTTGATTGTGGGAGCCATTATGGGACTAACAAGAAACCTGGTACTAGGGAAACACCCAGGAATCCACAAAAATAACCCCAGCTAATACCCTAAACAATAGTGGTGAGGGTACCTGAACTGGCCTTCCTCTGTAATCATGATGATGATTACCTTAACTATCATCATAGAAACTTCATCCAGTAAGTTATGGAAGCAAAATGCAGAGATCCACAGTGAGCACTGATCTAAGCTCCTGAAGTCCAGTCAAAGAGAGGGAGGAGAGATAACAAGAGCAAAGGGGTCAAGACTGTGATGGGGAAACCCACAGAAACAGCTGACCTGAGACTGACAGTGTGGAAACTTTCATAGGCCCTCTGAATATGGGTGACAGTTGTGTGCCTGGGTAGTCTGTGGGACCACTGGCAGTGGGACCAGGATTTATCTCTAGTGCTTAAACTGGCTTTTTTTTTTGAGGCTATTCTCTTTGGAGGGATACCTTGATCAGTCTAAATATAGTGGGGAGAGCCTTGGTCCTGCCTCAGAGTGATTTGCCAGACTTTGTTGACCTCCCATGGGAAAGCCTTACTCTCTCTGAGGAGAGGATGGGGGTGGGGTGAGTGGAAGGTAGGAGAAGCAAGAGAAAGGGAGGTAAAGGGAACTGGGATTGGTATGTAAAATGAGAAAAAGATTGCTATAAAAAATAAAAAGAAAGAGAGGAAAAAAAGAAAGAATTTGACTGAATTACAGCATCATCTATCTTGGCTCTTCAGTTTGAAGCCAGAAGTTCTAGGTATGTTTCACAACCTCCAAAATCCTTTAAAGTGGTTGTTATAATCTGTCTATTATCTATTGAATCTATCACTTGTCAGGAGAACCCTGACTAATTTAATGTGCTATGTGATTCATACAGAATTATCTTCAGAGCCCTGAGGGAAGAAAGAGGTGGAGAGGGAGTATAACAGGACTAATGGACACTTTCACCCCACTAGCTGCTCATGCCTTGGCACAGTGTAGTACCAAAGGCAGTTCTTACCAGAGCAGCATCTACTCTCGGGAATGTAATACCGACAGCTGAACTCAACCATGGCCTAATTCTTTAGAATATAGGAATCAGCAGGCAGCACAAACCCAGCTTCTCTATTATTCCCAACTCCATCCCAAAGGCTGTTTGTTAAAAATTCATGAATGCACTTCAGTTCACCTCATGATAATATTCAAATGTCTGTTTGTACAAATATCCCACTGCAACATCATGTTTTTAAATATATGAAATTATTTTAGGAAATAGGGAATGTAATCACTACTATTTTTAATTATTTATAAAAACTAGAAGAGAATTAAAAATAAAATTATTTAATCGCTATATAATGGTAGAATACAAATATAAAGAAAACCTTTTCTATTTAGAAAAAGAAATATTACAAGATAAACTAATGGCTATTTAATGGAGAAGAAAGAAAGAAATGGATACAAGAATAATATTAGAAGTCGAACATTTCTGGGTAAATTTTGTTTTGTGTTTAATCACAAATTTTGTTGAAAATAAGTTCCTAAATGTAGAAACAAGCAAGTATATTGAAAAGTTTGGTGTATTCTAGGGAGTCAAGGCTATACCTCAAACCAAAAGCTGGACTCAGCAATGTGCTGGAGATTGCAGAGCTGCAGAAGTGGAACTTCCCAAGATTTTTGCAGAGGACGGACAGTGCGTCCAAGACATTAATTAGCCTTTGATCTTTCTCCTCTCATGGATCTAGTTTTGCTTTAATATGATGGTAACTGCGCCCTAATTATTTCTTACTGAAATAAAAAAGCATACATAATTCACCTTGGATTTTATGAGAGCCCACAGATAAGACATTTGGGTTTTAATTTTTTTTTTTTGAAAGTAATTTTATTAAATTATAAAAAGTTTCCATTTACGCCCCTCCTCCCAACGCCCTCCCACTCCCCCCCTCCCTCTCCTCCTCCCTCTTTGTCCCCAAGGGCAGTCAGGGTCTCCTGCCCTGTGGGAAGTCCAAGTTCTTCCCCCCTCCCTCCAGGTCCAGGAAGGTGAGCATCCAAACAGACTGGATCCCAAAAATCCAGTATATGCAGAGGAAACCAGTCCCAGTGTCATTGTCAATGGCTTTTCAGAAAGACTGCAGGCCAGCCACATTCAGAAAATCCGGCCACATTCAGAGAATCTGGTTGGATCACATGCTCGTTCAGTCACGGTCCATCTGGCCTTGGTAAACTCTCATTAGAT